>NC_045615.1:10822500-11447500 GCF_009829155.1 Mustela erminea
TCTTACCATTAAATCATCACTAATTTAATAACAGAGATGTTTCCTATGACAAAAACTTTCCATTGTACCTATTATCATTATGGAAGGAGCACATTAAACTTCAACTGTGATAATTGAAAAATACTTAAGAAATGGCTTAGCAGATTAAATGAAACTCAGGATCTTCCCATGCCTGCATCCATGTGTATAAATGAAATGAAATTATAAATATCTGCATCCATGTTTCTAAATAAATTCAAACAAAAATGTCTTCAGTGTGGTACAGACTATCATGTTTTTTAAAATTTCTACTTCTTCCCAGGACAAAAGAAGTGCAGCTATTCCTTGGCTTATGATAGGTTTATATTCTGATAAACCCATCAGAAGTTGAAAGTGATCATTAGTTGAAAATACATTTAAGACACCTAACCTATCAAACATCCTGAATGTGGCTTAGCCTACTTTAGATGTGCTCAGAACAGTGACCTTAGCCCACAGTTGGGCAAAACCATCTAACAAAGCCTATTTAATATTAAAGTACTGGGTATACCATGTAGCTGATTGAATACTGTACTGAAAGTGAACAACAGAATGATTGTATGGATACAGAATGGCTGAGAATGGATTTGCTGTTGACCCTAATGACTGGGAGTTTGGCTTACTGCCATTGCCCCACATCACACAAGAAGATGGCACTGCATATCACTAATCCAGGGAGAGATCAAAACTCAAATTCCAAGTACTTTTTAACTGAACGCTATCACTTTCTCACATTGTAAACTTGAAAAACCATAAACCAAATGGTAAGTCAGAGACTATCTATGCATATTAACTATCTCATTATATCACAGAGTGGTGGAAAGAGAAGTGGATTATGAAGTAGGAATCCCGGGTTTTAGTGCTGGCTCCATCAATATCTGTGGTCTTAATAAACCAGCTCTACTCTCTGGATCTTGTCAGCAAAGTGAAAGATTTGGATGAGATTATCTCCAAAGTACTTTCCATTTCTAGTGTTCTGAGAGTCTTGACAAAGCCATAAACTCAAGCTCGCTTGCTCCCTTTGGAGTCAAAGGGGCTTATCATTCGAGGATGGAATGTTTTGGTGGCAGAACCTCAACTGGAATGAAAAGATAGAGAGGAAAGGAGACAGAGGAAAACCAAATTGAACCAAATGCCTCTTTACCTTACGAACTTGTAATGTACAGTTAATTCTATCTAGGGATAGTTATAATTATTTGTATTCTTTTCATAAGAGGTTGGCTAATTGGGGCTCATTAAGTCAAAGTAGTTGTTGCCAGAGATGATAACTTCGTCCACCTGCACCTATGGATTGTGGAACAGGTTCTAACAATCCAATAGCTAAGACTATCAAATGAATATAAAAATAGTGAAATTTCCTGGTTTGCATTTAAATAATTTCTAAGGAGGAACCACAAATAAAATGATTTAGGCCCCGGAAGAGACCACACGAAATAGAAATAACACAGAAACAGAAGCTTGAAAATCTGTATTCTATTTTCTCTGTGCTCCAATTTATTTTCATGAAGCTGGCAAGTACCTTAAGCTCTTTAGACACCAGTTTCTTTATTAAAGAAAGAAATGTTGGGTTTGTAGGATGTTAGGATGCCTGGCAATCATGCAATTTCTTTAATATGTGAAAAATAAGATCCAAATTGAGAAACACAGTCACATAATACTATCAAAAGCCTTATCTCAGATAAATCCAGTACAAAGACTCATAAGCAACATTTCCCTCAAGAACTGGCATTCTAGCTTACCTTAGACCTACCATCATTGTTACGAGAGAAGCAAAAGTTCAAGTTTCTTATTCTGTTTAGAGGCTAAAAGAATAAGTTAAGTTCCTATGTCACAGGTCTCAAAACCAGCGAAGTCTAAAGGTAGAATAAGTAAAAAATAAGCAAATATGAAACTTTGATCAATGGAAAGGTAAAAAACTTTTAACATTTTTCTTTTCACGATATCAGTGAAGTGAGAAACAAATGCTTCAGTGGAGAAATCAAATTCAGTTTCAAGCCTCAACCTAAAATCTGTCAACCTTCATTTAATATGTTTCTTCTAAGGAAAGTATGAAGAGAATATATACACTGAAGAATGAATCAAAATAAACTGAAATGTATTTTCCAGCAAAAATTAATACTGCTTCTAGAACTTAAGATGCAAGAAAATTTTTAAAAAGAGCTATTTTTTTCTCAGAAATATTCTTAGCAGGAAATTTTTCTGGAACTACATTAAAATATCTTCTGAATATTATAGCAGTTAATTAATTTCTCTTTAACTGCATTTTGTCTTTGGATCTCACATACCAAACATCTTACTAGTCAAGGTGGTTCAATTGCTTAATTACACTATCTTTCATTCTTTTGATGATTATTTTAGACTATCTCTTTAGAACTGTGGGATAACTTAGATTTTATCCTTGAGAAGACAATTCTGCTGTTAGGAAAACAAAAACTGTTGTTTAGCTACTCAGATCTTAGGACAATCATAAGAATTTAAATTCATAAAACCAAATAAACAAATGTGGTTTTTGCCTTATTGACCACATGATGAGCACCAAGCTGCTTTTGTTTTAAACAAATATGGACTGTCGTTTTAAATTTCTTCCCATTGTGTAATGTAACAAAACATTTCACAAATAGCCAGGAAGGAAATCAGACTCATGAGGATTCTTAAGATAGTCATTATAAGTCCTTGTGCACATACACACTTACACACACACACACACACACACACACAGAGCTGTCTTAGAAATGAAAAACATGGCCTAATAGTTTCTGCAAAAAAATACCTTATTAACCCTTGGGCAAATCATCATGGGAATGTGTAAGAGCTGAAATCTTGAACAGGATGGACCCTTTAAACCATCCATCATTCTCCTATTAGAAACAACTCCTCCTTTTTCATAGGTTGCCCAGAATGTTTAAAATGATAGAAGTTCTGAGTACATAAACAAGTTAGAAAGATATCAAAAATAATTACTCAGATGTCATTTTATAATTCCCTTCACAGTAAATATCTAAAATAAATTATGTCTTTTTAAAATTATGTCTTGCTTTCTGTTTTTTGTACATTTCTTATATTTCTCTGAATCATTAATACCTCTGTTCTCAATTAAATGAATGAAAATTTTAAATACCAAAAAAAAAGAAGCTAGATTAGAGAGAAGAAATGAAAGAAAATGAAAGAAAAATATAGAAATGTAACATTTTGGAAATAATGAGAAAACATCTCTTCTAGATTCTACCACTCAAGACTTTCAAAATTGACAGGAGACTAAAGCTTCTAAGGATTGAGTAGTAGTTTGAAAACTGCACATACTTACTATTTGTTTATTTGTTTGAGAGGGTGAGAGAGAGGAGAGTAAACATGGGAAGAGAGAGGGCAGAGGGAGAGGGAAAGAGAGAATCTTAAGGAGTTTCCATGTCCAGCGCAGAGGCAGAAAGGAATTCAATCTTGGGACTCTGAGATCATGATGTGAGTCGGAATCAAGAGCTGGACACTTAACCGATTGAACCGCCCAGGTGCCCCCCTTCACCTACTAATTAACTCACTAACTATGCGCAGAGGGAAACAAAATTCAACAGGAATTTTACAGCTCGCTTGGATATCATAGACACCCCACATGCTGTGCATATTTCCGGGAGGACGTTTGCCAAAAATTTGCAGGATGAGGTGTTTGTCCATTCTGGGCAAATCATTTGTTGAAATTTAGACAGACTTTTAAATATGCCATGATAGCCTTCGTAGGACTTGCTTTTCTTCAACTACCTGTACTAATACTCTAATTGGCAGTGGCAAAAGACAATCCTCAGCCCTGTAGAGGCAGACAATAACCTTACAATGGAGAGAAAATAAGCTGGAATCTGAATAAGGCTTGCATGTGCCTCTTGTCAGTAGTGTTCTGGTACAGGTTTAACAACAAGCTCTCTAGAAGAAAAAAGGTGCATGTTTATTGTTTATGATCCATTTTATTGGTATAAAGACTCTGTAGCATACAAATAACAATAACATTTCAAAAACTTTTTTTTTTCAAATTTCATATAGCCGATTGATGCTTACAGTAGGCTTTTGTCAATTTTTACCAAAGCCTTAAATCCACAACTGATCTCTGGTTACAATCGACGAATGATTATAGTTCCAACATGAACATTGGTTAAATTTTTTATTTACCTTGACAAAAAAGATAGAGGTAAAAACCCTAGAGAAACAATTTGGAAGCTCACCCATTACCAATAACGTGGACATTTCCTTTGCTGCATCTCATAATCGTTTGCAAATACCAGAAGAATGTGTCATCAAATTTTGCACTACTCTCAATATAACAACTACAGACATAATGCACTTTTCACTGGGGTCTGCGTTATCAACACTTCCTCTATCATTTTTGGAAGTCTAGGCCATCAAAAACAACAACAATAACAACAACAAACCACACACACACAATCAATAAAGCCACGATTCATAGTGTTTGCCAATTTCTGTGGTTTAAGTACCTTCACAATGGTGGAATTCAAGCTACTAACATGCATCCCCCAGACAGCGTTGGGAAGACATCTACAGGAACACTCCATTATATGGCTTTTCCACCCTACAGATACAATAGACATAAATTATGTCAAGAGAAATGGTAATAGTACAATAGAGTAAACTAATTAGGAAGTAATAAATTTTGAGTATTTACTGTCTTTGTTTTTAACAGAATTTATTTAATTGTAAGATTCTATATCCCAATTTTTAATAATGGCTATGTTTAACAACAACCTCACAAAATTCTTTGCTAACAATCCTCTCTTGGGAACCAGTGTGAGCAGACTCCCCCACACCACTACCCCCTGTTCAAAATGACCAGGAGATTGAGAACTAGCATTTTGTCAGTTTCATGAATATAAATTCTTGCCTAGGTACAAGATTGCTGGAAGTACCAGAAGAGAGCTTCTTCTAATTTCATCTGAGAATATACCACTTAGTAAATAAGTCTTAAATTTGGCAAGGGCTTTGAAAGCTAATTTGTGAACGTTATAAACTTCATATACCTATGTATATTTACACACCACAGAAGAACGATAGAGGGTTCATGCTGGTTTGCATCATATATAGGTTTAAAGGTTTTCTGTTTCTTTGTTTCCATAACAATTACAGTGGTCAGAACAGAAATAGCAAGGAAATAGTCTGCTTAGTCTCATTGAAAACACTCAGAACAAAATTTATTTATGGTATAAAACCCCAGAGCCTATAAAATGACCAATGCCCCATCTTTAAGAATTTAAGCAAGATACTTGGATTTGTAGATCAGAGTTTGGCCGAAATTCCATTAAGTGATCTTGAACGCTGTCTGAAAGTTAAGTTAAAGATCCTTAAAAATAAAGCCATATAATTAGTCGTGGATCTAGCTGTACACCTGAAAAACAATGAGACATTGCAACAGAGGGGAGAAAGAGCAGGAGGGGAAAGGGTTAGAGTGAGTGGGCTGAGTTAGAGTGGGCTTGGGTCTCAATTCCAGTCAAGCCACTGAACTAACCATGTAACTTCAGAAAATTACTTAACTAGTCTAAGCTTCCGTTTCCTCAAAAGTAAACTAGAGATGACAATACTTAGTTTATAATGCTATCAGGATTATGTAAGAGTATATTCATTACCTGGCACATAATAGCGGATCAGTCAGGGACAGGATTATGAAAACATATTCCTTTCTGTCTAACCAAACTATTGAAGACAAAGGTAGGAACCCAACAGAGGAAAAATATTTGTAATGCACTCAATATTCTTCTTCTGGGCAGACTCTATTCAAAACAAAGTAGACGGTGATTTGTATTAGCCCCAGAGCCTACCTCAGTCCCCAAATATCTAAAAAAGCATCATTGAACTTCTCCTTTGGGTTCAAGCCAGGCCAAAAAAAAAAAAAAAAAAAAAATCTGAGCCTCTGAAGATCTATTTGCTCACCACCAAGTGCAGGCTCTTCAGAAGTACTAAAAATCATCCGTGGTCTGTTCCAGCACATCATTTAATAAAGAAAAGAGAGATAGCAAATATCTGTTATTTTGTTACGGTCATATTCAAAGGTACAGTCTAGGAATGGGGACATCAGAAAATCCTAGTTCAAATGCCTACTCTATCGAAAATTGATTTCCTTAGCCTCAGTACCTACTAACTCATTAGAATGAATTAGCTTTTCATTTAGTGTTCCCGAGAGAAGAGAGGGCCAGGAACAGGTAACTGATGGCGGGTGTGGGGAAAGAGCTGTTCTTGTCTGGACAGCTACTACCTGGGAGAGCCATCCCAGCAGCAGGAGGCAGTGATGCACTTGGGCCCAATGCAGCCATGGGCTAGTGGTGTAGGGAAAGAATAAAAGGAAGTTGTGTAAACAAAATATTTTATTTTGCAGTTTTGTATGAAAACAGTACCGGTCACAATTATAAAAACACTATTTTTTGAGCTATAAAGAATATTTTCTTGGATATTCTCCTTAATATAGAAATTTCAACAACTTGGTAAATGTTTGTACTTGGCCTCTTCTTTCATGGCAGGAAGCCATCTTCTGAGGTAGCTAGCTACCAGGAAGAAGTGCATGAATTGAGTTAAAAGTAGCTCTTCTATATATTTGTAGGTCTCTAGGGGAAAAAAAAATGTATAAACCAGAATCCCTGAAATAGCAGGTAAAGGATATTTCCTTTATCTAATTAAAGTCTGAAAGCAAAAGCTGTAGCAGCTCCAGAATGTCTACAGAGGAGAGGCTTGGGGCGGTCATCAGGTTGGAAGGAAAATTAGAGGACTTTCCTTAATATAGTGTTCACTTAGCAAGCACACAGCTTTTACTTAAAGAATACATTTATTTAGGGCAACTTAACACCAGAAATGGGAGGGAGCCCTAATGGAGATCATGAGAGAACTACATCCGTGGGAAAGAAAGAAAGAAAGAAACTGGAGATGTGGTGGAAACAGCAAGAGAACTAGAATAAGAAGTGGAACCTGAGAAGCGGCTAAATTGCTGCAATTCCATGATAAAACTTGTGCAGGTGAGGAGGGTTTTTTTCTTAGAGATGAGCAAAGACAGTGGTTTCTTGAGATCAAATCTATTCCTGGTGAAGATGATGTAAAGATCGTTGAAATGACAGCCATCAATCTAGAATGTTGCATAAATGTAGTGGATAAAGCAGTGGCAGGTTTGAGCAAATGGACTCCACTTCTGAAAGAAGTTCTCTGGGAAAAATGCTATCAGACAGCATCACACACTCTGCAGAAATCATTCTTGAGAGGTGGAGTCAATCGATGAGGCCAACTTCATTATTGTCTTATTTTAAGAAATTATCACAGCCACCCAGCCTTCAGCAACCAGCACTCGGATCAGTCAGCAACTATCAGAGGTTTTTTGTTTGTTCGTTTGTTTGTTTTTAAGATTTTATTTACTTATTTTGAAAGAAAGAACATGACCCCGGGTTAAGGGGGCAGAGGCAAAGGGATAAGCAGACTCCCTGCTAAGCAGAGAGCCGGATGTGGGGCTCAATCCCAGGACCCCGGGATCATGACCTGAGCCAAAGGCAGAGGCTTAACCGACTGCACCACCCAGATGCCCCAGCAACCATAAGTGTTAAGGCAAGACCCTCCACCAGCAAAAGATTATGACTCCCTGAAAGCTCAAATGATGGTTAGAATTTTTAGTAATAAACTACTTTTTAAATTAAGGTATGTACCTTGTTTTTTAGACATAATGCACATTCAATAGACTACAGCAGAGGGTAAACATAAATTTGATATGTACTGGGAAACCCAAAATTTCACGTGATTCTCTTTATTGTGCTATTTACTTTATTGAGGTGGCATCAGCCAGGGTCCAGAAAGAAAATAGAAACCAAACTGGTTATTCTAACAAAGAGAACTGGAACTGCTTCACAAGCATTGAGCAAGGAGAGATAGTAACTGTAGAGAGCAGGGACCCCTAAGGTTGGGAGGACAAAAGGAAGAGAGTGAGGTAACTGGAACCCAGAAGCTCTGAGGAGATGTCAGAGCTAGAATCCAGCTCTCAGAGGAAGGGACTGGCCAGCAGATCCTGATTATAGCAGAGAAGACATATGGAGACTGGTTCTGGGGTTATAGGGAAAAGGCAAGAGGCTGAAACCCACTGCTTCAAAAGTGAAGAGCTACTGGTGCATAATAGAGAAAAAAACAAAACAAAAACAAAAACAAAAAGGAGCAGGTCTTTTTTTTCTCTTCTCCAATCTCTCTCTAGCACCTCCTACTGGTCAAAGTCAAATATCCTTCTACCTTTCCCATAAGAAGGTCTCCGTGTGTGTATCCAACTGAATTTTGATAAAGAATTGGTCCCCTTTTTATATTAATACTTGATTAACATCCATATTTTCCTAGTCACAAAGTACTATTGCATTAAAATATTATAAAATGGGTGAGAGGATGGATGAAATAGATAAAAGGGATTAAAGGGTTACAAACTTCCAACTGCAAAATAAATGAGTCACAGAAATGAAAAGTACAATGCAGGGAATATAGTCAATAAGATCATATAGTCAGTAAGATGATTAAAACAGTGTTTGGTGACAGTGGGTGACTATACATCATGGTGGGCACTGAGTATTTTAGAGAATTGTTGAATCGTTATGTTGTATACCTGAAATGAATGTAACACTGTATGCTCATTATACTTCAACAATATGTGTGTATATATACACAAGTTATTTTATTCTCTATTATTTTACTTCTCATTTAACCCCTTCAGTTCCCATCCTGAGTCTGAGATATTTCACTTTGACCAAAGCCTGTTGAAAATTTGTATTGCTTTACTAAGGCTGCTCTTTTTTCTCCACCATATTGGCAAAGGAGCCCCACTCACGGTATATGATTCTCCACAACTGCTTTGGGGAGAAAAGTAGAGGTTCTTCCCTCAGTGAAAGCAAGGAAAGCAAAAAATGAAGCTGAGAGTTTTGCTTTTCTGCTAGTATAAAATGAGGATGCTAAGAACAGCTTCTCTTTGATCTCAAAAGCAATGGAAATTGGAAAAGCAAAGTGGGATTTACCCCATTCTCTTAATCTCGGTTACCTGACATTTCTAACTAGTCCTGAAGGAGGATGAGAAGGTCAGATTTCTGCAAACGTTGCACATGGCCGAGATAAGAAATATAGTTTTAAAACATTTTTAAGTATTGAAAGCTTCATGCTACAATAAAATTACAAACTTCAGGTAATTTGCAAGAAGTTTTGCTTGACATTTTTATTTTTCTCCCCAAATCACCTTACAAAATGTGAACTCCAATAATTTGTCAAACAGTGACAACCTCCAGAATCTCTCCTTTGATTTTTCTTGGGCTCCTAAGTCTCTCTCATAGATACTACAGCCAATAGTTGGAAAAGGCAGGGGGAGGAAAAAAAAAAAAAAAAAAGCAAGGCTTGCTTCATCATTTTAAAACATCAGAGCTAAAATATATTATGTACATAAATACAAACCCAGAGTTTCCAAAATGGATATAATTTGCACGGCTCAATGTTTGATATCTAGATATATTTGTAACATCTCAAAAGCACTCTGTGCTGATTTTTTTAGACAGATTTTACAGAACCCAGCTTAAGTTAACAGAAGTTGTAAATTATGTCTAAGTGGACTTTATAAACAAAAGTTAAAGTTGAGCATGCAAGGGAATATTGAAAAGTTTGCATAATGCTGTCAACATCTACAGTGCCAATGTTCATCCTTTCTTTTATTATTAGCTGAACTTTTTTCTATATACATGGATATATGTCTAACTAAGTATGTGTGTACAGATTTATGTTTTCAAATGAAACAAAGCTGTGCAGTTACTATTGTAGGGGTCGACTGGTCTCTGCAAGCACGTGCTTCCTCGAGCCTATTAAAGTACAGTACCGACATTTCCCTCTTGTAGCTTTGTGAGTGTGATCCGACCTGAGCTTGTGTTTCTGGGAAAGCGCCTGGAGAATACCAATTTAATTTAGAAACTGCTCAGCTTAAGTGTTTGGTAGGCTTTGACAGCCTTGCATCAGGTGATCAGATACATTTTCAGAGATACCACAAAGAAAGTTGGAAATGTCACCAAAAAGTTTACGTTAAATGTATTTTTCCTGCGGAGGAATTGATTTTAAACATCATTTAAATTTATAACACGTGCCAGATTCCAGGGTTTTGTTACATGACAGCCTTTAGTTGCTGGTTCTCTGCTTTCAAATTATTTTAGTGCTGGTATGGGCTTTTGCTTGAATTGCACATGTTGTTACGCTGTTGTGTACTCTTAAGCTAAAAGCCAAACTGGAAATTCTTATGTAATAAAGATGAACAGCTATTTCTCTTCCTGGTTGAAATACAGTCATGTTGTACAAACAATATCTCTGGATGTGTTCTTTTCTCTTCTTCATAGGCTTTTTCATTCCTATTACATGGAGTTTAAAAAAAAGAAAAAAAGGACAAAACTTTGTAGTTGGATTTGCCCTGTCAAGTCCTTAAAAAAAAAATTATTAAGAAAGTGTATCCTTCCCCACTCACCACTCCCATCCCAAAACCATGTGTTCACCTCAAATTTAATTGAACACGCCCAATGTATCTTAAATAGTATTATATATTGTCCCTGAAATTAAGTGGGGGTGGGGGGCGGTGGGGAGAATATTCCAGTCTAGGTGAAACCTATTCATCAGTAACACATACAAAGATAGTGTATTTTTCAAGGATAATCAACTTTTTTTGGATGATCCTCTGGGGAGAGGAAAAATAATTTAAAAATTGAACTGTTCCTCCTGAACTACCAGCTTTCTTCTCTGCCTGCCTTTTTATTGAATCCATACTTTGAATTTCAATGGCCCGTTAAATTCTTCCTGCTTTTTAGAGTTTCTTTGAAAATATCTTGTGAAGACTAAAGGAGAAAAATTTTCACCAACAGTCTCGAAAATCTCTTGGATTCTCTAAACAAGAACAGAGCTGTCTTTGGGTTTTATTTTGTTTTGTTTGTTTTGTTTTGTTTTGTTTTTGAAGGAAGGGTAGAACATTAACACATGACAACAGTGAGATTCCACAGATCAATCTCTGAGTTCTTTTATCTAGTAAACATTCTAATGATCAACTTCAAAGACAAGACGGGAAGAAGCTTCCTTGTCTTTCCGTACCAGAATGAGAGGCAAAGCTGTTTGCCACTCATATGGGAGATATGAGGAACCTTTGAATGGATCATTGCTTTTTATGAGTAGTAATGAGGTGAGAAGTATTCTGGTGTGTGGCACAGGCCTTCATTAAAAAGCGTGAAACAGAATGGCTTACGGTTAAAGGGGGTAATTTGTTCTAACATACTTGCTAAATTGTGCTGTAACCATGCCAGTTAACAGCACTATATTTTCCATAGGATTCCTGAATGCATTTGTGTGCAATTATTCTGTCCATGCAAAGTTCAGGGATTTTTCCAATAGCTTATGTTAACTACTTGACAATGCTCACTCCTTTAGTGGAAAGTATATTGAGTCCCATAGTTAAAGAGGGGCGAAAGAATCCAGGGATGTTCTCATTCTCCTTCCGAAGCCAAAGGGTTCTTGTAAAATCAAAAACTCAAGGAACCTAATTTAAATGAATACCATTTGCCTGAAAGGTAATGTCAGAAGTAATGGCCAGGTTAATAATGACAAAGCTTAAAGCTTTAAAATATGCATTATAATAAAAATAGTCCATAAGAAAGGAAATCAGATCTGATAGTTTCAAGTCCACCATTTAAAAAGAAAAAACCCTGAAAATTAGAAGCAGTCATTTTGCTACATTTGTGAGGAAATTCTGTCCATAGAAGATCTTGAAGTTCTGCAACATACCAAGAAGATTACTTGTTCAGGCCCCGAACTGGGAACATTGGACTAAGTTTTAGTCATTGGAAAAATCATTCTGCTTAGAGAAACATAAAATTCTTTTTCTTTTTTTTTTTTTTTTTTCCACATGACCAGCTATCAAAAGAGAAAAATATAGGAGGCAAATACAAAGTTTTGGACGGGACCTAGAATTGGGGTATATTGTATGGGAAAATGGTTTTATAAGTGACAACTTTTTGAGACAGGCTTACTTAAAATGCTGTAATATTAGACTTAAAGGGGAAGAAAAACTCTTTTGAATTTTCTAGAATTTTCTTAAAAGGTAATAATACAAATATTAATTGTTTCATAAAATATGCCCCAATTTTATAACTGATGACACAATTTTATTGGAACAGCAATATATTAACTAAATGTAATTGATATGCCACTATGGACTAAAAATGGAGACAATTTTTATTTTTTTTTAAACAGGTTAAGAAGTAGAGTTTTTATTCAGGATACAATTTAGGGCGATATATAATGGAGAAATATTTTCAACATCTGTTTTCAAAATGCTCAATGGAGACTTAAATTTAAGCACCAAAAGACTTTACAGTGAGACAGGAAGTATCAGTGTCTGTCCACTCAGTGGAATTTCTGAGACTGAACAGCAGGGAGAAGAATTTCAGCTTTGTCACTTTCCACAATTTTCATTATTATTATTTAGGTTTTGAGAATTTGATATTTGATATTTGGGGAAAAGTATTTACCACCACTGTTTTGCACATTATTCTAGCTTTAAAAATAAATACTGTGCAACTTAATAGAAAGCAGGCAGTGGGCCTACAATAAATGTAATAGGCTCAGCCTCGCCTCTCTATTTCTTTTTATTGGGTTTTCGGGAAAGTCTATGAAGGAAATTCTAATTGCAACTGCCCCTCAAAAATGCTCAGTCAGGTTCTTTTAGCCTGAGGGAAGGAAATGCTAGCCCTGGGCTATGTGGTAGGAGCAATGGCATTTTTTCAAGCTAAATTAAATATGTAGCAGAGTAAGGAATGAAAATTACATTTCACATGGCTTAATCCTCATCACTGTACCACAAGAAGTCAAATCAGGTGAGGGCTGTGACTGCATACAAAACAACATCTTATTCTGTGCTGTATTCATTATCCTGGAACATGGCAGTGAGAAAAGAACCAATCTTTTTATCACTGTCTCTGTAATTACTCTCAGTAATCAGAACTTTGCTTTTCCTCATTTTAATACAAATGTAGATGCTCTGAGTTACTCAGGAACAACTAAGATGGAAAACCTGGGAAACAACATAGGAGAAAATGTGCATTAAAGGGACATTTACCATGCCTTAAGCTTTCTTTTGCATTGTCTGCCATTTATATGTAACTGGAAAAACTAAAGCCCTTTAGTCCAGTACAAAGAAGCAATACAAGGGCTAGGTGCATACAGTGTGAAATGAATAGAGCTCACTGAGTGCATTCTGAGTAAGGCTTGTCTAACTCTCTTATGACATCATGGGTCCCCATGACTAGGTATTCCAAGGGGCTTCATGATGTCAAATACTTGAGGAAAAACAGGATAAGGAGACTGAAATAGACAGAAATTGGACAGAATCAACTAAATTGGACAGAAAATACTTACACAAATATATTAAGACTACATGTTACTTTACATAAGATACATATACATTATATACATTATGAAAACGTTCTCTCTCTGGGAAGAAAAAAAGAGTTAAAATATTCCAAATGAAATATATAGCTGCACTTGAGAAAAGTTTTCATTGGGAGACCACCATGTGCTTTCCTAAGAAAGCTGGAGCCATTTAACAAAATGGCCAAGTGCTCCAAACCTCTGGCAGGTGTGTAGAGACCAACAGGTGTAAAGAAATAACACAAAGCTCTGGTCTGTAAGAACTACCTGGGCAGCTAAAAAGATTTACAGTTCCATTCTGCTCGTGGACCTCTCTACTCAGGATCTCAATGCAGGAGAATGAATTGGGAAATTAAGAAAAACATCTAATTTCATTTTGTTTCACCAGATAGTGCCTGAATCTCAGGAAGTGGAAAGGAAGAGGGAATAAATATACTTGGAATCCTAGAATAAGCCAAATGTTTTTAAGTAGTCGGTGTTGATCTTTTGTTTCTCTTTCTTTGGTTATATTCACACGCCCTTCCAAAGCCCCCACGTGTGTCTTTGATGGACACTAAATAAATTTAGAAATGTCTTCCATTCAGCACATTCAATGTGATACTCTGGCTTCCCCCAAATTTATCTCCACCTTATCAGTGGTTTCCATACTTGGAATTTCTCCTCCGGTACATCCATTCAGTGATCATCTCTGAACTCCCACTCTTTCTTTATATAATAATCCAAGGTCCAACTTAAGTTACTTCCACACATAAAGTGGACTCATTGGCTCCCACCCTTGTTCTGGCTATTTTCTGTATCATACAGATTTGCAATAATTACATTTAATTTCTCAATTTGTTCTTTGTTTTCTTGAATTGTTCATAGATTGTTGCAGGTGTATTTATTGTTTCATAATAAACTCCTTGAGGATACAAATCATGTATCTTATAGTATTTTTGTTTCACCACAAACAATATACAAATGAAATATAATATAAAAGTGGAAAGACTGAAGAAACACACCAGACTCAAAACCTTCTTTCTCATTGCACTCTTTTTATCTTTTAAGATAGTTCTCCTTGTCCTATTGTCTACTTTCTAATGAACCTAGTAGTGGACATTATTACCTCTATAAGAAGAAAAGAGACCAAAACTGGCAAACAGTGGGAGGAGTCTTTGTGGTATTCCTTGTTTGTTTGGGATTATGCAGAAAAAGATAGAACAAACAAACAAACAAACAAAGTAAAAATGACTCAGAAGTGTAGGATATTTAAAATATTAGGAAAAGAATGGGACACTAGTTTGAAGAAACAAAGGAGGGCAAAACATGCTTGCATTTTTGAAAGCCATTTTCTGCAAGTTCTTCAAATGCTGGGTATGGTTACTTGGCGGATTGAACCAGTGATTTGGTTTATCCCGTTCTGGATTTCTGTAATATAAAGAAATTATGACTATAGCGAGTGCCTAAAAACAGCAATGTACAACCAATCCATGTTTCTTGCTAATTGGGAAACACTAAATGAACATTTCAGTTTGTCCTATTCATGATAATGAAATGGGTGAAAGTATAATGATTTTATACCTCACTGAACAGGAAGGCTTTTGTTCTTTTAATCAGAGCAGCACTTTTTAAAATCATCTTACAAGTCATGGAATTATCTCTTAGGTATGGTTTGCCGTATTTTAAGTTACTGGTCAAAAATCTCCTTTGAATTAATAGTCATATATATGCACCAGAATTATTTGCAATTAGGACCTCTGTGGTAAGAGTAAACCATTTGATTTTCTTATTTATGCTACCCATAACTGGAGGAATTTAAAGAAACTATTAAGTATTGCTTCAATATTCTCTTTGCTCAATTTCTATGGAGAAATGATTCAGGTTTCATTCCAGTTTACTGAGAAGTGCCATATTTTGGGACATTTAGCAAGACATTCTCAAGCCGTAAATAAAATTCCAACTTGATTCCAAACACCGTTTTTACCTCAATAACTAGACTCATAGAAAATAGCTGGCTCTCTTCCAAATATTAAGAAGTAGGCTAGAAAGCCTTTCTCATATCCTAGTAAGTGAAATGAGAAAATTAAAATGAATGTTCCTTATGGTGTGGAGAAATCTCCATCATCCTTAGGCTAGCTCAAATCAGTCCAGTTCTCAAGTTAATATTTCTAATTAAAATAAATAACTGTGAAATGGCTAACATTTTTTGTCTAAATGCTTTCTGGCAGTGGGGATAGGGTCATGCTAATGAGTTTCCTACTCTGTGCTCCCCGCAGCTTAGAAGAGATTGAAAGCATTCATTTCCCTTGCAATTTTTCTTTCCCAATAACAACATGCTAAAATCCAAGCATTAATATTATAGTATTACAATTTTTAAAAATTGCTGATCTGAAAAACCTTTCTTTAATTAGTGTCTTTGCAAAATTGAATACAGACAGATTTTAATCCTTCATTTACTGATTTTATTTTAATGCTATTACTCAGCATATGTTGGCTACATTAAACCATTACAGTAAAAATTAAAATGAAAGTCAATGATTTATCCCCCTTTAAAAGTGCTCAATCGGTCTAATAAAAGTCGAGTGCCAAATACCAGATGTCTGATTTAAAAGAAATTCTGAACAAAAAGAAGAAACCCTCCCATTATTCTCTTAAGATATTTCATTGAGATTAATGCTATCCAAGTAAAAACAACATTTATATATAAATAAGTTGTATGGATATATTTAATGCAAGTTAGAAGATGCAGGTAATAAAAATACATTAATACTGATCTGATTGTTTTAAACCTCTGTCGTGATCAATAAATTTGTACTACTTGTGTACATAATCATCAAATTAACTTGAGATTTTAAGAAGAAAACAAGGGTGGTTTTTTTCAGTTTGGTTTAGAATGCAGAAGGCCAGAAATGGAATACAAGATATAATCAAGATATAATCGAGTTTTGCCCATTATTTTTCCTTCAAATTTTAGTTCCTCCTCACTATTTAATTATCAGCATAACTTCTAGCCAAAAAAACTTTGTCTGGGAAAATAAGTTGGTGTTCTCAGTTCTATAGAAAGATGTTTCCAAAAGGAAGAGCTAAATAAAGGCATTTACCTTTTTGGGTTTTATTACACTTCAAGTCAATCACTCCATATTCACCACTCCCCAAAGTGTTATGTCCCTCAACCCCAGACCTTTGCCCATATACTTTTGTTTCCAAAACAACTTTGTTTCCCAGACAGTTCAGATCTATGCCTCAAAGATGAGTTCCCATAGCAATCCTTTCATACATCTTTTTCTGACTACTTCTCCCTCTCACTGCCCTGACTACAGTATTGTTATGGTAGTCACTGCCTCTAAGTTCCCCAAATGTATTGGCTTTTTCTCTGGAACATAACAAGATGACATTCTCCAGCCTCCTTTTCCGAGAGTTATGGCCACGTGATGGTAGACTGGCCAATGGGCTGTCAGCAGAAGTTATAATACCCTGCTGTGTGAACCACTACGGTCCCTTCTGCTGGCTGGATTTATTTGCAGAATTTAGATTATGGCAGAAGCCACATAGTGGAAGTAACAGAGCTGGAGTGTCGGAAGACTCTGTGCAGTAGAGCCTACTCCTTCCCATCCCCCATCTCCCAACCCACCCCTGCCCAGACTGAATTTTTGTGTTTCTCCACTGAGATTTCTGGGCAGCTGATATTATCTTAATCAACACAATGAAAATGATGATCTCTCCTTTGACTGAATATCCATAATATTCTGTGTTGTTCTTGCCACATTCTATATTCTCCTTCTATATTAATGATACCTCTTCTTGCCTTTCTTCTTAAGGTCAGAAACAACCTTCTTTTTCAGTTTTTATTCCTTACATTATTAAGCACAGCCTCTGGTTCAAAGTAGATCCTTAATTAATGGTCCTGCAGCCATTAATCTGAGTTTATTAGACTACCCCAAACTAACATAGTCTCTTGGTTCTTTCATTTTTTTTTATTAATTTATGGGTTCTAAATATCTCTTGCATCCCTACCACATGTTGGTGCAGCTTTGGGTTATCTGCCCAGCTTCCCCTTTTTTGAGAATTTATGAAGCTCCGGAAGGGGTGCATTTCTAGCAGCAATAAATACCCCACATGAACTTGTGGCCCACTTTACTGGAGTTTATTATGCCACTCAACCTGGGCCAACTAGACTCTGTTCCTAAGAAGGTGGCTGGGAAATAGCCAGTTAATCCTTTATCATGACTAGAATTATATCATATATACTGGGAGCAGAGAGCAGGTATATAATCCCATATTGGCCTGAGAAGCCTAAAAAAGCTAGTCTAGGAGGGAAAGAAGAGGAACAAAATATGCACTGAGAAAGAAGCATTGAATTCTGTAGACTTTCTAAGGCCTGTTTACAATTTTTTCCTAAGGCCAGGCTCAATTCAACCACCGAGCTCTATAGTCTTCTACTTCATCTGTTTTGTATAAGTTATCTCAAGATGATTCCCACTACTTATAACTAATATAGTTTTAGTTAATAAAACTAGACATCCTGCTTCCCTGCAGTGATACAATGGTGAACAAGAGATAGCTAGCTCTTACTATTTTGGGAAGGTCAGTAGGTGATAATTCAGCAATGTTGCTAGGGGAAGAAAGGAACTTATCCTTGTGATGCTCTTGGATGCATGGATTTTCTTTTCTCTTGATGAATGAAATTTGGAGGTGCTTTTCTTTTCTGTTACACATTGGACAAGAGTTTTTTATTCCCCATAAGAATATTAGTTTCTCCCATCCTGATTTTTTTCCTCTCATTATTTTGCCATTTGGGAGTGCTGCAAAAGATGTAAAATCAAACATCAACAAAAGAAGCTAAACACATCAACGTTGGAAAAAGAATTGTAGGAAGCTTTGGATTGGGATGACGGTGTTTATGAGACAATGTGGAAAGGTATAAGACATTAGTGAAATGAAAGACGTGGAGTTTTAGGGACTAATTACACACAGATATAGCAGAGGGAATGTAAGGAAAGTGGAGTTTTGACCAGGAGTCACAGGAAATTGTGCAAGACCAAGATACTGGTTTAAGGGAAGGATGACATGTGACACATTGCGACATTTTGGAGTCTCAACCTTCAATGTGTATCAAGATATTCTGGAGAGCTTCAAAGGGGTACCAATGTCCCACCTCCAGGCCTAGAAATTAAGAAGTAATTGGACAGCAGAGATTTCTGCCGTTAGTGTTGTGTAAAAACCTCATGCATCCCCAGTGATTTTCATGTTTTGATGGGGTTGAAAACAAACTTTTCCATGTCTGAGCCTTCCATAAAAAATGCTTGTTTACTTATTTCTAAAAATGATTCCATTTAAAATAATAAAACATTGTGCTGAAAACTGGAAAGCTATGGCATTTAGTAAATGAAGTAGAAGATTAAAGCAGAGGAAAAGGGGAGAAAAAAAAACGGGATGACGCAAAAAAAAATCTATAAAGTAATACACATGGTGTAAAGATAAATTTGAAAAGGATTTATTTTGTAAGTCCTGTTCTCACAGTTTCTTCTCTTTACCTCACATACTGAAGCTTCTAGTGACTCAGAAAAGCCAGGGGATGGCAAGTCTGACCTGTGAAGTAACTGAAATTTCACTGCAATCCCTTCTTCCTGCTCAATCCTCAATCTTTCCAGGGCCTCTCAGATCATCTCGGGATTGCCAATTCCTTCCACTTAAACAGATAGCCGGTCCTCAGGACTCTGACCTCAACCTGGCAATGTTCTCTGGGATGGGAAATATGAATATCATAATTAGGTAACGAGCCAAAACATTGTTAATAGATTATTCCCTATTCAATAATTAGCTCCTAATAGACGTTGAATGAACATGTGGCCACTTAAGAATCAACTAGAACTTTGTTTCTCTTCTTCCCCTCCAAGGGCAAAAAGAGAGAGAGTGAGAAGAGACTTTTGTCCACCATTTATTAAACTGAGTGTAAACAGGAACTGAAACCAAACCTAATTTCTCCTCCCATACAGAGCAGACAAACAGACGTGTATCCGAGAAGCAAAACCATGTAATGAAAAAAGTGGAAGGTAATAGGTTTGATTTTGATGTTAAGTATTTTATAGATACTCCAAGTCAAATTTCATAACAGTAAAAATGACAGAAGTCCTCAAAGAATGGTTGAGGGGGTGTGGGTGGGTGTGTGGGGGGGTGTGTGTGTGTAGGGAGAGGGATGAATTTCTTTTTCAAAGGAGTGTCAGAAAAAAAAAACATATCATGCCACCTAGTGGTAGAAAACAAGCCGATTCCTTTTAATGGCATAGCAACTTGGCCTTTTCATCAGAAAAAAACAAATGAATTCATTAATATAGTAGAATCTTGCTCTTGCAAATTACACAGTGGTTAACATTTAAATGTCATGTCTGTGTTTTCATTTTTCATCCACCGATGGCATTAAAAATTGTGGTGATGTTTAAAGAGTCCTGGAATGAGTTAGGATAACTCCCATTTCTCTTTCTAACCAGGTCACTGAACCATCCTGGAGATCCTTTCTCCCACGAACGAGCAGGGTAGTTGAACCTAAACTGTTATCAGGCTCTTAAATTCCATGTTTCAAAGTAAGCAATAGGTCCTATAATAAGGGTACCCTTATCTAATGAAGTTTCTTGTGACAAAGTCAGGTCACCACCTTTATTGACCAAATACTTAATTACGTGGCATGGTTTCCACCCCCTCAATTCGATTCCACATTTTATAGACTCTGCTCTTAATTCCAAGCCCTTCTTTACTGCTGCTTCTCATTATTGGTATGTATAGTTCCTTGTTACAATCTTTAGCCTCGCTGAATATCAGTGGTACATATTTGTAATATATTTTTCTAACTTACGTAAATGTTCACACATTCCCCCCTTTCCCTTGGAAATCAGATAAACTGTTCCTCAAAGAGGAAATGTGGAGCTTTGTAGTGAAATTTCTCACACATTATGAGTATAATTTCCCCTTCCCCCCACTCTCACTAATAATATATTCCAAAGGCGACCCTGTTAATCAGAATTCGGAAAGGCATTAAAAGCCAACACTTAATCTGACCTCTTTGGAATATTTCATCTCCTAAGAAACAGTCTGTTCTTGGAACCAAGAAACATGAAGGCTAAGATTTTTTTTTTTAATTTCCAAAAAAAGGAATAATTTCTTAAAATATACCATTTCAATTGTTCCAAATTTTAATATAACATTTTATTTTGTTCCAAATTTTTTGGGACATTTTAAATGTTCTAAATTTCTCCAAAACAATGGCTTAAAAAGTGTCCGAGTTGTCTGCAGGAAGTCTTTTCATTTGGGAATTTGACTTCCGGTACACCAGAGCCTCGCCTCTCACCCCAGCCCCATCTGTTAGCGGGAATGGCAAATAGCTGTCTAAAGAGCATAACTGGGGACACCTGGGTGGCGCAATAGTTCAGTGTCAGCCCTGGGCTCAGGTCATGATCCCAGGGTCCTGGGATCGAGTCCTGCATTGGGCTCCCTGCTCGGCGAGGTGCCCACTTCTCCCTGTGCCTGCCACTCCCCCTGCTTGTTCTCTTTCTCTCTCTGATAAATCAATAAAATCTTTTTTGAAAAAATAAATTAAAATAAAGGGACTAAGTGGTTGATGCAAGAACATGCTTATATGACCTAAAATCTGGTCCTAGGATCACACTTTACTGTGTCCTCACTACTGACAACACAGAATGTCCTGGGCGGAATTACGCAGGGAAGGAGAAGTGTTGCTTCTCCAAACTGGAGAATAGAAAACAAAAGGGACAGACATACAAAGGGGACAGGATATACATGAGCCCTCTAAGCACTGGAAAGGGACTGGAAAGTGGATTTATGGTGAACATTCCCCTGATGCAAAGTCATGAGATAGAAATAATTTCATCAAACATGCTTATCACTGTATTCATTTATTTATTTGCTCAACTCCCTTTCTTGACTTACTCTGACATCCTTCAAGGCTCCAGCCCCTTTCGCAGACATTCATCCAAGCACTTTACATTTCCCCCTAGCATTTTATATCTTTATTCAAGCCTTCAGCCCCTTATAGTGTATGTTTACTTGATGGTCTATCTCACTAGATTGTCGATTATAGGAGGCAGGGATCTTATCTTTGTTAAATTGAAGACCTACCACTATTATGGGTGTGTAAAAGGCATTTTAAAAACCTTTATTGAATTGAACAGACGCTGTTAAATTCAACAGTATGTTATTAACACTGGGACCAGCCAATTCTATCTTACTCCCTGTTTTTCATTGCTAAGGGGGATGTGCATTCCCAATAACAGAGTCTCATAAATAAAGCAGTCTTCTATTCCATTTGGAGCTTTTGGAAAATACTACTTGCTTTGGTGTTCTTTTCAGAGTGTCATCAGCAAAGATCTCTACTGACTTAAACATTTCTAGTAACTGGGAACAACAAGGAAGTCTCTTCAGTGAGGTCAGAGGCAAAAATCAGAGGAATTTGTTGCCTCCATTTTCTGAATACTATGGGGTAGAGCAAAATTTTTATTTTTCTCCACTTTATTTCTTCCTCTCCTCACCCATAGTAAAATCTTTGAGCATAACACGTTAGACATGGTAAAATTTAGCCTGAGAAAAATGTTGTTTTATTATTGATGATGTTTGCTGCGCAAATAGTTCACTCTGGAAAAATCGCAAAGAACAACCTAAGCTTTTTCCTCGGAAGTATCTAACATTCCTATAAATAGTGTCAAGAATAAAAGTCACAGAGGCTTTGATCTTGGCATGTTACTAAACAGAAGCCAGGAACTCAGAGCAAGGGCTGGGGTGAAGACAGATAGGTAGAAAAGACAGGAGAGATACCCCTGTAGACTTCAATTTGAAGCCAACCCTATCTGAACCAAAAGGTATCATGGTGGGGAAATGCTGGGTAGAACCCTCCAGATTACACACATCTTTATAGAAGGCTAATGTTAGGATGATTTTCCAGCAAAATCATCTTCCTGGGATTGGTGTGTACCCACATCCTTCCAGATTTGGGGGAAAGTAATGGAGTGGCCACTGTCACAATGTTCTTGGGTTTCTAGATATGAATGAAGAAACAGTAATCACTGTGCTTATTAAGGCATAAACAAGCTTATTTCAAAGGCAGGTGGGACTAGGACTACCCAAGAGGCAGCTTGTTTGTCTGATACTGGTTTTCAATTATGGATGCACTGCTTTGGGAAATCTTAGTTGTTTAGGAGTAAGAGCACTTTCTGACTCCTATGCTGGACTGCCAACACCTAGAAAGCAAAGCTGTTTGCTGTTTTCTCCTATCACATCCTTCCTATTGTTGCCCCCCCAATAGTGATTTCTCCCCCAGATTCTCCATGTGAGAAAATCTTGAGTTGGTTGTGCATGAAATACTTCTAACACTAGTAGGAGGCAAGGCAGGAGAAAAAGTAGATGTCATGTTGAAATGTGGAAGAAATTAAAGAAGGGGTAAAGAATTAAATGTTTGTGCCTGATGATTTTAAATAATTATAATAGTCACTATTTTTGAGTTTTGATTAGGTGCAGATTATGATAACAGATTATTTTCACTTCTCAGCTAATTTCATTCTTACCAATGCCCTCCAATATTGGATATAACTCTCCCAGTTTTTCAGATGAAAAAACAGGAGATCAAAGAGATCGACTTGCTCAAGATCACACTGCAAGTCAGTGATAGTGCTCAAACTCAGATTGGTCAGACCTCATCTTCCTGATTTCAACTCCTGCACCAGAAAGCATTTTTCACATGTCCCCAGAAGTTGCTTTGCTTGTTTGTTTATGGAAAAGCCATTGTAGTTTTACTCAAGATAATTTAAGAAATGTTAAAAGAAAGTTGCAGCATTCCAGATAACATAAAGAAAGTTATGATAAGGTTCCAGCCAAATATTTTGAAGTCAAGTTTATATTTGGCCATATTTTTCACTTACAGGTTGAGATTCTTTTCCCCTGTGGATCCAAATATTCAATGGCTCACTATATAGCTCAACCTGGATGTCTCACAAATCTCAAATTCAACTGGTCCAAAACAGAGCACTCATTTCTCCATCCCAATCCAATTTCTTCTTTCTCCCCACCCTGGTCCACACTGTGGTTGAAGGACCCAATGTGCAGACTTCCATGTCAGAAGTTTGAGAGACATTTTCAACATCTTCTGATTGTATTAAGCAACTCACAAATCTGATTCTTTTTTTCCCTTTTCTTTCTCTGGCACCTGCTCTGCTCCATTTCCTGCTTCTCCTTCTGTAATCATCCTTTCCATGTCAGGTTCCTTAGTTCTGAGGTCCTCTGCTCTCTTTTCCATCCCTTACGTACTCTTCTTATGTGATCCCAGTCATGTTTCATGCTTTATATACCGTCTGAAGATGGTAATAAATTCTAAATCTGTGTCCTTTACTCAGAACACACATGTTCTCTGTCATTGTCCCTGACAGACACCCAACAAATCCCTAAAACAGAGTTTTGTCTTCCACCCTGGTTTTTAAATGTTTAAATGCCCTTTCTCCAACATTTAAATGGCCCTACCATCTGGGGCGCCTCGGTGGCTTTGTTGGTTAAGCATCTGACTCTTGATTTTGGCTCAGGTCATGATCTCAGGCTCGTAGGATACACCAATGTGGGGCTCTGCACTGGGCTATGAAGCCTGTTGAAGGTTCTCTCTCCCCCTGTGCCCCTCCTTCTTCCCTCTATCCTGCCTAAATGTCAAGTCCTATTTTCTCCATATCCTCAGCACTTCCTGAGTCCCTCCACTTAGCCCCATCCCCTCTGCCACTTCCCTAGTTCACCCTCCTCATCACCTTTCACTCCTGCGAGGGCTTAGCACCATAGATGTTCTTCTGGCAGGTTGTCGGTCTTTCAATATCTTCTCCATGCTGTCCTTAGAGCACTTTTTCAGGGACAAAAATCCAAGCCTTATTAACTTGAACTATTTCCATGTTTTCCATCTTGCCATTTGCAACCACATGGATAAAACTAGAGGGTATTATGCTAAACGAAATAAGTCAGTCAGAGAAAGACAAACGCCATATGATTTCACTCATATGTGAAATTTAAGAAACAAACAAGCAAAGGGAAAAAGAGAGAGAGAAATCAAGAAACAGACTCTCAAAACTATAGAGAACACACTGATGGTTCCCAGAGGGGAGGTGGGTGGGGGATGGGTGAAATAGATGCTGGGGATTGAGGAGGGCACTCGCTGTGATGAGCACTGGGTGTGGTGTGGAAGTGTTGAATCACTATACTGGACACCTAATATTGTATTGTATGTTAGCTAACTAGAATTTAAATAAAAACTGGAAAAAATTTTTCCATGTTACCTCTGTTCTCTGGATGAAGACCAAACTGTAACATGGCTTTAAGACTCTTTGTGAT
Organism: Mustela erminea; assembly: GCF_009829155.1. NCBI lineage: Eukaryota > Metazoa > Chordata > Mammalia > Carnivora > Mustelidae > Mustela > Mustela erminea. The sequence goes on from NC_045615.1 coordinate 10,847,290, forward strand.
TTTGATTTTATATATCTTTCCAACCTCATTTCTAGACACTCCCTCCTTGAACTCTAAACTTCAGCTGTCTAGTTTCTGGAAAACCCCATGTTCCTTCTCACCTCTGGGCCCATCTATGTGTTCTATCAGGGACAGCATTTCCCTGTCAGCCGCACTCTTTACCTTGAGAACTTTGCTTCCTCTTTAAACTTAACTGCTACTGCTTCTAAGAAGCCTTTTGAGAATCCTCTCCACCATGTCCAAGGTAACTGTCATTTTCGTGCATTCCCTTGTCCCCAGGACTATTCCTGAAACAACTGAATTTTATCATACGCCATTGTACTCTTCAAAAATATATGCTCAGCTCCTAACAAAGTGTTAGGCATATAGAGGATTATCAGTAAATATGTGCTGGAAAAATGAGTAAGCATGAACAAATGGATGAAAACCCACACTAGACTGTGTTCACAGCTACTTCACTCATGGTGAGGGGTGGGTCATAGAGGGTGTGCTAAGGAAGAGAAAGGGCTGATGACTAATTATATTACCCCATCCTGTGGATTCATGGCACACTTGAGGCTAATTTGTGACCTGGAATATGGTTGTGAATTTAAACTGATCACCAGCAGTTGTAACACTTAGGATTCATGCCTCATAGAAAGTGCTGACCTTACACCTGAACTCGCTATTAAGGAAATAACGTTCCGGGAGGGGCCACTGCAAAGGGGCTTTTGGAGTTCCAGTGGGAGCGGATAGATCAGAAGACTCTGGAACAACCAATTCACACCAACAACCCCCAAAGCTCCACACCCAGTTGTCAGAGAAATCTCCCCCTGCTGGCAGCCCATATGCTCTATGAGATTGCTCAGCTGCCTATGTCTCTGAGAAGCTTCGAGACTTGGCTCTGGAGACCCCAACTACTGAAGTGTTCCTGTGCTGCTTTGTACCCAGAAAGAGAGAGATCTCAGTACCCAGTGTCACTGGCCTGTCCCATTAAAATCTCTGCCTTTGAGCCAGAAGGAATTGAAAAACCTTTATTCTGAAGGGCCCCAGCCTCATTGGGCCTGGAATCCCTTCCACTGAGCATCACATTAAGAACATTAAGGTCAAGGGGCATTCAGCGGTTCAGTCTGTTAAGTGTCTGCCTTCAGCTCAGGTCATTATCCCAGGGTCCTGGGATCAAGTCCCACATCAGGCTCCCTACAGGGAGCCTGCTTCTCTGTCTCTGTCTACCTGCTGCTCCCTCTGCTGTGCTCTCCCCCATCCCCAGTCAAATAAATAAATAAAATCTTAAAAAAAAAAAAAAAGTAAGTCTAAGTATTCAGATCTTAAAGATTAGTTCATATAAGGAGCAACACATCTCCAGGAATGTTGTCACTTGGCAACTACACCAAGCTTTCATACAAGTCACAATGCCCTCCACTGCCATCAACAATCTGAGGTAGTATCAACAACCTGAAGTAAGATTGAACTCTCAGTAGAACAGAAAAGATTTCAAAACTAGGATGGGTTTTGACTGGATGTCTGACCTCCTGTTACCTCTAGAAAGTAAAGGCCTCACGCATTTGCAAGACTGGAGATGGATTAAAATCAGTGAATTATACCTTTCAAGGTGTGGGATGCCAGGCATTTGAGCTTAATTTTGCTTCATGTTGTTCTATTCATCTACTTATCGAACAATTATCTAAAATGGTCATTAGACTATCAAGTTTGGCAGAAAGGAGGAGACATGAAGGACCTTCTAAAGTTAATGTAGACACGGAAACTGACCATTGGGGAAAATGAACTGAATGCCAAATATTGTAGGAAATTTATTTCACAAAGCTCAGAATTGTCAAATGGAGCAATATCCAAGAGTATTCTAAATTGGTTATTTTATAGGCTCAAATTATTTCATTTTCAGTAAAAATTTTAACAAAGTTTGGAAGTTCAAATGATGATTACACAATATTGTGGACCATGCATTTCACAAGTTATTGTTTCCTCTTTAACTGAGTTTTATAATAGTTGTATAAAAGACCATCTATTTTACATTCATGAAATGTATCTTGTCTAAGGGGAAATAATCATGCAAAATTTTTAAATTATGAACAGACACTTCTCCAATGAAGACATACAAATGGCTATCAGACACATGAAAAAATGTTCATCATCACTAGCCATCAGGGAGATTCAAATTAAAACCACATTGAGATATCACCTTACACCAGTTAGGATGGCCAAAATTAGCAAGACAGGAAACAACATGTGTTGGAGGGGATGTGGAGAAAGGGGAACCCTCTTCCACTGTTGGTGGGAATGCAAGTTGGTGCAGACACTTTGGAGAACAGTGTGGAGATTCCTCAAGAAATTAAAAATAGAGCTTCCCTGTGACCCTGCCATTGTACTACTGGGTATTTACCCCAAAGATACAGAGGTAGTGAAAAAAAGAGCCATCTGTACCCCAATGTTTATAGCAGCAATGACCACAGTCACCAAACTGTGAAAAGAACCAAGATGCCCTTCAACGGACGAATGGATAAGGAAGATGAGGTCCATATACACTATGGAGTATTATGCCTCCATCAGAAAGGATGAATACCCACTTTTGTAGCAACATGGACGGGACTGGAAGAGATTATGCTGAGTGAAATAAGTCAAGCAGAGAGAGTCAATTATCATATGGTTTCACTTATTTGTGGAGCATAACAAATAGCATGGAGAACAAGGGAGGAGAAGGGAGTTGGGGGAAATTGGAAGGGGAGGTGAACCATGAGAGACTGTGGACTCTGAAAAACAATCTGAGGGGTTTGAAGCGGTGAGGGGTGGGAGATTGGGGGAACCAGGTGGTGGGTATTAGAGAGGATTGCATGGAGCACTGGGTGTGGTACAAAAACAATGAATACTGTTATGCTGAAAATTAATTAATTAATTAATTAATTTTTAAAAAAAGAAAAAAAATATTGTTTCCATTGGCCATAATTGGGACAATTGGGACCAAAAAAAAAAAAAAAAAGAAGAAGAAGAAGAAGTGAAATAAATTAATATACCCCGAATAGATATTTCAAGAAATAAGTTTGTTGTGGGTACCTTTGGAAGTAACTAGTTAAAGAAAACACTGTTAAAAGAAAACAGTTGAACAATTATGTTAACATTCTCATATGAATTGTATTTTTTACACAGGGAAATTGGTTATGGATAATGTATTAGGTGATGTATATGTTACTGTTAATTTTATTTGGTGTGATTGTGCTTATGTGCATATGTTTTGGTATGTAGGGGTAAAATGAGATAATGTCTAAAATTGAAAAAACACTGCAGTAAGAAAAATAATAAACCATTGTAGCAAAATCTTGACAGTTGTTGAATCTAGGAGATGCATTCTGTGTGATTACTGTACTATCCTCCTTTTATCTTCATCTGAAATATTTCAAAACAAAACTTTCGTAAAAGAACTATTGGCCTTCTGAAGGCCAGTTACTCTACCAGTGTAATGGGACTAAAATGTCCCATGTCAAGTAAATACCACTTCCCACATGCATATGCTCTCAAATCTGTTCTGTCCATTTCCATAGTGGATTTGCCTTATGCCTTGCCTCGGTGAATGAATTACCTTTCAAATTGCCCTTCCTAACTCAAATCTCATAGTCCATGTGGTATGCCATGGTCTCCAGGCAGGCACTAAGCAAAGGTTCTGAAGCAGCAATCAGGAAACATTCATGTCAGATAGGTCACAGAGTTACAGGAGTAAAGGCCAAATCAGTGAGAAAATACACAGAAAAGATGAGAATCTAATGGTGGCTCCACTGTAGGGCTTCTTGGGTTCACTAGAGGGCAAGTCCAGGTGAGTATGTGCTACCCTCAGGTATCATGACCTCTTTTCTGATGCATTCTCTTCCCACTGATCAAATGCAAAGTATGCTTAGGAGTCTACCATCTACCTCTGGTTTTCGTTGTTTTAGTCTGTTTGGGGTAATACAATAGAATACCACAGACTGGAAGGATTATAAACAACAGAAATTTATTTCTTACAGCTCTGGAGGCTGGGAAGTCCAAGATCAAAGCCCAGCAAATTCGGTGCTTGGTGGGACATTCTTCCTACTTCATAGACAATCATCTTTTCACTGTGTGGTCATGTGGTGGAAGGGGCTGGGAGCTCCTTGGAGCTAAGGGCACTGATCCCACTCATGAGGACTTCACCCTTTTGCCCTAGTCAACTCTCCCAGGGTCTACCTTCAAATACCATCACACTGGGGATTAGGTTTCAATCTATTAATTTTAAGGAGACATAAACATTCAGTATATAACACCTATCATGAATGTCAAGCGACATGGAAGAGATCTCCATTCTGTGCACTGTTGGTAGAAGTGGAGAGGAGAGTGCATCTGTATAGATGGATCAACTGAAGCCGTCGTCTGATGGGCCAGCAGTGTCATGATCCACCACCTCAAATGGCCATTAGAATGAATTGTCCTGCTTTCCTGTGATTCTCAGCCGAGGACAATTTTTTCAATTACTAAGCTTTATTTTCTGATTTTCCTCAAATAAAAGATGTCTTCATGGAGAATGTAAACTTTGAGGTGGTTCTGGAAGGAATGAGTAAGATGGTGTTTAGGGGTTCATGTAGCAGGGAAAAGTGCTTTCTCCCAAGCAGGGAGCTGAGAGGTGAAAGAGTATGGCATCCCAAAAGAACTACAGAGAGTTCTGTGGCTCTGACATGCAGGGGAATATTGATTACTTAGTATGAGCCACTATGTGCATTAACTTTCTTTTAGGAGGTACAAAGATGATCCAGTTAAATCATTCACACATTATTTCACACATAGAAGACAGGTATGTATTGAATGTGTACTATGTGCCAGACATTATCATAGAGCATGAGTAAGACATGGTCCTGATTCTCTTACATACTGCTGGGAAGTTCAAGTGCACCATTAGGCTGCTGCTTGGGAGCAGGAGGATCCAAGCGAAGTGTTTTGACCTCATATCATGATGGACTAGAGAGTTACTTTTGTATCTTTTGCCACATCTTTTTTATTATGGAGAAAATTGAATATAGGGGCCCTCCAAAAATGTTGCCTCAACTAAAAAAAAATTAACTGTATATTTAATGGAAAAGTACATTTTTAATTCATATGAACTTTGTATGAGAGGTAATTGGCATTCAAAAAAGAGTATAGCAAATGGGAACAGGAATTAACTCAAAATATATTTCCTAAATCTATTTTGACAAAATTAAGTGTATAGACTATGGTAACTTACATCAAAAGATTGGCCAGAATTAAAGCCTCATAAGATGCTAAAGTGTAGGTCATTTCTAAATTTGCATTTTGAAGCCAGAATGCAGGTAACTTGTGAATAATTTACTATAGAATTCTGCCCATTTCAACTGAACTGAGCTTTATTTGCAGTGCATTGGATAGAGGAATCATAGTTATCAGAATTTTCTCTTTTTTTCCTATTATTTCTCAAATCATAAAGACTGCTACCTCAGGACCTAGGGTCAGGAACTAGATGATTGAAGAAGTATGATAGTGAACACTAACAACATGCTTGATTTTAATGTCATTAAATTTGTTTCTTGTATGTTTCTTGTAAATGAATGTAGGCAGTCATCTCTTTAAATATCAAAGGGAAATGTTTAGACGGGCTATTAGCAAATATGCTATTATAGCAAGATTCCAAAGAAATAATGGGTGAGAAGTGAGTTGTTAGTTTAAAAGCTAACTACTAGGTACTCTGTAGCCTCAGGTACTGGAATACTGCCTTTTGTTGATACTGCGCAAAGACCAAAGAAATTATCCAAAACTTTTTATAATACTTCTGAGAACATGACAGCTAAAATGTGTGGACAATACTTCCGCACATTCTTCCACACAAATCTTTCTCTCAAAGACTTCTACATCACTCAGGTTTTAACTCAATCTGTTGGAAACCATTTTCCCAATATCCTAGATGCAAACCAAATAGAAAATGGATTCTCATTTTGAATATTTGCTTTACAACCACTTTTCCTAAAACATTTGTCTTGTTTGAAGCAGACTATCCCACTTCTTACAAATTGTGATTACAATCAAATGTTTGCAAGATAACTCTAAACAATTAAGCTATTTCTTAAATTATGAAAGAAAGTAGTGCAAATCCTCTATTTATATGATCCCCTGTGGTTGAAATGTCTCAAGTTTTAAAACTGAGAGTTAGAATACTACATTTATTTGGTGGATACAATGAAAATGCACTACTTGAAGCCTATTGTGGATGCCCCCCCGACCCCCCCGGACATACAGGTGTAGCTGTAGTTCAACAACGGGAAAAAAAGTACTCCAAATATATGCAAATTATGCCAATTATTCTTTATTTTCCTCTTTTGGATAAAGTTCTTACACAAATATGTAACGTATCATTTATTTACTTACTTATAGAATTTTCCTACCAGGACAAAAACTAAGAAAACAAACATAAAATAAGAGAAAAATACATTTAATAATATCTAATAATAAAGAAGCAAGCAAAGTCAAAGTTATTTCAGCTCTTTAGTCAACATGATGAAGTTTTATTTAGTTAAATAGCATGCATTATATTATATGACAAGTAAAATAACCAGATTAAATCTAGAAGTCGAAGGTACAGAAATACTCTTTTGTGCATATACTAATGGCAATTTTAAAAGTATAAATTGCATAAGATTTTGTGGTTCTTTAATGCTCAGTAAAAAGTCTTTCTTCATTCCTTCAATTATTGAGTCTCAAGATTGCAAATGATCTAAATAATTATTTTTAAAACATTCCATTGAGATGTTCCCCAAACGTTTCAGCTGTGAGTGAGAAAATAAATAAATAAATATAATAGGGGAGTTTTATATATACAATAAAAGATGGATATATTCTTTATTAGTATTTATTAAAGACCGAAGGTTATAAAGAAAATGTAAAAAAAAAAAAGTATGTATTTTCAAATCCTATGCGTGTGTACTTGTTTTTTAACATTCAAAATCCCAGTATGACTTTAACTCCAGTATTATGCTTTTGGAATCTTTTTTGTTATTTAGTTTAAGAAACAGCTCATATCTTTAAAGCTCTGGAATGGTGTAAATCATTACAGTGGTTTCACATTTTCATGGGATCAAGGAAACAACAGTAAGCTCATAAAACAGATACCACTAATTATGCAGAGGAGAAGTCATAAAGTTACTAGGAGAAGCATGTTTTATATTCATGGACACATCATTAAAAGTTTAAGACATGCTATCAAATTCTACATTTTAATACTATACCCAACAGCATTAAACCCTCCCAACAAGAAAATCAGATTGTTTAATGATCCTTTTTTGTCACACTGGTTTTATATGTCTGCAGTTGAAGCAGATGTGGGGTTCACATTGCTCAACTTTTATTTTTTAAAGGCCCGAACGATTAAAGAATCATTTTATCCTTTATATCTAGTATTTGTAAAAAGATCTGCATCATCTCCTGACATATTTTTCTTAAATAAAGTGTATTTACTGAGGTAATAAGCTTTAATTCCAGAGAGCATGTATGGATTTTTTAAATGATGACTTGAGTTTTCTCCCGATCATAGAAAACCATAAGGGGGTTTCATAATGATGAAAATATCTTCCATTTTATACTAATTTCTAAAATTTAAGCTAAAACTAAGAAAATGAAATTAAATTATAGGGGTTTATCTGTCACTAAGAGAAATCACAGAGAAATCCAAGAATCATACAAAACACTAACATTACAGACAGATTTAAATAGATGTTTGGAACTAGAACATCACAAACATTTACCGACACAGGCACACATATGTAAGCTACAACCTATTTTTCACTTGTCCACAAAGAGAGTGAAAATATTTTGATCTAATATCATAAGTTGTTCACAATTCTAAAATGTTTCCCTAAGTACACAAATAAATGTTTTTCATTCCACAATTCAAGCACATCTGATAGCTCTAGAATCTACCTTTTCTTGAGTATTTTAATAGGAATTTTACATGTTGATGGCTTCAAGCTTAATCTCAAAGTGAAAGTAAAATATAGCCAAGGCAATTCAAAGATGAGACCCAAAAGGCTGTAAATGGGGGCGGGGGGGGGGAAGAGTGATTAGTTGTTGGGGATAAGAAATAAACCATTGGAAAAGCAAAGTGGTTGAAATACTTAAAAACGGAGAGAGATTTATGCAGCAGATCAGAGCCTGAACTCAAGGACCCAATCACTTCAAGGAATTTAGTGAGGGTTTATTACTGGAACGTGGTGAAGTCAGCTCTGCCGATGGATGTCCATGGGAAGAAGACAGAGAGCCTGGCGCTGCTCTCCTGCTGTGTCGTCTGACTTTGCTGTGACTTCACCATCATTCAATAATTTCCTCTTGAGTTTTTCATGCATCATAGTGAACTTCAAATGGTAAGAAAGTATGGACAAAATACTTTTTAAAAATACCCTCTTTCTTTGATTTTTGGATTTCCCCCCACCAGGACACACACTGGTTTACAGTTTAAAAGTTCCAATATGTCCCTGAAAATGCCTAGAAGCATGTTGCATAAACTCAAACGGATCAGCATCATGCACCACGATGTGACAACAATCTTTCAAAACAATTTGTCTTAAACTGAAACTTATAAGAGGCAGATAGATATATAGATAGATCATGAGAGAGACAAGGATCTCTACGCCAGTTTACCTTTGAATAATACACCTCACCCGCCCCACACACACACACCAGCAACTATTAAACGTCCAGCATCATTCTAAGCCCTCTCTATATACAAATTTATTTAATCCTCTGGACAACTTTAAGAAGTAACTACTATTCCTATCCCCGTTGGATGGTGAGGAGACCGAAGTAAAGTTTGCCCAAGGTCCCAGAGCTTGAAATTTTGGGAACTGGGATGAAAAACGAGGCAATTGGGGCATCTGGGTGGCTCAGTGGGTTAAAGCCTCTGTCTTTGGCTCAGGTCATGATCCCAGGGTCCTGAGATCGAGCCCCACATCAGGCTCTCTGCTCAACAGGGAGCCAGCTTTCCCCCACTCTCTGCCTGCTTCTCTGCCTACTTGTGATCTCTGTCTCTCAAATAAATAAATGAAATCGATGAAAATGAAAAAAAAAGCGAGGCAATTTTTTGAACTTTCTCAGAATATAATTAATCTTGGTCATTTCACAAATCATGTAATATATACAAAAATTACAAAGGCTTTTAATTATCTACAGATCTTCTTAGGCTACATGCACTTATTAACACCTAGAGCTTGTATGCTTTATGCCTTCAGAATCTCTACTTGTGAGCAAGTCTTGAGCAGGACGCATCAAGAACATGTCAACTTTGACACTAAATCCATTTAACCTGTAATCATAAGAACCACAGACTTAGTTCTTTGAGGTTAACAGATAAGTAGCTATTTTTAGTGAAGCTACCGACAGACCAACTTTTAGGAATCTAGGGTTTTAGGAGTCAGCTTTTACAAATTTGGGGCTGGTTTTCATTTAAGCACCGTCAGTGAAAAACAACAAACTCAGAAGAAAATATGGTTACGCATTTGCATCTCCAATTTAATAAGGCCCATAATTGTTCAGATACCAACATTAGACCCAAATGCTTCTCGACCAAATGCAGCTGCTCGACAAACGAACACTGATTTGATTTTTCAGCAGGGTACATGTTCACTTGCTGTTCTCATGGTGAATAAATAATGCCACGAGGCCGTGGAGTTGTGGACCTTGCCCTTCTTGTGAAAAGGGCTGCATCTGCTTATTCTCAGACATTCACGATCCTAAAGGAATAAGACACCAGAGGCCTGTGAATGAGAAGGCCTTTTCAGACGTACAAAGCCTTCGCTCCTGAATCCACCTTAACCAGTTTGGAGGAAAGAGCTTTTGGCACCAAGGCATCCTTTACAAAAGACTGATAATGATCACTAGAGACATACTGGGGGCTGCTGACTCACTCACTTCAAAGGATTTCTCTCTTAATCAACATTAAATCATCATTTTGCCAGGGATATAAGGACAGCTGTACACAATCTATTTGTTTTAAAACAGATTATAGCCAGGTCCCTCTGCCAAAGTATAAACTTCTTAATGTTGCATGTGCTTTAATATTTTTTAACTTGGAACTTTTATTTCCAATTCTGTGTCCCAAATTAGCATTTCTCTCTTACTTTATGGATTGCGTCTTCCCATAAAAGCTGAGCTAATAGTTTTATCAATTGCCCAGATGATTTATACAACCAAACAAAATAGACTGAAGCAAAACTTTCTAATATAAATCACCCAAGTCTTTTAGGTTGAAACATCCAAAGTTTCAGCTCGTGGTGTCACTTTGTGTGGTGTGTACATATAACACACCGGTGTGATTGTCTTATGATTTGGTATTAACCATCTGACATATTTGGTTGTACCTCTTGTTTATTTCTTCTCTAAAATATAGATGCACGTGCCCTACATCTTTTACCTTTGTTTTGATCCCATGACATTAGCAACCTTAATCCTCCCTTTCCCTTGGTGGTCCTGATAAGTCAAGGATAACTACAAAGACATTTTATTGCCCAATTAAAGAAAAGAATTTTTTTTTTAAAGATAATGACCCAAGGCCCTAAATTTCAGTCCCAGTTGATCCCGCCAATTTTATGCAAAAGGACATTCGGCTACGATACCTAAAATCAATCAATGATTATTTCTTCAAAATTATATATAGTAAGTAGAGACAATATAAATTAAGTAGACGCAATTTCTGCTACATTGACTTACAGTCAACTAATACAGAGTTCTTATTTAGTTAAATTTGGTTCAAAACACTATCATTAGTGATATGAATGATTATAGAATTAGATCGTATTCATGGTAGATAATATTTCTATTGATTTTTGAGTAGTTTACGCTTATTGATAATTCATTCTGAGTCATTATCTCCATTGTGCTGATTACTGAATGGAACAACAGAGATTTTTACTAAATTACATTGCTACAGTATTAGATGGGAATCAATGCATATTTCTTTCAGTGTTATAATTCTAGCATCTCTTGCTAGCAACATATTTTTACATCTTTTACATTTCTGCTAGCAATATAAAAAGAAGAAGAAATGTGGGTTAGGATTTTCTTTAACACATATACTAGAAGATAACTAGATGACTACAGAGAATCTTAAGTTAACAAAACATTACTTTTTCAATTGTAATTTATATCGCACAGACACGAGTGGAGGCTTTGAATATCTTAAAGGTCCATTTAATTTCTATTGATTTCCATTCCCAAGAGGAGTTTTATAAATCTTCATCTGCTGTCTTCTACAGCAGATACTCAAGACCTCGGATGGATGAGCATCTCTTTTTCTTCTGTTTACATTTCAAAAAGTGCCAATTGCCAGTAAAGGGAGTGAGCATCCCTCTAAGAGTGGTATCACGCAGAGCTCTAGCATCCTTTCAACCACATGTCCTAAGCACGGAGAGATCCAGGAATGGAAACCTTTAATCATAGCTCTGCTACCTTCACACCTTCCAAGGCTGGAGGAAACTTTGGTCTCTGTCCATATTTTGAATGCTGACACATTTCATAAATGATTTAGGGAAAGTCCAAAAGGACTCCTGCATCAAGACTCTTCTAGGACAGCTCAGCCGTGGATGAACAGAAGTCTCTAATATAGTTCAGAAGATGTGGAAGTTACCTCTTGTTTTCTCTTCTGCATTATCTCCTCTCATTCTCCCCAAGCCTGCAGCCCTTCTGACAAAATTCCTGGCCCTTCTCACTGAATTCTTGGGTCCTCAAATGGCCAAAAATGTAACAGTGACAAGGCAGTATAACTTGGTGATTGAAAGCACAGGTGCTTGGGACTCCTGGGGGCTCAGTCGGTTAACTGCCTGCCTTCGGCTCAGGTCATGATCCCAGGGTCCTGGGATCGGGCACCGAATTGGGATCCCTGCTCCACTTCTCCCTCTCCTTCTGCATGCTGCTCTGCCTCCTTCTGTTCTGTCTCTATCTCTCTGTCAAATAAATAAATAAATAAAATCTTAAAAAAAAAAAAAAAAGGAAGCATGGGTCCTAGGGCCTCATGCAGTACATAAGTTCTGCTGTCTAATAGTGAGATGTTACTTAAATTCTGATTGAGATTTTACTTAAATCTCAAGATTGAGATGTTACTTAAATTCTCTGATATATAATGGTTCCTACAAGATTAATTTGAGAATTAAATGAGAAAACATATATATAGTGCTCATCATGGTACTTGATATATAGTAAGTGCTCAATAAATATTAAATACTATTATCATCTTATCACAAAAAGCATTCCAGTATGTGAGGACAGAGCATAAAACTCCAATGTGAACATCTTGATTAATTACAGGATGAAATTATCATTCCAACATCATGAATTGACATAACACCACAAAGATTCCAAGCACAGTTCTCTTTGCTTTCTTAATCAAAAATGATTATGACTCCAAAACAACAGATAATTATTAACAGCCATAATTAGAAGAGGGGAGGAATTTACTTTTTAGGTTGATTTATATGATGGCTGTGAGCAGCTGTCTTCAGAATTCCTGAGAGGATACCCAACTCCCAAGTGAGGCAGTGGAAAGCCTTTGATTGCTGCATTCCACAAACCATCATCAAAGTATTTATTTAGTCTGAACGCCTAACTGGTTCATCATCTCTAGAGGTTTGATAGTTAACAGTTTATCCTTAAGCTCAAGAATTCACATCACCAGTGGAATTTTTTCCATCAGAGTGACATATCTAGATTTCAACACTGAGGAAACACATCCAAGCATTTTATGATTGGAGGACTTCTTAGAACTTCTCAAGTCTTAAGCAAGAATTTTACTTTACGTGTTCAGTGATGCAAACATTTATTCTTTATCTTTTATCTTTTCTTCAAGTTCTTAATCAAAGCATTTCTTGTAGTCTATTTGTCTTTGTAATAATCTTTTGTGAGCATCTCGTAATTTTCGTTTTTAGAAATAAAGTTCTGTCATTTTGTATATTTTCATGGCCAAAGTTGCACGAAGTTGAACACCTTTGTCCTGAAATGTTGAATTATCAGAATCCTGAATATTGAATGGGAGAAATTATAGATAGTTGAAATATTGACATAGGATTACTTAGAGCCCCTGAAACTCAAAAACTTCATATATACTGGGGAAGGAAAATAATTGACAAACCAAAAATAGTATTTAAAAGAAAACCAATGAAATTTGCATAATACAGAAAGTCCCTGAAAAATAAGAACATTTTAGAGCTGATGTGAAGAAATTAAATATAAAATGCAAATTGTATTTCATGTATTTTAAAGGACAGTATTGGTTACAGGTACTGCAAAAGGTTATATCCCACTCAAAAATTATCTAGGTAGCAACAAACTGCGGGTCATTGGAGGGTAGGTGGGTGGGCAATGGGCTAGATGGGTGATGGGTATTAAGAAGGGCCCTTGTTGTGATGAGAACTGGGTGTTATATGTTAGTGACGAATCACTAAATCCCACACCTGAAACTAATATTGCACTGTATGTTAACTAGCTGGAATTTAAATAAAAACTTGGACAAAATTATCCAGGTAGCATAATATACAGGTAGCATAATACAGGTGTATATATATATATACACACACAACATTGAATTATATAAAAGATGCCTTATCTTACTTATCTATGTAAAAGAGGCATTATTACTGGGACAATTTTATTTTCAATGATTGAACTTTTTTTTTTTAAAGATTTTATTTATTTATCAGAGAGAAAGAGGGGGAGAGAGCGAGCACAGGCAGACAGAATGGCAGGAAGAGGCAGAGGGAGAAGCAGGCTCCCTGCTGAGCAAGGAGCCCGATGTGGAACTCGATCCCAGGACGCTGGGATCATGACCTGAGCCGAAGGCAGCTGCTTAACCAACTGAGCCACCCAGGCGTCCCAATGATTGAACTTTTTTTTTAAGATTTTATTTATTTGTCAGACAGAGAGAGACAGCACAAAAAGGGGGAGCAGTAGAGAAAGAGAGAGAAGGAGACTCCCCGCTGAGCAGGGAGCCCAATGTGGGCTCAATCCCAGGACGCTGGGATCATGACTTGAGCCGAAGGCAGATGCTTAGCCAACTGAGCCACCCAGGTGCCACTGATTGAGCTTCTTAAAAAAGGCTGGGTTTTAGGGGCACCTGGCTCAGTTGTAAATCATCTGCCTTTGGCTCAGGTCATGATCCCAGAGTTAGGGTTAGGGCAGGAAGCCTGCTTCTCCTTCTCCCACTCCTCCTGCTTGTGTTCCCTCTCCTGCTGTGTTTCTCTTTGTCAAATAAATAAAATCTTAAAAAAAAAAAAAACAAAGGCTGGGTTTTCATTCTTTGTGGCAGAGCCAGCGAAGAAGTTGGCAAACCTGGCACCCGCCACTTCCTTTAATCCCTGCTGCCCTCTTTATTTTAGTTTCTGCTTCCTGATGTTAGCACCCATATTGCTCCAGCCACTCTGCAGTGCAGTGCCCACCCCTGTTCCAAGCCTTCCTTCCCAGAGGAGACTTCCCATTATACTTCCCATTACAGTGTATCCCACTGAATCGTTTACTGTAAGCTGTGCACAACCACCAGGGAAAAGATGGACTTGTCCCATTCATGATTAATGTTACTAGCAGCTAAAGTGGCTTTAGCAATATCTAATTTAAATATTTTGTGTTTTAATAAGCATAAATGTCTATGTTTTCATGTGTTTTCTTTTCCATGAGTTAGGAAGTGATTCCTTAATAATGAATAATTCTAAATGAACGATAAATCCTGAAATTTCTTGTAGGTGAGAACTTTCTGGAACTTCATGTAGGAAATCACCTACTTCACCCTCACATATGGCTATACACTTGACCACCTGAGACACAGCATTTGCTCTATTGCATCATTTTTTAAGATTTATTTATTTATTTGAGAGAGAGAGAGTGAGCAGGGGGAGGGGCACAGGGAGAGAGAGAATCCTCAAGCAGATCCCTCCCTGAACCTAGAGTCCCATGTGGGGCTCGATTCCAGAACCCTGAGATCATGACCTGAGCCAAAATCAAGAGTCAGATGCTTACCCGAATGAGCCATCCAGGTGCCCCTCTACTACATCATTTTATTCAAAGCAGCATATAGATAATTTCTTAGATTGTTATTACTTCATATAAAAGAAGCTATATGAAATCATTCCACCTAACAGAAAGAAACAAATTAAAACATTTCTGACCTTCTCGAAATTAAAGATAAGATCTGACATTTTAAATGCTATGTGAGGGAGGGTTGTAGTTACACAGAAAAAAATGGCTAATTACTCAAGTTTTTCTAAGCTTTCTGTTTTTCATATTTTTAGTCCATATATGGAAAAATATAATGAAAACTGTATTAAATAATTTGATTGGCAACACTGATTTTATCTCTGCAAAGTGAAGAAATAGAGCAATCATCAAAAGAAGGCTCCTCCCCAAACGCTCAGTTTTGTGAAATATCTGTAACATTGAAACAAAATAACTATGAACTATGTGAGTAATTGGCTCAATTCTCCAATTTATTTTGCAAATGTAGTCAGCATCAGAATGATAAAATTATATCTATTATAGAGAGACCTCAAAAGGCTGAGCCATTCAGGTCAGAAAATTGAAAACAACGCCAAATGTTTACTCAAAATCAAACCCAGAACTTCTTTTGAAATTCGCCGAAAGAGCCATCATTTCCAATGTCTTTTCACCTTCTGGTATGAGATGGAAGTCAAACTGGAAATACTGAAACACTTTAAGAAAGGCAGTAAAACAAAAACAAGCCTTCTTGTAAGACTTCCAGATGAAAGAGTTTTGACTAAGCATTTAATCATGTGGATCCTGGTTCAAGCCAAGCTGAACCTCAAAGGTTTACCTGTGCTCATTATTTAGATTTCACAAAGAAATGGAAATGCATTGCATCTACTGGGAACTTGGAGGATTAAATGATTTTTGTGAGGAAACTCAGTGTTTACATTAAGCCCAAGGTTGTAACCAATGTGGCAGGGAGGGACAGTTGGGAGATAGTTTTGTTCTCAAATTTTGGGCTTTCACAATCTGAATCTTTTTTTTTTTTTTTTTAACTTGCACAGAATGTTAAGTTTCAACCAATGTGCCAACTGATTTTTCTAGCCTATTTTGCATTTCTGTGGATTTGTATAATAAAAGAGTATTTTCATTTAAAAAAAAAAAAGTATGCCTGGAAAGATAGTTGTTTAGAATATGACAAAGAACATTACTAAAACCAAATGTTATTAGCTACCTATCAACTGTTCACATGTCCACATTTGATGAATTATAATTTAAATTTAATTAGCATAGTGAGTCAATTAAGAATGTCCATCTCCAGAGATGGTTTTGAACTTGTAGTATTCTGCCACACTGGCAAATCAACATTGGAAGACTTCATTGTTTTTAAATATTTTATTTGTTTATTTGAGATGGAGATAGTGAGAGAGAGCATGAGAGGGAAGAAGGTCAAAGGGAGAAGCCGACTAGCCATAGAGCTGAGAGCCCCATGTGGGCCTTGATCCTGGGACTCTATGATCATGACCTGAGCTGAAGGCAGCTGCTTAACCAACTGAGCCACCCAGGCGCCCCTAAGAAGGCTTTATATTTTGTCCTGTGCCATAAAGATGAAACCAATAATGAAAGAGAAAAAAGAAAAATCAGAATTTTTCTGTAAGCAGAATTACCTTTCAGAATACCAGGGTCAACTTTCTTGACATCTTGTCTCAAGAATTACTAAGCTTGTAAACTAAATAAATTGGCACTACCAAGAGGTGGCCCTAACATAATTTGGCCCAATTCCAGAGCTGATTTTATTTCTCCTTCCTTTTAGAAGGTGACAGCACCTCTTCCCTGAGACAGGATATCCAAGCACACTGTATATACACTCTGAAAAATCATGCTTACAACTGTCACATGAAAGAATTCACAAAGTTACATTTCCACACTGTTTGGGCTTCCTCCACATCCTGACAATAACCAGACTATATGTTTCACTTGTTCTGAAGCCATATGTAAATAATAGAATGATATAAAGAATAAAACAAACCACTTTTCCAAAACGGAGTCTGTAAATCACTGAGTGTGGCAAGTTTTGCTTCTAAAACATCTAAACTCTTCCTGGGTGCCAGTAATATCTGCCACAAGAGTCACTGAATTACTTTTGGTAAGGACTGGCTACTCTTATAAAAGGTAATTACTGGGGGAAAAAAAAAGAGAGAGAGAGAGAGAGAGAAACCCTGGGAATATTACTTCAAGGAATTTATCATAGATGAAGTTAATAGCACCACTGAAGAGGAGGGGAGGTGTATCTTAAGCAAGTAATAGGAAAAGTACTATCTTATTAAGAACTTAAAGGCACCTGGATGGCTCAGCCATTAAGAATCTGCCTTCGAGTCAGGTCATGATCTCAGGGTCCTGGGATCCAGTTCCATATTCGGCTGCTGGTTCAGTGGGGAGTCTGCTTCTCCATCTCCTTCTGCCCCTCTACCTGTTTGTTCTCTCTCTCTCTCAAATAAACAAATAGGTAAAATCTTTAAAAAAAAAAAAAAAAAAAAGAACCTAAACAATGAGGGGGCTTGAAATCAATGTTCATATTTGATTGACAACTGTGCCCTAAGTCATCACCAGTGATTGCCTGGCTGAATTTGAAGTTTGTTAGTGACTAGGTGTATAGATTAGGTTAGTGACTTTTATGTGTTCTTCTTCTTCTTATTGAACTCTTTTCTGGAAATATTTCATATATAAGGAGTGTAAATAGTAAGCATGCAGCTCACTGAATTTTTACAAAATAAATATTCCTAAATTATTGCACCAAATCAAGAAATCAATTATTACCTTAAATGTTAAAAGACCCTCTTATGGCCCCTCCACCTCCCTACTCCACTCTCTTCAAACACCATCTACTTCCTGTTTAGGGAACTTATATAAATGAAATCATGAAGTATATAGTCCTTTGTGTCTGTCTTCTTTTGCTTACCATCACTTTTCTGAGATTTATATGGGTTGGTGCATGTTGATGATCCTCATTCTTTTTCACTGCTGTATAGTATTCAATTTTGTGACTATACTGCAGCATATTTATACATTCTAGTGCTGCTGGACATCTGGGTCATTTTCAGCTTTGTATTATTATGAATAGTGCTGTTCTAAATATGATTGTGCTCACCTTCTGGTGCACACTTTTGTGCGTTTCTGTTACAGGTGTGGCTAGAAGTGGAATTTCTGGGTCATAAGGACATACATCTTCAACTTTAGTAGATAACACTGAACAGTTTTCAACCCGGTTGTGCCAAATGACATTCCCACTCGTGGTTTATGAGGGCTCCATTTGCCCTACACCTTCACTAACTCTTGAAGCTGCCTTTTTCATTTTAGCCATTTTAATTGGCATATAGTGGTACAACATACTTTTTTTCTGATGACTAATGAAGGTATACAACTCGTCATGTGAATACTATCCACTGGGATGTCTTCCTCTGTGAAGTATCTGCTGAAGTCCTCATGGTTTAGTTTTGCTTAAATGATTTTATTTTTTTCTCCTTTCAGGTGGAGAGTTGTGTGTGTGTATGGAAGACCAACCCAGAACAGTCATATGACAGATCACACACTGTTCCCTCAGTCCTCACACTTCTATCAGGGAAGTCTCACTTAAATCTCTACAGGTTTTGTGGTTTTTTGTTTTGTTTTGTTTTTTGTTGTTTGTTTTGTTTTGTTTTGTTTTGTTTTAACAATAAGAACACTGGGTCCCAGGAACACCTGGGTGGCTCAGCTGGTTGAGCATCTGCCTTCATCTCAGGACATGATCCCAGGGTCCTGGGACTGAGCTCCACACCCAGCTCAACGCCCAGCAGGAAGCCGGCTTCTCCCTCTGCCTCTGCCACTCCCCCTGCTTGTACTCTCTGTGACAAATAAATGAATAAAATCTTAAAAACAAACAAACAACAAAAAAAAGAATACTGGGTCTGAGAGAGGGAAACTAAGTGATCAAGGCAACACAACTCGTAATTACTAGAGGTAGAATTTAAATCCAGGGTCTTTAAGTTTCTGATCTTTTCACTTGAAGTCTTGAATCTAGGCAGAGTTGTCATAACAAAGACATACAATCTAGTACATAATGAGGAATACTCAAAGGAAAATATTTGAAATGTATATTTGCATTTATTCTCACATGTCTCTGGAATAATTAATACTCCATTGAAGAGAGGACTAATTCATGACAGTAAAGTCCCAGTCAAGCAATTTTTGCAGAACCACAGAATAGATTTCCAGACTATCAGAAATAAGGTGTTTATGATGTCACTCATCCATCCCAAAGACTGGACTGAGTGATTACTACATTTGACATTTCTACAAATCACTGAGTCAAGGTCAGAAACAGACATTCAACTTCACATTTTACCTATAAAATTCTCCTGGTAAAAACACATTTTTACTAAAGCATTCAAAATTGAATAGTTACCTTACTCATCTAGGTTTCCTGGGCCTTTAAGTGGATTTCAAACACAGAAGACATTCTTTCAATTTAGATAACGTTTAAATTGAGAAAGAAAGAAAAGGCAGAAAGGAAATCTGTCATGCCATATGAGTGGAAACAGCTGACAGGCCAAATATATGATGGTTTATTAAGAGATTACCTAATTATAGAACTTTTATTATGCACATTATTGTAATCATCATGCTATCTGTCTACTTCAAACATGGCTCAAACTGGTCCCCCAGCTTACTGTCAAGACTGATCAAAACACTTCCATTTGTTGAGCCATCAGAGAATTCTGAATTCTGCAAGATATGAAGTGACATGATCTGTACTTGACAGACAAATTATAAAAATGGAAATCCAGAATTTTAAGTAACTTAATGCCTTTCTTGGCTCTTAAAAATATACATACATTTAAATAATGAACATTCGATGAGATTTCTATTATGCAGTTGGAACATATTACTATTTATTTTCATATATATTAATCCAAAGCTCACAGCAGTGCAGGATGAACCTGGAAAGGAGAAATGGCTTCCAGTCCTTCTAGTGGACTAGAAATGGTTTCTAGTCCTTCTAGTGAGATTTTCCTTCTTGGTTTCTATGTCCTTCCCCATAAGTGAGGAGGACAGACTTCCTATCTCTAGTGTTCTTCCAGTTGAAAGCCCAGAACCTTTATATAATACTGTTGCTTTCAATTGTAGGCAAGCTTAGGTATTTGGGGAGAAAAAGACCCCTAGAGAAAGATATCAAGTGTAATGGAGGGAAGAATGATTTGTTTGTTTGGTTTCTTAATCACATGTATCCAGGTATAAAATCCTAGCTCTGCACCTTGCTAGCTGGGTGATGGCAGGCAATTAACTCAACTACCAAAGGATCTTAATCAATGAAAGAATGATCCTTGGAGAGTTGGAGGAAATTCTGGGGAGCGAAATAAGAAAGATTCAAATGGAAAGGGAAAGCCTTCACTCGTATACCTCTTTCCCAAATTCCCCAAGTTAACATCTTTTGGAAAACCAGGTCAAAGATCATGAGACAATATTGAACACCCTGTATGGACAACTTACCATGTGCTATTTTTTTACATATTGAAAAATTTGGCACACATGTGCCTATACAAACAGACAGAAGTAGGTAGTATGTCTCCTGGTCTCCTCAGTTCCTCCTCTCTGTAGACATATTTAAAGCTCAAGCTTCTTCACAGTTGGATACTCATATCAGATTTCAGTTAGTATTTCTGCACTACCGCATGTGAGGTTTGCTATGCTGTAGGTTTAATAACGATTTCTGAGGAGCATCTCTTGATGTCTTGCATGGTCTCCTGCCAGTGATAGTCATCATTTTCCTCATCTCTAAAATAGTAACAACAGTACCTTTTTCATAGAGTTGTTACAAGAATTAAACAAGCTATTTTTTTTTTGAAAAACTACTTAGAACATAATAAGAACAAGGTACATAACAAGAACAAGGTAAATCTTTGTTAAATAAAATAAACCTCTTTTGTTGTATTTAACTTTTCTTATATTGATTTCCTTTCTCACTCACTTTTCCTTAGGTGAAAAGATCTGTGTCCTGGTGTTTGTGTTTCCTGCAGGAGGGCAGAAAACCGGGCCTGGAGAAAGAAAAGAAAGAAAATGATCTCTTATTGAATAGCTCCAATAAACCAAGCATAGAACTAGATGTTTTTTGAAAAAATGTTCCCATTTAATCTTCCAAAGAACGCTATGAATTTGGTAAGATGCTTCTTGTTTAAAAAATGAGAAAACAGGATCAAAGAAGATCGGTTTCTTGCCAACTAGGCATAGTAGTGGCTCAAACAAGAACTTTGAAAGATTTTGCCTTTCATATGCTTTTGTTTATTTCTAAATCTTTTTAGACTTTCCAGGCTGAAAGGTATTGAAACTTGGGGTCGCAATGACAACGGTCACATCCCCTAGCGCCTGTCATCCACTCACCCCCTTACTTACTTTCTATGTACCTTCTTCTTCCTAACTAATTGTCCTACTCTGTGGTATAAGCTTAGAGTGAACCCGCTGGCATTTGTTAAGCATAGAAAGTGGCATTTCTGAAACAGAATATCCAGCAAGATACTAAGAGATGTCTTCCGAAAAATCAGTTCTGTGATAACAATGTTGGAGAAGTACCAGATGAAACAAATTTACACTAGTTGCTTTGTTGCATAACTTCTCAGAAGTTGGAATATCTCAATATTGCCATTATATCCTAGGAAGTTATAGGGTGTGTAACCTTGCCAAAATGTATTTTACTACAGGACTTTTTCTTATTTTACCCGTTAACATCTCACAAGCTATTAGTGTTCAACAGACCATGGTTTAGAAAATTCTGGCGCTTTTTTATTTATTTTTTTTTTTTGTTAAAAGACCAGACACAATGAGGATGCAAATAAAAGTTGAGAACAAGTTAACACAAATATCAGACTATCAAGAGAAACCTACAAGCCAAAAAACAGCATTTTAATAGGACACTTATAAAAGTAGTTTTTATAGGCCAGTGGCTAGAACCATGCCCAGTTCCTTGTGAAAACACAGCAATATATGTTTAATAATAAATGGATGAATATGAGCCACTTATTCCATTAAAATAAAATGCATCACTATTTCTTTTCCTTATCCTATGTAGATTCAGTTACAGTTACAGAAAGGAAATGGGCAGAAATAATGAAATACTTCAAAATGTTAGTGTCCCTATTGAAATTAAGCTACTTAGGCAAAAACTTTTAAAAGGTTGTCTATCCATTTATTTAATAAATATTTGATGAAGGAATAAATAAAGAGAAACTCAAAGAAAGAAGAGGGAAACTGTATAAGGGACATGAGTACTGAGCCAAGGAACAGACATTTGAGAATAAAGACCACACGTGAATGTATGCGTGTGCACGAACACACACACACACACACATATACCCCAATTTCAAGCATTCTCTAGAAACACTTCCTTACTATTCTGAGGCAAACATTTGAATCTTTACTATCTTGCTAAAACAGACATTGCTGAAGACAGAAGAAATATGTCACGTGGGAGATTTTTGACATGGTTTTGAATTATTCGACCACAAATATGCTAGATTTATTTTGGACAACAAGATTGACGGAAGAGAAAAGGAATGAGAAAACACAAATGGCCATTTGGTTTGGGAAGTATATTTTTTTCTAACATGGCTTTCTTTCTTCATTCCTCTACAAACTTCTTTTTTTCCCTCCTTTTGCTTCCTATTCGTTTTTTTTTCCAAGACCTATTTTGGTTACTTGGTTACTTCTGAACTTGGCCTTCCATGTTTTACTAAGAAAATATGGTCTTTGGAGATGAAGGAAGGAAGGAAGGAAGGAAGGAAGGAAGGAAGGAAGGAAGGGAAATAAAGAAAGAAAACAAAAGAGAGAAAATGGAAGAGAGCAAAGAAAGAAAGAGGAAGGGAGGACAGGAGGGAGGAAGAAACGAGAAATTAATAGAAAAATGAGGAAATGAATCAAAGATATTTCTGGTGAAGAGATTCCAGATGAAGTTTGGAGGCGAGAACTCCGTGGAGCATCACGTGATGTCCAGCAGGATTCTTAAACTGTGCAGCGTTACAAACGAATAACAGTACTTGTTCCCTCCTCATTTCATGGAGTCCTACGTCTAGATATGGCCTCGTCTCTTGGTGAAAGAGACCAACTAAAACCAATTCCTTTGTTCAACTTCCTTGTGCACGTGTTCCCTTTCTGCTTTGTATACAGCAAGGACCCATTATTCCAGCACTTTCTTTTTTGAACCACGACTCACTGTGCGTTTTCGAGGAGGGTGCTGGCCCTGGTTACAACCATTATGGAGAGGAAAGAGGTTAAGAGGGAGTAAGAATGTGAGTGTAAATGCATGGGCAAAATATAAAAGACTTTCCCGACTGCCTTGAGTTGCTCCATATGTTCCCGTTGTTTTAATGGCAGCCCTCAATAGAAACACCGTATCTTTTAGTCCCATATATAAATTTGCTCTGTAAATTAAAATGTTGGCTTGTGCTCTCCTGGTGTTTAAGAAGGTGAGTGATGACCTTGGTGGGAGTATGTTTGTGTAGAAATGTGTCATAAAAGATGATGTCTTGGCCCCAGAAATGCAGGGTCCAGGTTTAGTCATTTGTTAAAAAAAAAAAAAAAAAAAAAAAAAACAGAGTTAAACATAACTAACACATCATGAGAGGAAGTCTCTTGCCAAATGTGACTTTCCTTTTGAAACTGAAATGTCAGCTTTTACCCTGTGTTTCTAAAGGAATATTTTTAGCATTTTGCTTTAAAGAGTTTCCCTGCTGATTCTGATCACTTTTTAAGTTGCGAAACAAACCAATAAGTGGTGTACATTTTTCACTAAGCCGTTAAAATGCGATCGATTGATTATTCTCCTCTTGTACATTCATTGGATGATTTTGGATGAAATTCAGGGTGGCATTTATTTTCTGACATGATTAGGATTTGGCAGGTCTCGTGCATCCATTTATACTCTCACTGGGAGGCTTGAACATTGAAAGTTTGGTAATAGATTTGAGCAAGGAATTGTTTTGTTAACTTTCTTCTCCCTAATATTTGTGTTCCTAGTTCCCATTTTACATGTGAAATAAAATAAGCAAGTTTATGCCACCCTCCCATAGAATTCTTTGGCCAGTCACATTTTAAGGGAAGCCCCAACAACAAATATCAAGAGCAGACTGGCTTCTTCCATCTACATTGCTTCCCAGAAAGCCGTTCCCATAATGTTCTGCTGTTCTTACACTAGTTAATCGATTTTTTTAAGGCAGAAATAAAATCCATTTTTCAGGTTGACAATAGTGCCATGTAGGGTGATTAATTTAACATCTACTGGGATGTCACATATGTCCATAATGTGCTCTTACAGAGGCAGCCATATTACCAAAGCATGCCACAGTTGCAGACTTCATATACCCTAAAAGAAAATATACAAAAGGTAATTGAGAAAATGACTAAAAAGAGCATTTCATGCACCTGAAGTCTTCAACTCGAGTTTTCCACACATTCATCCAAAGTCTTATTAGTGGTTTACTATCTCCAAGAAATGCTTAGCTCAATACAGATCTCTCAGGGAAGATGAAATATTACTGTTATCTACAGGAACAGTGCGAAATAACTACTAAATTATCTGCTAAGTGCCACACAACCTGTGCCTGGAAAGGTTCAGTGAAATACCTCACGACTGGAACTATGCATATTAACCTTATAACATCTTGTGTTAGCTTAGTCTACTGGAACATAAACTCTAGTGCAAAACTCAGTGAGTATGTTCTGCGGAGATCAAAGTTCATGGTGATGGGTTCAAAGTGATAGCAGGAGGTTCACTGGATTAAAGCTCAGCAAGCTTATTTCTAACTTCGGTGACCATGTAAACAGTGCCTTCCTCCTCTGGGCCATTCTTTAACTATTAAGTGGGGAGGATTTTAAGTTAACATTTGAATAATACATTTTTAACTTACCTTGTTGATTGCCTCTGATAATAAACTGAGGCAGCTGTAAAGAGTAGCCATGAAGCCAAGTCATAATCTGAATTATGTCATGCTTTCTTGACAAAGAAGTTTCTTTAATTTTTTTTTTATTTTATAGGAAACTTACCTCCACATAAATCTGAGTCATCATTTCTGTTAAGAGTCTCTTCTTGGAGCAACCGTTTAATTTCTCTTCCACCGTTGTTGTTGTGGTTGTTTTCAAGGATGTCAACCTTTTGTAGAACTTGCTTGTCTTCATATTTTTGATGCTCCTTCCAATGGTAAAATTTTAAATCTTAGAGGTGAAAATGACCATAGGAGTAGGCCTAGTCCTCAAACACTACAGCAGACAGACACACAACTGTTACAAATCTCCCCATGCCCACACAAGAATAAATACCCAATCGTTCACTGCAATTATTTTTCAAAAGCATCTCTCAAGTTGCACATTATGGAAATGAGCTCCATCCGTATGCCCATGCCTGTTACTTGGGTCTGGTAAAGATAACACAGTTACTTCTGGCAGCCTCTGGACCCAAAACATATGGGACATGCTCAGTTACAGGGAAGGAAATTCTCTTGAAAGGATACCAAGATGAACAGAACAGTTGCTTTTCTTTAGGATAGAGAAGAACAAATTAGCATTCTGCTAATGAGTATAGCTTTTTGTTTGTTTGTTTTTAAGTACAAAATTAAAATGAAAGGCTATGAAAGTCATCTTATAACAGCTGATTTTAGTTGAAATGTTTGCAGTTTGTTACAGGATAAACTGGAGAGGTGGGCTCGAAGAGTCTTCATCAAGCCAAAGGCACTTACAGAAAAAAGAAAGTAAGCCCCCCCGCCAAAAAATGATAGGATGGAAAGCATGTGAAAAATAAATCCTCATTCAACCATAATACATATTAGATTCCACTCTTTTAATCCCATTTTTGCTTAAAATTACATGTTGGAATTTTTTTTTTTTTCAATTGTGAATGCTTCCAAAGTAGAACTGCAGATGGTTCCTAGTAAAATTTAAAAGGGGAAATATGGGAAAAACCCGAGTGATAGCTTTCTCTCACTTCCAAATACTGATAGAGTGATTACGAAAGTAAGGCAACGCATAAAGGCACACAAGTTGAAATATTTTCTTTCGTTGGCCATTTCCTCCTTCACCCTGCAGCCTCCATCGATCCCACTTTTATTGTCTTTTAAAGTAAAGCTCATTTTTGGAACCTTCTCGAATCCTTTTTGATCAGGGGCTCGTTACACTGGCCACAACTACTTCTCTCAGTAGAACTTCAGCAAACAGGCACGGGGGAGCTTTCACATTTCGTTTGAAGCCTGACCCGGTCCCTGAACGCACTACCATTTCCTGAGGAAAGGCTGAAAACTAGAAACTGAGCTCAGCCATTCATTGAAAAAAGTCAGGGTTTTTGTTTTGTTTTGTTTTTTGGGGTTTGTTTGTTTTTTGTTTGTTTGGTTTTTTTTTTTTTTTTTTTAGTTTTACTAAAACATTCAGTTTTCTCTTCATAAAAAGATAAAAATGACCCCTGGTTTTGAGACACAAGAATGGGAGCCTCATGTTGGATCATTAGACAATTCAATGTTCTGCACTGCAATATTTTTAATGGGACTTGTTTGCGATACCTGGGAACATTTGAGCAGAGGTGGAAGGACTCCGGGGGTGATATTGGGAAAAGAACAGCATACAAAAAGAAATATAAAAGAAATACATAGAAGAATAAAGATTAGAATTGAAAACAATTAAAAAAAAGAATAAACGATCTGGGGCACCTTGCTGTTCATTTTAATTCATTTTTCCATCTTTTGAAAATGTGATTTCTACTTCTTCAGCATGAGACAATAGTCCGTTAAACAAACAAGTAGGTAACAGCTAAAACAAAATTTAGCAGACGTGAAGTAATAAAAAAGATAATAAGAAATGTGACAGGAAAGAGGATTACTGCTTTCTTTCAATGCAAAAAAAAAAAATCTTCAAAATAATTAATGTTAAGAAAACCAAGGATCAAGATACATTCAGAAACAGCCTCTGTCATACTCACGTCTGTTTCTTTTCCATGTTCCGACTACCAGCCAGGTGAGTAGTTTTCATGAAAGCCACTGCAGGACACTTGCATACCAAGTGTGACAGGTTTCCTACTGATAAAATACCAGCAGCTTTTTTTTTTTTCATTTCTCAAGAAAGACATATTTCACAAAGTTATGTTTTCAGTTTCAAATTTTATTCACATAAATTTTTCTTAAACTTTTAAAATGTACAACTGTGTATCTGCTAGCAACTGAGCTCAAAGGACAAAATAAATAACCAGCACAAAAACAGTAACTTAAAAACCACACATAAGAAGGGCACCTGGGTGGCTCCATGGGTTGAGTGTCTTACTTCTGATTTCAGCTCAGGTTTTGATCTGAAAGTTGTGAGTTCCAGTCACACATTGGGCTCCACATTGGGCACAGAACCTACTTAAAAAACAAAACAAAACAAAACAAAACCTAGCATAAGAATATTTGTTTCCATGGACTCGTGAGTTGAGGCTATAATTGTATGCGTCATATACATCAGATTTTTTTGCAAGAAAAAAAGTTTCCACTTTGTATGATGTCATGTTTTCTGGTGTTCTATGAAGACCATCACAACTTTGGGGGAGCTCTTCACTTCAAAGAGTTGGAGATCCTCTAGCATGAGAATAGTATTCATTTAAAGACATGTTCTAACTTATCTTACTGTCCAAGTACTAACAATGATAGAAGAGAGTTCTCTGATTAAGGAATAATTAAGCATTTAGAGCAAAGACTCAATCTTTCAGTAATTAATGATTTGTATTCTCCTGGGTCACAGTTGAAAGGTGGGAGGAACTTGTTATGTTTTCTATCAAGTACTTCGTATTTTGACAGAAAAGACTAGAATTTAGACTTGGCTAAAAATAATGATCACTTCTGATATGATGTCTTAGGTTTCTTCTTTTTGGATCAATCCAAATATTTTTGTCCTGGGGGAGGGGTCCACAGTAGGCACTTATCTTAGCCGTCTAGAGGAAGAAAAGGTCAGATGGATTGCTGTTTGACAAAATATGTACCCAGAGTGTTGTATAAATGTGCACATAGTAAACGCACAGTAAAAGTTAGCTGGCAAAAGGAATAGGGTTAACAACCAGGTGCGTGTCAAAATGAGAAAATGAAATGATAAAGTGGGTATAGCCCTACCCCAGAGCACACTCCTCAAAAATGGTACCTCAGGTGACAACTGCCGCAAGACCCATTTCAATTCTCTCATCCACAGTCGATCATTCAGCCTGATGAGCAATTCAAAGTAACAGTCTGAAAAGAGCTCAGGCTTTTTTTTTTTTTTTAATTTTATTTATTTATTTGACAGACAGAGATCACAAGTAGGCAGAGAGGCAGGCAGAGAGAGAGGGGGAAGCAGGCTCCCTGCTGAGCAGAGAGCCCAATGCGTGGCTTGATCCCAGGACCCTGGAATCATGACCTGAGCCGAAGACAGAGGCTTTAACCCGCTGAGCCACCCAGGCGCCCCAAGAGTTCAGGCTTTTAAGAAGCAAGTCAGCTCTTTTTCCAAAATCTTCTTTTTCTTTCATTTTCACTCTGAAAGTAGGAGGTATTGCTTTTGATCTGTAAATAGGAAACCCAGTGCACATGGTGAGCAACCCTGTGGACTGGACGGAGATCCCTAGGCTAGAGCTACACAAAGAAAAAACAAATGGAAGGGGTGCCTTGGTGGCTCAGTGGGTTAAAGCCTCTGCCTTCAGCTCAGTCATGGTCTCAGGGTCCTGGGATCCGGCCCCACATAGGGTTCTCTGCTCAGCGGGGAGCATGCTTCCTCCTCTCTCCCTGCCTGCTTCTCTGCCTACCTGTGATCTCTGTCAAAATAAAATAAATAAAATTTAAAGAAAGAAAGAAAGAAAGAAAGAAAGAAAGAAAGAAAGAAAGAAAGAAAGAAAGAAAAGGACAAATAAATGGCTTTATCAGGAGCATCCAGCCTTTACTTCCATAGCTCCATGCTCCCTACTGAACTGGGCTTTGGAATTCAGAAAATAGATTCTCTGTGATCAAAACAGAGGTCAGGGCACCTGGGTGGCTCACTCGGTTCAGCATCTGCCTTCAATTCAGGTCATGATCCCAGGGTCCTGATCCCAGGACCTGCTTCTCCCTCTGCCTGCCGTTCTCCCTGCTTGTGCTCTCTCTTTCTGACAAACGATTAAATGAAATATTTTTTAAAAAATTAAAAAACAAACAAACAAACCAAAACCAACCAGAGGGTAGAGCTAAGTCCAGGTCTCCTAACAATTAAAAGAGACCATCTTCTGCAACAAAGTCTCACACTGAGGAGCACCCAGAGGATTCTAGGTGCTTTCTGTCCCGTACACATGCCTCGGGTAAGGAGCAACACTTGCCCCCACCCCTGGTTTCGTAGTGAGCCTGCCCAGAGGCAGCGATCGGACCACGGGGATGATGGGGGAGGGGGTGCCCTTTAGACCACCACAGAGAGCACAGACAGCCTAAAATTGGCACAAAGCAAACATCGCACATCCTCTAACGTAGTTTCAAGATCCAAGAGTTAATTCAAAGTTAGAAGAATCCAAAAAATCTAACCGTTCGTCCTTGGATTTTTGTCTTTTCATTACAGCCTCCTCTATTTGCTTAACAGACAGTGAACTATAAAATAGAGTTGTTAGGTTTTTTTCCCTCCGAAGAGTAATAAGGTATTTCCCCCCCCTTCTCTTCCCCTTCTTTATGTATAATGGATTTGTCTTAAAGAATAAGCATTATGATGTAAGCTGTGTGTTGCGGTTTGTTAAATGTTGCGGGGTTTTGGTTTTTTTTTTTTACTCCCTTCCTTTTATGCCAGCTTATAAATATGATTAAAAGCATGGTCTTAAAATTATTAAAATTTTATCCTAAAGTTTTGTTCTCCTTTTTAACTTATCACTTATGTCCTATGTTACTATGATAATCTATCTGATATGTAAAATAGATATATATGTTTAGCTCCTAAAGAATGTTTTCTTCAAACAGATCCAAATGCTGGTAAGTAGACACACCCTGTCCACATTCAGAAATTGATGTAGAGCCCCAGGAAATCCAGGGACGTGGTAAAACTTTGAAAGAGGGGTTATTTTCAATTTTTATAAAACCAATTATAAAAAGCCATGAAAAGAATACATGCAAAAATACCAGAGTATGGGAAAGCAGCTTAATAAGTTTATTATGGAAAAATGGTAATTTATCTGTGATAAAGTTCTATGTTTTTTAAATGGCTGTAATGGTAGATATGTTTATAAGCCAAATTAATTTACAAATTACTAGATTTGTGGCTGTATACTAAGCAAATGTATAATGAAAATAAATACCTCAATTATTTTTAATTTTATGCTTCAAACCCTACGGTTTCAATAAGCAAAATTACTTAAAATAGAGATATGTATTTTTTTTATTTCTATTAGTCCATTCAGAAGACCTATAATAGATACCGAAACTGAATGTTTAGCTATTTCTTAAAAGCCTAACCATGGGCTTACATTTCTTTTTATGCCCCAACATGTGCTAATGTAACAAATGGATATAACTTCCTTTTTCAAACTCTTCATATCTTAAACATTCTCCTTTATTCGATTTGTCTCCTTATGTCTTGAACAAAGTGGACTAAATATAAACAAACAGCATTTGATGATTGTTTTGCCATTTGATGATTGTTTTGCCGACTAAAATTGTAACACAGTTAACAGCTTTCCTCATGTACCTAATCTGCCAGAAGCCAGTATAAATTTTCAATAGTAAAATCGTTATCAAAATTATAGATTCCACACTTCCAAATTCTGTGGGTTTTTTTCAAATTGTTTATTGACATTGAGATCATTATAAACATACACTCTGTAAGGAAAATTTCTAGACTAATAACATTGTAAAAACTGCATCACTAAGGAGGCTGAAGCTCTGGTTTGGATTAGAAAACTCATTTTTAGAATCATAGTTTCGATTTGCAGAGGGAATGACTCAGCCTCTGATGGCAATATTGTGCACTGAATGTGTAGTGATTCAGCCTGGGGCGGTCATAGGCATAGTCAAGAGGGTAGATTTTCTTATAAAAATGTCAGGGTTTTTTTTTTTTCCGTGTGCATCCCTACAGTCTGTTCAGGAAACAAGTACCATTCCTATCATAGCGATAAGACAAAATTTTCTGTCAGATGCAAGAAGTCAAGCAAATATTAACCTGAAAATGTCTGGATTACAGATTGTCTAGAGAAAATGGCATATTCTTTCTGGGCAAGCAGGAAAAAAAAAAGTAATATTATTTATTTTCTATTGTGTATTTCCAGAGGTGAAGTGGATTTTTTCCAACTTTTTGTTCTGAAAAATATCAAAACTGCAGACATAGTTAATAGAACAGAATGAAGACCAACATATGTTAGATTCACCCTTTTTAAAATAGTTTGCTTCATTTGCTTTTCCTTTCCTCCTCTCTCAGCATTTATATTTCTTCATGCTTATCCATTTGAAAGTTAGTTACCTTCAAAGTTACACTCCAACCCGAGATACTTCAGCACATAGCCACATAAGACGAAAAACTTCTACAAAACTGTGTATCTTAATACAGCCAAGCAATTTATTATCTAAGATACAGTCCTGAGGACTTCATTGTTTTGATCTAGGATCTAAATCCAGATTAGCATATTGTATTTAGTTGCCATATCCCATTGGAATGGATTTGAAGTTTGATAAAGGGAAAATGCATAGTTTCAAAATCCATCAGTCTCTGGGGTATCGTCAATTAATGCCGACAGCAAATAATCGTGTAAATCCACCTTAAAAGCCTGGCCTTGTACCTAATGCTTAAAAAATTCTATAATCACTTCTTCACTGGAAAAATTTCTTCCAAATTCAACTCATCTCAGCTGCTGTGAGGTAAAAAATACAAGAAGCAGATTTGAAAGTAATCGGGTGCTTAAACCACACGGACCCCATGCATTAAGTTCAGCATGTTGAATTGAATTCCAGATTGAATTGGTAGTCAGCCCAGTTTGTACAGGGCAAGGTAAATGTGCTGGCGAAGATGTTCTAGAGCTAGCTAATAAAATAAATATTGATTTTAAGTGGGACCTCACTCTTCAAACACATTGTCCTTTCTTGTTACCGAAATCCTCAATGTCCTATTACACAAGAATTTGAACATATTCTCATAGCAGGCTTATTAATGTTACTGACTACTATTAAACTAAATTTACTTTGCTTATCAGAATAATTTTCTTCCTCACAGTTAATATATTTTAAGTAACATATTGGCACATCTTTATTGGCAACAAGTTTACTACTTGTTATTCCCTTTGAAAGAAAATATTCACTTTATCAGAAATGCAGTGGTAGAAATATATCCAAGTGATTAATAGGAAAATATTTTATAACTGAATTTTATGTCTCATACACAGTTTTATGCATAAAAGTGCCTATCTTATCTTTGTACAATAAGATATTAATATCTAGCATTGTACCATATTCAGTGCTTTTAATAGGTAAAAATATACCGGACAAGTAAATGAATAAATGTACTCAAGTTATTTTCCAAATCCTGTGTCATATGCACATGAAATATTTTGGTTCATCTGAAATAGAATTCTTCATCAAAAGGAAAGAAACATATGGTGAAATATATGAAAATATTGCTGTTTTTCTGTTTCTAATTTTTATGTAAGACTCAAAATCAATCAGAGACTGGATTTCAAACTTAAGGGTAATAAAGTCAAGTGTGTCCTTAGCGGGGTTTGTATTGCCACCTAGTGTCCAAGTCTGTAATGGACCTGGGTTTGAACATGACAACAGTTGTGCCATCTGGAACCGTCTCTTTGAAAGGGAGAAAGTAACTACAACACTTTGGATCAAAGCATTTCTTAGTCTATCTTTCATTTTTAAAGTCAATCCATTGTCATTAGCTAGTGTATATATGAAAACATTAAGAAAGTCACTCATTAAAACGTAATACAAAGACAATGATACATGCATTTGCATTCGAAATTGATTTCATTATTTTTGGATTAACATAAGTATTTAAAAGGTATAAACCCTGATAAGGTAAAAATTATTAATAGCTGTCCAGCTTATTCCATTGGTATTGTTTTGACATAGTACTTCTGACTTTCTTCATTTCTTAATTTAACTTCGTATAAAGAATCTAATTTGAAGAACACAGTTTATGGGCTCAAGGTTTTTTTCCACTTGATAATTAGGTTCTAATTTTAGAAAATGAGTCATGTGTTATATTACTGGGGAAACTACTTAAGTTCCCCACCTAAACGTCCAGCAGTTCACTGAAATAAGAAACCAATGGAACGGATTTAACTACCTTCAGCAGTGCAATGAAAACATTCTAGTGAAAAGTTCCTAGAGATATGGCCCAACATAACTATAACCTAATGAGCCAACCCAACACACAGCTGAATAGTCACATAGTTCCATCCCTTTCATGTCATGAGCCTAATGTAGTAATGAAGATTACATTGTCTGAGGAGTGGTTTAAATTGGCATTTTATTGGTTTGCAATATGACTGTCAAAGTGCAACTCCCTTCTTTTATGAATAGATAGCGGCATTTGGCATAGAGATGTGATTTTCTGTTATAATGGCCTGATAAAAATCAGGTTTCAGCCTTTCAGGTTTTGTTTTAAAGGCAAGTTGAATATTTTAGCCATTAATTTTATCTGGTATGAGGCGAGCCTGAGTGGTGTATGCAAGTGATAACCACTCCTTCTTTGAACATAAAATGCACAGTTTCGCTTTGGCAAGGTTTCAACAGTGAAAGACTTAGTGCTTGTAAAGTTCTCCCTCACATTCATGGTTACTCCATTTATATGTTCTTTTTTTTATTTTTTTCTTAGTGTGGAGAGTACTACAGAATGTGAAAAAAAAAAAAAAGCAATAGTGAAGTTAAGTGTGTGTGTGGATATATATACACACACATACTCCTGCATTATTTTCAAATAAAAATTTTACTCTCTAAATTATACCATATTAGAATATGAGTCTTTGAAAATTTAAAATGTGGTGATGGTTTATTTTTTTGAGACACCTGCAATAATATAAGTTGTATATTTTGTCATTTCATATTTTTACAAGGAAGGCATGGTCTCAAGGGCTTATGATCTTCCTAAAATTATCAGTTACTCACAAAATCAGGTCTGAGTCATTACTCTTTGGCCACGATTACCTGCGCCTGTATTACCAATGCACTGATTAAAATAAGACAGAGTGGATGATATTTTCATAAAGGTGTACATGTGAAAATAGAGCAGAGAAATGAAAGAGAAATTTGACCAAAAGATAAAGAGGAATAAAATTGAACCAATGCTAATTCTTCATGTAAAAAGAAAATTACAAACCAGTATAGTTCTAGAGGCCTGAATAAGATACTGCAGCTAGGATTTCCTGGTAATAATTAAGGTTCATAATTATATCTAAAAATAAGATTTTCTTGGTTTTGTTTAGTAACAAAACAGTGTTTTCCACGTTTTCTTAACCTTTTGCCAAGCTTCTCTACACCCAAATCCATGCAAACGCTGACTTATAAATGTCATCTCTACGTCCCCAGTCTCCCAGACCCTATAGAAGATACTTCTCTTTCAACATTTCTTTCAAAGTTAGTATTTTCCATCTTGAAAACCCATAAGGGAATGAGCTCCTAGAAGGAGACCGAGGCCAAATCAAAATTAAGGATGAAGGTGACCCGGAAGTTTGCCTATTGCTTTAAAACCTTGGTTATCCTGCTGCTGGACAGGGACGGAGCCACAGAGCACATTTAGAACCAGGTGGGGAAGTCCTAGCTTCATGGTGTTCAACCCTGCGTCGTCATAGAAATAAATCATCCACGTTTCTGGAAGGGACTTAGTTATGGAAAAGTAGTGAGACTGGAGCCCTGGCAATGGTAATTCATGTTGTTTTCTCCCATTAGACAGCAGTTTTAGCTCCCAGTGCCTCATATGTAGGGATTCAATAAATGAATTTGAAAATGAAATGAAATTACAAATGCTTTATTATTACTACTACTATTATTATAGTATTTATTTATTTGAGAGAGAATGAGAGCAAGAGAGATCACAGAGGGAGAAACAGACTCACAGCTGAGCAGGGAGCCAGATGCAGGGTTCAATCCCAGGACCCTGGCATCATGACCTGAGCCAAAGGCAGACCCTTCACTAACTGAGCCACCCAAGTGCCCCACAAGTGTTTTATGCACAAAGAGAAGCCAAGTAGCTTTGGGGAGCTTTAATAACTATTTTAGGACACCAGCAAGATACCTCAAATAATAAATTTTACCCTTGTAGGCTCAAAGGCATTATTAATATAGTCTAAATTAACTAATTTTGACTAATTCTATATATGAAAATGTATTGAGAAGTACAAGAAGAAGAAGACAGGTTTCATGGCCTAAATCTATGGAGACAAGATGAAAATTTTGAAAACTTTCTAGAAGCAGAAGCAAAGCAAGAGTAAATGTTGATCCAGTAAAAGAGACCATATTTGCAGGCAGAGTTCAGGGGAAGGGAAGATGGTAGTGGGTAGAGTTACATGGCTGCAAGGAGTCAGGGTCTACTGATCTTGAAGAACCATTTGGACGGGGACCCATGGGAGTGAGTAGGGAAGTCAGGGCAGGACCAAGGAGGAGCAGGCATAGGGACTGGAGTCTAGAAGTGTGCTTGCTTCTATCCGTGGTTTAACTGACTGTCCCCATCCATTCAAAAACAAAACCAGGGATGTCTGGGTAACTGTCAGCGTCTGTATTCTGCTCAGGTCCTGATCTCAGGGTCCTCAGATCGAGTCCTACCTCGGGATCCTTGTTCAGCAAGGAGCCTGCTTCTCCCTCTGCCTTCCACTCCCCCTGCTTGTGTGTGCTCTCTCTCTCCCACTTTCTTTCTCTCTCTCTCTGATAAATAAATAAATAAAATTTAAAAAAAAAAAAAAAAAAAGCAAAAGCTACTGTGTTGCGGCGCCTGGGTGACTCAGTGGATTGAGGCCTCTGCCTTCAGCTCAGGTCATGATCCCAGGGTCCTGGGATCCCAGGATCTCTCTCTGTCAAATAAATAAATAAAATCTTTAAAAAAAAAAAAAAAAAGCTACTGTGTTCTTTCTGTCTGAGAGATGGGAAGAAGTGTGTGGGAAAGTGTGTGAGGAGGAGAAAACATATTTACTGATTCTCCTGAAAGTACCAGGCCTTATGCTAATTGCTTTACCCTTATCACCATTCCCAATATGTTTGCACTCTGGAGAAAATAAACAAGAAAGCACACCAATAACTACGGCACAAGGTAAAGATGAGAGTTGTAATATGAAAAGTAAAATGTTAAGAGAATTCCCAAGCATGGAGACACCACCACTCTAAGTGGCAGAAATCAAGAATGGCTTCATAGAGGGGCACTGGGTGGCTCAGTTAAGTGCCTAATTCTTGATTCCAGCCCAGGTCATGATCGCAGGGTCCTGGGATCAAGTCCCGCACCAGACTCTGTGCTCAGTGAGGAGTCTCTCTGTCCCTCTCCATCTGCTCCTATCCACCCCCCCTGAAATAAATAAATAAAATCGTAACAAAAAAAAGGAATGGTTTCATAGAAAAGGAAGAATATTAGTTGGGTCTTGAAGGTTGTGCATGATAGAAGCTGAAAAAGGAGAGATACCCCAACAGAGAAAGACAGAGCCACTTCATGTGGGCTTTAAGTATATTTAAGCTGTACTGTGTGGGAGGTGAGGGGTATTAGTGGTATGAAGCCATTGAGTAGAGTGTAAAGTTAGATTTTGAGGAAGGGATTTTGGTGTTGAGAGTCCGAATAAAGTTGTGTGAGAACCTGATGTTTAATTAATAAGGTTGAGGAAAAAGTATGGCACAGATGTAATCGAATCAGTCAAATTAATAAACTTTTTATAATAGCTTGATAATTGGAGTGGGTCCATCACAAAAATTTCAAGTTCAAAAAATTTGAAGGATCATCTGGTTCAATCCCAGTTTACGGATTCGTATATTAAAACCCTCAGAGGTTCAAGGTCACATAGTGACAAAAGTGGAACTCTACTTGCAGTATCTGGATTGCCGAACTAGTGTACTTTGCTTTGGCCATGCGGCCTCTCCAGAATATATTTAATCTTTCTAAAAATATATAAAATGGATGCCTGCTATAAAACTGGGCAAAGATTCTTGACTTGGCTCCATCATTTGAACAAAGCTAAATTTATGTTACCCTGGGGAGGAAACAGAGTATACTGGGATTTGGAAATCCCGATGGTTGGATTAGTATTCTGGCCCTGCCACATCAAAACTTCAGCAAGTTACTGAACCTCCATTGAATTCAATGTACTCCTTGATTAAATGGTGACAACAATAACAACCTCCCTATAGCCAGTAGGAGCAAAAGAGAAAATGTAGGTAAGATGCCTAGTATAGTGTCTGGGTGTTTATAGATAGGATTTCTTCCTTCTGCCTTTCTTCCTTTCCTTCCTTTCCTTCTTTTCCTTCCTTTCCTTCTGTCTATTTCCTAAGGAAGACTCATATTCATTTGGTTCTCCAAATGTGACATCCTGAATTTTTTGACAAAGTGTATGGCGTATAATGACTGCCATTATTAAATGAATGACTTTCCCTAAATATGTAATGCTCTATTGCAGTGCTTTTCAAAGGGGTATTATTCATTTAACTTGCAGGATGGATGGATGGATGGATGGATGGATGGATGGATGGATGAATGAATGAAAAGAGCAAGTGAAGAGTTAAACCAGAACTGTGTAATTTCCTGGGGCTGTGAAGTTCTCAGAGACTTTCTCCAAAGTATGCTGCTAAATCCTAGATTGGCTCAAGCCTTCCCAAATCTAAGGACTCTTCAGAGTATTCCGTGAATAGCTCTATGAGGTCCCAAATCCTAAGCAAATACTTGCAAAGTTGTGAGACTGTGGATCTCTCTAAGATGGACTTGTAGTTTTCATAGATTCTCAAAAGGTTCTATGATCCCCCAAATATTAAGAACCACTTGTGATAGGCACCATACTTCCTAAGATGCAGCCTTCCCAGCAAATAGCACCATAGCTCTTACATTTCGATGGAGGCCATGTTTTATTTGCCAATACCACCACACAGGGAAATGGCTTCCAATCAGAATCTCTTTGGGAAATGCTATTTTAAAATATCTAAAAGTTGTAGTAGATCCATCAAATGTACATAATAGAGAAAATGGTCTCAGCAAAAGATTAGAGAAGCTAGAAAGTAAATTCAAGGCATTATATTGAAATTCAATGTGAGTATGCAGTTGAAATTCAATTAAATAAGATACATCATTCCATGTATATGGGATACGTGAAAAGCAAGCTAAATGTAGGGGTGCAATTTATACAAAGATAGTAATTATCCTGTGAACTGATGAATGGATGAAGTAATGGTACTTTACAGAAAAGAACAACAGAGTCAACAAATATTTATCCAACTTCCACTGTGATTGAAGCTCTCTATATAAAATATTTTGCATTCAATTAACTTTGTGGGTTTTTTTTTTTTAATTTTATTTATTTATTTATTTATTTGACAGAGATCACAAGTAGGCAGAGAGGCAGGCAGAGAGAAAGGAAGAAGCAGGCTGCCTGCTGAACAGAAAGTCCAATGCAGGGCTTAATCCCAGGACCCCGGGACCACGGCCTGAGCCGAAGGCAGAGGCTTTAACCCACTGAGTCTTCCAGGTGCCCCTAACTTTATTTTTTTTTAAAAAAAGATTTTACCTACCTATTTGTCAGAGAGCAAGAGCACAAACGGGAAGAGCATCTGGCAGGCTGAGGGAGAAGTAGGCTTCCAGCTGACCAAGGAACATGATGCAAGGCTGGACCCCAGGACCCTGGGATCATGACCTGAGCAGAGGGCAGATGCTTAACTGGCTGAGCCACCCAGGCATCCCTTCAATTAACTTTCTGACCCACAAACTGGGACAGATATTGTCTTGAAGAAATAAATTTCCATTTTCACAATGATTTTTCATTAACTTGAAGTTGCATCTTTTCATATAAAGTGTAATTCAAATTCACTGTTAGCAGCTCTTAATGTACCAATTATTTCAATATATTTATTCAGTTGATGGAAAGGTTTTTTTGTACCCTGAAAATTTTCCATTATCGATTTTTCACTAAATAAAACATCATTAATGTGGCAAGTGGTTTTGTCAGATCTGAATGCAGTCTTACACTGTTTCACAAGGTAAGGAAGACTATTTGGGGCCATGGAGATATTTTGCTGTTGATGCCACTACTGTGAACATAAAGGACTCTCCATGAGCTGGGAGGTCCTTGGTAGAGCTCCCATCCCTTTTTTTTCCCAATAAAATCATTCCAATTCTCCTTGGAAATGTATTGATCTTCTAATCCTAATCAATGAAGAGATCGCTCTTCTAAATCTCAGTCTGGTAGAGCTGATTCGACCCCCCACTCCATGAGTGAATATTTGACCAGTTCTGCTGAGTCAGAGCTGCACAGAGTCGCTGAGAGTCAGAGGTCTGTTATTTGCAACCAAAAGCAAGCCTAAAACATTGGCCTAAATTCATTTTCCTTCCGGGATTGTGTTGCCACTTGTATCCCGATATTACCAGTACTCCTATTACCTGTGGTGGCACCACACTTCACCATGCACCCTTCTAGAGGGGCTATTACTGTTATCTTAGGGTAAGAAAACCTAAATGTGTTCTCATGATGAGCATAATATTTACATAGTGCTTTATGGTTTGCAAAGCACTTTCACATGTATTGTCTTGAACATTTTGCCTATGTTATATACCAAACTTTTCTCATAGCCAGCTCACAATTATTGGAAACAGTTCAAGAAGCCACGACTAACTTAGAGAAACATGGTCATTGTGTATTAAAACAAACCACAAATCATTATATTTAATATTATCGAGTGTTGGCAACCCTCTTGGGTCCCTTCCCTCCTCGGGAGCTTTGTGTTATCACTTTTCTATCACTCAATAAACCTTGTCTTGTTGTTCAAAAAATAAAAAAATAAAAAATAAAAAATAAATACTTAATGAGTGTTAATTAACCACCAAATTCTTTTTCTTTTTTAATCCTTCCAGTTTTATTAAGATACAATTGCCATACATCACTGTATAAATTTAAGGTGTACAGCATAGTAATGTGACTCACATATATTGTGAAATGATTACTATTCTAAGTTTAGTAATTATCCATCGCCTAATATAGATACAATGGAAAGAAAGAGGAAAAAAAATATTTTTTTTCTTGTGATGAGAACTCCTAGGATCTACTGTCTTAATGAATTTGATATGTATTATGCATCAGTGGTAACTAGAGTCATCACGTTAGACAGGACATCCCTAGTATTTACGTATCTTACCACTGGAAGATTGTAATTTTTTACTACCTTTCTCCACTTTTACCTCTCTGCAACTTCCATCTCTGGTAACCACAAATCTGATCTCTGTTTCTGTAAATTTGGGGTTTTGTTTTTGTTTCTTTTGGGGGATGGGTTTTTTCTTTTTTTTAAAGATTCTATATATGTGAGATTATACATTGTTTGTCTTTCTCTGACTTATTTCACTGAGCATCATGCCCTCAAGATTCATTTACATTGCTGCAAAGAGCAGGATTTCCCCATTTTTGATGGCTGAGTTATATTTTATTGTATCTATCTAGCACAACTTCTTTGTTCATTTTATTATTTTTTTTGATGGACACCTTCATTGTCTCCTTATCTTGGCTGTTGTAAATAATGCACTATAAACATGAAGGTATAGATGTTTTTGAATTAGTCTTTTAGCTTCCTTTGGATACATTCCCAGAGGGTGACTTGCTGGATCATATGGTAGTTCTACTTTTAATTTTTGAGGAACCTCCATACTATTTTCCATAGTTGCTGTGTCAGTTTACAATGCCACCAACAGTGCATAAGGGTTCCATTTTCTCCACACCTTCACCAGTATTGGTTATCTATTGTCATTTTGTTGAAGGCCATTCTAACAGGAAACACCAAATTCTTTAGCTTTATTACTCTCATGTACATTTCAAGCATTTCTGTAATTCAGTGTTATTAATCCTCTTCCATAGGTGTGGTTTAGAGATATTAAGTATTTCAACCAACACCACGCAATGGTAGAGGAAAGATGAAAACCTAGTTCTGCCCAAGCCCAGAGTCAAATTGTCTAACCACTGTGTTAAACTTCTGTCCCACTCACAAAGAGAAACACCTGTATTTCATGGAGCTCCTGGAGGAAACAGCAAGGGCACTAATTTCCAAAGGAGATGAATATATGTGTTATCACTGAAGATATGTTTAATTAAAACTGACTTTAGCCCCTTTAGCTTCTGTAGCAAAAACCAGAATTTGGGGTCCTAAGAACTGAAAATAAGAAAAGCATTGTTCCCTGGTCTCAATCTTAAAAAAAAGAGAAAGAAGGAAGAAAGAAGAAGGAAGAAAAGAAAAGAAAAGAAAAGAAAAGAAAAGAAAAGAACCCCTCAGCTGGAGACAATGTCCATGTAGGGAAATGTAATCTCTGCTCAAGTGGATAAAGGCATTAGAGTGAAAAATGAAATTGTTAAGCTGAAATGATGGGAACTGAAAAGGGTCACAGACAGATGGAAATGGAAATAAACTAGATCTATCCACTGGCTGCGATTTTGTTCACTAGGGGCTGCTGGTGCAGATTTTGAAGTCAAAGGTGAACTATGAATTCCATACAGGCTACTCAGTCTCACATGTGGAAATAAAATTCCAAGAAGGAGGACATAAAAAAATTGCTTTGATAGATTCAAAGAGATATTAGCCAGTCATCCCAACTATAGAGAATAAAAGACTGCTTAAGAATTGCATATCTGGCATGCTCTTCAGGATTCTTCCCTGGAGATCAGTAGGTCACACTGGTGGGAGGAAGAAACCAAAGAGGATCATCTTCCCAACGAGACCCTGTTGCTCTTTTGCTGTAAACAGTTTATTCCTTGACCTACAAAAGACCCACAAGTATCCTTAACTTTAAAAGCATGAACTTGGAATAAAAGAAAAAAAAGAAATGTGTGTAAATTATTTTCTAATAATCAAATTCAAATTTTACAACTGCAAAGATGTCTCTCCTAATTGTCCACTGAAGAGAGCGGTCATCAATTCACTCTCTTCTCAAGGAGATAGTCACTGTCGACTCCATTAAGTTATCATCCTACAGCAGGAAATTTATCATAATTTATTCTAGGATATTCTAAATTTACCCTGTTGATTACCACTGTGTAAACAATGTCTGCTGTGAGCTGGGGTTGGATGATTGAGGGTTGCAACAGGCGCTGGTTTGGAGTCGCCATTTGCTGAAGAGCTTCATGGTTGTTCTATCAGTACAAACTCCAGGGATGTCTAACAAGAGCTTCAGTGGTGATGGGAAAAAAAATGAGGCTCTTCCTCTATGTAATGGTAATGGGCCACTTACTGCAATCTCTCTCTTTGGAGAGGCAAGTCCAAATGGCAGAAGGTTAAAGAACATTAGAAAGTGGTTTGTGCATGGACAACATGTTTTTGTTTTCATTTTTTTTTTTTTTTTTTTTTTCATTAAAAAAAGAGAAAGAGAGAAAGAGGAGAGAGAAGAAAAAACTGCTAAAGGGCATTTGTAGAGGTCAGCACTGAAAACTCTTCAGAAAACTGTCTTCAGTGACCATATATAAAATTTAAGTTATGATAAGCTTCCTCATAATTGTAGTAAAAGTTGTCCAAACTGGCAAGGAAAGACTTGTGTTTTAATTTGTATGTTTCTATTCACCAAAAAAATATTAGGAATTTATTTGATGTGGATTGAAGACACTGAACATTTATTAAAATTAATGACATCTGGGTTTCTCTTTCCTTCAGACATTGCTCGTAACTCTTCCACGCCTCTTCTCCCCCATCTTTCTCTTGCTTCATTCCCAGCCATATGTTTGTGGTAACTTAGTTATTCTCAGCTCCTCAGCCTGTGGCAGTAAGCACTCCATTTTCATCATTCAATCCTACCTTGAAGCTTGTCCGTCCCTATCTTTCTAAGTAGAAGAAGTGGATGTAGAATCTTATTTGAC
This sequence comes from Mustela erminea, assembly GCF_009829155.1. Lineage (NCBI taxonomy): Eukaryota > Metazoa > Chordata > Mammalia > Carnivora > Mustelidae > Mustela > Mustela erminea. The sequence goes on from NC_045615.1 coordinate 10,890,251, forward strand.
TGTTTGCCGCCCAATTTCACCTTTAAATTTATTCCTTCCTGTTGAAGTTTCTCCTCCAAATTTTGCTTTTTCAGAAGGGTAAAAATAATGTAAAGTCTTTTTTTTCTAAAGACTTTATTTATTTACTTGACAGAGACACATAGCAAGAGAGGGAACACAAGAAGGGTGGGTGGGAGAGGGAGAAATGGGCTTCCCTCTGAGCAGTGGCCCGATGTGGGGCTTGATCTCAGGACTCAGGGATCATGACCTGAGAGGAAGGCAGATGCTTAACGACTGAGCCATCAAGGTGCCCCCAAAATAATGAAAAGTCTTACTGGAATGTTCTGGCCTCTGCTACATAAATTGCTTCTCTTTGTTCTCCACTCTTTCTCTTTGGAAGTCCCTCATTATGCGGAGTATAAATGTAAGATCCACACAAAGGCTGAAAGGACAGTAGGAGAAAGTGACAGCGCCCTCTTCAGCAAGGAAGACGAAATGACCAAGTCCTGAGAATTGCTGTTGAATACCAAATTAGGATGATCCCAATTTTATAAGGCCTGTCTGTGGTCTAGAATCACTCTACTTCTTCTGACATGTTTCCATACTCCTATGCTTCCAAAGTATTTTTACCAAAAATATCATGTTTCTTTGAAACTTTAAAGAAATTCTCGATCCCCTTCTAGTCTCACTGAACCATGAGTCCCTGAGTAAATGTATCTTCTTCCTTTCTTCTACCTTTCTTCTGATCCTAACCCATTGTACCCCATTACAAGATGATACTACATGAGTCCTACTTCAGAAGAGAAGGTATCCATTTTATTGCATAAAGTGAACTCCTTGAAAAAGTCTGATACTTGTTTTCTGCAAGATAGGCAAGCATTGTTGCAGCTATAAAATACTAAAAATGAGTGAGGGTTAATAGCAAATTTCTCTCCTTAATTAGTATTTAATACATTATGTCCTTACAGGATATTTTTCAGAAATTAAATTAATATATTCTATGGGATACGATTGTACTCAATTCACTAAATGAGCTGAAGTTAGGAAGAAACAAACAGAACATTATTCTCTCTCCAAACTTCCCCCTTTTGAACCCAAACTATTCTTACTTATTGTGTGAAGTTTTTCCATCAACTTCAGTTAATAAAAGTCTAACCATTCTATGAGCAATTTGCTCTCTTTAAAAAGTCAACTTCAATGATTAATAATTCAAATTATGTACTTGGTAGATAAATAGGATCAACAGATATTGGATTTTAAAGTTTAATAATTTAAACTATCAAGAGGTACCTATGACATTTATAAGTATTTCTTATTAAATAAGCACCTAGTGCAAGTATATAAGAATAAAATATGCAAATGTTTTCAATCCTAATATTTGTAACAAAATGAAAACTATACTATTACTACTACTATACTTTCCATTTTTAACCATTACTTATATAGCAAATCTGATACTGCTCCATTTCTTACAAAATACCATATTCAATCCTCATAGGGACCCTGCAAAGTCACTACCGTTACCATTTTAGAGACAAGGAAACTGATATCCAGAAGAAGTTAAGTAACCATCCCCAAACAACACAGAATAAGTCATTACCTCAAGCTCTTAATCAGGTTAGCAAATGAATCAAAGGGAGCCAAAAACTATTATTAGGATAATGTCTTAATCTATCCCAATGTTCAAATGTCCAAGAACCAATGTTATGATAATGTCTTAATTATAAGATAATATCTTAATCTTATAATTAAGATAATTATATATCTTATTTCCTGACATTTTTTCTAAATATTGGAGTATATCTGTGGATACTGGCAAGTATATTCAGCAAATGGGCCACGTCAGACAAGAAAACAATTTTTTATTGTATAATCTTTGGAAGTATCCAGATACTGCACACTTTGAAAGAAGTATGCAGATACAAAATTCATGAAACTTTAAACTTTAAACCACAAATATTAGAAGACTCATTACTCTGAAGAATTTTTTTAAACAGAAATATATCTCAGTTGTGTAGATTTTTTTTCTTTTTGGCCTGAAGGGACAGAGAGTTCTGTTTTAATGAGAGTGTTATTTGTTTTCACTGGTATAAATACGTATTTGTACAATTTGCAGTTGGCAACCTAAAAATGAGAGATGTAGTCTCAGCTATTAGCTCTGACAGGTAAGAGTATAGCAAATTCATTCTGGCCCCCCAAAAGAAGAGAAACTGTTTAATATGTATAAGGACAGAAACAAACAATGCATAGTCAAGATATTAAAAATAATAACATCTAGAAGAGACATTCAGGGAACAAGCAGGGAAATTTGAGTATAATCATGGTGAAGAAGATGCTAGGAGTGTACAGCATCTTTGTAACTGCAGCGACAGAATGGGCAGAGCATACTGGGAGACTTTCCTTTCAGAGCTGAAGTACTTTGCTATGCCTCAGTGGTTAATGCCAAATGCCTGAATGGATTCTCAAAGGATGCATCTATTTTTCTTTTTTTTTCCTTTTTTCTTTCTCTCTCTCTCTCTCTCTCTCTCTCTTTTTTTTTTTTTTTTTTTTTTTTTTTGCTTATTTGTCAGAGAGAGAGAGAGCACAAGCAGGGGAAGTGGCAGGCAGTGGGAGAAGAAGGCTCTCTGTCGAGTAGGGAGTCCAATACAGGACTCAATCCCAAGACCCTGGGATTACGACCCGAGCTGAAGGAGACGCTTAACTGACTGAGCCACCCAGGCATTTCTGGGATGCATCTTTTCTTTAGTGGACAGGAAGCATCAAATTAGCCCCTGTTTGATTCCAGCAGCAGCACATTATCTATGAAGACCATACCCAAGAATCTAGTCATGATTTTCTCCACTGAGGGACCCATGAAAGCTACTGCATATAAGTATATAAGTAACAACCTGGAGGGCTCAGAAATAGAGCCCTGTGTTCACAGGGGCATTGCTTATGACAGGTATGTTATGCTTTGGCATAACAAATCACTGGAGCAGTGATGCTGATGAGACCATTTCCTTTCTGGCTGAAGAAAGTAAAATAAAAGAATCACACACCACAGACAAAAAGCAAATTCTAGATTATGAATACACACATGTGAAAAAGCAAAGCTGAAAATTTTAAGATAATATAAGAATATTTTCATGACACCTTTAGATAGGGAAGAATTTCTTAAGGCAGAAGAAAGAGAAATGTTGATTATTTTTTAAGCTTCTATGTTAAATCCATTGTCCATTGTCTTCAGAAAATCTTAGCCTAAACAACTGCCTACAATTAAGATTTTTAAATTTTCCAGGGACATTCCTGATAGTACGAGTATCATTTCACAGCAATTCCTATTAAAATTTTGATACTTTAGATTCTGATAAAGTTCAGTGATTTCATAAAACCAATGTCTGTCCAGTGAATTTGCACTAATATCTTTCATAGAGCATGCATTTACTGTGAAATATTGACGATCAAAACAGAGGAGCAGGGAAGGAAGAAGGGAGATGGTTGGAATGAAAACCACCAATTACTATTTTTGCCTTTTTTTCTTTTTCTTTTTCTTTTTTTTTTTTTTTTTCCCCATGTCTGTGTTGTCTCCTTGAGAAGCCCGGGATGAGATCACTCCTCACATACGTTCCTACTTACTGGTTGGCTCTTGGTGGGTTTATCTGTTTCTTAGTAATTAGTTGGAATGCTATGGGAATATGAGGGATGTCAGACCTGTCAGTCAAGGGAGCCATGTGGGAGGTCTTAAAGGAACACTACAATTTGGTAGAGCCTTTCCTTTCTTTTTATACTTAAGAATTTTTTACTGATTTTTAGAAATCAACCGAAGTGTGGTCTGACTGCACAGTTCTGGTCAGGTCTGTAACTGCTGTACAGGGAGAGGGATTTCTCCCTATGAAGCATCTTGATGTTTGCAAGGTCTTATAATAAGGGGCCAACATAGGTCAAACATTGTGGTACGTACACACAAACACACACACACACACACACACACACACACACACACACACACACACCTGGTGAAGCATGCCTCTAACTATAGTATTCTTCTGTACCTTTTTGTTTTAAAAGGTGTTTGTGGTGTTTTCCTAAGCTACACAGATAGAAACTGCCTGACTGGTGCCTGTCCTGTGAATGCCTTTCAGTGAATTACTTTCATCTCACTGATCCCAAGGAGGTATTTCAGCTGTAGATATGTATCTTGTCATCTTCCATCTGTCTTAACAGCTCTATTTCCCACATTCAGTGGCAGCATCTAACAAGGGCGTCAAGCAGCAGAACACTTCGCTGACACTTGCCGAGTACAGTGTTTCATTTGCCATTGGTTTTTGGCCAAATAAGACAAATAGTAAATGCATGCCTTGGATCTTTTGGGGGGAGTCTTAAAACGGGGGGGGGGGGGGATGAAAAGAAAGGAGCTAATAAGAGCGAACATTCTTTTTGTCATTAATTCCAATTTAATATATGAAAATTAGAGAAAGAACATTTGTTCTAAAGACCTGAGTTTTGAAGAATCACAGAGACAGAAAAGTGGTTTTGTGAAGAAGGGGTTTGGGGAAAGGAAAGAGTGTTGGGAGAAATTTGGCAAGTGGACTGAAACCAGGCCAGGGCAGTGAGACTCCAGTAATAGTTCCAGCCGTGGAGTACCAAAGAAGCAGAAGTGAACAAATTAAGACAAGAGCAAAGCTAGGGGAAGGCATCAAAGGACAAGCTGTCCTAATTTAGTGTGCTTAATGCTCAAAGCCCTGCTGGGACATCACAGTGACTCCGGGTGACCACACACAGGTGGGTTCCCTGCAGTGGACGTCAGTGTGTCCTCTCTTGCCACCCTGATCCCCAGGAGGAAGAGGCAGAAAAAAGCTGGGGAACCAAGCTCTCTCAAATAGAGAGGAGTATATACTCTACTTCTAAAGGTGCCTAATGGAAAGATTTAAAACTAAAATTGCCTTACATACATAAAATAAGGGATGCCTGGGTGGTTAAGCATTGGTTAAGCATCTGCCTTCAGTCCAGGTCACGATCCAGGGGTCCTGGGATGGAGTCTGGAACTTGGCTCCATGCTCAGCAGGGAGCCTGCTTCTCCCTCTGCCTGGCCTTTCCCCTGCTTGTGCTCTCTCTCTGTGACAAATGGATAAATAAAATCTTTTTTAAAAAAGATAAAAAGCGATTTAAATAATTTGCCTAGCAAAAGCATTTATGGCCTTAAGCTTTTAGAAGAAAATGCATTTATTCGTTCAACAAAAGTTCTAATCAACAACAACAACAAAATGCCTCAGCCTCAATCAATGCCAAACACACAGTTTTGTGGGGAAGAAGTATCCTTGATGTCACTGCAACTAATGGTTATTGAGATTGAGTGGTGTGTGTATAATTTCCCAGCATTTGTATGAATCAAAATTCAGCAAGTCAAACCATGTACAAAGAATGAAAGACAGAACAGTAGCTAAAGAATGCAACAAATATTTTCAAAACTGATTAAACCAGTTTTGTCTTTTCTATACACTATAGCACAATTAGATAAATACCAGAAAAGACTCAACATTTTTAAGTTACAATGTGTCTTTAAACCCAAACACTATATGCTCCCTTCATTTCCTAAAAGTATGGTTACACTTTATCATCTTTATAAGTTTTCTACAAAGAAACAAAAAAATCTATACAAAACAAGTTGAGCTTTGACAAAGAGTGTATATGAGGAATCACAATACTATGCCGACCACTTAAGCAGCTAAATGTAATCACAGACAATAATTTTTAATAGCAAATTAACGTTGATAGTCTTCTGCATCATTTTGTCAAGAAGGTAAATCATACAAATTACTCATATAAATAATATAATCAGTCTCAACATTATTAAAATTCTAGAGTTATATGATAATTCTTATCATATAACATATATATATCTTATACATATCATATATAAGATATATATGTTATTTTATATATGATAATATTACATTATTTTATTATTTTATTTATTTATATTATATAATTATATTATTATAATATTTTATATTATATTATTATATTATCTTATATATCTTATATATATCTTACATATAACTTATATATATAGAGAGAGAGAGTTATCATTATAACTCTAGAATTTGGTACATTATCAAAACTTGAGATCCTGCCTTCTCACTACACTTCCGACAACCACTGTGTAAACAAAAATTAGTATTCGCTGGACACTGTTGTCACCTCAAATAAATGTATTCATTATAAATTCGATATAAATATATTGTTAAGCTAAAAGATATTGATGTCTATTGAGGTAGGGGAAACTTCTCTTATAAAAAGCTACTAGTTGTGTTTTCTGAATGTGTGTCAAGTAATGTCGGGTCAAGTAAAATGTGTGTGTGCGTGTCCTGATAAGAAATGTTATTTTCTTCAATTTTGATCAACCAAAAAGTGATATGTTCACTTTAAAACACAATCTATGTATAATTTTTTGGAAACACTACAATTTCTATTCATCACATTAATATAACAGATTTTTTCAGTGAGTATGAGTATCAAAATATGAACAATAAATAGCTTATTGACTGCCTAATGTTGGCTTTGTTGTTGTTTTTTTTTTAATTCTATTCAGTTTTTGACCAAGATTCTACTGCATAGTAAAATAATCATTAAATGAAGCACATTTTCGTGGAATAAGATTTAGCAGAAAAAATTTCTTAATAAATACAAGATGTATCAACATAAAATTTAGACAGTCACTTAGTAACTCAGGCAAAAACATCCGATGGAAGCCTCTTTAAATCTAGAATTTGGGTGGCTTGTTTGGAGATGGACCATGATAGGATGCGGAAAATAATCCTCAAAGTCCCCGATTTACATTTGGTGGGAAAATTATTTGTGCTTTAATAAAAATTTTCAAAGAAAGCAATTATTTGAACTGAAAGTATTATTTTCCTTCTTAAATTGTTTTCACTTAAAATGTTAAGATTTCCCTCTTCTAAGAAGTCAAATGAAGAGCAAGTACAGCTGTTTTTTTCTTTGAACATGGGAACTGCTTTTACAGTAGTTATAAGTTTGATCATATCCAGAGACAGACTCTCCCAAGGGAAGATTTATCAACCAAGTCAGCATCCAGTACAAATATTCACAAACAGTTGTTGAAACAGTTGTTTATCAATAATATCAAATGACATCTGGTCTGTCCCTTGTAGTGGGAGGAGGGGGAGCGGGAGATCTTAAGTCTCCTTTCTTTCCTCACATACTTTGCATATTTGGTTCCTAGGCTCACTTATGCTAATCAAGAGAAAAAAGGAAAGATAGAGAGAACATATTGATTATATTGGAAATGGCTGGTGGATACTAGAGGAAAAAATAGGACAACAGAATTAGTCAGGGATGTGAAATAAAAAACCAGACAAAAATCATATAGATACTGTTGGGGTGGAGGCTGGGAAAATTTTCTTTCAAAGAGGAGAGAGAATATAGAGGGAAATGATCTTGCATACAGGAGGTTAAGGACGGAAAAGAAGAGTTTAAAACATGTTGGTAGATCTCATACCTGTAACCCATTCTGGCAAGTTCTTGAGATGCTTAGCTTTTCACTTATTTTGCCGGCTGAGATAACCTGCAGAGACTCTCCCCAGGCTGGGTTGTCTGACCACTTTTCATTAAGGGCTTTGACCTCTTCCAGAGTGGCCTCCCCCCATTTTATGCCCCTTGTTCTGGACTGAACTGTATCCTCCCAAAATTCATATGTATCTCAGAATGTGACTGTATTTGAAGATAGAATCTTTAAAGAGTTAATTAAGGTTACATGAGGTCATATTGGTCGGCCCTAATCCAGTATGACTGGCGTCCTTTTAAGAAGAGGAATTAGGGGCCCCTGGGTGGCTCAGTCGTTAAGCGTATACCTTCGCCTCAGGTCATGATCCCAGGGTCCTGGGATCGAGCCCCGCATTGGGCTCCCTCCTCAGCGGGAAGCTTGCTTCTCCCTCTCCCACTCCCCCTGCTATGTTCCCTCTCTCGCTGTGTCTCCGTCAAATAAGTAAATATTAAAAAAAAGAAAGAAAGAACGAAAGAAAATCTTTTAAAAAAAACCTAGATGCCCATCAACAGATGAATGGATCAAGAAGATGTGGTATATATACACAATGGAATACTATGCAGCCATCAAAAAAAAATAAAAAAGAAGAGGAAGTTAATACACAAACTAGAAGGAAGACCATGTGAAGACACAAGAAAAAGACAGCTATCCACAAGCCATGAAAAGAGACCTCAAACTCTGCCAAACCTTGCTCTTGTTCTTCCAGCCTCCCGGACTGTGAGGAAATTAATTCCTGTTATTTAAGACCCCCATTCTGTGGTGCTTTGCCATGGCAACCTGAGAAAGCCCATATACACTCACTCCATTAAAATCGATTCTCCCCCTGTCTTTCAGTTTGTCCTCTTCTTTCTCTCCTGCATTGCCCAAAATATCCTAAGTTCTCCGGACAGAGGCTCCTTAGTAGGTTCACAAAGACGACCCCGACATTTGAACTCATGTGGGGGCTGGTTACCAAGATAAGGCAGAAAGTGAGGTAGGTCTGTGAGTCTGTCAGGAAGAGAAAGGCTGCTGTAAGGGCGGGAGAAAGTGCTAGACAGGTGAGTTCACTCTGGAGAATCACCTCTGAGCCAGGGTATGAGGGTGGGTAGAAGGTACTCACAAGAGAGGGAAGACAGTTTCAGCTCTGAGGTGAGAAAAAGTGAGAAGCAGTGTCAATAACTGAGCCATCCTTTGGGTCAGACTGCTAAATTAAATGCTATGTATGCCTTGGGGCATTTAACCACCCTTAGGGACCCTAGAAGATGGCTATTAGTATTGTCTTGGATTTACTGATGACAGGTTGAGAGAGTTTAAGCATCTTGCCCAAGGTCTTCACAGAAAAGGGGTAGGTAAGCCATGCATCAGTCCTGATCTGCCTTCCTCCGGATTCTGGGCCATTATCATTATACTCCACCCAAACATTCCAAGGCCAGTGACATTCCTGAGACATGGTGAGCCAAGGCCAAGTGTTGTGTGGCTCCTCATCCAGGACCGAGAATGGAAACCGCTGAAAGTTGCAAAAGGAAAGGGAAGCATACAAAATGACGCAGAAGACCAGGATTTGGTAGAGCTGACTTCCATGAAGCCACTCTGTTCACCTACCTTTCTCCTGTTCTGCATGGGAATTATAGGACTTCATTCTGATTCCCCGTATGTGCAAATATACTTATTTGATTTCTTAGCCACTAAATGACTCTCTGTCTTACAACCCTGGATGCCCCATCCCCACCCAACTTTATATTTAACATGTCCCAGGAATATCCCCACTAAGCAGCCACCAGCTGAACACAGGGGTGACCTCATCCACCAGCCAACTTTTAACGTGCACAGATGGGTGTTGTCACTTGCTGACTCATAATACCTGCAGACACCTCGACGTGTCTGAGGCATTTATCTGTCTGAAGGCAATAGCACTTTCCACGGGCAAAAATGTGCCTTCGTAAAACACAATGATCCTGGTGAATTAAGTTCCAGAATTTGCTTAATAGTTATCAAGGGCCATGAGATTTCCTATTCCAAAAAGCAATTCAGCCAAATTAAATGTTTGACTAGAACTTCAGGTAAATTCAAACAAAAGAAAGTTCAGATGAGAAAATACTCAGAATAGATCACAACTTCACAACGTTGCTCAATTCTGAGTATTTGAACCCTAATTATTCAATAACTGCTTTTGCTCTACCCCACTTCCTGCAAACCCATGTTGATTAAATACCTTTTGCAAGATGTTTATGAAGTCAAGGACTTTACTGTGGACTAAAAGCCCCTGTCTCAGACACTCCACTTGTGGAGTTCATAAATCAAATTCCTGCAGCTTTCCTACCTCTTCCTGATGCAGCTATAAGTATTTTCAGTTGGCACAATAGTAATAATGAGAAACTCACATTCAGGATTTCCATGACATCCCTAAATTTCTTGCACATAGGAGTTCGAAATATGTTTAAAAATTAGAATTTTAACTTTTCCCATTCTAACTTCCCTCTTCTATGACATCACTTGAAGCATAATGGTTTCAGGTCAAACAAACAAGGAAAAAGTAGCTTCATTGTAAGTTTTTGCACATTTGGGATTAAGTTACAAGATTTATTTTTCATCATTACTTAATTACATATAGGTGAGATACATGACTTTCAATCATATTATTTCATATTTTAGAAGAATATTATCTTGGACACTACTCAGCAAGACTCTTAGTACACTATTCTCTGCAAAGTACCACTGAAATTAAGCTTTTCTATTCTGATGATTAAAACTTTGATGCCTAAAGAAATTCATATTTGTCATACTGATTAGAGTTATGAATTAATTTCAGGACCTTAACATCCAGTTTTAACTTTATTGAAAATCTACCGCTAGCATGCTAAATAACTACCATTATCAATATAATATGATATATATATTACATGCAAGTATTAGTATACACTTGCATATAAGTATATACACACATATATACTAACACTAATATATAATGCAAATCTAACATATATTATACATGTAATATAACTCCTTTAGCTCTTGAATAGCTTATTTCTGTTTTTGGCATTCTTAGTGACAGGTTTTTCATCCAAATGGGTTTTATGCCTTTATAGAATGATGTCTAGCCATTAGTTATAGTGACTCTAGCAATTCATAGATTAACCAGGGTAATGAGGAACATGATCTCTATTGAAAAAAAGCAAATATTATTAATTTTATCTCAACTTTTTACTTATGAGAGTACCCATTTAAACCATTTTGTATAAGATCATTCTAGTACCTCTATTGAAAAGAGGTATCATTTCATCCTGATTCTATAAAAAAAAACTTTTCAATGTTTGGAGGAATTTCCAAATTGATGATGATGATAATAATAATAATAAATTCATAAATAAATAAATATGTAAATTCAAATATGTAAATTCAAAGCCACATGGGTGGCTCAGGTAATTTAGCCTCTGATTTCAGAGTCATGATCATGATCTGAAGTCAATTTCAGATTTCAGGTCATGATCCCAGGATTCAGGGATGAAGCCAAGCAGAGGCAGACTCTTCACTCAGCAGGGAGTCCGTTTCTCCCTTTCTCTCTCCCTCTCCCTCTGGCCCTCCATGAAGCGCCCCTTGTGCTCTTTCTCACTCTCTCTCAAATAAATAAATAAAATCTTTTAAAGCAATTAAAAAATAAAAATAAACTTAAAGAAAAAGACCTATTTGCAACTTGAAACTTCTATGGAACAACACTAGCTTTGTACATCAAGTTAAAAATGAAATATATATATTTTTTAAAAGATTTTGGTCTATTAGCTTCAGTGGTTTTCCATTATTCTTTTATTTTCTGTGAGAGCTAATACCATATTTCTCTTTCATCCATCTTTTCAAAAACTAAAAGATGATTCGATGCATACATTTAAAGTATAGATTTGGGGCTGATATAAAGCTCAGCCACAACATGAAAAGTGCAAAAATGTAACTATCCTAGTAATCAAGGCCCCACGGGACCACCAGGCAGGTTCCCCCTTGATCCCCGCACCGGCTTCCAGAGAACTCTGACTCAGCCAGTTCCCAGTAAGGCAACCACGCTTAGTCCACTGACCCTCCATCTACAGAGCTCACTTGCTACGGGGCCGTGTCTCCCTCATTCTTCTCCCCTTCCTTCTGGGTCCTAATCTAGAGTGGGCAGAAAGCCATCTAGGCAGATACCCAGATCACTCGGAGCTGTGGGAAACTGAGGGGCAGCTCTGCCCTCTTAGGTTTAAGTCATGAAGTCACAGAAGTGCTCCGGGTCCTCTTCAGTGAGGCGCTCTGTCCCTGTTACCCTGAAGAGGGAGAGACAAGGCCTTTCTGCTCTCGAGCCCTTAAATCTCCAAGGAAGTTCTCTCATGTTCCGCCGGCCCTGGGCTCATCGCCACCAGCCACGGGGGTGGGGGTGGGGGTGGGGGAGAAGGTGCAGGGCTGCCCTGCGTCTAACTCGACAAGCTCCTCTCCATGCTCCCCTCCCTGACTCCCAGCCCCAGCGCTAAGACGAAGACAAACCTGCTCAGATTGAACTTCCTCAAAGCTTCTAGTTTTAATGCCCAAACCTACATTTCCAAATGTTCGAAAAGAGATGTATGCTACTGTCAAGAATCTCTCTCAAAACTCACAGAAGCAGTGAAGGTGGGACTCTTTACTTGGGAGAATGGAGGAAGCCAAGACATATACATTTAGTAATGTAAAGGAAAAAAAAAAACTCTCTAATATCTCAGAATTATTATCCTGCTACAACTGTGATCTGAGATTCATAAATATAAAAAAAATTAATCTTCAATCAAGTTTAACTTAAATATGTTTAAAGCTTTAAAAAATGTGAACATTTTCCTAAGGGGCTTTTTGATTTTGCTTACTTTCCTAATTGTGACTTATGACCTTTAATGCAGCTAAGCTTTTATATCTTTGTATAAGACAATATATGTCTTGTTAGGTATTTACTCAGAAAGAAATAAAATTATTTCAGAATGTCCAAAGTAATATAAAATTATTAGGATAATTTTATTACTACAGCAAGACTAAAACCTCTGAAAAACTAAATTTACATCATATAATATATAGTCATTTCAGAATAGAAAATGCAGATATATTTTAATCATATAGAATGTCTTTCAGTGTCCCCCATTTTATCATAATTACCAGTGTTGGGTCTACAGATTTCCTATTGATGCATTAAGTTGCTTTAAAAGTTAATTTAAAAATTCAGTCAAACCAATTGTAGGTCAAAATCATTTCTCATCTCCATTGACATTAGTTCACTGAATCTCCAAATATATAAAAGCACCTAAGTATTTTTGCTTTGAAGCAGAATCTCATATCTTTTTTTCAATGAGGCACATTGGTTTGATAACAGTGAGTAGAATACAGTTTTAGAAATGTGCTCTAGAACATGCCAAGTCCTAAGTCTTACTCGGCAATCTCGTCCTTACATATTGCTCCTCAGGTCTTTCACTAGTCACACTGTTTTACATTTTAAAAATGGGAAGAGTATGCAAAGATAGCAGAAGGGAACAAGGAAGGGGAAAGAAAAAAAAAGGAAAGGAATTAGAAAGAAAAACATTTTATTTGGTCCCTGATACATCAGATCAAAAAAATTAACCATTTCTACATCTTTCACTTATTCCTCTCTTCTACACCTACCCAGAGGGTTGCTTCTTCATCTTTGAAAGAAGGGGTGGCAGAGAGGATTTAGGATTCCAGAAAGAGGTCTTCCAAACTGCTGACAAACCACAGGCCAAAGAAAACAGTCAGTATCATAATAAAAAATCAAAACATTTACCAAAAAATGTAATCGTTTACTTGTAAGATATGTTAAATGTCTCAATGCTAAGAAATATTCCAGAGCAGATACAACTTATTATCCAATAAAGAAACATCCATAGAAAGTCTGGCTTACTTCTCATTTAAACTTGCTCAATATAGATAAAGATTAATCCTATACTTAAGTGCTTCCCCAACTGGTTTTAAATTCCCACAATCATTTAGTGATTATTTGTCATGGATTACGGATACTGCTATTAACTTTTTGACAACAATAGCAGAGACATGGTTGATCTTTCCGTTAGTTCTTGGAAAGACATTAGCTGTGATCTCTCTCCTATATCTAGGCAACACATTCAAATACGTGTTGATCACCTACTAAAGTGACGTATTGTGTAGGAGGATATCAAAATATAGAGTCCTCAGAAAACAGGGAACAAGAATAAGATATACATGATTATAAAGGAGAAACTGAATAAAGGTCAGAAAGGACAAAACTTTACATGAGCTCAAAGGAAGGACACATAAATGTTGTCAAAGGGCATCGAGATGATGTCAAAATGCAATTGCCAGCTCACTGGGCTCTCGTGACGGTCGGTATGTGAGTCAGTGGAGCGAAGCAGGCCATTTCCAGCATAGAGAACTGAAGAGGAAAGAGAGTGAATGTGAAACTATTAGTCTAGAACATGAAAAATGCCCTAAGTCACAAAATCCTCAAATGCTGACAAATCCTGCAAAAACTGTGGCAGGAGAGATCCTTCCTAAAGTGCAAATTAAATATGTAAGCACCCAGACTCAATCATTTAAAATACAAACCAAGAAAACATAAACCTTTTCTACGTTTCTGAGAAATAATCCATGTTCATCTTAACAGGAACCCAATTAAATGGACTAAGGTCGGTAGACTCTAGTTCTGATTTGAATTCCGCCATCCATTTGCTGAGTGACTCAAGGAAAATTCCTTGTCTCTCAGGGTCTCACCTGGCCAGGAGCGATCACGAAGCCTGCTCCCACAGCTTGGTCTCCCAACAAAATGAAGCTGTATCCTTCCTCCATCAAACACGTGAAGGCCCATCATAACCGGGGTTCTGGATTGGCATTTTAGTTAAAGTTTTGTTGCCCCGCCAGACCCCCAAACCACAGGAGGAGAACTCTGTGTGTTTCCTACTTCTTTGCAGACTTGAGAAAACAAAGGATTCATTTCATTTCATTTCGGCCATCAATGAATTGTGAATTAGTGTGCAGGATTGATGTGTGTTATGTGACACAAGGGGCACATCTGGAACACTTCCTTACTCTGTATCACATTTCAAAAAGTGTTTTTTAAATCATCTAGTAATATAGTGGGCATAAAATTCTTTGCATAATGCAAAGCTCTATCTAGCTAGATGGTATTACTAACTAGTAGAATCTTCTAAAGAAGAAAAACCTCTCTCTTTAAAGACTAAAAAATACAAGTATAAAAATGCTGCATCATTGGTTCAATAATTAAAATCATCTGATAATGAGAAATTAAGGTGCCCAGGACGGCCACATACTACTCTTAATTAAATGAGTGGCATGATTGTTTCTTACTGAATAATTACTTTCTGTGTCATGATGGATATTAACAAAGAAACTTCTCTAACACTCACTTTTGTCTCTTTTGCTTTATTTCATCTCCATGCTTTAATTAAATTCCAAAATATGGAATTATTCTGCTAAAACGTATCATGTGATTATTGAATTTATTTTTCATTACTTAGGTGAATTTTTGAAGAAAAAAAAAATAGCCCCACGTCGTTTGGACACATGGATCCGAGGTTTCTCTACCAGATCCTGTGGTAACAGGGTTGTTAATTTTCCTCTCCAAACAACCAACTCTCCTAACATCTCCAAACGCCACCATTGCAGGCTAGCTCTTCATCAGCTGGACCTCTGTGACAGAAGACAATGTGCAGCATCATCTGTTCTGCCACATCTGCTTGGTCTCTCACATATTTAACTAAGCTTTCATCTCTGAAGTGCAAAGATAATTATTTCCAGAAGTCACTGAAAAGAGCAGGACCACTGGAGGACACGAGTGCCGGGGATTTGCTTGACTTTCAACAGTAAGAAAAGGTGAAAATCTCTGAAGAGAAGGATTTGTGAGATTCTCCAGGAAGGATGCATTTTACAGCTTAGTTTTTGTGTTCCAGAAGGAGAAATCTACCACATGTCATTGTACAGGGCTGCAGAGAGCCCCATACACAGCCAGAGAGGGAGGGCAAGGCCAGCCTCAGGACTGAAAAGACGGGAGCGGTCGGGTTGTGGCTTGGGCAGAGAGCTGCCCCTAAGTCCCATAGGAAGAAGAAAAGGTGATTTTAACAAAGAAACGTTAATTGAAACATTTCCATAAGCAATATGGAATTATTCTGCTAAAAGGTATCATGTGATTATTGAATTTATTTTTCATTACTTAAGCAAATAACTATAGTTCTTGATAGCCTTAGCGTTTTGCAGGTGCTGCTAATTTTGTTTCTATCATATTGTAACATTCAGAAATTACCTATTTTCTTCTTTTTACCCATTCTAGGTCACCTAGTGGTGAATGGATAAAAAAAAAAAAAAAAAAAAAAAAAAAAAAAAAAAAAAAAAAAAAACCAGCTGTGAGTAAGTTCTTCATTTGTGACAAATCATGAGAGTTATATCCAACTCAATCAAAACAGGGGGGAGAAAAAGATACACATGTAGTGAAAAGAAGAGCCACAGGCACCCCAAAGTTCATAGCAGCAATGTCCACAATAGCCAAACTGTGGAAGGACCCAAGATGCCCTTCAACAGATGAATGGATAAAGAAGATGTGGTCCATATATACAATGGAATATTACTCAGCCATAAGAAAGGATGAATACCCATTTAACTCATCCCCCACCTCCCCTCAGCAGCCCTCAGTTTGTTTTCTACCATTAAGTCTTTCTTATGGTTTGCTTCTTCCCCTCCTCCACCAATGTTAATCAGTTTTGTTTCTTAAGTTCCACATATGACTGAAACTGTGTATTTGTCTTTCTCTGACTGACCAATTTTGCTTTGCATTATACACTCTAGTCCCATCCACATCACTGAAAATTGCAAGATTGTATTCTTTTTGATGGCTGAGTAATATTCCATTGGATGGATGGAGATATATATATATCACTTCTTACTTATCCAGTTTATCAGTTGATGGACATTTGGGCTCTTTGCACAATTTGTCTGTTGTACACAATGCTGCTATAAACATTGGGTGCTTGTGCCCCTTCAAATCAGCGTTTTTGCATCCTTTGGGTAAACACCTAGTAATGCAATTGCTGGGTGAGGGGGTAGCTCTATTTCTAACTTTTTGAGGACCCTCCATACTGTTTTCCAGAGGGGCGGCACCAACTTGCATTCCCACCAAGAGTGTAGGAGGGTTCCTCTTTCTCCACATCCTCACCAACACTTGTTATTTCCTGTGTTGTTAATTTTAGCCATTCTGACTGGTGCAAGGTGGTATCTCATTATGACTTTGATTTGTATTTCCCTGATGGTAAGGGATGTTGAGCATCTTCTTATGTGTCTGTTAACCATCTGGATGTCTTCTTTAGAGAAAAGTCTGTTCATGTCTTCTGTTTTGTAACTGGGTTATTTGTTTTTTGGGTGTTGAGTTTGATAATAGAACACTGATTTTGAAGATGATATACTTACATCAATATTTCACCATCTTCATGATGTTAATCATTACTCTGTGAAGATTACATTACAGTAACTTATTTAATGCATACTATATGCTAAACATTGTGCTAAGAGTTTTACTCACATTATCTTTTATCTTCTTAAACTTTTTGTTTTGGAAGATTTCAATATAAATAAAAATAAAACAATCTAATGAACCCCATGCACCTCACAACCCACTCTCTCATGGCCAGTCTACTTATTTCCACGCCTTTATCATCTGAGTCCTCATAGCTTTGTTATTTTGAAGTAAATCCTAAACTTTATATTATTTCATTCATAAATACTTCACTATACATTGTCTAAAAGATAAAGATTTTTTTTAAGGCAGCATCATTTTATATTATACTCCAAACAACCTTATGAAGGTTGTCCCATCAATACCCCCATTTCCTAGATGAGAACACCAGAGTTTTGAGAAGTAGAGCATCTTGTCCAAAGTGCCCTGATGGTGTGTGGCCTCCTACGGATTCCGATACAGCTGTGTCTAAACGCAAACTTTACATTGGCTCTCTAATGAAGATAATTTCTTGTTCTAGAATTTTTTTTTTTTAATATCTCCATACTGACTGGTACTTTATGGTGACAACAGCAAGGACATAGACGTGCTCTTCAACACTTCAGGAACTGAATTTTGCTCAGGGCACGAGGTAACATGACATTCTAAAAACCGAGGTGGTCATAGAAATCACTTTATGCCTCTTTCTCTATTATCCAAAGTTCATCAAAACTTGTTACTTAGAGATACAGACTCCTGAGAATCTGGCTATAACTTGAGAAAAGTGTCTGGCCATTGGTGCTCTGAGGTGCTAAAGGCAGAAAGAAATACAGCCAGCCCTTACACACAGCCAGGCCCGCCAGGGAGAAGGCTGACCACGACGTAAGTCCCAGGAGGTAACTCTTACTACAAATTAACATTTCTCCACAGCACTGTGCACAGTCTGGTGAGGGGCAGATGACACGTAGGTGCCTAGGGCTGGTGACGGTTTTAAGGGTGTTTGCTTGTTTTTTTTTTTGTTTGTTTGTTTTTTTTTTGTTTTTTTTGTTTTTTTTTTTATTTCCAGAGAGAGAGTAAGAGAGAGCAAGAATACAAGCAGGGGAAGCAGCAGACAGCTGGAGAAGCAGGCTCCCCGCTGAGCAGGGAGGCGGATATGGCATGGGATCCCAGGATGCTGGGATCATGACCTGAGCCAAAGGCAGACACTTAACTGACTGAGCCACCCAGGTGTCCCTAGTGGTTGTTTGTTTTCCATGTTGTCATTCCACACAGTTCCTTATTCCAATAGAATATATCTTTTAAAATAATTTTCATGCCTAAATATTTTTCTCTAAGATGAATTGCTTTGTCACTGTACTATTTGTAAAGCCAGGGCAGAAAAACTTTCAGGTTCAGCTACTATGAATAATAGCAACTATTGCATGATATGGAATTTCTCAGTTGAAATAGAGCTATATAATCACAGGAATTTCCATGCAAATTATCTAAGATGTTATTCTACCCTAGAGAAACCTAACCTGCAATTTACAATTGCCATTTCACAAAGCAGTAGTTGTCACATAGGCAGGTCCTTGGAAGAGTCAAGGATTCAGCAAAAAGTGGTTTGCTTGGGGATATGATGATGTCTGAGGAGGCTGAACTGAAAGGAAAAAAAAAAAAGTGAAACATCTTTCCTCGGTATTTCTAACAGTAAATTTACATCCTTTCCACATTACACAGAATTTCTTCCCTTTCAGCACATTTGGACCTTACACAAACAAGTCAAAAACACATGGTAATTTTCCATTTTCCATTTGGTTCATTAGCCTACTTCTTTGTAGGATTTGATTCCATAAAAGAGCATAAACATTTGATTCCATAAGCATATGGGTACACAGTAGATACGAATATTGGTAAGTCAGACTTGCCATTATAGTCTGGTATACTGATGACTATGATACATTGTAGTATGAGATGTCTCTCCTATGAGAGGGAAGAAAATGTAAGTAAAGTGCTACTGGGTTGGGGATGAGGGTCCAAAGGCAGGACTGATATTATTCAACTGGGATGGAATAAAAAAAATCACAATGTCTGGGCGTTAGACCTTAGGAATCCCTTGCTTCATTCCTACTATTGCTAAGTCTCAAACAAGGTGTCACCTTTTCCAGGAATCTTTCCATGACTTCCTCCCCAAGACTGAATTGTTAGTATTCCCATAATCCTATTAATGACTTTCTTGATAATTCTAAAATGATGCTGCTATATCATGGTATCTTCTACTACAGAGGTTCTTTGAATTCAGGAATATTGATTCATTCATCTTGGCATCACTTTTACAATCCTGGCATGCAGTAGGTGCTTAAAACTTGGTTAAATCAATGAATAATGCTGAGTAAGACTTAAATGGGACTACACCTCAAAGGAGAGGTAATATTAGAGGTATAGACTGGGAAATCACCAGCATAAAGGAACTGGTTATAGAATTTAAAGTGGAAGAACGCCCCAGTGGATGTGGTGCTGAGGAAAAAGAGATGAGCTTTTGGTGGACTATCTTCCCATGAGGCCTATCTTTATTGCTATTACCCACTTCCTGCTTTTAGTCTTCTGTGCCCCCACTTACCCTCAGGATACCCCTTATCCTGATTGAATTTTCTTTCTTTCTATTGATTTTTAAGCTATTAAAATTATTTATTTTTATTATTATTTAATAATTATAATATAATATATAATATATGGTATAATATATAATATAATTATAATTATTGTTTGATTATTTAAATTAATTATTAAAACTTATTTTTAAACTTATAGATTATATTTATTGTTGCCCAACTCCCCTTGTTAGAATGTAAGTTCATGAAGGTTGGGATCTTTGACCATTCTGTTCACTAATGCAGCCTAAACACTTAGACCGCAGTAAGCACTCAATAAATTTTTGTTGAATTAATGAATACCTGTGTATATTTAGGACAGTAAATAGTGAAGAAGAGAACTGCCAGAAAGAGCAATCATAACATGGGAAGATAAACATAAGATCACTTTATATGGTAGAAACAAAAGAAGAAAAGAAATAAGTAATAAGTAGATAGGAATTGATATAGCCATTAAGTGTTTTAGGAAGGAGTCTGCAAAGAGATTTTTGGATTGAGTAAATCCAGATCATTGATCATGACAGAACAATTTCAGTGGTGATGAGTGAGGAAATCAGATAGCAAAAGGTTGAAAATGAAGCCAATGTTGAAAGAAGGAAGAACATCTAGCATAGACCACACTTTTAAGAAATTTAGCAGTGACTAGCAAGAGCAGTAAAAAAGAAGTTTGAGGTAGTAACAGGAATTTAAAAATGTACATAGTTTTGCAGTGCCTGGGCGGCTCAGTAGATTGGGTCTCTGTCTTCGGCTCAGGTCATATCTCAGGTCCTGGGATCAAGCCCCACATCGGGCTCTCTGCTCAGCAGGGAGCCTGCTTCCCCTCTCTCTGCCTGCCTCCTGCCTACTTGTGATCTCTGTCAAATAAATAAATAAAATCTTTTAAAAAATTGTACATAGTTTTAAAACAAGGGACAAATGACCATTTGGTAGAAAGCAGGGGAAAATGCTAAAAATTAAGAGATAGAAGGTGTAAAATAATATTGGTGAAACACCCCAGAGGAAGCAGGTAGTGATGATAATAAAAGCTTTGGTAAATTTAACCTTTCCAAGTTTCCTCTTCTCCAAGGATGAGCAAAGTTCTCTACTGACAGATTATTTAAGGGCAGTAAAGAGAATACAAAGGAGTTCATGTATGCTGCAGTTTTCTGTGCCGAAATGAAACTGTATTACTCATGTCCATACATACTGATTCTGTCCACATATGAGTATCATCAAGAACATCGATCATAAGCCTGGACCACAGCATAATCCATTTAGCTACTTTCTATTTGTATGGATGACGAAGATGCAATGCGGTGAATTCCTTTGCTCAAAACTATTTGTGAGTTATCTACCTTGGACCCATCCCTGTTCCTGGCAATGGGCTTACATCGGTGTACAAAACAGAAAAAACAATAGACACGGTAAATAAATTATATATATGATAACTTAGATAATGATGCATGCTTAGAAGAAAAACACAGAAGGAGGAAAAGGAGGAGGACGGGGAGAGGGATGGGGAGGAGGGAGAGGAGGGGGAGGAGAAAAAAGAGTTAAGGAGGAGGAGGAGGAGACCAGGAAGATGAGGAGGAAGAAGAAGAAGGGGAGGAAGAGGGGGAGGAGGAGGAGAGGGAGGAGGAAAAGAAAAACAAACAGGAAAGTGATAGGAAGCGTAATGTCAAGAGCAAAGGCTCTGAGCACTTACCCTATTTGCAAGCCGGCAATAGTTTCCTGGGTGCTAGCCGAAGACACAAGACTCCTGGGTCAGAGACGAAGAATTTTATTACTCAGAGTAAGCAGTAGCCAGAGTACAAACTTGCACATTTCCTGACAGCTGCATTTCCATAGGGAGATGAGAAGGATGACAGATAACGCCTGCACACATAGTGTGTTACATCACAGGAAAGGAACTCTGAGCTTAGGGAGGCCAAAATTTTTTTTTTTAAGATTTTATTTATTTATTTGACAGAGATCACAAGTAGGCAGGAGGCAGGCAGAGAGAGAGGAGGAAGCAGGCTCCCCGCTGAGCAGAGAGCCCGATGCGGGACTCGATCCCAGGATCCCGAGATCATGACCTGAGCCGAAGGCAGCGGCTTAACCCACTGAGCCACCCAGGCGCCCAGGAGGCCAAATTTTTTAAAACAACAGTGAGCCTGCCTGATCTTTTCTCCAGAGGGAAAATTACCTTTTTTTATATTAGAAGCAATTATACCTTTATTTGTTTGTTTGTTTTACAAGCCAAAACTCTTTCTGTATTCCAGAGATATTAGCCATACAAACATTCTTAAAAAGATAGTCCAGATTAAACAGCTCTTGTATTTGTGAGAGATACATGGAGGGTGGTCTCCCAGCAACATCAGCCCCTCATTTATACCAAATATGCTCAGTCAGTTTCATACAGTATTTTTATTAAGGCTATGACCAACAGAATGCCAAGAAGCAAGATGAGGCCAATCTTGATCTCAATCGTGCCACACAGGGTCCAAGACCCAACCATACGAACAAGTCCCATAAACCATCAGGGTCTACCAAGAAAGTCAGGTGATTTTCTCCTCAAGTTTTTTTGGCCTCTCACCTTTGCTGAAGAAATCAATCCAGATACAAAAAGAAGTCTAAGGGCATTCCTACCTTGACAACCACCTTGATCGATGATATGAGACTAGCCTGCATGACTTTCAGGACCAAGGCTCTGTCGTTAATCACTTTTGCTAAAGTTAAGCACCAACTTTCATACCATCTTTTCTAAATGGGTGATTCACAAGGTAGGGATAACCTCGGTTATAATAAGTCCATTATCTCTCCAGGATCTCTTTCCAAGAAAGAGAAGTGTCATGTGGAAAGATCCTTCTCTGTAATCTGAGGGCTTCCTTCTACCGTGGAAGGTCATTTACGATCATCCTGGTGATGCAACTTAACATTTTATGGAAAAAGAAGCAAGTTAATGCCTGGCTTCTATACAATGAATATAGTTCTGAGGGGTCCATGTGGTTTCCCTGGAAAGGAAGTGTCGCTTGCAATTGTTAAAGGTCTCCAAGAGGGGTCTACATGCATGGCACAGGATGAGAGTGCCTCCAGGTCAGCCTTGCACCATGGAGGGCATGTAGATAAAGTGACAGGGAAAGACAGAAGTTGGAATGAAGACCTGAAAAATGTTATGTTGGAAGAAGCTTTGTGGCAATCTGGAGTTGAATCATTCTCCTTTATTAATAAAAAACATAGTGAATAAAACATTACTAAAGAATACCTGACCAAGTAGTAGGAAACTTGAATTAGAAGGCTAGCCTTCCTCCTGACTCTTGTGTAAATAGAGTAAAATCAGCTGGAATTTTCTGTTCTCAATCTTGTCTACAACATCAAGGGTTTAGACCAAGACCTTTCTGCCTTTGTGATTCCATGTTGATCTATACCTCCTGCATGGCGGAGTAAATCTTTAAATCTTTATCATCAATAACATTTTGTACTTGAGAATCTAGACTCTAAAATCACTCTCTAGGAAAAATGGCCAATTCCCACGGCTGCCACCCCATCAAGGGCTATCATCCCACACTGATTTGTTATTTCTCATACTACTTACATCAATCTGAAAAAATATTTTATTTTTTTATTATTTCCCTCAGTAGAAGATAGACTTCATGGGGGCAGAAATTTTGTGTCTTTTTCCCTTGCACATTTCTAGCACTGACAATAGTACCACACAGATAGTAGGCTCAAATATGTTGAATATTAGTTTAATTATGAAAATACTTGATATGTCTGCTTTCCTCCTGTGATGCATGCCTACCTACTTAGAATCCATTTTCAAGTCAAGTAGTTTCTAAGAACATTTCTTACTTGTGACTTAAATATCATCCATATCCTGATTTAGAGGCATGTTGCTAAGACAATGCCCTTTTAATCACGTTTCTCACGAGAGGAAAAAAGAATAAAATAAGTTAGTTATATGATTTTACTGCTCTCATTACTTCAAACTATTTTTAAAGCCTCTTTTAAAAAAAAAGATGTATTTACTTGCAGGAAGGAGAGGAGCAGAGGGAGAGACTCTCAAGCAGACTCCCTGCTGAGCGTGAAGCCCAACTCAGGACTCAATCTCACCACCCTGAGATCATAACCTGAGCAGAAATCAAGAGTCTGATGCTTAACCTACTGAGTTACCCAGGCGACCCTTGAACTTTTTTTTTTTTTTTAATTTGCTATCTTAAAAAAAAATGTATCTGTTTAAAATGAGTTGACATGAGGTGGAAAACCAGGTTGAATATCCTTGGTAATCTAGTGAAATAATATATTATTTCTTGGGATGATTAAGATAGTGAATAAGGAATTGTTTTAACCATCTATTTATATTCACATTTTTCTTCCCTCAGGGAAATACCAGTTTATTGATTTTGATAATTAATCTGAATTAACAGATGTCTTCTTCATTAGTTGTAACAACATTACTCATTTTTTAAAATATTTCCTCAGCTGTTTAATATGGTAAATGGACTAGATTTTTTATTTTTTTATTTTTTTTAAAGATTTTATTTATTTATTTGACAGAGGGAGATCATAGTAGACAGAGAGGCAGGCAGAGAGAGAGAGAGAGAGAGAGAGGGAAGCAGGTTCCCTGCTGAGCAGAGAGGCCAATGCGGGACTCGATCCCAGGACCCTGTGATCATGACCTGAGCAGAAGGCAGCGGCTTAACCCACTGAGCCACCCAGGTACCCCTGGACTAGATTTTTTAAACTGTCCAATATCATGGCCAACAAAACTAAATAGAAGTATACAAAACAAAAATAAAAATTGGGGTAGACACTAGAGTTTGTAGTCAAGCATGTAAGTTCTGAACTGTACTATTTGAATCCAGTTCTGACACTCACTCATGATCCTAGATGAGTTATTTAACTGCTAGGAACTTTACTTTTACATTATGTAAAAACTGGGTTAATGGTAGTACCAACCAGTTGGACTGTTAAAAGCTAAAAGAGATAACAGTTGGAAAGAATTTATCACAGTATCTGGCAGGCAGTAAATTTTCACTAAATCTTTGCTATTATTACCATTTTAAACCTCATTGGCTAAACATCTTTATCAAAGTATCTTCTTAAGTCTTTAATTAATATCCCACATGGGTCTACCAAGAATCTACTAAGCTAGCAATATCAGCGTCATAAATATTCACTATGTTACTGATATAGCCTATCTTAGGGTCATTCCCTGAAACAGAGCCCAGGCAAAAGCAGATGTGCTAACGCTTTATTGAGGAATGTTATCCAGAAACATAGGCATGAGGGAAGAAGGGTGAGAGATCAAATACAAGTAAGGCTGGACAGAGTTTCCTGATGAACTGGTTGCTCATTTTCACAAGATATCTTTAGTGTGCATTTATGAAGCTACTTAATCTCTAAACAGGCTTCTTATGATGGAGGAAGAGAGTAGAATGTATCTACCAGCGCTTTCATTGTTCGAAACTTGCCCCAAGGGCATTATTAACACTTGGAGCTTGCACATGCATGGGCTCCTCGTGGAAACCTTAGTATCTTGCTTCTCAGATAGGGAAGCCACAGAGCTAGAGCAAGAGGTGTTCAGTGAGGAGGATGAACTGATGTTTTAGGGGCATGCCCCTCAAGAACATGAGGAAACAGGGAACAGCTAAGCCTATAGGAACAGTAAGCCTACAGAAGCAGGGATGTCTTTCAACAGACCTCAAGGCAAGTGCATGGAATTGGAGTGGTGCATAAACTGAGTCTGATTCACGCTCTAGATAAAGGAGCTCAGAGTTAAGGGAAATAGGACAGAATTCCTAGACAAATCAAATCATATCTCTCTCTCTTCTAAATTAGCTGCGCCTGGGATATATCAAGTGTCTCTGAATATCTAAAACACTCACAAACAAACTCTATATGAGCATCTCATTAGATTCCAAGAAATCTGGTACCATAATTGATCTTCAGTTTTTTCAAATGCAATTTCATTCTCTGGCAAGTAAATGAACAAAAAACTCAAACATGAACCAAAAATAAATAAATAACCGAAACAATAACAGTGCAGTTAAAAAACATGCTACACATGAAAAAAGAACCTCATCAATTGTTCAAAAGCTATGCTAAACATTGCTCATATTAAATAATTCATAGACAAAAGTTTATTTAAGGTTCCTGTACAAATTAATATTGGACATATAGTTTATTGAGATGCTATGACCTCAAGATAAAAACCAGAACTATTTGGGGGTACATGACATAACTAAAAATTATTTCCTTTATCTCAAAGAAAATGTAAAATAATGGGAAAGCTTTTGAAAAGTATTCTGGTTAACTTTGAATGGAAAAATAATTTGGGGTGAAAAATATGAAGATTTTTAGAAGATGATGGTTAGTCCGGAGGGATTCTGCCTTAATCTGTTAAATCAGCTTCAACCAAAAGTAGATAAGGTGTCACTATAGTAAGGTAAGTTTGATATAAAATGGACAAAAATCACATCAGTTTTAGAAACGAGAAAGACTTGGAGCACGTGGATGGCTCAGTTGTTAAGCATCTACCTTAGGCTCAGGTCATGGTCCCAGGGTCCTGGGATCCAACCCCGCATTGGGGTCCCTGCTGAGTGGGAAGCTTGCTTCTCCCTCTCCCTCTCCCCCTGCTTCTCTTCCCTCTCTCACTGTGTCTCTCTTTGTCAAATAAATAAAGAAAATCTTTAAAAGGAAAAATTTTTTTATATTAAAAAAAAAAGGACATTCAAAAGACTTAAAGGGACAGTGGTAGGCTAGGTCGTTTCGGGTAGTTCTCTCTTATGTATTAGAAAAACTGGACTAAAACATCATCTTTAAGGCATTGGGAGATAACATGTTAGTAAGAATTTGCTAGTTTGAGATTTTGAGGTACAAAAGAGAACCAGAAAAGTGTGCCCAGCTTTGTAACCACTTTTCACTTTTTTTTTTTTTTCTTAATTTGAAAGAGGAAGAATGGGAGAGTGAGTGGTGCCTTTATAGAGAGAACAGAAATAGTCCAGAGTTTTCCAATAGGAGTTCCGAGTTCAGTCCCTTATCTTCTGTTAGAACTCTGGATATCACACATTTAGATGACAACGGTGAAGGACAAGGATAAGAATGAAATGTAGGGCGCCTGGGTGGCTCAGTGGGTTGGGCCTCTCCCTTGGGCTCGGATCATGGTCTCGAGGTCCTGGGATGGGGACCAGCTTTGGGCTCTCTGCTTGGTGAGGGGAGCCTGCTTCCCCCTCTCTGTCTGCCTCTCTGCCTACTCGTGATCTCTCTCTGTCAAATAAATAAATAGAATCTTAAAAAAAAAAAAATGAATGAAGTGTAGTACACAGCCCTCACCAGAACTATAGTTCAGCTTAAAATCATCTCAATACATGAAGCTGGATTAAGATGATCCCCAATCTAGCTAATGCTCCCACGTGCACACACAGAAAAGTAATGCTCCTGAAAAATAGCAAAAAAAAAAAAAAAAAAAAAAAAAAAATAGAGGGGCGCCTGGGTGGCTCAGTGGGTTAAGCCTCTGCCTTTCGGCTCGGGTCATGATCCTGGTGTCCTGGGATTGAGCCCCATATCGGGCTCCCTGCTCGGTGGGAAGCCTGCTTCTCCCTCTCCCAACTCCCCCTGCTTATATTCCCTCTCTAGCTATGTCTCTCTCTGTCACATAAATAAATAAAATCTTTAAAAACAAAACAAAAAATACAAACAGACAAACAGGAACTCCAATTTGGAGTTAACACTGTTCAAGGACATAAAAGATAAAAGTTTAAACTTTAGCAAAGAACTGAAATCTATTTCTTAAAATAAAAATTTCAGATCAATCAAAAAACTAATTATCAAAATTAAAATCTCAATGAACAGGTCTTGCAATGAATTAAAAACAATTGAAAAGAGAACTAGCGAACAGATAAGGTCAGAAGAAAAGTCTCAAAATGAAGCATGTTGAGACCAAAGAATGCAAAATACAGGAACGAAAACAAGAATTATACAAAGATATAATATAAAGCCTAATATCAGGATGCTTGGGTGGTCCAGTAAGTGAGAGTCTGACTTGATTTCTGCTCAGGTCATGATCTCAGGGTTGTGAGACTGAGCCCTACCTCTGGGCTCTTCACTGAGCACGGAGCCTGCATAAGATTCTGTCTCTCCCTCGCCATCTGTCCCTTTCCCCTTCCCCCACACTGCTCACACATGCACACCTTCTCTCTCTCTCAAAAAAATTTTTTTTTAAAAAAAGGAAAGGAAAAGCCTAACATAAATATAATGGAGATCCCAAAAGAACAGAAAGAGAATGGACTAGCAGTTATGTTTAAAGAGAAAATGAATAAGGGCCTAAGGGTGACTGGTCAGAACAGTCGGTTAAGTGTCCGACTCCTGGTTTCAGCTCAAGTTGTGATCTCAGGTTCCTAAGATCAAGTCCCATGCCAAGTTCCACTTAGGGAATCTGCTTAAGAGTCTCTTCTCTTCTGCCCCTCCTCCACCAGCAGTGCATGCACGCTCTCTCTCTCTCTCTCTCTCTCTCTAAAATAAATAAATAAATCTTAAAAAAAAATAAAGAGAAAATGGTTGAGAATGAAACCAAATTGATGGGAAAAAAATAAATTCAAGCCACGTACCCAAGAAGACATACAAAGCTCAAGTAGAAAAGGCTAAAAAGGGAAAAAAAAAAAAAAAAAGGCTAAAAAGAATCCACACCTGCTCACGTTATGACTACACTGATAATGTTGAAGAACCATGCTGAAAACCAATTCAAAGAGAAAATCAACAACAATTAACAGAAGAAAGAACAGAATACCTTCGTACAGACAATAGTTAGACTGACATCTGTCTTCTCAAAACAAACAACATAAAGAAAAATTAAAACAAAACCCAAAAAAGATCCAGAAAGCTATTTTTAAAGCTCTACTGGAAGTATTTGAATAAAATAATGATTTAAGTTATAATTTTATGCATAGCAAAAATATCCTCCAAGAACAAAGATGAAATTAAGATATTTTTTCAGAGCAACAAAAACGGAAAATTCACCTCCAGCAGACCTGAATCTAAAATATTTTGGGGGCTGAATAAAATTGATCCCTAAGGGAACTCAGAAATTTAAGAAATAATAAAAAGATAAATATGTGGGTGAATCTGAATAAATAAACTGATAAAAAACTTCAACAGTGAAGGTCTTTATGATGTTGCTATCCAAGGACTGAAACGTAAAGGTATAAATCAATTTCAAATGCGCCTCCAGGCTAGCAAGCCACAATTATGAGTTCAGCTTTCGCACTTCAGAGCTCTGCTGTATAACATGGTAGCCACTAGCCACGTGTGGCTATTGAGCACCGGAAATGGCTAGTCTAAATTGAGGAACGTTGTAAATATGAAGGACACATTGGATTTAAGAAACTTAATTTTTATAAAAATATATAAATATTTTAGTACTTTCTATTGATTAAGTACTAGAACAATATTATGGATGTATTGGGTGAAGTAATATCTTGTTAAAATTAATTTCATCTTTTTTATACTTGTTCTAATGTAGCTATTAAACTACTACAAATTTAAAAATTACATATAGGGATCTCATTCTGTTTTTACGGGACAGTGCGCCCTTAGAGCATGAATTCCATTACCTCAAAATGGACAGTTCCATGTTTGATATCCCCTCTGAAATCACTGAATCACCGACATCGTATATTTTATTAACAGCAGAAACAATAGTAATTCACCAACACTATGTCTTCTTCTCTTTAAGATTGTTTCTTAAATGTATCGCTTTGAGAGTTATATCTATCCTTCAGACAAAAGTCCTTTAAAAACTAGATTTTTTTTAAGGACTTTTTTAAAGGACTTTTTTTTAAAGGACTTTTACTTTTTAAGGATATAGTTGGACATTAAAATGCAGATTTTCAATGTTAGGAGCAGCCTCTCACTCCACACGTTTTCACCATGGAATCACCTTCCTGGAAAAAGCTCATCGGATCTACACAAGTGGAAGCTCAAGTACCTTTGGAATTATAAAACATTCAATTACTTAACAAGGAAAGCAGTTACTTTGTAGAGATGAGTTCATGTTTGTTATTTATTACTGTATCTCAGTAAATACTTCAAGGTTTTGACCATGCAAACAGTACTGCAAATAGCACACGGGAAATGAAATGACCCACGAAGACCAGCCCATAAATTGTGATTGTGAATGTCCACCCACAGACATACACGATGATACCCCAGAGCACAGAGAGACACCAGGCAGAAAGCATGACGTGCATGTACGTGGGTGTATATACTATGCATATGCCGAATTCTCCCCTCTTGAGCTCAAAGGGAAATTTACTGTGCTCTTCCTCCAGAATATTCCGTAACCAGATATTTGGAAGATAAAATTTGTTCTGTGACATTACCTTTTATCTTCATTCCAGTTCCTGTTACCTTGGGGGTCAGTGTGCCTGAGATAGGGAAATGATGCTGTAGAAAATTTACCAACTCTTTGTGAGAACAAAGTCATGCCAGGCTTCTTTCTCCTACCAAACAAGAAGCCAAGAATAGGACCCAGCTGGTACATCACCACCTAAACCTGGCACAGGAAGACGTTGAGCGAGGCATAAACACTTGAGAAAGTGTTTTTAACGTGTCCACAAATTAACCCTTTGAAGGATTCCAGTGTCATTTCTTCACACTATCAGCCTTAGTATTTATGCTTCTATTCTGTGTTTTAAGGTCATTCACAACCTCACTCACGCCAGCCAGCCCAGCTTCATCTCATGTTACTCTCATGCGTGCCCTTTGCACTCCAGAAAGACCAACTTTCTTATATTTTCCTGAGCATGCCGTTTTCTTTCACACTTACACTTCTTCCCACATGCTTTCATTTCTATCTTGAGTGTTCTTCCTCACTTCCTCTAGTGGCTTAAATCTATTTATTCTTTATAACTAAGCTCAGTGAATCTTCACCTCATAAAAAATGATTTTTGAAATCCATTTTAAAACATTTTTAGACCAGTCTGTGAAAAACATGGGAAAATAATGTAACTTAATCTAGAGCAATTTCAAGGATTTCATTAACAATTACTCACATGTAATGGTTTGTGTAAAAACTTAGACTATACACACACCCATGTCTGTGAAGAGATATAGACTTTTGTAACTGCCGTCTGAAGATGATATGAAGAATTCTATATTTTTGGTACACATGAATATATGCACATAGAGTATTTATGTTAACCAAAAAGAAAATGTTGCCACTATATTTGCAATGTTTTGGAAGCAAAATCATCTTTTAATAGTATGGAGATACGTGTACTGGCATTTTGTTGTTAGAATCTTTCCTCACCAAAATGACTAAAAAATGTTAGCTTATGATGAAAAAATAAGCTACACGATATGCAAAGGGATATCAAATTAAAATTTCAACTTTAGTCAAGACAACAAAAACATGTTTCTCTTCAAATTTAATTTCCATGAGAAACTATTCTAAATTAAAACCTTCCAGTGCAGTGTCCTTCCATTTTTTTGCATTTTTACTACCTAGAGATCAAACAGTTTGACACAGCAAAAATTCTGGTAAGTTAGGAAGAAATGCTGATTGGTTTGTTGGCTGGTGGCCGGGGGAATGTTATGACCGAGTAATTATGTGTTCTGGACAGATGCATTAACCAGGCTTGGGGCTGGAGCCACTGGATATTATTTTAGTCATAAGGCTAGAGGAACTGAATCATTTTCAAAGCATTGGCTGGCTGACATTGCCTTACTGATGCCTGTTCCAATGACTCTTTGGCAGTAACTTCCAACGCTGCACTTATGACATGGTAAACAAAAACTACATTAAAGGTTTGCTTTTTAATCATGAAGGAGTTCAACATTTCCACTAAGCTCTCTTGCTATTCATCAAGTCACATCGAAGGCTATTGCAGATTTTCATAGTCCTGTCTTCCGACGGGTGAATGTAGCAACGTA
Organism: Mustela erminea; assembly: GCF_009829155.1. Taxonomy (NCBI): domain Eukaryota; kingdom Metazoa; phylum Chordata; class Mammalia; order Carnivora; family Mustelidae; genus Mustela; species Mustela erminea. Next base: position 10,921,740 of record NC_045615.1, read on the forward strand.
ACAGGCAGAGAGGCTTGATTTTTTTTTACAGCGATGAAAAGACACATGATCAAAACTCACAATGATAATACATTTTTATAATTCCTCTTAACTAATAAATAAACTGAAAGTGGACAGTGCCTCTTCCCTTTTACCAAGGACTTATTTCAACTCACAAAATCCCATGCTTTGTAAAGTATGCCTGTTTAATGATCAGATAAAATACACATAATAATAAAATAATACAGTCAACACGGTGGTTTTGGATTCCAGGAAGACAGTGAGTCCCATAATAATCAACTAGTTATCTTCAGGTAACTTTTCCTTTTGTGCCATTAGGACCTGAAGTTTTACTTTAACATCCGGTACTAATCATAATTTAATAATAACTTAATTGGAAACATGCTTTATTATTGCAAATATTTTTATAGTGGTTATTTAAAAACTTAAATAATCACTTTAATATGGCTTAAAATAAAAGCATCTTTATTCTTGTAATGCTTCTGAATTATGAGACATTATGAGTGTATAGTGCCATTTCTCTCAAATATAGCACTTTAAAGTTAAATGCAAATAATAAAGTCAAGCTTCAGGACATTTGGAAGACTTGAATAGCTTTTTCATAATAGCAAAGGATTGATTTTGATGACTACCAAAGTAGGTGATGGAAAGCTATGAAATTTCTAAGAAAAATAGTTAACGAGATGATTATAAATTAGTAACAAAATACATGAATACGATCATTAAAATCATTACAACTGCCTTACTATTTTTATTAATAAAGCTCACTATTTTAAAAAAATTTTTTAAAGAATTTTTAATGAGCTCTAAATGCTATTTGCTTGTAGTAAACAGTTATCAAAAGTCTGAAGGGGTCAACTAATTGGAAGGCACTTAATGAACTTGTTAGGAAAAATATGGAAAAACTACCTCCTAGACCATCAAGCAGCTCCTAAAACAATAGAAACTGACACTTCATGCAATGTCAAAGAAGTAATAATTTACTGAGAGAAAACCTTAAAATACATCTGAAAAGCAAAAGCCTAATAAATGAGACCACAATGATATAAATGATGGAAAATGTCTTTCCCAGACAATGGGAAATGGAGAAACAGGAAAACATCAGGGAAAAGGATGCAGAGCAAAAATACCAGTTTAATCGTCTTCAGTCAAACTTGTATCATGTTTTAAGAAATAATTGTTTAGGATTCCACAATACAGGCTATATTGAAATTTAATATGTTAAGAATCTAAATAGATCAAAATATTGAAATACATAATAAAATATTATAATACTATATTATAATTATACTGTAATGATATATATTACCCCATTAGCATTTAATGCATAAACTATAATTAACAGAAAGCTTTGACAGGGAAAGAATGTGCTGTATTTCAGCACTGAAGACACACTGTAAAAACCTCTCATTTTAAATTTCTCTTTTTTCCTTTGCACTTGGGACTCAGATATTTTCACAAAATAATTTTTTTTTTACTTTAATCATTTTAATAAACTTACTTTGCTCTAGATTGTTACAAATTCCTAGTAGTGTTCCCTAGTGGAACGAATTTATTGCCATTTAAACCAATGGTTAAATGGCTAGAATACAAATTAGTGCTAGTTCATCCTATGTGGTGTATTTAATTCCTTTCTGAAAAGAAGTTACAATAGTTGATAGTGGTGTTGAGGTTGTAAAATTAAAATATCTAATGCAACATCTGCCAATAACATATTTACAAAATACCAGAAATAATTTTTGCCTAAATAAATGGATTTGTTTTTGTTTGCAAATGCTAGCATTCAGTATCCATTTCACTCCTTTATCTACCCTCATGTGCTGTTTTCATTCAGCATTTATTTGAAGATATGTCAGTTACATTAATTCCCTGTTTAAACGTAAGAAACTTTAGGACTCATTTTCCCCAAATGTTTTCATAAGATGCTTTTTCACTTTTGAAAACTCTATTCAATCAGATGTTCCTCTTGCTGAAGTACCAAAAAAAAAAAAAAAAAAGGGTGGAAGGGAAAAGACTGGAAAAAAAAAAATCTTTGAATGAGCAAAGAGTAATATCAAAGGGTATTTTGTTCCTGTAAGGTGTAACATTAAAGACAGATAAGTGTACAATATTTTCCCTGATGGACCTAATGAGAATACACTTCAAGCAAGCTTAAAAACAAGAGTACAAACAAAAGAATGCATGTTAATGTGAAATGATCCTCCACTAATGATTTTCTTTAAAAAAAAAAAAAAAACTTTCTATAAAGCCTAAACAAGGCAGAAAAGACACACAGACACACATCTGTCATATGTTTGCTGCTTTATAGTTAGTGCTTTAAGAAAGGATGTGAGTTATGAAGTGAGTCCTTTTGTAAACATTCTAATAAAGTCTGGGTAAGATATACAAGACATCAGAGCCCTTTAAGCTGCTGCTCTCTAAATAATACTAAAGAATTATGAGAGTCTCCAAGTTCCTTGTATAAATTGCTACGCCAGCTCAAAACGCTAGGCTGCTTTACCATTTTGTAAGTCCTTTTCGGAAAATCTCTTGTTACTCTTCCACTTTGCAGAGAGGTGAGAACACAGCAGTGAGGAATCTATATTCTGTAAGATGCCTTTTGGTGGAAGGAGCCAGTCCCTTCAATGGACGAGTCCTGATTTTGTTTTTCCTCCTCAAACTTCAAATCATCAGCTCCATGAGGGTACCAAGCATGGCATGAATATGAGCACATTCTAAGCACATATTCCTAAGAAAGACATAGGTGAAGGGGACACAGGAAAGGCAATTCACCTCTAATCACTTTGTCAACTGTTATCTTAGAAAGTAAAGTGAAGACGGTAGATTCTAAAAGCGTAGAACAAGCAGTAGAATGTCTCCTCTTGTTCTCCCCTGTCTTTTCTCCTAAATATTTTTTAATCCAATCATTTAAATATTTTGTGATTAATTTCCACAAAGACTGTTTAAATAACTTAAATTCCTTACTGTCTTCAGACTAGCATTGTTCGACCCTACTTCTAGTGATCTCCTGACTTTTAATAGCTTATTTTCATTATTCCATTCTAAACTGAAAGCAACTCCTGAAAAGGGAAATGCTAAAAATCGTAGAAATCTATGCCACTGGTTAAAATATATATATATTTTTACTTGGTTCCTAAAGATACTTAAATATAAGGAAAGTGTTACTATCCTGAGAAAGTCTGCAGCTAAAGTAAAAAAATAAACCTAACTCAGATTAACAAGTTGCTGTCATAGTACTGATTGTTACCAAGCTTTAACTGTTTAATGACTATTTGCAGTGTTACCAGTTGGAAGCAACAAAGAAATACAAACAAAATGACAGAAAAAATAAATTAAAATCCAAAAACTAACAGTATAGATTACGTGTATTGGCTCATGTAGAATGTGGAACTATTACCAACTTCTTAAGACTCTCTGACTAGTGTTTACTATTATCTCCTAAGGATTTATGTCCCTTAAATTTATAGTTAAATTTAGTCTGTGAATCTAACATCAAGAATTTATTTTATTTTCTACAGTACGAATCACCTAAGGACAATAGTGGCAGCTGCAAAATCAGATGTGAAAAGAAGAAAAATAGAGCAAAGTGTTTGAGATAATAGAAGTTAAAAAGATATTTTAATTCTTCCTTGCCTCTCTGCTAACGACACCCAGCAACCCTGGGACTCTCACTGTCTTTAACTGATGCTCTGCAATATTTATGCATGCATGACAACAAAATATGTTTCAATAAAAATATATTTGAACTAGCGGAGCAAAATTGCTTGAAGCTTTTGATCTGTCTCATAGCTCACATCTCTGAAAGTCTTTTCCTTTCAACAGTTACATTCAAAAAGTCAAAGATATACAGCTGACGATTCAAGCTGAATGACACCACGATAAACTATGGTTTCTCCTGAAGATAAAATACATCATAAATCGGCGCAACACTTACCTCATTTTAAATATTACTGTCTCCTTTTATCAGGTAACACTAGATGACCTCCCCTTACCTCCCTTCTTCCCATATTTTACATGGGATTTTAATTCTATACAATGATCACAACCAGAATTTTTTTTAATTAAAATAGGATATATGGCTTTAAAGGCTTAGGTTATCTGATAGATTTGATTTAAGAAAAATAATGAGGACAGACTGACTTCTGATGCCCTGTAAACCGTGGCAATAGTGGAATTATATTTATTTTTAAGTTGCAATAACTTTTGATATTTAGCCGCAGTTTATCACATGCTATAAAATGATAGGCAACATGGTTTTATAAAAATGGAAAGGCATTCATAACCAAATGGCAGAGAGATATTTTCCAGGGAGTGTATGACAACATAATATGTAGCTTTTACTCATTAAAATATCTATGCATGAACTAGGGCGGCCCCATCAACACTGTATTTCCAGTAAACTGCTTGATTTACATCGCCCAGTCTCTAGCCAGAAGTTATCCTTTCTCTGGATACTTAAATCTGGATTACACTCCCCAAACAATTAAATGCGTTAAATGTGCTAGTATAAATCCTGATTACCATCTGCACAGCTTTGGAGGCTTAGCCTTCATCTTCCCTGGCCTGTTGAGAGGCAGGCTTTCTTCTTTGGCTGAAGTAAAGAGGAAGAAGGGGTCCGCTGGTCAGGGGAGAAGATGTGAGGGAAGCGTCCCAGGGCAGCAGGCAGCCGGTCACCTGGCCTCCTGTCTGTCCTTTTCCTTTGAGGGTTGCCCCAGAGTTGACGCTAGTGAGGCCCCTCCAGAGACATCTGTCTTGTCTATCACTGGGGAACATCTGTCACCAAGGCTTTTTCCCATTTCACAGTTGCCTTTCTCAGAAACTGGGGCTGGAAATAGAAACCTGTGGACTCAGCCCCCTGACTCTGGCCCCCAAATTACTCCGAATTTTGAGTTCTCACCCTTCCAAGGTCCCGTTGCCACCATACTGTGACAGTTACATCGTGAAAATTTAGGGAGGTTCCTAAGCCAGCCGAAAATCTCTTTATGGGCTCAATTCATCTTTTTCAAAAATTACTCCTTTTTACTATAACTGGGCTGCCTACTATGTGAGAAGTTAACAGATATAAATAAATAATAGAACCTTTTTCAGATAATATGAGAAAAATAAATGGCCTTTTATACAATTGTATTGGTTTTAAAAGTCCCCACTTAGGACATGTTCTGTGAGGGTTTTCAATTAGTGGTAAAAAAGATTTGGGCAGACGTATATCAAACCATTTCACCACCCGGGCTCTGCGGAAGTACGCCTTCCATTCGCCAGACCACTGCCTTGAGTTGCCATGGGGTTAACAGCGCAGCCTAGAACCTTGAAACAGAATGAACCCAGCTCATCTCAGCATACTCCCACAATAGTGATTCCAAACCCAGATTCTTGAAGCTCCAGCTATACTCGAAGGGTGAAGTAACCAAGCTTAAATACTGCCTTTCTTCTTCCCAACCTCTAAACAGCATTCCCTCTATATTACAGTTTTCTTTTCTTTTTTCTTGCTGAAAAAAAAAAAAATGTCCTTTCACAGGTAAACTTCTCCACCTGGGGTTCATTCTCTCTCCTCTCAACTCCCTAAGGACTTTGCCTCATCAATTACCTGCTCTTGTCCTCATCATGGACTCTTTCCAATCTGCCTTCAAAGACACCTGGATCCAGTTGGGGAAAAAAAAAAAAAAAAAAAAAAAAACACTTCATGTGTCTCTACCACCTTCTCCCAGCTATTTTCCCATTTCTATCCTTCTTTTCATGCTGTAAACTTCCACAGCACTCAGTCCTCTCCTTCTGTGGTACATAAGCCACTCACCTTAATTCCCTGTTTCATGTCTGTATTCACAAGGGATTTATAAAATCCATAAAGACAGAGATTAAGTCATCTTGCTCCACACTGTATCCTCACTGCCTAATATTTTTGCTAGCACGTAGTAAACATTCAAACAATACTGATTATACTGGATTATTTAATTTTAATAAATGCTTCCTTTTTTTCTTACCACTTTCACCATTACTCCTACCCCTCTACTCTCATGAAAATGTACACTCATCGAAGATACATGGTCTATACTTTCTCAATAACTACTTACAAATCAGTAAATAAAATAACTTTTCCTCAGTCCTCATTCTTTTTTTTTTTAAAGATTTTATTTATTTATTTGACAGACAGAGATTACAAGTAGGCAAAGAGTTAGGCAAAGAGGCAGGCAGAGAGAGAGAGGGAAGCAGGCTCCCTGCCGAGCAGAGAGCCCCATGCGGGGCTCGATCTCAGGTCCCTGGGATCATGACCTGCGCGGAAGGCAGAGGCTTTAATCCACTGAGCCACCCAGGCACCCCCCTCAGTCCTCATTCTTAAGAATCAGATGCTGATGAGGATAAGTTCTTTGGGGACCCTCTCTTTCTCTCCTATCTCTTCACACTCCAATCATTGTGACCTTTTCCCAGTCTCTTTGCTCTGAACTTTACAAACTAACCCCAACGTCTACACCCCAGCCTCCTTGCCTGGAAGATTATATTAGACTCTGATATCTTCCATCTCAATTAATATGAAACATTAATCAGAGACCAATTTATCCTGTTCAAAAATGTCCAAAGCTTCTTGCTGTTTATTAAGTCTAAGCTCCTTATCTTGGCATTCAAGGACCTTCATAATCTTCCCCTTAATCTCTTGCCATAGTCTTCCTGATCTACTTACTAAGACCACAAGAGTCTTGTATCTTCCTCCTGAGGGCTTCTGCCTAATGGAATCCTTCCTCCTCATTTCAGTCTATTCAAATATTATCACCTATTAATACGTGGGCCAGATTACTATGTCTTCATTAAGGTGCAACAAAAATTTCCAAGTATAGTGGTGTCCACCTGAACCCTTATTTCAGAAACTGACCATGAGATTATTTATTTTCTTTTATTTTGTTAGTTTGGGTACAGTTTTATGATACATTCTTGGTGTTCAAAAAGCAAGGGGTGCAAAAAGCACATTAAAAAAAAAATACGTCTTGGGGCGCCTGGGTGGCTCAGAGGGTTAAAGCCTCTGCCTTCGGCTCAGGTCATGATCTCAGGGTCCTGGGATCGAGTCCCGCATCGGGCTCTCTGCTCGGCAGGGAGCCTGCTTCCTTCCCTTCCTCTCTCTCTGCCTGCCTCTCTGCCTACTTGTGATCTCTCGCTGTCAAATAAATAAATAAAATCTTAAAAAAAAAAAAAATACGTCTCTCTCTCAACCCTTTCCTTCAACCAGCTAGGTTCCCTCTTGGAAGCAACCACTGTTATCAGCTTCTCATGTATCCTTCTAGAGATATTTTATTAGAAGCAAATAAAATTTACTGCCTTTTAATTTGTTTAGCATTTTGTACCAAGCAAATATGTAGCTATTTATCTCCTTTATAGTTATTTAACATCTTAAATACTTACATATTATCTTCCCACTTATGGAGACTGTGTGCCTTGGCTTCCTTATAGAATTGTCTGTCACACAAATATTCCTTGATTGATTGTGCAATTCTTTCTTTCAAGTTGGGGATAGACTATTCAATGGTAAGACTGAATCTCCACTATCTTCCTCCTCAATTAAAAAGGATAAAAAAGTAAGAAGTGGGTCTTTTCAAACACTTCCTCCCCATACACAGCCATTAAAGGAAAATTAAAGCATGACTAATCACGTATGCAGATGTGCATTGTTTTACTGCAATAGTTTAATGTGTTCCAGACACAAGCACATATTACCATATTTCCTTTGGTTCTGATACATCTGCTGATACAAGATTAACAGAATCACTGATTTGTAATGGATGATTCTGTTTCTTTTTTGAAATCTCCCATTCCTGCAGCTTTCCAAGTTCACTGAAGGCACGTTTGCACTCATATTTTTGTTTCATCATTGTATCCACCCCATTTCATGTTGCTCATATTAGAAACGACAAGAGAGCCCACCCACCTTGTTACTGCTTTCTAAATGCCCTACAGCTCCTATTCTTTTCAACACATACACCAAACTGTGAAAAAATAAAGCCCCCAAATACTTTTTATTAGTAAAAAGCTATAAAATGATACCTAGGGGTCAAGCCCTGGAATCAGAGTAAGTTTCATTCATAACTAAACACTACACCCAGCACTACTAATTTAAAGCATTACCCAGTACATAATAAAATACATATTTCTTTTTTTTTTTTTTTTGACAGAGAGAGATCACAAGTAGGCAGAGAGGCAGAGGAGGAAGCAGGCTCCCTGCTGAGCAGAGAGCCTGATGCGGGACTCGATCCCAGGACCCTGAGATCATGACCTGAGCCGAAGGCAGCGGCTTAACCCACTGAGCCACCCAGGCGCCCAATAAAATACATATTTCTAATCGAATGGATGACTGGGTCAATAGAGAACCAGAAAAGATAAGCCAGAACCCTTTGAAATCCATTAAAGGGTCTTAACTGTCAAATTGGCTGTATTAAAGTAACTAGCAGGTGCCAAATGTCTCCTGTAGTTCACACTCTACAAAAAAGAACTTGAACGTGTGCTCCACACATATTCCTTCAATTGGCATATTTCTGACTAATCTTGTACTTAAATCAATGCTCAAGGTTTAAATATTAATTATAAAGGTCCAATTTTTCTCAGAAAATAGTATCTGGAACCAATAAGTAAAATTCTAGCTTTAAAAAGTTTATCTAAATTATTTTATCCATAACAGCAGTGAAGTTTTTAAAAAAATTTGCATTGCTGTCCTCAGATATCTATGGAAAATACTAGTATTTTAGGCTTAAGAATTTTAGTAACTCATTAAATCATCAGAATTGCAATAGAATTCTGGTGTATGCTACTTTTCTCAATGGCATATTTCCTTCCCCACAAAACCTACACATACAAAGTTATCATAAGCTCACTTTTGTTTCTATGGCCTTCTCACCTAGAAGAGTCTCGTTAAGTATAAAATTTGTAGCAAGTTACAAAATCTTCAAGAGTGAGTGAGATTAAGTGGGATTCAATAATTCCGATTCATCACAAAGAGGGATTTTATTCTTTATTCTTAATATTGAAAAATTTTGTTTCGGGTTTTATTTCAGACTGTGGGTATATATCATCATCAATGGCTTGAAAATTTACCAGCTAAAAAATTAAATAAAATTTAACAGTTAAGCCTACTGCTCAAGTAAAATGGGAAGACACTGTTAAGGTAGGTTGGAAGCACTTAGTTTTGATAGGCATGATATATAGCTAGGGAAGTAGGTGTACCCAAATAATTATGCTGTCTTTCAAAAAGTGGTCTATTTATAGGTGGGCTAGCCAATGAGACTGAGGTAGGAGTTGTCAAATTTCCTGGCAGTAATTAAAGAAGCAGAGATTCTTTCCTTTTACTGACTGTTTCTGGATTACATAGAGATTATGAGGAAAGACAAGAAAAGTGACAGAGCAGCCTGAACAGCCCGTCAAACTCTTTACTACAAAAATTGTTTTTCTCCATGAATAAACTTCCTCATTAACAAACACTTATTGTTTTCATTTTGTGCTGTGTGATGGCACTTTTGCACACAGAAATATTTGATTTCTACATTTTAGCCAAAACCCAAGGATGTGTATTCCCCAACGGACTTGTTCCCTGTTTCACTAGCATTTTGTAATCCTCTCCAACCCCAACTCCTCTGGTTGGTTGCCATCTGGCATTGTGCCTTTGATTTTATGAATAAGGTCCCCAATTGTTTCTGCAGCTGTTATCAGTACAGTCTGACCTGTTGCGAATGGGGATAACAGAGAAAAATATCTCCACAACTTTCACAGCGTTTCACTCCTGTGGCTCTCTTCCCAGACCTTGCCTTGTGATTTTCTCATGTATGTTCCTCAACCCAGATGGTGACATTATGAGACCCTTGGTTCAAGGAGATATAAAGTGGACACTTTCCAGTAATCATTGCTTATAAATACACTTATGAATCTATGTATGAATATGGGATCTATTAATTCTGCACACAATACATACATGTATGTGATGGTCCTCACTCATGGTCACTGATACTTCTTCTGATACAATCACTCTCCACTTCCAACTGGCTATTTCTTCTGTCTACAGTGATGTCTACATCTTCCATATTGGCCTCATGCAAAACAATGATTTTCAAACTTGACTTCCAAGAAGTGAAAGAGATAGAGGTGCTGGCTCCCTACTAGCCTAATTTTTAGGTTACAAGTTCGTCACCATCCTAGCCACCAAGGCAGTTCTTTTTAAATTTCTTTTTTTTTTAAAGATTTTATTTATTTATTTATTTGACAGAGAGAGAGAGAGATCACAAGTAGGCAGAGAGGTAGGCAGAGAAAGAGGGGGAAGCAGGCTCCCTGCTGAGCAGAGAGCCCAATGCGGGGCTCGATCCCAGGACCCTGAGATCATGACCTGAGCCGAAGGCAGAGGCCCAACCCACTGAGCCACCCAGGCGCCCCTCTTTTTAAATTTCTTTCACGTATTGGACTACCAAGTAAAATTCGTTTTGGAAAAGGGGGTTTGCTATGAATTTAGAGAGTAACAATTCACTCACTACTAGACCTGACTCCAGGCCAGCAGAACCAAAGATAGATAAGAGACTATTATAGTTGAAAGGGCGTTTATTAGCAACCTCCTCCAAATATCTCTCCTTATGACAAAGCCCACTAGACTGTCCACTTCTGGTCCCACCAGAATTGAAAACATCAATTTTAGAAGAACTGTAGTAGACTGGACAGGAGAGAACATTAAGCCATCCATTAGCACTTCCATATGAATAAGTTTATCTACCAGCTCTTGGGACCTAATGGGGCCTGGAGAAAACCTAGTAAGTTTTGGTGGGGGAGGGGACAGAAGAATGTTACCTAAGTCACCACTTAGGGAACTGTAAGTTACCCTGTGGCTGGAGAGTGGAGAGGACAAGAAGTAAAGGAATGGAATCCTGAGCAACAGAGGTCAGGGAACCCAGGCTCTCAGAGTTGAGGCTCTTGAGTCAAGAGTGTGGAGGGCCTAATGTCTAGTAAAAAGTGGGGGGCAGTTCTCACTTGAACCTCCCCTTGGTCAGCAGAGCTCCTACCTTCAGATCAGCAGAAATTTTCTTTTCTTTTCTATTTTAAAGATTTTATTTATTTGAGAAAGAGCGAGGGAGAGAAAAGGGGCAGAGTGAAGGGCAGAGGGAGAAGGAGACTCCCTGCTGAGCAGGGAGACTGAGAGGGGGGCTTGATCCTGGACTCCCAGAGCATGAACTGAGCTGAAGGCAGATGCTTAACGGAATGAACCTCCCAGGCACCCTGAAATTTTCTTTTCTGATATGAGTGCTTTACTCTTCTGATCATGTCAACGATAAGTATTTTTCTTTTAACTGAATTTTACTCTAAAAGGCTTCTGTCATCACTGATACAGATAATAATACCGAACATATATTCATCCTGAGTTCTGTTTCTTTCACAAAACGTGTCCACTCTTCCCCAAATTCAGGTAAGAAAGCCATCAAATCTGCTCACAAAATTCTTTATACACATTAACATTTTGTGCCCCTATTTTTGCATTGGAAGTTGCTGATAAAGACTCTTCTAGGGTACAAAAGTAAAATGCAATGGCATAAGCTCTCTGACTGTATTCTCCCTTCCTGTGGCAAGGTATAGGCAGAATATTTATTTTCCACAATTTGTAAAGCTAAGGGAGAAAAAAGCCTACCGGGTCTAGCTTTTTACATTACATTAAAGTGATAAGTAAAATGGAATTATAGCTATGACTCACTTGGTGCAAATTATTATTCCACATCTTCAGGCCTGCACTGGAGGAAATTGCCTTAAAACATACCTGTATACACACAGCAACTTTTCGCTTCTGAATAGAGGGTGATTCTTGGTTAACTCTAAAGCCAAGTTTGCAGGCAGCTTAACTTTACAAACGGAGAAGGCAACAAGACTGTCTATGAGAAATACTGTGTAAGGTTTCCGTACCTGTCAATTTCAGGAGCAAAAGGACGGGTGGCAGAGAACATGAATGAAACGAAACCGGAACTCTGGCAAGGGTTTTCTTACCGATCGTCCCCACATTTGTACATGAAAATTTCAGAGGCACACAGTGACAATGCAACCTAATCCCTTTACAGTTAAAGGGGGGCTTTCACAGGCATTTTCCCCTCTGCAGGCTGTGATGCTTGAACAGGCTCGCGGACCCACCCAAAAGCCGTCTAGGATTCTATCTGATTCTATCTGATTCTATCTGAGGCTGAAGAATAAGGCGCCCTCCGGACCCCACGGTCTTCAGGCGCCACCTCTCTGGGAAAGGCCCCCTGGACGGGAGGTCCGAAGTCTGTAGAAAGTTCGCGCACTGTGTCTTTACGGTACCCGGCATGGTCCAGACACGAGGAACAGCTGTGCCTTCCCGCAGGTAAGAGCCTTTGTTTTGCACAGTCTACTGTCTGTCAGAAAAAGTCCCACGGAAATGCAAACACCTTTGTAAAGGTCTCAGCGCTACCTAGCATGCAGACATCAATGCCTTGCTGATTTATCCATTCCTTTGATGATCAAATAAAATTAAGCCCGGCTCCCCCGCCCTTTGATGTGCGGCTCCATCCAGGCTCTCAGGGCTATCCGAGCCTGGTGGAGGGGGTGGGGTGGGGGGCGTCCGCGATGACTCGCTCGCTCGCCGCTTCCTAGTCCCCGCGCCTCTGCGAAGGTACGATGGTCGCTGGTCGCGGCAGGCTTTTCCTGCGCGTTCTGTTCCTTGATCTAAAGCTCTATTTACGCAAATTACCTCTTCTTTCATTAAGTAACCAGGCTTTATTTTCTTTTCTCTATATCAACATGCACACATTCAGTGCTAGAGAACCAGTCAACGTTTTGTGTTATTTATTTTTTATCTCTGATGAGGCAGATTCAAATCAAACAGCAAAGTCAGAGAAAATAATCAAGCAGGTCGCGGTGCGCTTTTTGCCTTTTCTTTTTTTTTTCTTTCTCTCTCTCGCCTTTTTTTTTTTTTTTTTTTTTTTTTTTTTTTGTATTCGAGTTTTTCTTCGAGGAGAGTTTTTTAATTCTCTGCTTCATCGGTGGGGTAATTAAATCAATATCCTTGCGCGCAGTGCGAGGGCAGGAGGCCAAGCCAAACCTCTCAGGCCCTGAAAGCTTCCTTGTCCTGGTATTAAAAGGGCAACTTTCCTCCCCACGGAAAAGGAGGTTTTTAACTGAGAAAGAGCAAGGGGCTAAAAGACCTTCCAGCAAAATCGGTCACTGTCTGCAGAAACCTGGCCAGTTCTGGCGGCCAATGAGAAGCTGCTAATTCTTCCCGGGGCAACACCTCTGTGCCCTGAGGGCAGGAAGGGAATGAGATCCCAGGTGGGTAGAGGATCCAAACACGGAGGCTGATGAAGGAAGAAAATCCCCTCTCTCACTGAGGAACCTGGTCTGCTTTTGTTTTGAAGTTGGCCTGGGGTCACTGAAGATTCATGGGACCAAAATTCCTTAGGGGATACTAAAATTATTGAATTGTTGACTTCATGTCTTGAATAATGGTCAACACGAGTTGAGAGTGGCCTGGAGTACCCCTCTCACCAACACGTTGCACAGGGAAATGGCTCTGTTGAGGGGAAAGAGGTGGAAAGTGTTATCTGCTATCCAGTGGGTCAGGTACATTGTAGAAAGACTGGAAAGGCAGTGTGATTAAAACACACATAAAACAAACAAACAAACAAAAAAACCTTCAGGTGACAAAAAGAGGGGTTTCAACGGCTGGGACTGTGCCTCATGCTTTTATTTAAAACCACATTCTCTTGGGTCCAGCGCAAAGTGAGTTCTAATGTAAACCTAATCTTCCCTGCTTGAGTGGCAGCTCCAGGAAAGGTTTTTGTTGTTTTTTTTAATTGCTGTGTCCCCATTGCCTAGACCAGTAGGCATTCAATAACTACTTGTTAATTGAATGATAGACTATTAGAAGTCCACCCCGCCTGCACACGCCTACACACACCACCACCACCACCACCAGGGAACAAAGGGATTTGTAAACCAAGACTAGTGAAAGAACTGCCCACCCAGGAGAATAAATTCTGACTCAACAACATCTCCACCTTCTCTTTATAATAAAGAGAAGCAAAATCACACGTGGGATGCGGAGGACAGTGAGTGGCTCTAAGGCTCCTTCCTTGGGTTCTTAGAAGAGATCCCGCGAAGGGAGGGGGGCGCTCAGATGGAAGGCGACATAAACATTAGCTTTGTAAAATTGGATTTATAAACGCAGAACTGCAGAACTTTCAAACTACTGTCTAAATAAAAGAAATCTATTCATTCAAAATACAGCTGATAAATGGGTTTTGGAAAGGGCTCTCGCGCAGGAATTGTTGAACTTGGACCTTCCGGTTGAGACCCATTGGGCTTTCCTCCTCGGGATGCTTAGGGAAAGGGAGTGCCCCGTGGCGAACATCAGCGTCCTCTGGGTCACTCACAGACCAAACTCGACAGTTGGCTCTCTCCCCGCAACCCAGCAGGAGATGCCCGAGTTTGGTGCTGGGACCCCGCCCCCCCCATCGTCATCACACCCCCTGTCCTGGCTACTGACGGAGACCATGTGCAGCTGCCATAATGTGTATAAAAGAATCTCTGCCAGACGTTGGTTTCCTCTGTTCTTGGAACGCTTTCGGCAGATCCTCCACGTTTTCCTGGTCTCTTGGGAGGATAAACATGCATTTTCTTTATTTCAGACTAGATTCCGAAGTGTTAACTAGACTGTGAACTTCCTACTACCTATGGTCCTCCCAGCCGAGAGCTCGTCCTTTTCAGCCGTCGGGGAGCAGGAGCGTGCGCTCTGGCAAACGCCCGCCTTTCTCGCGGTCCGCGGGCCCATCTTCCTTCAGAACCAGGGCGGTTCAAACTCCCGCCAGGCTGTGTGCTGCCTGACACTGGATGCTGAGCTGGACACATGAAGCGCCGCCACGGACACCAGCTTTGGGAGGGCCGGGTCCTTGGGGGCGCGCTGATGTCGCGGGGCGTCTAGGTTTCCAGACCCGGGTCTCGCTTTTTTAGAGCCAACAAAAGCGACCAAAGCATCCCTTCATTGGATTTCATCCCTTGCACCGGTGGGGAGAAGAGAGGGTGAATGAAGTAGGGCCCGAGCGGAGGGTGGGGAGATTGGGGGAGAGGAGTTGGAAAATGAGAAAACGCGGTCTGCTGACTTTGGGATATTCGCCTTCGATATGAATCTGGAGAGAAGTTGGGTGGTTTCGGTCCCGCAACTCACAACTCACTGGATCAAATTGATCCTGGAGCTAGTTACGGGTGTTAAACTGGTACGCGGGTGGTGCACTTCATTAGGCAAGAAATGGATTAGTTGTTTATTATCTATAAACATTCCAACCACAGCAACCAATCATAAAACCGCGGAAGGGCCTATAAAGTCAAGCGGCGGCGAAGCCTCCATGTGGGCAGTGAGGGTTTAGCAATTGTTCTCGGTGGTAAAGGGTCGGCTAGAGAAGGAGAGAAAGAAGAAGAGGGTGAGAGTCAACCATAAAGCGATTTGTCGAGGAAATAATTTCCCAGATTGAGAATCAGGCTCTCTCCAAGTTTAATGGGGGTGGGGGGACACTGGGCTGCCTTGGAAGCGATGATGAGAGAAAGGAAGAAATGAGGAGTAGAGGGGGCAAGAGTGGGCCATTAGTGAGGTTGATGCCAGCAATAAAAGCTATTGATTAAGTGGGGACAGCAATTTAGTCTTTGGTTCTTGGTGAAATACTTAATCACCAACCATGAAAGCAGCCTAATAATATTTTATGGAGGGAAAACAAGTTAAAACTGACATATTTCTAGCAAGAATTCACTTTTGAGTATGGGTGAAGTGCTTTTTAAATTCTTGTTTGGGATAAAACATTTTCTAACAGGACTTAGTCTCAAACAGTTAAATACTATTTTAAAACACGATGTCTGATGTCTGGTTGTCGTTGTTAACCAAATAGCTATTTTATTTCTTTAGGTATTTCTTAAAACAAGGCCTAAACTCTCATTGTTTCTTTGATATTTTAATATATTAGCAACAATAATCCAATATTTATACTGGCTGCCAAATAGCCAATTAAATAGTGTTGTCAATTTGATTCAGAACCTATTGTTTAGAAATCAAATTTTTGGTTAATATATTCCTTTGAAAACTTTTTAGGAATAAGTTTTAGAAGAATAAGTTTCATTCCTAAAACTTATTTTAGGAATAAATTTTAGAGTTTTAAGGACACACACACACATCAAAGGTTTCCTATTTCTCAGATTATAAAAACATTTTTATGGAAGTATAACAATCCCCAAAGGGACACAAGTCGTAAGTAACAAGCTTGGAAAATATACATATTTTTAAATACTTCTCATGTAACTACCTAAATAAAAAGGGGGGAGGGGAATTACCAGTACCTCAGAGGTCCCCTTCATTTAAAAATAAATCAATTTATCAGATTTTTATTGGGGTATGTTGTTTTTAAATTGTTGCTTATCAAATGGTCAGATTTCTTTTCAGTTCCAGTATTGTGGATTTTTTTTTTCTGGGGATTATCTTCTGGAAAATAAAAATAAAATTCTTCAAGCTTTCCTGTATTGAGGAGAGAACAAAAACAGGCTCTAAATTCATTTTCCCCCCTCTGGCAACAGGCACCCCTTCCCCCAGCTTTTCTTATTCCACGCTGAGAGGCATAACAAACAAACGATTACATGTTGAAAAACACATCTGAAAACAGAAAGGTCACATTACTACCGAGTCCTGGGGAACATTAATCTGGTGTTTGGAAAACAGTTGACAGTTGAAGGCTGAGGTTTCTCTCTTTCTACTCTTGCACTGGGAGGCAGAGAGGCAGGGAAGAGAGAATTTGAATGAAAAGAACAAGGAAGAGACCACTACCTTCATGGCCTCTTCAGAAATAAATGCTTTGGGTACTCTCAACATTCTAACAGAGATTTTAAAAAATAAACAAATAAAGGAAACTTGACAAAGAATTCGAAATGACTCGTGTTCTCCATTACTCACAGCGTGGAGGGGTGTGTGTGTGTGTGTGTGTGTGTGTGTTTTCCTAAAATAATGTGAATAGTGAGAAATAATCACGATAAAGTCAGGCCCTGAACGCCTGAGGGTACCGTTGGCTGGACGAAAACCAGTCCCTTTTCAAATTGCTAGGAGAAGGTGAAAGTTGATTGCCTGCCCACTTGCCTCACTACAGGATTTCTCTAAGCCCAAGCCCACCCTCCTCGACCCTCCTCGCCCCTAGTCCTCTGGCTGTGCGCGGAATTCCTTCCCAGACAGAGATGGGTGCCGGTAACACTTTGCCCAGAGGCCCAAGAGACGGGGAGGTGCCCTGGGTGTCTAACACCCAGATATCTGTCTGAGTTGCCTGACAGTCCATTTGTCTGTATTTGTGAGTAGAGTAAGAAAAGATCTCAAGTACATTCCTGGGACAAGAACTGGACACATCGCACTGAAAATAAGGCTGATAATTTTCCATGACAGTAAATAGTGAATCCTTCTTTAAGAGCATCCTTAGATCTGTCATCTCTAAAACAATGAATTGGAGAGGCGGAACGGTGGAGGGGGTCAGGCAGGAGAGCGGGAATCAAGAGATTTTGGATCAAGCCGCAGTTTTATGACAGCTTCGTGTGTCTTTGAGACCGTGACTTTAACCTCGCCCCAAATGAGACCTGACGATGTGCTCTTGCGTGCTCTGATTGTGGAACGAAAATCAGGCCATCGCGAGCAGACGCGATCTATTGCTAGAACCTTCTCCCCCAGCGTCTTTGGCGTGTATGTGCGAAGAGCCTATTTGGAGCCAAGGCGACAAGGTTCGAAAGATTTGGGGTAAATACTCCGGGTCCGGAAATTTCGTGCGGAGCCCCCTGCAGTTAACCTGCCTCGGGCCAGAGTAGCCAGGGCATGCGGGAACGCTCTGCACCCTCTATCCGGGCTGACAGTGATTTATGCGCTGGTGACAAAAGTCGGCCGTAAACCTGAATCGTTAGACTGTATTTGGGAGCTGCAGCAGAGTTAACACAGGACTGCTCTGCCCAGGGGAAGGATCCTTCAACCTACACACCTTTCCCTAACCTCTCCACCCGGTGCTCTACAACTCCGGGGCGAAGAGATTGCAGTTTTTCCTGCTGGTAGGATTCAATTTCAAACCCCTCGGTTAACTCAAAGTATATGCATTCTTTGACCTGTCTGGCCCGCGGGCCTCTAGGGACTCTAGGCCGGAGGCTGGTAGGGGGTCCTGGAGGCCGCGCGCCCGCAGAGCTCGTGCGCAGGCGGCTGAGAAGCCACCACGCGTCCAAGTCCAAGTCCCGCACGCGGCCGGTGGGAACAGAATGCCCTAGAGTTCAACGCGCATTTTTTGATAGCGGGGTTGGGGACGGGCCGTTTGCCTTGGGAAAGAGTTATCCTTGGTCATTTATTTTAAGATGTGAACTTCTCCAGAACCCACCAGCGACTGCGCCTAAAGCCCCAGCGCCAGGCAAGCGGCCAAACTGCGCTCTCGAAGAAGGAGAGAAACTGGTTCCATCCGGTTACAAATAACTTTTTTTTTTTTTTTTTTTTTTAAAGCAATCAGATCCCGAAGCCCTTCTCTCGCCCTTCAGTTTTCCGCAGGCCGCCTCCCTGAAGCTTGAGCCGCTCAAGCAGATGCCTCCGCTGGGCAGGCCTCCGGAAAGGCCACGAGAACACTAACATGAACAGTGAACGCTGACTTGATCTTTCCAGGTTCCTTCCCCTTTGTTTCTCAGTTCAAAAATTCATTTCATAACTCTTTCCAAACAAAAACAACTAAGGAAGATGCTAAAGAATTAAACTGGCACCAGTGTTCTGGATTTTCCTTTGGAGACGGACACGGGGGTACTCTCCCTCCCCCACCGCAGTTCGCGCTACTCCTTCCAACTTTCTGATTGTCTTGGTTCCGGAAGGCTACGCAGACCTGGCCTTGAAACGGATTGGGACGTAACAGGTTTCTGTCATTCCCTTTAGTGTTAAGTGCCCGAACCCCATCTCCACCCCCACACCCACCATGGGAGCAGTGACACGGGAAAAGCTGCCAGACTCTGGGCACCAGGCCCTGCAGTAGGAAGACCGTGAGATAAGGGAGGCTGTAAGTGCTCCTCGGAGATAAGGTCCCAGAATCCTGGAAGAATTTTGCCCCGCTTCCCCTCCCTACTTGCCTCTTGTTTCTACCGCCTGGTTCCCGCCCACTTCTCCTACCCCCACCCCCCTGCAGGTAGAACCAGGGGCCGGGAGAGGTAGTTGGCCAAGACAGGCATCTCCCCAACTCCCACCACCAAAATCTTCTAAGGCCACACAATCCACTTAGGTCTGGTGGAAGTCAATTAAGAGGCTAAGAAAATCTATCAACGGTTCAGCGAAAAAAAAAAAAAAATCTAAAGGCGACAACCCTCCCTTATTCACAAATATTAGTCCAATTGTGTCAAAGACTTTAACCGATTTTTTATTCCATTTGGAATCTCCGGTGGTACATGTAAGATGCAGGAGAAGATTGGGTATGGTTTGTGCTAGTCACACGCCAACACACCGTTAAAGGGAAAGGAAAAAGGAACTGAAAGTTTTTAGAAGGACACATATAATATTTAAGATAACCATGTACAAAACGCTCACATAATTTTTATGGGTTATATGAATAGTTACAATGAAATTAAATTTGCAATTTAATAAAATTTATTTCAGTCGTTTGCACAGATTTCCTACATCGACGACGCTTGGTTATAAAACTTTATTTTGCAGGAAAATTGCTTCCCTATCAAATTATAACACCATGAGAGCAAATAGTATATTGGACTTTTAAATATACCCGGCTATTTTGAAATGAAATGTTTTAACTGCCTGGCACATACACAAATCACTAAAAACTTGGTTATATTTTAGAAATTATTATAATACATTCTCCTCAATGAAATCAGAATTTACCCCACTTAAACCAAGAAATAACAACTAACTCTTCAGGTTAAGCAAACTCCTCTTCTTATTCCTAGAGATAGATTGGCAAGTAACAAAGGAGTATTTGTCAGAAAACACTAAAAATCAAGATTAAAATGCTGTATAATCTTCCTTGTAAAACATAATTTTCATACATTCCATATACGGCCATATGAAACTGTCACTTGTAAATTTTACACTTTTATGAAATATAATTTACTTGTGTTATATTTATTTTGCAACAGAAAGGAAGCCTTATTTTTTAGTCTAAGCTAATATTGTAATATCACTTCTGTTGGTTTAATTTTACTTTTACTTTTAAAAGCTTCCCTCCCAAAAGAGGAATGCTTTGGTTGAAAGAGCAAATTTTATGAAAACATAAAATCTAAAGATCGATTATTTGAAAGTACTTTAAAAACTCCAGAGATTATATTTGTCGGGTTATCTCTTCTCTCTGTCTCTCTCTTTCATAATTTACAAGTGTGAATAATTGACCTTCACTATCTTTTCCCTTGACCTTTCTGGGTTCCTCCTTATTTGTTTCTCAACCCAGCAGGTCAAAAATTCATTTTATAACTATCTCCAAACAAAAACCACACAACTAAGAAATATTGCATTTAGTTGGGAATCCTGCACATTAGGCAAGAAAATTAATTCTGAAACCCCTACTTATT
This sequence comes from Mustela erminea, assembly GCF_009829155.1. Taxonomy (NCBI): domain Eukaryota; kingdom Metazoa; phylum Chordata; class Mammalia; order Carnivora; family Mustelidae; genus Mustela; species Mustela erminea. The sequence goes on from NC_045615.1 coordinate 10,942,287, forward strand.
TTAAAAATGTTACACATCATCCCTGTGAGTAAACTAAATGTAAAATTTCATTTCAGTCACAATGACAGAGCAAATATACATGGTACTATATTGTTGATGTTAAAAGGCAAAACCTCTCAGCCCGTGAAAATCACCTACCTGCCTTCTCTTGATGTTTACAAAAATGTCCATTGAATTCTTTGAACAGGCTGTCTGTACAATCTGTGTCTGCACTAGCTTTTATTATAAATGTTAATATTGAAATCCTAGAGGTAGCTTTATTCCAATTAAGGAGAGCTTGTGAACAGCACAAGCCTAAACAGAAAAGACATCTTTCCTATATACTCACACCCTAAACCTCCTATCCCCAGTGTAGCAGGAATAATCCTTTTATTCCATTAAAATGGTCACTAACCTTATAACGATGAAAGAATGTTTTAGTCTTTTACCTGCAGGAGTCTTTTCAATGTAACAGGAACTGAAATAGGGCCCTGGCCATGTTGTCTGTTACAGTCCCGGGCTCTGTACTGTTTTGCCTTGGTGAAGGTTGAAGTAACGATGTCTGACTATTGCCTCCTGAGACTCTTATGAAAATAAGATAGATAGCTGGTTCAAATACATGCTATAGATCTTGACCTGGGATATAGCTGAGAAAAAGCAAACGATTTCACATACACTAAAAAAATTAAAATGTTATTCTAAACTTTTTCTTGTGTGTGTTATTTTGTATGTGCATATGAATGTTATACTCAGTTATACAGATATGTAAAAAATGATTATACTTATAAAAATGTTACTTAAGCCTTTTTTTTTTCTCAGAAGAGCAAAAATACCTTAGGAAGCAATTGCATTGTAACTTCCATTTTCAAAGTCTTTGAAACTTGAGTATTTTAATTCATAAGTTCTATTTTATCATTTCAAAAAAATTGTGCTTTATCAGAGCTGTTATTCTAACATGTCTTCTGTACTAGGCTATGTATGTGAGGTTACATTTCCTATTGATTGGGTCAAAGTAAAGTTATTGCTTTGGAATAATATTTATTTGAATGTGTGTGCATATTTGTTTAAAACTATAAGCCCTTGAGAGAGTTTTAATTCTATGCAATATAAATGAGTTTTACATAAGGAATATAGAATTTCAGCCAAAAAAAAGATTTGTAACCTATTATTGTGTTAGGATATTATCAATCTAAGATTAGCTTGATTTGAAAAAAAAATGATTAAGGTCTTTTAATGAACTACTAACATACTGCCATATGTTATGTGTATACATATTTTGCTGTTTTAGAATGGAATATAATCCTTCTGAGAAAAAAAATATGAGGTAGATTACTTAATGAATTTTTTCCTGCCCAAATTTTAAGATGCTAAAACATAGGGGTATGTTTTACTCTTTAAAATATTTCCAAAAGAGGGGTGCCTGGGTGGCTCAGTGAGTTAAGCCTCTGCCTTTGGCTCAGGTCATGATCCCAGGATCCTGGGATCAAGCTCAGGCTCTCTGCTGGGTGGGGGGCCTGCTTCTCCCTCTCTCTCTGCCTGCCTATGTACTCTTTTTGAGTAGACAGCTAGAAGGGCTTCATAATTTGGGGCAGCAGAAAAATGGAATAGCAAACATCACAGCCCAAAGCAAGAAGAAAGCCAGCCATGGTTTTTAGACAAATAAGAAAGGGCATTTTCCAGCTAGATTTAATTTTATCTGGAGCTGCTGGGGTGAAAGAGAAGTAGGTTCTCAGCATCTAAATTAAACTATCTGGATTCAGTGATGACACCTCCTGTTCCTAATGAGTTATGTAGATATATCTCTAACCCAGCAACATAGAACCCACCATTTACTTTGGAAATTTGGAACTTTCCATTTAGTTAGGAAACACTTTTAGCCAATATCATACTGTAAATGTACGTTCAATTACATTCTCCATAAGGATAGTCTTTAATGAAGTTACCTCCAATTATTTATTGACCATCCATCAAGTACCAGGCACTATTCTTGGAGCACCAATGAACAAAACAAGCAAAATCCTTGCCCAAGGTATTTGGGCAATTCTTTCTGAAGAGTTTGGGTATCAATAGTTGGGGCGGGGGCAGGGGCGGGGGGAGCGGGGGAGGGGGGGTAAATCCTGTAGTTTTCACGTTGTCCACTAGATGGCAAAGTGTGGAAAACTGACCACTAGGACTAAAATTCGGTACAAAGAAGAGCCTATTTCTATGAAACTTTCCACCATATTTTGCTTCAAATGTCTCTTTTTGAGCATTACAGCTAACAGCTAATGGTAAGAATACATTTTGTTTTCAGTTTACATAGCATTCCAATGCCGGCTACATTCCACAGAAGTCTGTCTACAAGATCCCCTAGCTTATTTTAAGAAATTTTGCTTTTCTCTTTTGCATATTTCTCTTATTCTCGGATGTGTGGATTATAGGAAGATACCCAAGGGTCTGAAAAACTTGGTTTGCATAAGGTCCCACAAGGCCTAGGATCAATTTTATTCAATTTGTACAGAGATAAATTTAGGTATCACACAGCGATTTCAAATTTAGGGAGTTATCGTCCAAAACATTAACATATTGGAATAACATCCATGTTAATAAGTAGTCAAACACATATGCCAATATATACATACATGCAATCATGCATGTTTTGTTTTCAGAGACCCCTTAAATGAGACTCACACTTACCGTGAAGAAACAAAATAATTTCATTTAATCAAATCTCTTCTTTAGGATAAATTAAGATATTATTCCCAAGTGAAATTGGAATTTTATTCATCTTTATATCTCCTAAGGAGATAAAAATAATTTTCTTATTAGAAAAAATGGTTTATACACCATGAAAAATACTTCTAGTGTTGTTTAAACATAAAGTTGGAGGTTTTCCTCTGCTTTTTTACTATATGAAGTCAGGGTCTTTGTTTCCAGATGAATGTTCTTTAAATATGAAAGTGAGATGTTAAAGTATTTGTCTATATGAAGATGCTCTCTCCAACATACAAGGAAAGTCTCTGTGTTCTTTTCCTTTTTAAATTTTATTTATTTATTTATTTATTTATTTATTTGACACAGAGAGAGAGAGATCACAAGTAGGCAGAGAGAGGGGAAGCTCAGCAGAGAGCCTGATGCAGGACTCGATCCCAGGACCAGATCTAAGCAGACACTTAACAGATTGAGACATCCACAGCCCCACAATGTATTTTTAATATAATTTTAATTGTAAGAGAATTTCTCTGTATGAACATAGAAGGGGACACTTCCGAGTGGTTCAGGTATGTAAAGTGCTCCAAACTGAAGATGGCAGCTAGTTGTTATCCCTACTGACAGTGTCACAAGAAAAAGCCTCAAAGTTAAGCACAGAGAGACTTGAATTTACGTTAGAAAAAGGTGGAAAATTTTTACAGAAATTAGAGTTATGAGTAATGGACTGGATTATAATGGGAGCTCATGGAATCTCCTTCTCTTCAAGTCTTTACCAGTAGAATTTTCTATCAATAATCTGAGTTCGATTTTATTTTTTAAATTTTTTAAATTTATTGGTCTCTACCTCTATTCCTTCTCCCTTGACCCCTCATTACTTCTGCTCTGGATTTCCAGACCTGGGAATACAGCTTTTAGTGGTTTTAAAGTAATCCCATTATAAAATTCTTTAATGAATTTATTATAATGAAATTATATTCTGGGCAGCATTCATATTAGGTTCTTCTTATGGACTTACTGTTTGTTTTTTTCTTCTTAACCAGAATTTTACTTTCCTAATATTATAATAAGCAGAGTAAAACTTTAAACTAAAATTTTTAAAAACCACAAAGTCCTCAACAAATCAAAGCTTTCATTCAATCGTATTTTCTACTCATTTTTTCAGTACACGAACATATTTTTTCAGAGTTGTAATTACTGTATACAATTAGTATGGGTTTCTTTTACTCAACATTTATAATAAAGTTTCCTAATTCTTAGCTAGTTTTTATATTTTCCTAATGGATAAATTCCCCTAGATCTTCTCTAAACATAGTCCTTCCCAATGTTCCTCAACTCAAGTGAGTGGCACCATCACCTACCTAGTTTTTAAAGCCAAAATCCTAGCAGCATCCAGTTCTTGGGATCCCGCAAGGGGTTTCCTGGGTTAAGCATCTGCCGTTGGCTCAGGTCATGATTCCAGGGTCTTGGGATCGAGTCCCGTATCTGGCTCCCTGCACCATGGGAAGCCTGCTTCTCCCACTCCCCCTGCTTGTGTTCCCTCTCTCGCTGTCTCTCTCTGTGTCAAACAAATAAATAAAAATCTTAAAAAAAAAAAAAAAAAGATCCCTCTGGCCACCATCCTTCTCCAAGCCTTCCAGGCTGTCATCTGTCCAACCTCAGAAGCCTGAAGACAACTGCTCCCCTTACTTTCATTCTTGCTCCAGCCGATGATCCATTCCTCACACAGCAGTCACAGTATCATTTCAAAAACATAAATCGCACCACATCACTCCTTTATTTAAATCCTTCTGTAACTATTCATGGTACTTGGATAAGATCCAAATGCCTTACTACCCACCTACCAGGCCAGGCAAGATGGGGCTTCTGCCTTCTTCTCAAAACCTGCCTGCCTTCCTGAATGAATGTATCCCTTCATTCATTCGTTCCTGTATTCTCCAAATATTTAGTGATGTATTTTTATGTTTCAGTGATTTTTTAAGGTGCTTGGAATCAGGACATGAATGAAACAGCATCTTGTTTCCTGAAGCTTACATTCGATTGTACGTGAATGTTTCTGTCTCACAGCTTTGGCATTTGCTGCTCCCTCTGCTTTGGAATATTCTTCCCCCATCTTCTCAGGGATGGTTGTCTTTAGATAGATAAAGGGAGGCACGTACATCTATGTCACTATAGCCAATATATGGTGACCTCTAAAGTCACGTGTATCTTCTGAGTGTACTTGTGAAAGCAAATGACTTAAGGAATACAAAGCCATTAGCAGAGTAGTCATGATAGGGCAGTAAGATAAAAGTTCTCTGTAATTTTGATTTTATCATCAGTATTGTCAATTAAATATTTGCTCAGTCATCCCAGAGATTTCTGAGACTCCATTCCTTAGAGTGCTGACCAAACTACAAAATGAGCTCTTTTCGACAAGAATCCTAAGTCACAAAATATATTTCCAAGATGCTGAAAGGTGATTTCCTCCCAGAGCTGGAGCTCTGCTGGGAAGCATGGCACAAGCCCAATGGTATGGTTTTTATCGTGGATGCCAACTGGGAAATAATTTAGGGATGTTCTTGATTGGAAACAAATTTTGACCCTTTGGCGATTACATTCACAATATTTCCACTGAAAAGCGTTTAAAGTTTTATTATTGTATTTATCACATTGTATTATAGTCATGGGTAGGGTGACCATACTTCCTAGTTTATGCCTGTTGTCTTGAAGTACCATCTGGTTTAGCATTTTAGCACTCTCCAAAGTGTCCTGGCTTAGACAATAAACTCTGTAGTCCCCCAAGTTATGAGGCAGGTGCCTGGCTGGAGAGGCTGAGGAACACTGGGGTGGTCCTGAGCCGAGTGTGGGCCAGCTGGAGAAATTGGTGAGGCTGGTAACTCAGAGATGTCTGGCTGATCTGCACGCTGAGAAGGGCTTTGGGAGGAAAAGTTAGCCACTGGTGGCTGAAGGGAGAAGCAGTGGAGTCGGGAGGGCCTCAAAGACTGTGGCTAAGCCCTGTGAGGAGGGGACTCCTCTTCCTCCCCCACTCCCTATTTCTGCTAAGAAGACCCCTATTCTAAGACAGTGAGGTGAGGACTGCAGAGAACAGAACCATTTTGGCTCTGTGACAGCTTGTATAAATGTATTAGCGGGCAGTATCCTGGTGAAGAAATGAAAGCAATGAGCCGTAACCTAGGAGAAGCTTTGTAACCCTTAGCCCCAGCGAGGTGTGAAAACAATTAATCAGAGTTTCTAGGCCTTCTGAGAAATACTCAGGTGGGGGGTAGAGGCAGATTTGCATGGGTCTTACTCACCAGGGCAAGATTTAATTTTGCTCTAGGATAATTTTTGTTTTGAGTATTCCAATTATAGGTTCAATGACAGTCTATCAATGTACAATGAATTGTTGAATAGTGGAACACATGTCCAAGAGGAATATTTTCTGAGCAGACAGTACCTTGGTTATTTAGTTTTAAAATTGTACTGGGAAAGATTTTTACATTGAAACAGGTTGAATGTTTTATGTCTAAGGCATGGTATTGAAGTACTTAGAGATTTTTAGATATGTGGTTTGAGAACACTTATCAGTATCGTGTTCATTCAACAACTGCTTCTTTAGACCCTGCATTTTTTTTTTTTTTAAGATTGTATTTATTTGACAGAGGGAGAGGCAACGAAGAGAGGGAACACAAGCAGGGGAGTGGGAGAGGGAGAAGCAGGCTTCCCGTGGAGCAGGGAGCCTGATGCAGGGCTGAATCCCAGGAGCCTGTTAAGTCAGACACTTAACCGACTAAGCCATCCAGGTGCATGCAGACCCTACAATTCTTCACACACTGTGCTAACTGATCATGGCAATATATGTGCCTCCTCTGCTACTTCTTCTACATTTTTATGCTAAGTACTCTCCCAAAATGTTATCTCAGCATGCATCTCTAACCTTTGCACTAAACTAAACTGCTGAAAAATAATTCACATAATTGTACTATTCGTACTTTACAGCTAACTGAGAAAAGAGAGATCATTCTCTCCTTCTAATCACCACCTTACTTACACTCAAGCCAAGCAAACTTGCCCTTCAACTTTGCCCCTCTATCTGTAATGGCAACACCTCCTTCAGACCATTTGGAGTACTTTTTAATTTCTTCCTCTTTTTATCCAACAGCCCCTAGTAGCCAAGATGGTTTACTTCCAAAATGTCTCCCAAAACTTTCCCCCATTTCCATGTCCAGTATCGATGCTGAAGGTCAGCTTTCCATATTTCACTCGTGTAAGTAAAAGGACCTCTTCACTGATTTCCTTGAATGCTCTACATTCTGTTGCATTTCAACTTCATGTTTTAAACTGGTTTTGGAAGAATCCTCCTAAATCACAGATCGGACATGACACCATTCTTCAGGAAACTTTCCAATTGCCTACAAAACTAAAGTACTAACTCTCTATTTCAGCTAACTCTCTTCAGTGTGTATTTTCTGGTCATCTCTTCCACTAACTCATTGCTCACACCTTATCCTCCAGTTCCAGCAGATTACTGGCCATTCCACACTCCTCCTCCTCGGCAGTGTTGCCATGGCTTGGATCAGGCTGTTTCCCTGGAACCAGTAACACACCTATTGAAGTAACATTCCTTCTTCACACTCAATTAGTTGAGTGGTTTTTTTTCTTTCTTTCTTTCTTTTTTTTTTTTTTAAAGATTTTATGTATTTATTTGTCAGAGACAGAGAGAGAAAGAGAGTGAGCACAAGTAGGATGAGCAGGAGACAAGAGGGAGAAGCAGGCTCCCCACTGAGCAAGGAGCACGATGCAGGACTCAATCCCAGGACCCTGGGATCATGACCTTAGCTGAAGGCAGATGTTTAACCCACTGAGCCACCCTGACATCTCTGAGCTAGTGAGTGCTAATTATTCACTCTTTCTAAAGTGCTGGTTGTCTTTTTCTCTTCTACGATATTTTAGCACATTTTTCTCCTACTGTTCGTTAAGGTTAATAATGTACAAAATGTACTTGGGAGTTGGCCTCTCTTGATCCCTGTAAATGTTCATGTGAACCTCCAAAAGTCACATAACTTCTTCAGACCACTGCAGAACTGTGGCGTTATATATAAAATATTATAGAACTGTATGAATTAAGATTGCCTTCGCCCCACTGAAGCCTTTGATGGTAAGGGACAGTGTTCTTCATTTTTGTCTCTTTCATAGCACCTGGCTAATACCTTCCTCACAAAAAATGAGCTATCTATAAATGCTTATTTGGACATTTAAATTAAAACATCACTATAATGTAAAACAATGTCCTAAATTTATGCCACGTTATAGGTACTTGGGGGGAGGTATAGTGAACTTGAATACGTGAGGAATGAGATTTCCCTTAAAGAGTGAGAAAAGCACAAAATGAATGAGAATGGCTTTTAGGAAGTAGGCCATGCCTGTAATAAGGTTTTAAAGAAATTAATGTAATAACAATTCAAAGTCTTAGAAACTATATTCTACACCTGAAACTAATATATACACTGTGTTAACTAACTGAAATTTAAATAAAAACTTGGAAAAAAAAAGTATTAGAAACACTTTGAGTCAATGAAAAGGGAAACCGGTGAAGAGGGAAAAGTTAAAGCATTATTACACTTAATGGTTTAAAATAAAAGAAATATGGGGAGCCTGGGTGGCTCAGTTGGTTAAAAGTCTGCCTTTGGCTCTGGTCATGATCCCAGGGTCAACCTCTTGTTGGGCTCCCTGCTCAGCAGGGAGTCTGCTTCTCCTTCTGCCCTTCCCCCGCTCATGAGCTTGCTCATGCGCTCTCTCTCTCTCAAAAATAAATAAATAAATATTTAAAAAAAAGAAAGAAAGAAAGATGGCATTACCTAGTGCAAAGTCACTTCAGCTGTCAAACTCTAAAAAATGTGCAAAAGTCATCTCTATTGAGAGTGTGATACATTCAGAGTGTTTTTGTTACAAAACATGCAGTGTTTGATTCTGGTAACTTTCCTTGCTCTGACTCCATGATCCTCAACCAACTTTCTGGAGGCTGGTAAAGAGAAAAAATGTACTGATCACGCTCAGTAAGTTGTCTTTGTAACATTTCCTTCAGTTCTAGATTTAAAAATCAATGCCATGAAAAATACACTGCTTGAGGTCTGTTGATAAAATCAAATTTTGAGGCTGAGAACCCAGAACCAACCAACTCATCATGATGATAAATGCTACTCAGGGAACGCTGTTACAAGAGCACTGATTTCTCCTCATCTAATCTGAGCTTGGCCTCACTCAAGGGTTTTTCATTTCTCTGGCTTATTATTGACAAGGCCCATAATGTTTTTTGGGTGGCATTTTGGAAAATACTATGCATTATTTTCTTTGTCCCAAGATTAACTAAGGGAAGGAGAAAATATGTATATTTGAGTTATGCAATAAAAACAAGTATCTCCAAAGTAAAATAAAATAACTGAATCCCTTCATAAACATGATTACCTACATTGGATACTGCATTCCACTTAAGGGGGGAAAACACACACAATGAAGCAGCTAGATTACAACACTAAAATTGATACTTATTAAAAACAGTGCATATAATTTTTGAGTGTTTTAGAGATACAATAAACGATCCGATGGCTTCAGAATTGAAAATGACATTTGCCCTAACAGACACTCACTATGAGGCAATGTGATGGGTGACAATGTGCTGGTATATAGCCAGAGCTACTCTGTTTTGGTCCTTTTATTGTCTTCTCAGTAAGAGCAGTGGCCTTAATCAACATTTCTAGAAGTTTCCACCCCTCTGTGCTTTTCTCAGGCTGCCTCCAGCAGAAGTGCAAGCAGATTCCTTGGCAGTCTGGCGCTGATAGAGGGTCTGTCTCCTCTGGTTGCATACATTCATCGTTAGAAGACAGGACTCCTCCGAAACTTTTAACATGAAAGCATTATTTGTTCATGTTTTGTTTGGATAAAAATGGGCGAATATTCATTATGTTAAACTTCTACAAAGGTAAACTTCAAATGTCTATCAAATCCTCAAACCTTCACTATGATTTTGTTGGAAGAAATTCCTTTTGCCTGAACTCTTTCAGACAGGCTTTTAGAGAAGATCATCAACACTGGTATTGCTTTCTTTTGCAGTTTAACACCAAATCAAAAATATGTATTGCTTTGGGACGCCTGGGTGGCTCAGTTGGTTAAGCAGCTGCCTTCGGCTCAGGTCATGATCCCAGCATCCTGGGATCGAGTCCCACATTGGGCTCCTTGCTCAGCAGGGAGCCTGCCATTCTGTCTGCCTGTGCTCGCTCTCTCTCCCTCTCTCTCTCTGATAAATAAAATCTTAAAAAAATATATATGTATTGCTTTAACCATCCATAACTAACCACATGCAGTAATTTGGCTTTAGCTAATCATATTGATTAGTTTTAAACTTAAGTACACAAATAAGCATAAAAGGGAGTGTTAAGTCAGATCACAACCTTTCAGGTTAATTTAAAAACTTGATAATAAAACTGGGTCATGCTGAAGGCTAAGACGTGTTTTCAAAAGTAAAAAATGATTTCGCTTTCTAAGAATGCTTCACCATAATTCTTAAAAAAAAAAGAAAGAAAGAAAGAAAGAAAAGCAGAAAATATCCTGAGATCATTGAATCCTCATTTATTTTAATTTTTCAAATAAATTGGGGAGGAGAGACATTAGTGAAGAGCTGGGCTTTACAGTTTCCTTTGGAAAGCATCAACAACTTAAATTTTTCTTTTTTTTCCCCTACTGAAATATTTATGAGTGAAAACATTATCTTAGGTATGTGTATCCCCAAAACTTACATATTTCTGATTCAGACTTTTAAACTGTCGATACCCAGGAGACAAGGCCATTGACGTGTACCTGGCACTACTTCTGCCAGTTAATTTTCTCCCTGGAGAGTGGTTTTGGGCGACAGAGTGGCGTCCGGGCTCCCCGGGTTGTTGCACTGACGAACTGCAGTGGTGGTAAAGTCAAGGAGCCTGACAAAATCTCATTAATCATTTTAAATTAAATCCAACCTTCCTGTCCAACCGCACCAAGAAGAAAGCCATTTTTTTTTTTTTTTAAACAAATGAAAATTTCCTCAGTAAAGATTTGGTATCTTTCTCTTGTTGGCCTTTAATTCAATGAGACAAAAATAATATAAAACAATCCACTTTTTGAAGCTTGAAAACAAAACATTTGTCCAGAAATCATTTAACAGATCAACCAAGTGTCTTTTAAAAATAAAACACATTTTGAATAAAAATCCAGGGAAACATTCTGGGGGAAACTATATTGGTTAATTTGGGGACACCATTTATCTTTATTTTCTGAATAGTTCAGGGAATTTATTTAGTTCTATTGAAAATATATGATCCTTAATAATATTTGAAAGAAGAAATGAGATCATTATCCATACCTTGGTACATTTTACTCTAGTGTCTGTTTTCCAATCAAATTTTTGTGGCATTTTACATAGTAATTGTAATGTGTGGTGTGCACACATACACATACATACATATATGCATAATTTCATATCCTTTTGGTATTCATCATGATTTGTAACTGCTTTCTACATTATTTATAAACATCATAGCTTCACGATTATATATGATGAGGATGTATTTTGGTCTACTTGACCAGTGCCTAGCATAGTGTCTCATACATAGCATGTTCTCAAATATCTGCTAGTTATTTCCTTGAACAGCCCCAAGTTTTGGGCATTCCAGTTGTTTTTTTTTTTTTTTTCCCCTCAAATTAAAAACAATTGCAGAACTAATGATATAAGTCTCGCCTTTTGCCTTTTGCTTATTTTGAATTATTTCCTTAGGATGGCTTCTCACAATAGACATATTCAGTTATGAATGCTTAAAAAGGAACTAGGAAGTTAACAGTATGACATGTAAGGAGTTCACTTTAAACACAGGAAAACAGACTCAAATTACAATAAACAAGTTGTTATCTTAAATGTTAAGACTTCTGAATAGGCTTACTGTCATCAAGCACCATATTAATCATACTGTAAAAAATGTAAAAGATCAATTTAGAGAAGTAAAAAGATCAATGGCTTAAACTCTTGAAATTAAAAAAAAGACAGTCCTAAAGTAGTGATTCATCCAAATATTTAAGATCAGAAGTTCTCTAGAGATGAATTTATAGCAAGAATAAAATAGAGGTTGAATGAGTTTTTAAATATTTTTAAGAAGTTAACTCTAATATGTTCCAATTTATAAGTTGTGTACAACTGAAAGCTCCAAATATATTTTTAAAAAGTGGACATAGTAAAACCATCTCCCTATGTGCTTATGTACAAACTAAACCAGATCTAAAATAATTCAGTTGTCCAAGGTCTATGCTAGGTACTGAGGCAGATAAAAGAATAAAATTTCCACCTGAAAGAACTGGAACAGTTACCCTGGAGAGTAAAGAATCTAAGAGGACTTTGAAGGGCAAATAACATTTCAACAGGTAAATATGAGGGAGCGGTTACAATTATTAAAAAAAAAAAAAAGCAAAATTAATGGAAGAATGAAAATGCAGGGTTCATTGAGATTAGAGAGTATTAGTTTTAAAAAATGTACTTGGGAAAAACCCTAATGATAAATCTGGAGAACTCAAAAGTTTCTGAGCACTTTTTTCTTTGCCTTCTTTTCTTAAAAAAAAACAAAAACAAAAACAAACAAACAACAAAAACCAAAAAAACCCCACAAATTAACCTGTATATTAGAAAACAGAACCGGTAATCATGCATAGGAAAAATGCACAAGCAGCAGTTGGTATGGTATGTTCTGGCCTTGAAACAGCACAGCCCTTAGTGGGGAGGGAAGGTGTAGACAGGCCTGAGTTGCGGAGGACCATAAGTACTCTTGTGGGTTTCAGCAGAGCTCAGATTACGTGTTGGGTAAGAGAATATTTGGTCAGAGACAATATAAAAGCCATTAGCACTACTGTAATGAAAGAACTCAGCCTTAAGTGGAAAAGGTAGACAAAAGAAGCTTGAGTGTAGATGGGAAAAAAAACTACTTGGTTGAGCAGCACCAAATGCAAACTCAGCATCCTTCTTGAAACTCGGCTTCCCTAGCTCTCAGGCCACCATTCTTCTCTGGTCCTTCTATAGTCTTCACAAACCCTCATTTTCTCTACCAAAACCTAAAATGCTGTGTTTCCCAAACATTTCTTTTTACTCAACAAACCTTCTAGAGGAGCTTTCTCCAGTGCTTCACTTAACAAAATACCTTTTAAATACCAGTAAGACCTCCAAACTTACATTATCCAGACCTGATTTTTTTCCTAGCCTTATTCTCTAGCTGCAACCAAAATTCCATTGTTACTTTCAAATTCAAAATAACTGGGGATCACATCTGTTCCATATCACTCCACTGGTTGCTTCTCTTAGTAGCTACCTTTGATAGTAGGAAAACTAGACCCTTTTATCAAACTTGGTTCCTTCAAAATCACTAAACACCATCAATTTTCAGTTTTTGTTTTTTATTCGTTCCTCCTAAGTCCTCTGCCACTTACCTAATTTAGCCCTTATAATAGAAAGCCAGTCTTTGAAAGCTTTGCTGAATAAGCTATATTTGAGGTGGATCTTGGATGATGAGTAGGGGAACTTCAGATACAGAAGGGAGAGCAAGACACCACAGAAAGACCAGCTTGTAAAAGACAAAGATCAGATCACATCACATTTGAGGAATGTTGGAGACAAGGCTTGAAAGAAAGATAAGCTGAGGCCAGATTGTATAGCCTTTTTTGTTTGTTTTTAAAGATTTATTTATTTCAGAGAGAGAGTGTGTGTGTGTGGATGGGTAGGTAGGGAGGGGCAGAGGGACAGGAGAAGCTAGCTCCCTGCTGAGCAGGGAGCCTGACTCTTGGCTCAATTCCAGGACTCTGAGATCACAACCTGAGCCAAAATCAAGAGTCAGATGCTCAACCAACTGAGCCACCCTCGTGCCCCCAGATTATACAACCCTTTATGCCATGCTGAGGAGGCTTAATTTTGTAGAAAGGAGTACTTGAAATTTTGTAGAAATTGAGTACTTGTAACAGAAGTGTCAAAAGGAGCTTGTGTTTTAGAAAGATAAGTTTGTTATATCAGAAGGAAGGTCCACTAGTTCCAAACTTTAGGCACTTGGAAACATGTGGGGACATTATTTGTATGTCACAATAACTGAGGGATGCTACTGGCATCTAGCAGGCAAAATCCAGGCATGTTGATGTTCTCTGCTGTAGGGAGCAGTCTCCCATAATGAACATCCTTCTCCAAAAGCCAGTGGGACCTCACCGGAAAACAATGAACTAAGTTAAGCATTCAGTAAATGTTTATTATGATGGGGTTTTAAAAAATAAACATGTAAACTTATACTCACCTAGTTTTTAAGATGCCAGGAATAAATCCCTATTCAGTAAGTATAGAAAGTAGTAAAAAGAATACTGCCCAATTCAGGAGGGGTCTACTTCAACCGACGGCTCTTTCAGAAAAGCCCTTGAAGAGATAAAACCACAAACTCTGGACAAAGTATAGAAATGGAAAGCAACCCAATAAAGGCTGATCAGTAATATTTTTTTTTCAGGCTGACACTGAAGAGAGTACTTGGAAGAAGAAGATAGGAGAAGAATTTCCCATTTTATAGTTTTTGCCTGAGGGCAGCCCTCCGGCTGAATCATTGGAGCCTTTAGTTTTACAGACTTGAAGAACCCTGGGGCAGAGTTTGGGGCAACAGTAGCTGCAAGAAAAGGAAGAAATAGAAATAGAAATAGAAATAGAAATAGAAATAGAAATAGAAATAGAAATAGAAATAGAAAAAGAAATAATGGCAAGAAAAGAAGAGTGAGCTCCCTAATTTCTGTGTATGAATTGTGCCACACACTCTGGCTTCTCTCTAAACTGTGGACACACACAAAAGATTCCAGGTTAAAGAAGGGAACGGACATTTGAAGTACTTCAGGGGAGCAAGAGCTTGCAACTGAGTTCTGCCAGTTAACTTCCAGCTTTAAAAAAAGAGTCTTTGGAGAAGTGTATTATAACATAGATTTCTACATATTTTATTAGCCGTGTCTAGGACAAAGTCTAAATTACTAACATATGAAGAAACAGGAAAATATAGTCTATTCTCAAAAGAAGAGGCAATTGAAGAAGATGAAATGAGCAGATAAAGATTTAAAGCAGCTATTTAACTATGTTCAAGGTTGTAAGGGAAAATGTGCTTGCAGTAAATGAAGATAGGAAATCGCAGCAGCACAGACATATAAATTATAAAAACGTGAAGGAATTTCTAGAATTAATAAGTATAGTAGTTAAAAAAAGTTCACTGAATGAGCTTAAAAGGGATTACAGAAAAGTCAGTGACCTAGAACAGTGATCAACAGATATAATCCAACTGAAGAGGAAAAAAAGATGAAAAAAAAATCTATGAGATGATATCAAAAGTTCTAGCACATATGTAAAAGGGGAGGAAAGAAAAATGAGATTGAGAAATATATGACAAAATTTTCACTTTCAGAGGGAAGTAGTTTCTTTTTTTTATACACACAGGGAGAAAACAATTTCAATATACTGACTTCTTACCGGAAACAATGGAGGCCAGAAGACAGTGGAGGACTATCTTTAAAGTATGAAAGGGGGGTGGGAATAAACTGTCAATTCAGAATTATATATGCAGCAAAGCACTCTTCATAAAGGAAAACAAAGTAAAGACATTTTCATGTATAAGGAAACTAGGATAATTCATTGCCAGCATACCTGAACAGTCATATAGGTGGTGATATTTTTCAGGAGGACATGAATGATGTTACAAGGAAACTTGGATTTTCAAAAGGAAAAAAGTGTTGGAAATGACAATGTGGGTCAATATAACTGAGGTTTTCTTCCCCTTGTTTAAAGTGTACACGACTACTCAAAGTAAATTATTATGGTGTGGAGTCTGTACTGTATGCTATCTGCAATTCATAGAACAACTCTAAGATAACAAATGGAAGAAGTGGGTAAACATCCTGTATGGTTACGAGGTTTCTATATTTTATGTGAAGTGGTACAAATATTAACTGTAAATAGGTTGTGTCAAGTTGTATATCTTGATACGGGCTTGGTTTATTCAAGTGTATGCATTTATTAAGATTCATGGATTAGTACACTTCACATTTATGTATTTCATGGAATGCAAATTTTACCTATAAAAAACTTTTTTTAAAAAAGTAGATCTTTAGCTAACAATATACAAGTTGAATTCTATAGGAAGAAAGAGTACTGTGATGTCCGAAACTTGTATTACCTGTATTTAAACAGAAAGATAGGTGGATTGATGGATAGAGGGATGGATAAATATGTGCTAAAGTGAATGCAGTAATATTTTAATTGTAGAACCTACATAGTGGTTATATATATACATTCTCTGTAAAATATATCTTAACTTTTATATGTTTGAAAATTTTCGTGAGAAAATGTTAAAAAAAGAATACTGCCCATCTACGTTTGTAATCAGGTCAGGGTGGAAAAAATAAAACACGAAAAAGGGGAAAACTGTGAAATGGAGGATACAAAAAACTATAAAGAAGGAAAGAAAAGAGAGTAAAATTAAAACAGAGGTAGAAAGAACCAAATGGTAAGGGAGAGATAGGGATGGGGTGGGGGGAGAGAGAAAGAAAAGGAGATTAATGGGAAAATGGAAATGATAAAATGTTATTATTATTGTTGGTCTTCTGAAACTTTCCAATAAATTAATTTTGAAGTTAAAAATTACAAAGAAGTATCTTGTTATGGAATTCAATATTATGCACATGTGAAAATTTAGGTATTTTCCTCAAGAACTTCCGTTCTAAAAGTCCCCTTGACGTCCAGAATTGTTTGACTACCTTATGTCTTGCCATTGAAAATTCTATAGGACATCACTTGCAGTTGTAATAATATCAACCACTATTTACTTAGGACCAGATATGGAAAGAAGCTTGGACTGTACACATTCAGTAAAAAGTTTCTAATCTTCCAAGTTCTACCCCCTAAACTAGCAGCTCTACTCATCATCACATAGTGTCTCATTTCAAAGCTGATGCTTTTCACTTAGCAATATTTCCAGGAAACTTTTGACTTACCATATAAATATATTCTTCTTTATCATTTCAATGCTAAGTGTTTCATAATTAAATAATTGTTAATTAAGCTATGCTTCATACATATGCTCTCCAAGAAGCAGTATTTTTCCTTATCAATCATGTAACATCGATGAAGGCAAGGCCCATGTCTAGGTATTGCTGCTACCTAGCACAGTGTTTAGTACACAGAAGGTCCTTGGTAAATATTATTGGATGACTGACTCACAATACCCCTTTCTCAACTGATTGTAAACAGAAATTATCAAGTTAAGAGAATGGCAAATTTTGAATAATTACAAGAGATGTAAGTTTTAATAGCGTTCTGTTCCTATGTATGGGAATCCTATATTTCAACATATTTTGCTATCTCAAATAGTTTAAAGGACTTACTGAGAAATGACTAACTCATTTTTAAAAATGGAAAGTCGAGTGACGAATTTATATTATAAAAATAAGTGCCTGTTTTGCTTATTACTAGTAATAAATCTATATTCTTATAAAGTTCAAAGGAAAGAGAAACTGGTATTTGTCTTTATCCAAGTCAGATTCAACTTTTATGAAGACAGTAATAAGCTCATATCAGAATCAAATAAATTTCAGAACTCAGTTTGAGAGAAAAAGGAAGGGCTTTAGTTAAAATCTTTACAATAAAATAATTATGATTATAAATCTCTTCAGTTAAATATGTACACATTACATGGTATTTTAAAAAAGAATGAAAATGAGTAGTTTTTCAAGCAATCTAATGCACAAATATACCATCTTTTAGAGTATAATGTCAGTTGAACATTCTTAAACAGCTGTGTCAGGCAATGGCTCTGCTTTGTGCAAAACATGATAAGCAAAATTAAGAAAAATTCTGCAAAATTCTTTAGTTCCCCAAGGAAATTACTAAAAAAGAAAATAGTAAAAGGGGAAAAAAAAGATGTACTCTTGAGCTTGATTGTATACAGAGGCTAGAATGACCAGCACTAATGTAACCCCCATATCTGCTAAATAAGTCCTTGGGTAACTTTAGTTTGAAGTTAATAGTTGAAGTCCTAGCAATTGTGCTTTTATGCAGCCACATGGCCAATAAGGTAGATGTTGTCATAAAGGTGCCCTACAAAATCTTCACTAATGTTTTGAGCAGCACGACGGGTATTTCGAATAAATTCTCTTTTTGACATTTTATTCTTCACATGAGGGCTAGTGAGGTCAATGGAAAGTAGAATCAAAGAGTAGCACAGTACATAGACAGCATCTGGAATTAAAAAGAAACACCTCAAATTATTAGGTGGTTTGAAAAATGTGGTCCCAAAGGAATTACCTAATGCAAAATTTTTCATAATATAAATAAATTGAGATTGGCTCATAACTAAACATAGAATGGCTAACTCATCTCAGTTTGTCTGGGCCTTTTCCAATTTTAGCATTGAAAATCCTGTGTCATGGGAAATTCTTCAATTCCAGACAAACAGGGATAGTTGATCATCCTAACTGACCACCAATTAATGACTATTTCCTTCAACTCCCAAAGCATTTTAGAATAGTTTGGGAATTTATAATAAAAGCTCATTCCAAATTTAAAAATTTCAGAATTGGCTTTATTTTCATCTTGCTTTCAAATGTGATACTCCCATTCAATGACCCATAAAATACATTTGTACTTTTTTACTGTTACAAGTATAGTAGTTAAAAAACTACTTCCTATTCAAAAAAAAAAAAACCCACATATTTATTTACATAGGATGTTTTTATAAAAATCTAACTGGAAAATATTTAATGACAAAGACATGCATTAACAGTCCTTCAAAATAAAATGTAAACAATTTATAAGATTGTTAAATTAATATCCACCTTTGAGATATGTATTTTTAAGGTCCATGGAATTTATGTATTAATTTCAAAAGTAAATTTTTAGGGACAAGATTGTTAAACCTGAGCAGTATGCAACAACAACAACAAAACGTCTTTATATCTACACAAGGCAGTATCTGATGTTTACTATCAAAATAGTAACAAACCTCAAGATACTTGTATTATTATTTTTGACAACTACTTGCTAGTATTAGGTTTTTATTTCAGAATCCTGCAGTCTTAATAAAGCAAAGTTAAATATTATGTTTTATAAAAACATTTTCAACCAATTTCATATGATGGGTAAATGTTTTTGTAATCTCCACTTAATAAGCACAATAAAATTTTTGAGATGAAGAGAAAAGTGAAGCTCTATCAAATGAAAAAAATACACAGGGTACTCAGGTTATATTGCACATACGTAGATATATACTCATACACACATTATGAAAATTAGTTGTATTAAAAATAAATTTTAGTAGAAAAATTATAGGTGTTAACCTATGTAATATATAAACTATGAAAAGCTTTAAAAATAATTTCTCAAGTTTTTATTTAAATTAGTAATACCCAATTCTCAATCAAGAATAATTTTAATGCATCTATAGCTAAATCTTTCTTCCTAAAACAGTGTGTTTACTACATATAGATGACAGCCATGACAAACTATTCTAAACTCACATAAATGTTGTAGTCTATAGAATTACTCATTGCTACAAGTAGTAAAAGAAATACTTGTAATGACTGAAAGCATGTTTCCCCATGGTGAGAAAAAAAAAGTCTCATATACTACTATTTTTACCTACAGGTGGGAAGGGGAATGGAAGGAATTCACTATACATATTCTTACCAGGACTAAGGCCAAGTTCTCGCATTAAATCGGGGTTACAAGCACAGAATCTATGTGAGAACTTTGTTATGAGAGTTTCAAGATACTCCCCACGCTCTTCAGGGGCATGGATATGACGAAAAAATTCTCTCAGTGCATTAGGCAAAAACTGATTTCTAAAATTATGCAACGTTACAAGGTCATCCAAGACATCTCTCCTAGTGGAAAAAGAAAAAGATATAGCTTTAGTCAACAGTTCTCTACTAAAAAAATGATAAGGACTCATAAGTTATATTTTTGGATGAAAATACTTTATTATTGATTCTCAGATCAGCTAATCCTACAAAGTATATATAATCCTTAAAATTAAAAAATCCAACTCTGATTATTTGAGACATTAAATAATTTTTAGATTTTCTGTGAATAGGTTATAACAAAGTAAGGTGAAACTAGTAATTCTAATTATAAAATGAAGAAAAAATTTTTGCAATATTAAAAGGGGCGCCTTCTTTTCGTGTGTGTGTGTGTGTGTGTGTGTGTGTGTGTGTGTGTATTTTGGCTAAATTCAAACAGCAACAGAATTCTTTATGTTTTTTAACTATGAAAATAATAACAGTTTTCACTTTTCACAGCAATCCACACCACCAGAGTTAACAACTATTTATGTAGACTTTAAAAAATGTCAACATATAGTATATATTTTTCTAGTATTTGCTTTTCTCATTTCATCCGGTATATTGTGAACAGCTTTCTATATCTTTACACACAGATCTAAGTCATTCTTTTTAATGATTCATCAGTACCTCATCTTATGGAGGTAACAATTCTACTTATATACATTTGGGTTATTTACAATTATATAAATATTTGTGTAAGTGTATGTGTGTACATGTGTGTATAAATATTTGTATGTGTACACGTATTTTTTATCAATGACAATCTAATACATAGTCATCCTTTGTTTACGCTTCAATTCTTGCTGAGCTCAACCATGATTATATGATCATAATCTTTAATTTCTACCAATTGTTTATGGCAGGGATAGACAAATTATAGCTAGTGAGCCAAATACGGCCCACTACCTATTTTTGTAAATAAAATTTTATTAGAACACAGCCATACTTTGTTTACATACTGTTTGTCTGCTGTCAGACTATAATGGCAGTTATAAATAGCTGTGAGAAAAATTTTTCAACTAGATGACCGCTATATGGTATAGTTTTAAAAGTAAAGCTTAACTCATTAAAAGCATTATCTAACTCATTTCTGATGAAAACTCAAAATTTTTTTTTTCTTTTTACCTTTCATCAAGATAGATTCTCAGTTTTTTCCAATTTAGTGTTCTTGTACAGAAGATAAACTTTGCTATTTCCTTTGGTGAATCATCTAGGATACCCTTGGACATAAAGTAGTTCACTCCCTAAGGCAGAAAGACAAGTCTACATAAATAAAGTCAGTCTTTATTTATAAATTTTATCAATTAGGTGATAGCGGAACAATAGCCATAAATTCTTTCCAGCATAAATAGACTTTTTATAGCTTTAACATGCAAAATACAAGCTAGAACTTGAGCTGAAACTATTACATGTGGTTGAGAGTTTACATGCAATGAAAAGTAGGAAATTCAAAGTTAAGACTCCTAAAGTCACCCTAATTCAATTTTCTGGCTCATGTCAGTTAAAACTAAGTATACAGAAATATGGCTTATATGGTGATGGTGGTTGGGGGACAGGGGAAACTACTATGCAGACTTTAAAATAAGCCTTGAAACAAACACTTCCACTGCCTAATAGAAAACAAGATTTCTTAGACATATTCTAATACACTATTCAAGGAAAAAGCTTCTTGAGAAAAAAAGATTCTCCAAATCAAAGATCAACAATTTTATTCTGTAAAGAAAGATAATTAAATTATTTGACTTAAAGTAGGCACAGTTCCAGGTGGGTTTATTGTCTGTACACACTTTGGCTTTAACGTGTAGCATTGCTACGTTACACAAGAATTTAGCTTCAACATATAGTGAGGAAAAATATAAGACAAAACAATTGCAATGTTTTATAATAGGATTTATCTTTGAATTTCCTTTTCCCTGCATGCAAAGTTTTCCAGAGAAGCATTATCCACAGTTTGTACCTATTTCAGATTTAAATCAACAACAACAAAACATCAACAAAAAATTGAACAATGAAACCAATGTTTTCTCATGTATATGGAGGTCACATTCAAATAAATACCTTATGTGGATTTGAATGTGCAGTTATTGAAATAAAAGGCAGGTGTGTTTATTTCAACTCGTAGTTATCCAGATACATGCGTTCCCATGAATACTTATGTCTGGATAATAGCACACTGTGTGCAGTTAATTAGTAGAGAAAATGATGTATTATATACACGCAACGTAGTGTTTTCACACATAAATTCCTTCAGCATTTCTTCCCTTTTACAAACACATATAGTATTCAGAAATATTGCAACCATTAAGAATTTAAAAAGTTGGAAGAATTTTTATGACACACTCTTCAGATAAAAAAGTGTCATAAAATGTTTGTATTAAAAAATTAAAAAGCAGTTTGGTACCATGAGGTAATGCCTTTGAAAGGTTATAATTATCTGTAAATTGTAATTCAAAGATAAGATTTTTTAATATAAAACTAATTTTATGAGCCATGAGGAAAATATCCTAATGACAATGTTATCAGTTTCTCATGTGAATTTTAATAGCACAAAAGCAGTGCTAAAGCACTGGATTAAAAAATGTGTCTAAGAAGAACAGAATGTGAAAACATGAAACTTTCTGGTCAACTCAAATGTAAGCGGTATTTCAGACTGCATCCTGGATACAAGGGTAGGAAATACAACATGGTCAAGATGGAAAGCCAAAGAATTTGTCTGGAATAAGGCTCTCAGCAATTGTCTGAGGGGGTAGGAACTAAAGAAATAGTAATGCTTGTTCCATCCTTTCCTCCATTAGTTTGAATAATCGAGAGTTGACTGTATGTTTTAATTCATCTACTTAGTAAAAACTGTATTTTGATTTTTTCCAAAATTCCTCCATTTGAGAGAATAACAAAATTTCAGAAGTATTTGCAGTGCTTAATTTGAATCTAAGCTAGTCAAACCACAAGGAATGTCAACTAATTATTTAATAAGTTCTTTATTTATGCTTACCTATAAGTCAATACTTAAGAGATGCAAAACTAATTATAATCAATTTTTAGAATTATACAAAATATTAAAAAACCTAAATGATCCATTAAATAGTACATAATTCCCTAATCATGATATATGTCTTTTAATATCATTTGATGCTCCTTAGTTACAAAACAGCATTGGTATTTGCCTCATGTAAGCATCCTAAAAATATGTTGTTGATAATTTTCATTTTTAAGGAATACAAGTTTTAAAAATTTAATCTCTCACCTAAGTCTCCAAAATCAATCATATACAGAGGTGTAAGCAAGAACACAAACAGCTTTAAACCCAATCCTGAAAATGAGGGACATAGCTTGAAATAAGCCAACTCTGTTGACTTTATGAGAAAAGGAGGTATCAGTTTTCAAGCCTGGGATTTCTCTGGAAAGGAAGATTACTTCAGAAGGGCTATCAAAGTGACGGGTCAAGGGGTATGAAATAGGAAAAGGCATGAGATCAGATTATAATTTTCTTCAATAACCAAGCTGCAACCATCCAAATTCTTATCTTGTTATGTAACTAATGAACTACAAAAGAAAACACAATATGAGATTGACTAAATAACTACATCTGTTTACTATATGGTATACATATTTTTAAAAAATTTTAATATAGTGTTTTCTTTTTTTTAAGATTTTATTTGACAGAGAGACACAGCGAGAGAGGGAACATAAGCAGAGGGAGTGAGAGAGAGAGAAATAGGCTTCCCACCGAGCAGAGAGCTGGATGCAGGGCTTGATCCCAGGACCCCAGGATCATGACCCGAGGCGAAGGCAGACTCTTACTGATTGAGCCACCCAGGTGCCCCAAATATAATTTTAAAAGAATGGTACAGAGAGATCACCACATCACAAAGCATGTTACTAATCAGGACTAGAGCTCTCAGCAGAGTGAGAGTATGCATGTGGTGTCTCATAGACAAAGGAAATCATGAACATTAGTATTAGTCTATACTAACATAGTTTCCAGAAAAAAAACAGAAGGCAGTAGCTCACTATTGGTCACATAATTCACTACAAAAGTGTCAGATTATGGATGTCACATTTTGTGGGGTATATTGACAAACTAGAATTTATCTGGATAAAGGAAATCAGGACCTCATAAAATTGTTGAAGGGTATAGAATCCCTGTTAGATAAGGAAGAGTTGAAGGATGTACTGATATTAGGCCTAAAGAAGATACTTAAGAAGTTCAAGATTTTGAGACATCTGAAAGCTTTTATCATAAGGAAAAAGAACATTGTATGTGGTTTTAGTGAAGATCTTAAGCTGATGAAAAGTAAAGAACTTCTTTCCAGAATAATGCACATACACATTTTTAAAATATACATTAAATGCCTGAAGCCCATCTAAGGACTCCAAGTTGGGAATCCCTATTCTAGATGATGCAGGAGTATGGCTACTGAGTGTCCATAATACAAAAGGAGGTTAGTGCTATATAAGGAAGACCACACTTGGAATTATAGCTGAGCTGTTCAGGGCCAGTGGTTTGTCATTTGCTTGATTCAATTTTTTTTTTTTTTTTTTACATTCCAAAATAAGCTTAAGCTTCAAATTATTACTACTTAGTTTAGTTTGATTGCTTAATCTGTATACATTTTAACTCCATTATGCAAACTCTACACTGTTCAACTTGTAGAATTATCTGGATTCCTAGTTATGGTGTAGTTCCTCCTCTTTCACATGGCAATAATTCTATGACATTTTTGTCATATAACTTATAAACTTATATAACATATAAATCATGATGGTGCCAGTCCTATAATGAATTGGCTCCATAGCATAAAGGGAAGCTTTGTCATCTGGAAGAAGACAATTGACCAAAATGGATTTTATTTAAAAAAAAAAGTTTTATTTATTTATTTAAGATTTTATTTATTTATCTAGAGAGAGAGAGAGGGAGCACAAGCAGGGGGAGTGGCAGATGGAGGAAGGAGCAGGCTTCCCACTGAGCAAGGAGCCCCACTGAGCAAGGAGCCCCGGGTGGACTTGATCCTACTGGGATCATGACCCGAGTCAAAGGCAGACACCTAATCAACTAAGCCACCAAGGCATCCCTATAAAAAAAGTTTTATTTTTATTTTTAATTTTTTTCAATAGTTTTAAAGGAAAGTTACAGTGGGATAAATGAAAGTCATATCATGAAAACAGATTGGCTATAAACATTAAGATTCATATTTCTCTGGAAAATCATAAAAGTAAATAATATTCATATTACAAATTCAAAATTCCTTACTAATGTGAGAGAGAGAGTGAGAGAGCATTTGCCTGAGCAGGGGTGGGGCAGAGAGAAAATCTTAAGCAAGCTCTATGCTCAGTGCATACTAGGGGCTTGATCTCACAACCCTGAGATCATGACCTGAGCCAAAATCAAGAGTCAGATGCTTAACCAACTGAGTCAGAGAAAAGAGAAAAGAGATATTCTTATAACCATAAATATTAATTTGGAAAAAAATCCAAAAATTTAAAATCTACTCTATAACTTGACAAATGTGTCAATCTTTCTTGCTGCTAACAGGATTGGTGCTCCAGTAATGTAATTTTTTTTCAGGTATTTTTTTTGCTATTAATTATTTTTATTAACATGTAATGTATTATTTGCCCCAGAGATACAGGTCTGTGAATTGTCAGGCTTACACATTTCACAGCACTCACCATATCACATTACCTCCCCAACGTCCATAACCCAACCACTCTCTCAAAACCCCCTCTCCCCCGAGCAACCCTCAGTTTGTTTTGTGAGATCAAGAGCCTCTTATGGTTTTTCTCCCTCCCGATCCCATCTTGTTTCATTTTTTCCTTCTTTACCCTCCAACCCCCACACCCTGCCTCTCAAATTCCTCATATCAGAGAGATCATATGATAATTGTCTTTCTCTGATTCACTTATTTTGCTAGGAGCTGGTTCTTTGAAAGAATTAATAAGGTTGATAAACCCCTGGCCAGACTTCTCAAAAAGAAAACAGAAAGGACCCAAATAAACAAAATCATGAATGAAAGAGGAGAGATGACAACCAACACCAAAGAAATACAAATTAAGAACACATTATGAGCAACTATACACCAGCAAATCTGACAATCTGGAAGAAATGGATGGATTCCTCAAGATATATAAACAAACCGAACCAGGAAGAAATAGAAAACCTGAACAGACCCATAACCAGTAAGGAGATTGAAGCAGTCACCAAAAATCAAGAGCCCAGGACCAGACAGCTTCCCAGGGGAATTCTACCAAATATTTAAAGAAGAATTAATACCTATTCTCCTGAAACTGTTCCAAAAAATAGAAACGGAAGGCAAACTTCCAAACTCATTTTATAAGGTCAGCATTACCTTGGTGCCCAAACCAGACAAAGACCCCACCAAAAACGAGAATTACAGACCAATATCTCTGATGAACACAGATGCAAAAATTCTCACCAAAATACTAGCCAATAGGATCCAACAATACATTAAAAGGATTATTCACCATGACCAAGTGGGATTTATTCCTGGGCTGCACGGTCAGTTCAACATCCACAAATCAGTCAATGTTAAACAATACATTAATAAAAGAAAGAACAAGAACCATATGATACTCTCAATAGATGCTGAAAAAGCATTTGACAAAGTACAGCATCCTTTCCTGACCAAAACTCTTCGAAGTGTAGGGATAGAGGGTATATACCTCAATATCATCAAAGCCATCTATGAAAAACCCACAACGAATATCATTCTCAATGGTGAAAAACTGAGAGTTTTTCCCCTAAGATCAGGAACATGGTAAGGATGTCCACTATCATTACTGCTACTCAACATAGTACTAGAAGTCCTAGCTTTAGCAATCAGACAACAAAAAGAAATTAAAGACATCCAGATTGGCAAAGAAGAAGTCAAACTATCACTCTTTGCAGATGATATGATACTATATGTGGAAAACCCAAAAGACTCCACTTCAAGTCTGCTAGAACTTGTATAGGAATTCAGTAAAGTGTCAGGATATGAAATCAATGCACAGAAATCAGTTGCATTTCAAGTATTTCAATAGTTCATTGGAAGGAAAAAATCACTGTGGGACAGGGCATTTAGATAAGTTTTCCTGGAATACCTACTTTGATGGAGTGGTTTAAATAGCTCAAAATGAGGGGAACACTGGAGATGAAAATTTTAGTCAATGTTGTATTATATGAGCAAAAGCATTATAAGATTAAAAAATCAGGCCATTTTCAGGAAAATAGGGGAACTATCTTGGGTCTGAGAGCCAAGTCTAGAAGTAGACTGTAGCAGAAATAGCACTGAATTTTAAGGTAAGGAGTTTATCTTCTCCCTCATATGTAACTGGAAGCCTTATATGATGAAGCAATGGCCTGCAATATAAATTTGACAGTATTATAAAGAGAAATAATAAAAGGGAAACTAGACAGTAAGCTACTACAGCTGTTCGGGCTTAAAGCAACACAAATGCAAAGGAAATAATCTATCCTAAAAACATATGAAAAAACCCACATATGCTATGTATGTATATGAAAATATGATGTGAGGGCATATATTATTATCATGGTGGTTATCAAGTCAAGGAATAATGAAAAGTGAAAGATAAGGTTAACTGATGTTTCTGGCTTAGACAAAAAGGGAAATGACTGACGGGGGAAAACTCAGGTTAAGAGGGTGTTGATTTAAACAAAACAGTAATGAGTTTGGACTTCAAAATGTTACCTTCGGATGATGACAGGTAAAACTAGGTGAAATAGGCATCTGATAGTGTAATAAGACATAAAGAAAAAAGTGAGAGTTGAAAGTACAAACTAAGGATACTGAATAATAAGAATCAGTAAAGGAGGAGGCAGAGATGGAAGAAAGCAGAGACAGAATAATGTTCCAGAGGCTAAAAGTCTTTGAAATGTAAAGAAAAGGGTATACAATGCAATTCCTAGTATAACTGAAAGTATAATTACCTAGTATAATTAGAAGAGGGACCAAATCATGGTTCTGTGATTTTGTGAACATAATTTACTCAAACTTTCCAAACCTTATTAGTTTCTTAATCAGTAAAAATCTTATTTAAGTGGCTACTGTGAAGATATGAGAGTGTCTAGGATAGAACATGGCTAATATCCTTTTTCCTTTAGGTAGCTCAAGGAGATGAAAATGAGAAATAAGGCAGTAGATTTGGTGACTGGGAGAAAAGAAAATAGTGCCTTTCAAGGGGTCTCTTTCCACAGAGTGATGGGGGCTCAAGGCTAAGAAGAAAGCTAAGGAATGAGCTCAAGGTAAGGAAACTGATAGCCCAGTTACTTGAAAAATTTATTAGTACAAAGGAGGAAAAAAATATTAAAGAACACTGAAGGTCAAAGAGAGAAACAACTGTTTTTTCAAGACAATTCTGACCCATGCATATTAGAAGATGCAAAAAAGAAAATCAACAGGGAGAGGAAAAGATTGGCAAAGAAACAATAAGAGATAATGAAAGCGGCAAGGTAGAGAAAAGGGGAGCAGGAGAAAGACTGAAAATACAAGTGGAACCAAAACTCACCATGCTCTGGCCTAGGTCCAAACACTTCCCACTGTAGGCAAGGAGAGAGCCTGCAGAGGACTGACCTGAGGGACAGAGCAGCCCATAAGACTGTAGCAGAGTACACTAGTACTCACCAAAGATACTTCCCGAAGCACCAGATCCTGGAGAGTATATGACTTCCTTTTCATAGTCATTACTCTCAGGAGCAAGAAACATAAATGGCCTTCCAAACACAAAGACAGAGACCTAGACAAAATGCTAAGATGGAGAAATTCATCCCAAAAGAAAGAACAAGAAAAAGTCATGGCCAGAGATCTAAGTGAATAAGACAAGTAATATGCCTGATCCAGACTTTAAAGCAATAATCATAAGGATACTAGCTGGGCTTGAGAAACACATAGAAGACACCAAGGGAGTCTCTTGATGCAGGGATAAAAGAGCTTAAAACCAATCAGACCAAAATGAAAAATGAAATAACCGAGATTTGAAACTGATTGGATGCAATGGCCATAAGGATGGAAGAAGCAGAGTAACCAATTAAGTGATAGAGAAGATAGAATTATTAGAAAGTAATGAAACCAATCAAGAGAGGGAAGGAAAAATCTTGGATCATGAATGTAGACTTAAGGAGTTGGTAATGCTTTCTGAGACCGGAGGAGAGGACATTAGAGCTGGTTCAGAGACAGGCATATTAAGAAACTGATAAAGGCAGAAAACAGAACATATTGGTTTTTTTCTTAGGGTGCATAAACCATCTAGAAATAGTTGGAAAAGAGCTGAACTGGATCCCACGTGAAGTGGTAAAGATTTCTATCAACAATGGGAATCTACTAGGAATAAATTCCTCTTCCCTGTTCTTTAATTTCACATATGATACACTGGGAATCTACTAGGAATAAACTCCTACTAGAAGGAGTGCCAAGCAAGTAGGGTGATGTTAATGTAATTCATCCCATCTCATTTTTTTTGTTTGATTTGATAGAACAGATGTTTACAGTAATTAAAAAAATTAAATTTTGTACAGTAGACTCCATAGAGTGTGTTATTAAAAACTTAGGCAAATGAGAGCCTCAAGACTTACAGAATCAAATTACAGTGGTGAACTGTTTTGATGTAATTTGTTTAGGAGGCAAACAAATAATTCAAGAAATCATGAACAGATAGTTTACACCAATATTAAGAAGGAATTTAGAATCAAGGAAAAAAATGTGTTGGATAAAGAAGATGTGGTATGTATATACACAATGGAGTATTATTCAGCCGTCAAAAAATGGAATCTTACCATCTGCAAGGACATGGATGGACCTAGAGGGTATTATGCTAAGCGAAGTAAGTAATTTGGAGGAAGACAATTATCATATAATTTCACTCATATGTGGAATTCAAGAAACAGAATAGAGGATCATAAGGGAAGGGTGGAAAAAATAAAGTAAGAAGAAATCAGAGAGGGAGACAAACCGTAAGAGATACTTAACTACAGGAAACAAATTGAGGGCTTCTGGAGGTGAGGGGATATTGGGTGATGGACATTAAGGAGGGCACGTGACATAATGAGAATTGGGTGTTATATACAACTTATGAATCACTAAATTACCTCTGAAACTAATAATACACTGTATGTTACTTAATTGAACTTAAAAAATAAAAAGAAAAATATGTTAGGTATTAGTCATCTTTTTTTTTTTATTATTTTAAGAACAGCTCTTTGCACACAACTCATGTTTTAAGATCCTTCTATGTTTCATTCCTTCTATTACATTAATACCCACATTTTCTCTCCCCTTTTAACAAAGTCTCGTTTTTTTAATTCAAATCATTATTATCCATTATTATCTGGTGTGGTCAGAAGCAAAAGTCTACCATACATATATTCAGGATCAGAAATTAAACAGGTAACGGAGTGAATTCTACAAAAACAGCTATGCAAAACCAAATAAAAAAGAACCAGCTGTTGCTGCAAACCTAAAACTGACTTTAAAAATATACATTCTTAATTAAAAAAAAAAAAACAAACAAACACTGACCACTTGTACTGAAAGTATTGGCTACTGGCACAGAGAGTTGGTAGAAACATTATGTAGCAGTCTGTATCAATAACAGAAATCACTCCAAAAACAAAACTGGTGATATCTTTGTTTTCCTAGAGAACAGCATAATATAGATATTTAGAAAAAAACTCACTTTAACTAAATTTGTTCCAATTTGCTTTTGTATACAATGTAAAATCCAGAACCACGATCACTATTTTTCAGGTAACAAACATATCATTAGAGCATTACATAATAGAAAGCAAACTGGACACCACATTTTTAAAGGACATTTGAAGACTTTTAAAATAACAATCTTTAAATTTTAACAATAAATATTTGTAAAATAAAATATATATAAAATAACATAGTTATTTTATATATAAATACATAGTTCAATCTAGATTTCTAACTTTTCTTTCAATGAGAAGAGATATAATAATATTCAAATATGTATTGCAGCCACAGTGAAATGAACAATTGAAATGTCATCTTTTCACATTAAAAATAATGTAAAAATTAAGAGACACAAAAAATGTTATGGATATTTATTTTAGTAAAAAATAGCACAATAGAGAGAAGTCAGCCTTTTATAGGTTAAATGGAGTAATCCTATTGTCTTGTTTGAAAATAGTACTAATAGTGATATTATTTCTTCTTTTTTATAGTGCTTTCAGAATCACTTAAGCAAGATGCAAAATCTATTAATTTTTGGTCAGTTGGCAGTTCTCACTCTCCCTATTTAATCAGAGAATATGCATTCTATAGTTAAGGGAAAAAAACACATAGAACTTGAACAGGTGAAATCCATATGGGGATATATATATATATATATATATAGTGCAAAATTAAATTAAATTAAATTAAATTAAATTAAATTAACACCTTGCTTTTTAGTTGCAGCAAAGTAAATGCAGAAGATTACTTAACAAGCAAGTTAAGACTAAGCATGGAAGTTTTTGTTCTGTCATTTCATTTCGTTCTACCCACAAACTTTTGCAGGGTTTTCATCTGTAAGTTTTCATACCACTTTCCTCTGCTGTAACAATGACCTTCAGCATAAACTTTAGAAATAACACATATTGCTTTTTTCATGTTAATTTAAGCTGTTCATGCATAGTGCAATTGTTATTCCTAACCTAGTCACTAGAGTCCAAGACTAAAGTAAAAACTATGCCAAGGTTTTTAAAGTTGTTCTATATAGAGAGACTACACAATTGACAAGAAAAGTGTTTCTCTTATTGAGGTGCCTACAGGTAGGCTATTTATTCAGTGGAAGCCTCTGTGTGACTTAGTTATAATTAAGAGGAAAGGACATCATGACAATTGGGACAGAAATGTTAAGATGATTTTGATGTCAGTTTGAAATATGAACAGCAGATTCCAGTCTTGTCTGTTCCTAGGAAGAATAGAGAGCACACACCGTCCATCCATGCTTATGTGGGAGAAGTGACAGTTGAGACGAGACAGTGCTGATATACTGCAGTCAATTCCTTCTTCTTCTTTTTTTTTTTTTAAATTAACAGATTATATTTGTTAGAGCAGTTTCAGTTTTGCAATGTGAACAAAAGTATAGACAGTTCCCATTTGGCTCCACCCCTCAATTTGCCCACCCCATCCAGTTTCCCCTAGTATAAGCATCTTGCGTTGGTGCATTGGTCACCCAATTCCTTCTTATACCATTACTGAAAGTGGTCAGAATGAGACATTCTCGAGGATAATGAAGAATCATATTGTTCAGTTTTAAGTATGAAATATGGAATAAAATCAACTTATTTACAGACCCTGTTTGAAGTGGCAAGGATTTCAGCTTTCCAAAACAATTTATGGGTGTTTTTTTTTCCCCATACATCAGAGTGTACAATGTTTATGAACTGCTAAGAATAATCATACATACACCCTAAATTATTTCTAGCCAGAAGATGTTAATGGGAAATCTCACACAAAGGAGGGATAGTTCAAAAATCTAAAGAAAAATGAAAATTCTTCTAATGGAGTCCAGGGGAAATGGAGAAATGTAAGACAGATCATTGTGCTTCTTTTTTCATAGGCAAGAAAGCAATGACATCAGACAAAAATCACATAAAAGTCATATCTAGGTTTTAAATAACAAATAAAAGTTAGTTCCTATTAATTAGTTTTAATAGACTCAATCAGAAAAAGCATCACACTTTGAGTTCTAATAGTCCCCAAAAGTGTCACTCTGCTGACTGGGATAGATCAGTAAGATGAAGAACATGATGTTAATTTTTAATGATAAATTACTACTATTAATATTATTGATAAGTTGCTGGTAGCTAAAGTAAGTTACTTGGAAAGGTCCCTACTTCTCTAAAGTGTCTATAATTTGGAAAAAGAAAGCATTCTAGTCAAAATCTGGAAATAAAACTCTATTAGGTGGAGGTACAATTAATAATTCAAACTAATGAGAAAGTGACATATTTGAATACAATACTGGCTAATTTAGAATTCCTGCTTAATAAAAATCACATGCAAATAGATTTAAGTGACCAACTTCACTTTGATAAATAAAAATTTTCTCATATTACCTAGATTCTAATATGTACATTTATAAATATAGTTTGACATCCCTGAAACAATTTTGAAATAAACAACATTAAGAAAAAACTCCAAGTCTTCAAGGAAGACAAACAGAGAAGCAAGCTGGAATTTAAACAGTAGTTTAAATAACTGCCAGCACATGTGTACACTTCTTCATGTAATTACAGTATCTGTTCATCCTACCTATATTCAGACACGACGCAGGTTTTAATCTGAACGTAATTTTGGACGCCTAATTACTGTTTAAAATGTCCTTAAAAAGATTAAACTAAGCATCACCACTAACACAAAAAGTTACTGTATATGCAAAACAGTGTTCATCACATGCTAGAAAATGAAATTAAAGGTAAAGGGTATCATCATTCAAAGCTAGCAGATGTTGGTGTGACTGATACATACATTATGAAGGAACATTACTCAGGTGTCAAATATATTTATCTACTAGCATCCGAAAGTTAAGGGAGGATGAACCCCAAGGCCTACAGCAATGTTTGGCTCTTCATAGTTTAAGTTGTCATAGTTGTACCTCTAGTATAAATATAAAACTACATTTTGGGAAGCACTTAGAGGCACTAACCATTTAGCATACACTATTTAATATTCACAGTAACATACTGTATATCACAAATATTATTGTCTTCATTTTATCGATGGGGAAACTGAAGCCCAGAGGTTAAATAATTTACATGGTCTAAGTCATATAATTAGTAAGTGGAGAGATACTTAATAAATATTTGCTGAATGAATGTTTGAATCTGTACAAAGCCTCCAGGTGGCTTTCAAGAGAAGCTATCGACTTTTAAGAATTTATAATTAAACTAAGGGGTTAAAAAAGAACAGAACATAACCACAACAAAAACTTGTGAGTTGGGTCAAAACTCCAGCATACTTTGAAATGCCTCAAATTATAAACTGTCAAAACTTGGGAGTCCCTAGTACAAATAATAAAAAGCAAGAGGTCATGATATCTTTACTTGCTAAAGGCCAAAGTGGTTCACAAAGATCTTAACATTTTTATTATAAAGAAGGCATCTTCAAAATATTTATGACATGAAAGAAAATGTTAAATAATATTAGGAATAAATGTATACTACAGTTAATTGGTAATACATTTGCATTAATGCAGTTTTTCCTTTATATTTTCATATTTCAAAGGCTGCAGTTAGGAGCACCTGGATGGCTCAGTCATTAAGCATCTGCCTTTGGCTCAGGTCATGATCCCAGAGTCTTTGGATCTAGCCCTGAAGACCCTGGGATGGAGTCCCACATTGGGCTCCCTGCTCAGCGGGAAGCCTGCTTCTCCCTCGCTCACTCCCCCTTGGTTGTGTACTCTCTCTCAATGTCTCTCTCTGTCAAATTAATAAATAAAGTATTTTTTAAAAAGTTGCAATTAATTTGATGGATGCAGTACAACTGATGACATCCAAGAACTGAGGAAATATTATTTTTTAGATTTCTGATAAAGAATTCATCTTTTAGAGTGAGATTCACTGTGGTATCGGTATTCACAATTGCTACATTCAGACAAGATGTGTAGGACAAGATGTGTTCTACACAAGATGACTGGACACAAGATGGGTCCAATTTTGGACATTAAAATTGAGAACTTAGGTCTAGAAAGTG
The DNA here is from genome assembly GCF_009829155.1 of Mustela erminea. Lineage (NCBI taxonomy): Eukaryota > Metazoa > Chordata > Mammalia > Carnivora > Mustelidae > Mustela > Mustela erminea. Next base: position 10,976,564 of record NC_045615.1, read on the forward strand.
TCAAGTTTCACTGAAACTGGTCACAGCAGATAACGAAGAATATGGATGTATTAAGATGGTCAGGATACTGCAAGGAAATAAAAGGTAAACAAATTTTTATTTGAACTGTACTTAAAATATTAATACAATTTATAAATTCACCAGGTACAGGCATCTAAATTTGCAGCAAAAAAAATTTTTTTTTGCTCATTTCAGCACTGCACATTTTAAAATTTGTAGCATGGTTGCTGTGGTGCTAAAATATTCTACCTTTATTCTTTCTTCTAGTTGAAAGTCCTAGATTAATACATTGTCCACTAATTTCTGTTTATATTTACCCTAGATAATTCACACTAAATGAGGTAACAGTATCTCCTATGACGTACTAGGGGGAAAACAAAAGCAAAATGCATCAGCTGGTTTGACTGATGAATAAGCTATAGAATATTCTAGGTCTGAATCTCTTGTTCAATTATATTAAGATGAAAGAGGGCCTGGGAAATTTGTTTCCCTTTGAAGCTTCTAAAGGGTTTACCCTAAGTCCACATACTTCTGTGGACTCATCGTATACCACATACTGGAATGATTCAGTGACAAGCAAAGGGGAGGGTAGTCAAGATCTATTATGGTCAGGGCAGTGTGTAAAATAAAGTTTACCTGAAAGACACAGGATAAAGTTACCTACTTAAATGTAAAATTAACACATGATGGATCAGATTAAAAAGAGATAAGATATATCCATCTATACGTACCATATACATGCATGTTGCTCTCAAAAAAGTGAATGGTCTCCAGTTTAGTATGACCTGACTCATCATAACCAGACTGAAAATACTAAATTATGTAGCCAGAGGGTAATATTCAGTGTTTGAGAGGCATAGTTTTTCACTTTGACTCTAATACAAATCAAGAGAAAGGGTTTTGCCAATTAACTTGAGTATTTTAGCTTTCTCGGGTAAATAATTCCAATAGAGAAAGCCTTTCAAGTATACAGTGACGGACTCCTCTCCGTGTCAACTAGTTCCCTTGCTCTGACTAGATTCTCATCAGCAAACTGGGGATAAAATTAATTTGCTAACAAAAATTAGCACTGTTTATTCTTATAAAAATAATTTGTGTTCAGGATTACGTATCAAATTCTTAATGAGTCCATGTAATGATGATGATGATGATGCATTAGGATGCTCTTGATTGCAAACAACAGGAACCCCTATTCAAAAAAGTAAAGGGATTTACTTTCCTATACAATAAGATATTTCAAAGTATTTTGGCTCCAAGGTTGTTAGGCTCATGGACCCAATTCTTTCTTCCTATTTGCCTATGTTAATAGCGCTCATGGCTGCATCTGTTCCTATCATTATACACTCATACATTAGTCCCAGAAGTATACACATGTACAGGTATGTACACATATACACAGATATGGTATTACCTTCTTCTGTCTCTTTTTTGAAACTTAAAATTTTCTTTGCACATGTTTCTTCCAATCTTACAGGTCAGAATTAGACAGCATGGACGCCAAGCCAAGAGGAATAATATTATCATGATTACCCTGGAATAATCTGTGTATAACTCCTGAGGCTGGGAATGGAGCTATCCTTTCAGCTGCCTGAAGTTCTTTATCTAGTAGTAGTCTACGTGAGTATCTGAGTAGTCTAAGTGATATGATTTAAACTCTGTCCATACAGGTCTATGTGATTTTTTTAAAAATTCCTTTTATGATAGGATATAGTGTAAATATTAGAAAGACCTTGAAGACATCTCCTGAGTTCCACTTCTATCCTTCTGTTTTCCCCACTTTGTGGGAAAACTATTTTCCACTGATAATTAGGCTTCATTACTTCAACCACAGCATAATTACTGACCCTCATCCTTTTTTTTTTTTTTTTGTCATTTTTGATCAGTGGCAGGAGGACCTCTAACCGCAAGTAGGTAGTCTCAGCAACCAATTTGAATTGTTGTGCCACTTATCAATAGTCCTCCTTTGGGTACTAAGGCTTCGAAGCCAGTAGAGCCCAGAAATAAAAGAAGCAGAAAAACAAATTCAGTAAGTGGCCCACTAGTGAAACTCATGCTGCAGATGCTTGGGCCTGCCTCAAAGCCATTTCACTCCCTTCACTGCTTTAGCATCTTAGCCACAGTTGCTAAATCATGGTAACTCTAAACCAATTAGTAATTCCATCTATTCTGTTCTCAATAGGTCTAGGAATGTTCATGTGATTCAGTATGTCCATTAGAAATCAGGAGAAGTACATGAAAGGCTCCTGATATTTCTTCCTAATAAGCATAAGAAATTCGAGGAGAGTTTCTTTGTTTTGCCCCCATCTTTGTGATGAGGATACTTTCATACAAGATGTGATATTTTGAGTGGTGGTGGCCAACTTACTATCAAAAGAAAGCAGAAGTCAACAACACACCTTGAGAGTCTGTGAGGAGATCACTGAAATAACCCTCAGATACCCACATATGGGTCTCTTTGGAGGTAAATATACGTGGTTAAGCCATTATTAAACTGTCTGTTTGTTCCAGCCAAAACACCCTATGTGATACATACTGGAGAAAGTGGGCAGTATATGTGCCAAACTTAAAAGCATCCTAGTGGCCTATCAGCCTTTGCTGAAAAATGTGTTGCAAGAGCTAGAGTTAGTATAGAGAATGAGATATCAAGGGTGTAATGATAAATTATCTGTGTAAATTATTTGATATAAATGCCTGTATCAATGTCTAAAAGTAATCATTTGAATTCAATATTTCTATCAGGTTTGTTGCCCTACCCTTATTTTACAAAGTAACATTTTCTGTAACATATTAGATGACAATCAAAATACAGAACATAGATAAATCTCTCAGTCTTTCAAGGCACAACTCTCAGTTTTAATTTTTTTGTTTTATAATACTATCAGACAAAAGGATAGAGAACAAATACAAATTCACAGACTTTCAAAAGAAAAAAGATTACCCGTAAAATAGGCATCAGATAACTGTCAGTGAACAAGAGGGTATTCAAGCTAGGTGTCTATCCATTTAGGTACATATACTTATTTACACATAGTAAAATGCAGATAATCTACAGTAGCATATAGCAGAATGTGTCCCCTGGAATGTTACTTTACCAAAGGGAAAAAACAAGAAAAAGATACTGTCAAATAAATTTAACAATATGTCAAATAAATTTGGATACTACTACATATAACACATACTCACAATGTGCAACAATGTATTAAAGACTTGGAAAAGTCATTCATTAAATAAGCCGACTAATCATAACCTATCATGGTCAAATTTATTAGACTTGGGAACTCCTTTGACTATGTTATTTAACCTGTGGAATAATTATTCAAAACAATACATTTGGAAAATGCTTATCTGTATTCTGATTACACCAATCAGGGCTTTCTATGTCTAGGAATAAAAATAAAAGTTATTTTTCATTACTGTTGCTGTTCTATGAGGTAATGGTAATAAACATTTTGCTGTTGTATACTGGAGCAAAAAGTCAGTAAGATTTAATATCTGAGTATAAACTCCTGAGTTCCTTTTAAAAATGGAAAACTACAAATTTCCCATTTATATTTTAGCTGGTCCAACAACAAAAAGAATACATTATTATGAAAATAAATTGCATATGCATTTCCACCTAAAATATATACACAGGTTCAATTTAAAATATTTTTTGTAACAGATTCTAACCCACATCAATCTAATAATTATGCAGAAAATTATATGCATGCATGTGGGTCTTCCTCTATGAAGGCAAGAAAACTGTGTTTATATAATAGTTAAGACTGTTTTTAACTGATCCCAATGGGAATATTATTATTATTATTTTTCAAGATTTATTTATTTATTTGAGAGAAAGAGAGTACATGAGTGTGGTTGGTGGTAGGGCAGAGGAAGATTCTCCAGAAGACTCCTGTTGAGGGGCTCGATCCCACAGAGCCTGAGATCGTGACCTGAGCTAAAACCAAGAGTCCAATGCTCAACTGACTTAGCCACCCAGGTCTCCTGAGAATATTATTTAAAAAAAAAATTTAAACATATTTACATAAACAAAAGTACAACCTATAATGTATTGAAATTAAACCATGTTTGCTCCTCAATTTTTCGGACTCGAAATTTAAAAATAACTAGATCAAGAAAAATGTTTCATACCAAATGGAGCTCAAGGAATATAGCTAATTGGTTGAGAGGATAAATTATTTTATTATAATACTGCTAGCAAAATAAAATCAACACACGTAACTTGTACATGCAGGGGAAATACAGCCTAATGTAAACAGATGGTTTTTAGCACATTCCTCTACTAGAATGTGGTCACCTGCCACAAAGTACACAAGCTCATGCACAAGATCAAGACTTTACATACAGCTGAGATCACAGGTCATGCAGATAACAACAGCGTGCTAGATAATCGTACCACAAACTGGGCGGATGTTCTCCCCCACCCCATGAGCCACTGCCAGCAGTTGCTGTGGAGTTTGGTTACCCATATCCGTGACATGAACGATGTCCTTTGGAGAATCTTGTTCCCTGTGGCTGTAAGTATTCTTATTTTTATAATACTTTAATGATGCTTGCTATCAAAATGATAAGTACAGAACTAGAGATTATGGAAAAGTAGACTTTTTATAATACTGAACAATTAAACACATCTTATATCAGGTGCTTACAATAAACACTTATATTTACACATATCATCAAAACTAATTTACTTCTCAGGCTTAAATGAACCCAAAACAACACATCTGACGATACTGCTCCAATTAGAGGGGAAAAATATTAACCTCCAAATAAAAAGTACTTCCTGATTTCTAACACTCAAAAAACTTGACAAGAGTCATTCTAAGACCTGGCTAAAGTATGACTCATACAGATTTAGTTTTATATAAAAACATCTATTAGGATAACTCTTTTAATTACATGATTTTAATTCTGAAGGCTTGACTTGGATAAACAACCAAGTGACACTATTTATGTTAGTCAACAAAATAAAGTATAGAATATAGTCGTTGAAAGTACTTTCCCTCATTTCTCTGCATCTACAAGTGTATTTATCTCAATGTCCTTCTTTGCCTATTTATAACCTAGGTGCATTCTGTAAAGATAGGATTCTATTTTGTTATCAGGTAATACCTGCTAAGCTACTGATGTTCATAAAAGGATAGAATCAGAATTCTGGAACCACAAGTCAAAGGTTCAGCTCTATGCCTCTTGAGAGCTCCTTTCAGAGACTGAATTCAACTTTCTGGAATGCTCCAGAATATCTTTAAGTCAAGCAAGGGAGTGAAGAAAAAGAAAATACAGCCAACTCTCAATAACAATGGAAGGTAGGATGGTTAAGTAAAATCTGAAGATCTAAAAATCTTATTTTAGTTTAATAACTTCAATCCCCTCTCTTAGCAAACATTTGACTTAAAAAAACTTTAAAAAGTTTTCTTAGATAAAAAGAGGTCTTTTAATTTTACCTTTCTTCTCTGTCCACTCCTCCAAACACAGTAGAGGAGGTGTAACAAGAATTCTATAATCTGATATGTGTAGCTGCAAAGATGGAAACACATTTTGACATCTAGCTTTTTCAACTTAGAGATTTAAAACTATCCATATCATATTCTAGTAAATGAGGGTCTATCTATGGTTTCATCTTTGCATAAAAATGATGGCTTTATAATCTGTTTTAAAAATTGGTACTGCTTTAGCAAGGAATGACTACTTACCATAATTAATACCAGCAGTTACATCCAACTTTTCTGCTTTGTAAATATACCAGTACTTACCAAGTTATACTTTCCTTAGAATGTACCAAGTTATTACTTTCGTTAGAATGTAACATTGCAAGTGATATGAATTAAAGATGACAGTTCTACTCATTATCAGTAGAATTCATGACAGGAACCAGAATGCCTTAATAAATTGGGCATAGTAAGACTGAAGCTTACAACAGCTGCCTTTCCTTACATATCTAAAGTAAAATACTGTACTATTCTGCCAAGATTCTCCAGTAATCATCATTTCACTAACTTAAGAGAGTGATACGATATATGTATCTTACTATAAAGTTTGTCATATGAACTGTTTTAACTAGCTGCAAGTAATGTCAAATGCTAGCAAACAGAATAACGAAGTCTTTGAAATCATGTCATTCTTCAAATACGTTAAGTAGAAGAATATCTTGTACAGAGTAGCTATGCCATAGTGCAAAATCAAAAAGTGACATGCTCACTGTTTCTACGTATTTAGAAGGAACAGAACTTGGATTTGACAAAAAATAAAGTAAAAACAAGTGTCTTTTATGATAAAATGCAGCAGAAAAAAATTTACAATCAAGGGATAAGTTATAAAACCTAAATTTATGACAGTTTATCTATTCATTTGCCTTCCAAATTAACTATCAGTACTCTATTCAATCTGAATGTCAAAACTCTTATTAAACAGTAGTGAGATAACAGATTTCTTAATTTAAATATGTATATTAGGCTCTATAATATATAGATTTTGTTATATTTGTGGTGCTAAGACTTAACTGATAATGGATGGTGTTTCAGTAAAGCTTTGCAATGGTGTTATATTTTTTATTTGTATACAAGGAGAAGTTAAGAAATCGTATTTAATAAGTAAAAATCAATTTTTAAAATGTCATTTGTATTATATGCATATTTATAAAATCAGTATTTGTACAATATTCAAATATTTTACATGGGAGAAACAGGTTTTTAATTATAATATAGCTAAAGTTAAGATATTCTAAAGAACTTGATATATTTTGCATATACATGCATACATTTGTATATACACGCATATATTTGATATATTTGCATAATTTACATAGTCCTTTAATACCTCTACAACAAATAAAAAAAAGTTGGTTTTTGAAAATTAAATCAAAATAATTGCCAGTTAAATTTTTCCACAGAAAAATATTCAACTATAAGTAGTAGTTCTGAGGGCTGTATAAGTTGTTAGATTTCTAAAAATAAGCCTAGTAGACATTTATACATTTCTGAGGAAAAAAGAAAAAAACAGCATTTCTGAGAATCTGTACTTTTCAGGATATATATTAAAGCAAGAATGGGGGAAAAAATCAGTGAAAGCATGGTCTTCATATTTTGATATTTTGATAAAATTATTCAATTTTATGCCAATCTATAAGCAGTTTCTATGGCAACAGGGACTGTTAAAGGCATTAAGAAGACAACATTTTGATGTGTCACAAATGAACAATGTCCTTTGTGATTGTCTCTGATAAAAACAGCCTCGCTACTAAATAGAAAAATAAAACAGGAAGAAAATGCTGCAGATAAAATCTGATGAACATTCTGTGCTCTACACATATAATGCAGTCATATTGTAATCAGGTCCAGCAGAGGACTGCATATATGTCACGGAAGCTGCCACACAACATGAGCAGGTAGAAAGATTTAAAATGTGAGTTGATAAGGTAAAGAGAAATGACTATGTTACATAATATTAACTTTACTTAGTGGACTTCTCAGTCATTTCCTCATTGAACAGGAATATTCAATGACCTGTTACTTTACTTGCAAGTTTATTATATTGGAAAGCTGCAGTAAGATCATAATAAAGTTCAACTCTTCCAAATACTCAAGTTCTTCACTTACCTCCTCTGGGTTAGCATTAAAGGTAAGGCTGCCTTCATCCAGCTGCATATACAATTTTCTGAAAGAAAATCCTAGAGGTGGGTTCTTATTATATATGGAACAGTGACCCCAAGTGGATTTACACAACCTGTAAAAGATAAAATCAGACAAGAAGACATTACTATATTTAATTTCCTAAGTTAAATATGTATACTCACGATAAAAGAGTAACATGAAATTTATAGCTCAAAAGTTGAAAATGTTTAATGCTGTACTTGTTTTTTATTTGTTTACTAGAGTATGATTGACAAATGCCTTCAAATTAGCAATTCTGATAGTACTTAATAAACATGAGTTAAAGATTAATAATACTCATGAGCACTATTTGAAATTAAATAGAAACTACTACTAATAATAGCAATGGTAGCTATTTATTTAAAACATTTACCCAGTGCTTATTAGATGTCAGGCACTATTTAAAACATTATACGAGTATTAACTTGCTTAATTTTTACAGCAATGTTATGTTGGTGCTAAAGATAAAGAAACACAGACACAATAAAAGATAAAGTTGACTTGAACCCAAGAAGTCTTACTCCAGAGCTAGAAATCTTAACCAAGAAGCTAAATAGGATTAAGTTACTATGATCTATTGCAAAGTAAAGTTGAATGAGGGTAAAGATTGTTAGGTTGGGGGAAGAACTTTGTTGTTGTTTTTTTTTAACAATATATATATTGATAACAGGCAAAATAAACATAGAAAGTACAATGCTATTAACTTTAGTACATACATCAAAAGCTGGGTATGACATTAAGCGTACCTGCTTTTAAGATGCTGCTTCAGAACACTTTTTTGTTTGTTTGTTTATTTTAACATCACAGTGATACATGATTGTTTAAAAATTCTAGGAAACCTAAAATGCTAATAGTTTATAGCAAAACATACTATTTTTGCAGTTTGGGATAGTCGTGTCCAACTCTTGTACAAAGGCATTAGCTACTGGTTATTATTTGAATGCTTAAGTTTTATCTTATTTTATCTTATTACAATGCCTAGAAATTCTGGATCATTAGACTATAGATCATTAAATCTTAAAAGTACATTACTCTAGAGATATAGAATACTGCAATTATATTTTAGTACACTTTTAATGACACTATCAAAATTTTCTGATTTTTGTGTGTTCAAAACACCTACTTACAGTGATAGATATTAAAATAGTTATCATTTTCTGATAGTCATTATTGATTTTTGACTCAAATTTCATGTTACACACATACAATGTGTAGGGCAACAAGAAAAAGTTACTGTCTCAGCCTGTAACATCAAAAACTGTGAGCACAGTGAGTAAAATATGTAATTTAATGACAATATCTTAATAGTTATTTATGTCCTTGCATTATTTTTACCAACCAAATGAAATCCATGATTTCATTTGAGTTTAGTGAGTTTTAGTGAGTTTAGGAGCTTGTTTAGAAAATTGTCAATATTTTAGCAGAAGCTTTAGTCCTATAGGTTTTGACTTTTATTACTGAGTGATGTGAAAATAGAACCTCTCAACATTAATAAATGTTTCACACATCTAAAGCTAAAATAAAAACTAAGCTGGCCTTCAATTTAAAATAGAAACACTTTACCACTAAGAAAAAAAAAAAAAAAACAAGTGTCATAAAAATAGGCATAATTATGTGGTAAAAATAAAGGAAGCATTTCTTTCAGAAATGAACATCCAGATTTAAATCTCAGGTAAAGAGGACATTCTGATTGGGTTCAGATAAGCTTAGAAATAAACTTTCTTAAGAGTTCAAATATAGGATTACAAATTAAGTTTACTGGAAATACTAAAATGCAGAAATTTTAAATAATTAATGAGCCAGTTTTAAAGTATTTTTATTTCTTCTTTTACTGAGTAAGAAATTAATAACCATAAACACTACTAATAGTAGTACTTTCACAGTACCTTCACTATAACAAGACAATGAGAGCAACAGGATGACACTTATGATTTTTATCTATTTAGAGGTTGAGAAATTAACTATATAATTAATACTGTAATTCTGTAGCATCAGAAAGCCCAGAGTTAGAAATGTCATTATTGGGTATCAGAAACTCACAGTATATAAGATTAATATTGAAAAGTTAATTGATTTCCTACATAATTGCATTGAAAAATTACAATATAAAATAGAAAATACTATTAACAATAGCATCCAAAAAGTGAAAATTTGGTTATTTGGATAATTTACTAATTCTTTCAATTAGATTTTCATTTGGAAATTATTTAAAGTCACAAAAAGACCTTTGTTTTTAGACATGTTTTAAATAACTAGAAATAATGAGATATCAATAAACCTTAGACACCAGAAGTTGAAGATCCCAAAGATTCTTCTAAGTTTGGTAACATATTTATGACTCAAGTATATGACGCTATTTAAGGAGTAATTGGAGACTGAAGTTACACATAAAACAGATTCTATTTCAAACATTCTTAAATTTATAGGTTAAATTTAAACTGATATAATCGCTGCTATAATTTCTATAGTCCACTTTCACTTCAGCAAGCAGAGTATCTCCTTGCATTCTACTATTTTCCTACTTCATTGATGAAATGTTGGTTAGAAAAAATAAAAACTAGATGAAATAGTTACCAGTTTATATTAACAAGCACCTCTGTGACAGAAAGAAGTATATAAATTAGTCAACACACAATCTTCATATGGGAAGCACAAACTCTATCAGGGGTGTGAACACTAAATTTTGGATTATAAATTCTCACTTAATTTGTATTCTTTTTTAGATATTTTATTATTTTTTTAAGTAATCTCTACATCCAGTGTGGGGCTAGAACTTACAGCCCTGAGATCAAGAGTTAGTTGCATGCTCTACTGACTGAGGCAGGCAGGCACCCCAACAACTTGTATTTTTAGAATAAACTGACATCTCTTCACTTGTAACTTCTAACTGTAGAGTCATTTACCTTTATACTGTCTTTCTTTTACCAATATCAAATTTGACTGTGATGATGCCTCATTATCTTTCTGGATTTTAATAAAAAGAAAGTTAAAATACAAACCAAGATCAAAAAGAAATAGATCATAATACACGTGTGTGTGTGTGTGTGTGTGTGTGTGTAATAGTAATAAAAACATTTAAGCATGACTGTGTTTAGAGATATCTGAATCAAACATGTTAGGCTGAACTTACCCTTGCCAGAGAAGTTCATCATTCGCAAGGTCCTGCCAAACACATGAAGCTAAGCAGAGGTCAGTTGCGTTCAGGTAGGACAAGATGGTAAAGCTTAGCTCAGGGGGCAACATTTCCAAATTAATGAATCCTTCCTGTTCTTTAGATTTCCGTGCTTTCAAAAGATGATATATATCAATGCCTCCTTGGACTTGTTTACGATGACTGGTGTTAGAAAGGTTGTTGGCAGCCATCCTCCTGCTCTGCTCTCTGCTGAGGTAGCCTTGCTCACTATAACCTTCTTGCTGTAGCTGCTGGTTTCTGGCCACTCTCCACAGCCCCTGACCCATCTGCAAGCCTGGGAGAAAGCCAGAATGTAGTACGGTTAACTGTGACACGAAGCATTAATTTACCAGAATTAACATTCCTCATTAAAGCACCTTAAAAGGAGCAATATGTTACAAAGTATAGCTGGAACATCGTTAAGTATGAAACTTGGACAGAGAAAGTTGCAGAAATATTTGATTTGATCATCACTTTTATCCCAGTTTGCTAACTACTTTTAAAGTCCACAGGTGACATAATCATTTTTCACATGGTAAGATTTAAAAGTTACTGATGTCCTAAAGACTCTTACAAATTATAATTATGTGGACTTATGGGCCCGTATTAAATACAGCTCTGATCAGAGCACAGGACTTTAGTTAAAAGGCCTCTAGACCCTGCTTTTTATCACAACTCAGGCTAAGCTAAGCTAGACCCTTTTAAACAAACTCCCAGATGCATAACAGCTGTGAAACAGGCTTTTCCTTTAATTCTTGCCAGTCTACACTTAAGTTGTAGACTGTAATAAAATGTAACATAGGCCCTGAAGTCTAATTCAGAAACCTTATAAATTAGACACCTAGAACTCCATGATAAATAGCTTAGTAATGACTATTTGGTTTTGTTGTTACTTTAAATAAAAATCATAATTTAGTCTAATTTTCCAGTTCTTCTCCATATAGCCCTGTAGATTCCTTAGAGGTACCTGGGAAAAGGTTGAAGAGAGTGTACTCCAGCCTCCTCTACCTTCATTTGACCTCCAACCAGAGCGGCTCTACATTTATCTGTTAAGAAATACTGGACTAGCTAGTTTACAAATGTTAGGAAACTACTGGCCTAGACTTTCTATTTGATCTTGGCTTTAAAATAAGTTAATTTTCCCTAGGCAAATAAATTAATAGAGAAACATAAAACTAGGAAGAGATTTTAACTAATATAGGTACTTTCATGATCCCTTTTCCAAACAAAATATTCTTGTTTTATAAATCTGAGTTGGCTACTAATATGTGTGTGTGTAATTTAAAAATTGGGAGGGGGACTGATTTTCATAGAAAATCATAAAATAAATTTCATAGCATGGCCTATCTATAAAACAGTTTTAATTAGCTGTTTATAATGAGAACTAACAAAAAAAAAAAGAAAATAAAAAACACCCAGGGTGACTAGAAATTTTAAAAATTAGGAATTTCAGAGATTGTCAAAGATATTATTTTTTCAGTATTTAAAAAGCCATGCTTCACATGTATGTTTACTGAGTTATTGGCTATTATTCAGATAATGACTACTGTAATGGGTTACTTGTTGATCAGAACAGGAAGACAGTCCAGGATAATTTTTCACTCTTCTTCACAGTGAACTGCTTGGAATCCCAAGAATTTAAGGTATAAAGGGATAGGGGGTTCAAAGAAAAGGAACATAGTTCCATAGTAGTTTTTAAATGTGGGGAAATTTATTTTTACAAAGAAACCATAAAAAATAATCTTTTATCCCTAACATACATACTACAATAACGGTAGCAGTTTTTAAATTAGTGATTAGGCTATAATAATTAAATTTGCATTTTAATATAGGATATTAAAAGACTGAAAAGACAAGACACAGAGCCGGAGAAAATATCTGCAAAACACTTATCTGACAAAGGACTAGTATCTAAAATATACAAAGAACTCTTAAAATTCAACAATAAGAGAACAACCTACTTAAAAATTTGGAAAAGATCAACAGATGTCTCACCAAAAAAGATATATAGGTAGTAAATAAGCTTATAAAAACACACTCTACATCATGTGTTACTCTACAATCTCAAATCAAAACAATGAGATAATCAATGCTATACATATATTTGAATGCTTGAAATCCAAAACACTGATAATACCAAATACAGGCAAAGGTATGGGAATGCAAAATGGTACACCCATTTTGGAAAACAGTTTGGCAGTTTCTTTACCATATGATCCGGCATTTGTGATCCTTAGTATTTACCCGAGTAAGTTGAAAACTTTTGTCCACATAAAAATTTGTACACAAATGTCTGTAACATCTTTAATCTAACTACCAAAACTTGTAAGCAACCAAGATTTTTTTCAATAGGCCAATTGATAAACCTTGGTACATCCATACAATGAAATATTTAGAACTAAAAGAAATGAGCTTAGGAAGCCCTGAAAAGACATGGAGGAAACAAATGGATATTACTGAGAGAAAGAAAATGATCTGGAAAGGCTACATAATGTATGAATCCAATTATTTGACATTCTGGATGGAAAAGGCAAATTACAGAGAGAGTAAAAATGATTAACAAAAAATAAAGAATATCAACAAAAATTTGTAAGGAATTTTAAGTTTGCTAAGTGTTTAAACAATGCCATGTCATATTACAACATAAGTATAATTTAATTGACACAAATGTAACTTTTAATGTTCAAAATCATAAAGAAAGGTATGTTATTTCTATCATGGCTATTTCCCTGTTTATCATAGCAAGAAAATATCTAGAATCACCTTGCTTGCTAAGGTCATTCAGCATATCTTGTCCTTTTTTTTTGATGATCACATTTAGTTTTCTCTTTTGTTTTTGTATCACTAAAGGTAAATAATACAACATGGTAACTATAATGTTTGAAGTCTCAAGATTTAAAGGATTTAATATCAATTTCTGTATATTTCCCCTGCAGCATCTTTCTGGTTAGGCAGCTGTTAAGCAGCTGTTGTTATTCTCAGAGATGTTGCTAGGGAACACAGAATCAGGGTGATTTCCCTAGGCTCTGGACTTTAATGGGGATCACTTAAGTTGAGCACTGGATAATGTGATTCAGAAAGCATCCGGCAGGTAGAAAGAGGTAAAGCTAGCAGCTGGCTCTTGGTGGGTGGGGGGGACAACAAAACCTTGATGGGGAGGGTGGAAGTTTGAGGTTCATATACACATAATTTAGACAAAGGAAACTGCATTTTCTATTTTCTTATTGATGAATAACACCACAAATTGCCTTTTTGGAATATCCTTTTCCCTTTAAAGCAGTTCTTCATACTGGGCAAAAACAAAGTATGATAAACCACTTAAGGAAGATTAATATTAAAAAATTATGCTCTGGGGAAAGGAAAGGGTGTTTAAAGAGTTCCATCCCCATTCTCCTTACAGTAACAGGGATGTGGAATGTGGGTGGAACTGTCAGAAAAGTGATAAAATTCTTAAAACGACATGCCATCCACTGCAGAAGCTGTATAGGAAGTCATGGAAGGAGAACAATGTTGTGGACTCTGGAATCAAACAGACTTGAGTTTAAATCCAGACTCCACTGGTTATTATTTACAGGATCTTGGGGAATTCGACTTTTCTAAGATTTAGTTTCTTCATATGTAATGGGATCATTTGCATATTACATAATAATAATACCTACAGTTCAAAAGGTTGTTGAATTGAATGAGATAATGCATATAAAGTTCATCTCACAGCTATGACAATATTGGCTATTTGTTTGTTGTGACAAGATCATATTTTCATAAAATGAAAATGAGAAGAACTTTGGTAAAATTTAATGATACTTCAGTTATCTAGATGTTATGCCTGCTGAATAAACTCATTTGTTCATATTGATACTTGATCAGCCATGGTTATTCTTTCGCTCATAAATCCCATTCTTTCGTACTGATGACCAAACCAACCAATCAACCAGATAAACCCAAACCTGAAAAACCAAAAAGCCTGTATTACGTTCCACAGAATTTTAAAACTGCAGCATGTCTTATGCCAGTAAGAATGGCATGAAACAGATCCTTATGTTATTATTAGTAATGAGTCAACATCTGTCTCTAAGAGATATAAAATATGATAGAGTTTCATGCTGGGGTCTTACATGATTTCAAAATTCTTGAAAATAGGTTTTTGAACTGAATCAATAAAAATCTGACTTCAAAGTATAAAATCTTCAGATTTCTATTAAAGTTTTAATAAAAATCTTAGTATAAAGATTTTCAGCATTAAAACATAACATCATAAAACATACAGTACTCTCTGTCATTTGTGCCAGGAATTCAGTCCAATAAATATCAAGCTGCATAGTGGAATCATTGAATATACAGAGTTTCAAACTGAAAAAAATATTAAACTCAAAAGAATTTTTTTTGTATTTGAAATAAATACTTTGTTGTAAGTACGGATTTTTGTGATAAAAACAATGCCAATAATCTGTTCACTCAGAACAAATTGAGGAATATAGATACTTCTAGGAAACTGTACTCTTTAGAGCATAGTTAGTCTGTTTAATGTACAAATAAAAGAAATATGGTTAATCCTTGTAATTCCTGGTAGTTATGTTCTATAAAGTCACTACAGTGAATTAGCCAATACTGAACCATTATTCCCAGGAGATACATGGGGTTAGGTTCCTGGAAGGTTCTGGCCACATTTTTGCCAACTCATTAATACATAATCTTGTTTTATGCATATTTCTGTTTAAAGATATCTTGTTTAATAGACACTGTAGATTCATTATCACTGAACTCAGCAAACCTGATCAGAGCTCATCTGACACAGGTATTTTCTCTCTAAAGAACCATCATAGCCTTCTTGCACTTAGGACGCTAGACAGCACTTCAGCAGTAAGCATGGGGCCATTTAAAACGGTGAAATCATCAACAAAAAATGCACAAAAATGTAAAAAA
The DNA here is from genome assembly GCF_009829155.1 of Mustela erminea. Lineage (NCBI taxonomy): Eukaryota > Metazoa > Chordata > Mammalia > Carnivora > Mustelidae > Mustela > Mustela erminea. The sequence goes on from NC_045615.1 coordinate 10,992,308, forward strand.
TGTGCCACTAAATAGATTACAAAAAGGACACTTGTTCACTATATGAGATCTAAGACAAGAGAGCAGAGCCATCGCCTTATTTGACCTTATGCAAGAACAGCACATCAGAGACACAAATTTTCTGCAGGTCTGTCTGTGTATGTCAGAGAATGACTGTGAAAGTGCTAAAAGTATTGATTTGGGGTATAAAAACATAAATTTTAGTGAGTACAAGACTTCACAAATACAAAATCTGCAAATAAGGAAGATCGACTGTAATGAATACAATTTAAAATATCTGATGCCTTTTCCTCCAAATTTGAATTTATTTTATTTAAAGTTTATCGTGTTCGGAGGATTTATAAAATGCTAAGGACCTTCAAAATGAAACCACAAATATTTTCTCTTGGTCTCCAAAGTTAGAAACCGTGCTTCATTATTTCTCAGCTGATGGAAATAAATTAAAATTTCATAATTATGTAGATTACAGAGGAGAAATTATTCTAACAAAAATTCCACACAAGATTTTAAAGTTGAAATTCTTCCTTCCAGAGAAAAGAAAAAATTATCAGAAAAAGAAACAAGGCAATTAGGATGCTATATTTTCTTATTTTGCAGAATGATAAACGAAGATTTAGATACTATTTAGTAAGTTTAAATTTCTGTTTTTCCAGAGAATGAGTAATGCAAATAAATAAATAAATAAATAAAAATCTCAGAACGCCTTTTTAAATTGGATGAAGAATCTCAAATAAAACAATGGCCAAACATGCAAATGAATGTTATGCAAGAATTTCTATTTTCCTAGAATTATGTGAACATGTCTTTCAATTTAATTAATTTTCATTTTCAATAATAGTCAAGTAATGCTCCCTATGTCTCAGAGCTACTACATTCTGTTTTTGTGCAAGGGCCAAATATTTATATTCAATTCTGTACTACTTGCACAAGTACTCATGTACATAAGTACATGTATATGCAAATGTCTCACATGGATAGAAGACTCAAAAGACTTGGAACTACTGGTTATGGGATGGGTAATGTGACAGAACAGCTTTGAAAACTCAGCGGCAGTGTGTATAAATATGTCACATTAGCTGAAAGAGACAGCTACTTTATTAATTTGATCCCATGCATAAGGAATTTATTATTTTTGTTTATTATCTTACATTTCAAATTTAACTTTGTGTTCCTAAACTCTTATGCTACCATGGCACAGTAGCTGGGATAACATAAATGGAAATTAACATGACATTAGGAGGATTCCAGCATTTTTCAAAAATAAACAGTCTTTGAAAAATATTATCAATAAAAGTGAATAAATCTTCTTGCTTAGCTAAAGGTCCATTTATGGAGCAAACAGGCACTATCACCTCTAATGATGTGCCTCACCTCTACCTGACAATATTTTAGGCATGTTACATCCAGGTTATGATGTATATATGGTGCTTTTCCTTTTGAGAAAGCTCTTTCAGTATTACATAGCTTGATTTTAATAGTCTTAAGCCATAAAATTATTTTGATTCATGCTAATGTGATTTGAGGAATAAGCCTTAAGCCAGGACCAGGATAAATATAAATGGTAGCATACCATCTCATTAATATGATTTATGAGCTACCTATTAGACAACAGTAGATAAAAAAATATTCTAACTCGGTTTTAGAAAAATCTTTTACAGTCAATTCCTAGCTTCTTGTTAAAATTTTAAGATTGAGCACATATATTTAATCACTTTTTCTTCCTATTAAGATGAGAGAAAAGAAATTTTTAAAAAGGGAAAATTTAAGCCTAAAAGAGAGGGGAAAATAGGCTGCTGAGTGGACAAAACATTCCAATAGATTTCTGTCATATGAAAGTGGAAGGAGTAGTGGTTACTAAAGAAGCCTTGAAGAAAAAGCAGAAAGAGTATGGAATAGTGCAGAAAGTTAAGCAGAAGCTTATGTACCTTAGAGGATCCTCAAAAGGCTTTTGGGGGTCCAAAGAGTGCAAGTATGGAAATAAATGAGACTAAAATGAGAAACAAAAATCAAGGGATTACTGGGTCACTATTTCCATCTTTACAATCTTTATGAAAATTAAGTGAAATAATGTGGGATGACAAAACAAAAGCATAAAGTGTCTAAAATTATTAGACATATCCTCTAACCCCTTTCCCTTATCCAGGTTGAATGAAAAAGGGTTTCCTCTAAAGAAATTGAACCCTAGAGAAAAGACTCCCCCTCTTTTCTAACATTTATAGTGGCCCAGCATAATGGCTATCAAACCAATCATCCTAAAGCAAGGGCTACCAGCTCTATACAGGTGTACCTACAATTCAACATGTTACTGTCTTAAAGATGCAAAGTTCAATCATTAAAGTGTGCCTGAAGCATTTGCACAAGGATTGCTTGGCTTATTTTTTGCTGATTTCATCCAGAGATTCTTTGACAAAAGCTAACAAGTTAATTTTAATCTTAATCTAACAAACAAAATCATGAACTCTACATATTACATTTTTTTAAAAGATTTTATTTATGTATTTGACACAGAGAGAGAGAGAGATTACAAGTAGGCAGGCGGAGAGAGAGGGGGAAGGAGGCGCCCTGATGAGCAGAGCCTGATGTGGGGCTCGATCCCAGGTCCCTGAGATCATGACCTGAGCCGAAGGAAGAGGTTTAACCCATTGAGCCACCCAGGCACCCCAATATTATACATTTTTGAGAGTTTGCTTAGACAAGGAACCAACTGAAGCTCTGTAACATATAAATATGGCAAAAAGATACACCTTTCTCCCAACATTAACCTTTCTAGTCTACTTGGGACCCCCTCAAGGGCTACCAAAAAATCCTAAGGCAGTGTTTCTTAAGTGCAGATTAAGAACGTCCAGGGAAGAGGTAAAGGATCTGTACTCAAGGAACTACAGAACACTCATGAAAGAAATTGAAAAAGACACAAAAAGATGGAAGACCATTCCATGCTCTTGGATCGGAAGAATAAATATTGTTAAAATGTCTATACTGCCTAGAGCAATCTATACTTTTAATGCCATTCCAATCAAAATTCCACCGGTATTCTTCAAAGAGCTGGAGCAAATAATCCAAAAATTTGTATGGAACCAGAAGAGACCCCGAATCACTAAGGAAATGTTGAAAAACAAAAATAAAACTGGGGGCATCATGTTACCTGATTTCAAGCTTTCCTACAAAGCTGTGATCACCAAGACAGCATGGTATTGCTGTATATGGTATAAAAACAGAAACATAGACCAGTGGAACAGAGAGAGAGCCCAGATATGGACCCTCAACTCCATGGGCAAATAATCTTCGACAAAACAGGAAAAAATATACAGTGGAAAAAAGACAGTCTCTTCAATAAATGGTACTGGGAAAACTGGGCAGCTATATGTAGAAGAATGAAACTCGACCATTCCCTTACACTGTACACAAAGATAAACTCAAAATGGACAAAAGACCTCAACGTGAGACAGGAATCCATCAGAATCCTAGAGGAGAACATAGGTAGTAATCTCTTTGATATCAGCCACAGCAAATTCTTTCAAGATAGCTTTTAAGACAGCAACTTCTTTCAACTTCTTTCCTTGGCAAAGGAAACAAAAGCCAAAATAAACTTTTGGGACTTCATCAAAATCAAAAGCTTCTGCACAGCAAAGGAAACAGTCAACAAAACAAAGAGGCAACCCACGGAATGGGAGAAGATATTTGCAAATGACAGTACAGACAAAAGTTTGATATCCAGGATCTATAAAGAACTCCTCAAACTCAACACACACAAAACAGATAATCATATCAAAAAATGGGCAGAAGATATGAACAGACACTTATCCAATGAAGACATACAAATGGCTATCAGACACATGAAAAAATGTTCATCATCACTAGCCATCAGGGAGATTCAAATTAAAACCACATTGAGATATCACCTTACACCAATCAGAACGGCCAAAATTAGCAAGACAGGAAACAACATGTGTTGGAGGGGATGTGGAGAAAGGGGAACCATCTCCTACTGTTGGTGGGAATGCAAGTTGGTGCAGCCTCTTTGGAGAACAGTGTGGAGATTCCTCAAGAAATTAAAAATAGAATTTCCCTATGACCCTGCCATTGTACTCCTGGGTATTTACCCCAAAGATACAGATGTACTGAAAAGAAGGGCCATCTGTACCCCAATGTTTATAGCAGCAATGGCCATGGTTGCCAAACTGTGGAAAGAACCAAGATGCCCTTCAATGGACGAATGGATAAGGAAAATGTGGTCCATATACACTATGGAGTATTACGCCTCCATCAGAAAGGATGAATACCCAACTTTTGTAGCAACATGGACGGGACTGGAAGAGATTATGCTGAGTGAAATAAGTCAAGCAGAGAGAGTCAATTATCATATGGTTTCACTTATTTGTGGAGCATAACAAGTAGCATGGAGGACATGGGGAGTTAGGAGAAGGGAGTTGGGGGAAATTGGAAGGGGAGGTGAACCATGAGAGACTATGGACTCTGAAAAACAATCTGAGGGGTTTGAAGTGGTGGGGGGTGGGAGGAAGGGGGAAGCAGGTGGTGGGTATTCAAGAGGGCTCGGATTGCATGGAGCACTGGGTGTGGTACAAAAACAATGAATACTGTTATGCTGAAAATAAATTTAAAAAATTTCAAAAAATAATAATAAAATAAATAAAATTAAGGAAAAAAAAATGTCCAGTGAAAACAACCTGAGGGTTTTGAAGGGGAGGGTGTGGGTAGGTGGGAGGTTCAGGGAACCAGGTGGTAGGTATTAGGGAGGGCACGTATTGCATGGAGCACTGGGTGTGGTGCAAAAACAATGAATACTGCTACGCTGAAAAGAAATTAAAAAAAAAAAAAAAAAGAAAACATTAAAAAAAAAAAAAAGAATGTCCAGTGAGCTAAAAAAAATAAAATCAAAACAAAACCAAAACAGAACAAAACAAAACAAAAGCAATTAGAGAATGTCAAAGGGGATGCTAGGCGCTATTATGAAAAAGCTTCTATTGGTCAAACCCAGGACAATTTGAACATCAAAATAAAATAAGGACAGTAATAGATTAAAATCCATCACATAAAAGAAAAGGATCCAAGAGTTTACACTGATGATCAATAAATACATAAATAAAGGAGAAAAGAAAGGTCTCCTTTACAGGAAAATGTCAACTAATAAAGATAAAAGGAATAATGGGTTGGAAGAATCATTTTATAATCATTGTGGGAAAAATAATTCTGGCAAAAATTATGAGTGGATGCTGGATCTGGAATCTGGTCAAGAATGGAATACTTAGGGTGCCTGAGTGGCTCAGTGGATTAAGCCGCTGCCTTCAGCTTGGGTCGTGATCTCGGGGTCCTGGGATCGAGTTCCACGTCGGGCTCTCTGCTCAGCAGGGAGCCTGCTTTCCTCTATCTCCCTCTCTGCCTGCCTCTCCGTCTGCTTGTGATCTCTCTCTGTCAAATAAATAAATAAAATCTTTAAAAAATATATTAAAAAAAAAAGAATGGAATACTTACAGCATCTCCAAGTATCAAGTATCTTCTCACATATTACTCATTAATTACCAGAATTATGAAGATAGTTTTTAACCAAACGATCAAAATGAATATTTATCAGTAAGAGACAAATGGACTACATGTGCTTCTGGCCATGATACCCTGAGAAGGGCAAATCATCCATTATGCAGTATTCCAGCCAAACATGGATATGTAAGCTGACTCTAAACATGAGGCATATCAGAGGAATGAACCCAAATGGATTTTTTAATCTTCAATTTTTTATCTTCAAAAATGCTGTGAAGCCAGAGAAAAGCTGAGGAATAGTTCAAGGACATTTTCGGGATAACTGAAAAACTAGGCATATGGGCTGAAGACTGGATAAAATATTGTATCGATGTTAAATTTCCTGAATTTGGTAACTGTACAGTGGCTGTATCACAGTATATTCTTGTTCTTAGGAAACACACTGAAGTATTAAGGCATAATATATGCAACCTAGTCTCAAATGGTGCAGAACAGTAATATCTATCTCTACACAGAGAGAGTGATAGAATAATTTTGGAAAAATTTTCAAATTGATGAATATCGGTAAAGAGTATATACTAGTTATTTTTATTATTCTTACAACTTTTCTGTAAACAAAAATTTGGTGTGGAATCCAGGCATGTGAATTTGAAAAAAGTTCTTTGTTAGGTGTACATGCAGTTTAAAAATTACCGCTCCAGGGTTTAGTGTAATACACACTGAAAATCATCACCAAGAAATAAATGCCTGGCATTATGGCTTAAGAGAAGTAGGAGACTCTATCAAAGAAAATACCAAAATAGCAAGATTTATTTTTGCCATTTTTGGTTGAAAATTTTAAAGAATGGAGGATATTTTTTTAAATAAAGTTGGAAAAAATACCCTTTTTAACTTTTTTGGTTCATATTTAAGGCTTGGAATTCCTGGCTATGTTCCCTCCTTCTGTACATATTATGTATATAATACCTAATAAAAATATTAAACAATAATAATGTTTTTGTACTAAAAAACACCATTTAATACTTTCTCTGTGCTAAGCACTCTGTTAAAGCTTTTATATATGATCTCATTTTAATCCTCACAATAATCCTAATAGGTAGAAATTATTATTCTAATTTTATACCTGAGGAAACTGTGACCCAGAGAGGTTAAGCAACTTTACCTGAGATCTCCTAGCTGACAAATGTAAAATTTAGTATTCAAACTTAGGTCTGTCTGAGTCCAAAGACTTTAATCTTAACCACCAAACCTTATGCCCAGAACTGTTTGAGCCCACAGATGGCAAAGGCAATCTACCATCTGTTTCTTCATCACTGGCTCTCATCTCTTTTTTCTCTATCACTGCTTATTACCTCCATTGTTGTTCCCAGCTGCAGCTCTCTTCTCATAAGCTTTGATGTGAAAAACGATCTGGCTCAAACTCCGACACAGAATCTGATTTACCCATAGTCTGTGGTCTTCATCTTCCTCATCAGTAAAATAATGGATAATTTTTTTTAAAGATTTATTTATGGGGGATGGGAGACAAAGGGAGAGAGAGAATCTCATGCCTAGCACAGAGCCAATATGGGGCTGGACTCACAACCCATGAGATCATGACCTGAGCCAAAATCAAGACGGACGCTTAACCTACTGAGCTACCCACATGTCCCAATAACGGATAACTCTTACCCCATGGGATTTAGAGGGGATAACGTTTAGAAAACCTATCCCACAGCAGGTAATTTACAATAACAGGTAGTTTTGTATTCATCTCTCAACCCTCTTTAAATAATAATCTCATGTTGCTTTTTTCATTTCTGAGTACATCCAATTATTTTGGATTTAATTACCTGAGTTGTTACAGTCTGGCTTCTAATTTTCATTAATTTAGGATCTGTGAAATTTGGAGAGATGACATTTACCTTTGCTAGGAGAAAAAAACTAGTAAATACATTAAGTAAGAAGCATCGACTAACTTGGCCTCGATTTACATACTATATATATATATATAAACAAAGTTTGGCAAATACTTAGTCATCAATCAGTTATAAGAGAGATAACTTTTTGGCACTTAAGTACTACTACCATCTTTAATCATGATCAATGTTTCTAGAAATGAAAACTTTAAGACTTCACGGAAAGATTCAACATGTCAAAGTTCCTTTGGCAGTGTCACAAAATAAATCTGTCAATTAATAAGGGGAAATTTCTACTACAGATATTTAGAAGACCAGTAATTAAAAATTTAAAGTAGTTTGTGAATAGTATGTTTATTTTTTAGATCTTTAAAACCAATGCTGCAATTGTCGAGATTCATATTTTAAGCATATTAATTACAGAATACTATTTACTCAAATATGTTCACTAAGACAATACTTTAAAACTCACCTATCTATTGTGCTTTGTAAAGTTTATTATTTGTTTATTTATTTTTAAGACTTTATTTATTTATTTGTCAGCGAGATAGAGTACAGGCAGGCAGAGTGGCAGGCAGAGGCAGAGGGAGAAGCAGGCTCCTTGTAGAGCAAGGAGCCCAATGTGGTACTCGATCCCAGGATGCTGGGATCATGACCTGAGCCGAAGGCAGCCCCTTAACTGAATGAGCCACCCAGGAATCCCTAAAGTTTATTATTTAGTTTATTAAGAAATACAAATTTTAAAAAATGTATATACACACAGACCTTGTTTTACTGTGTTTTGCTTTACTACACTTCACAGATAGTGAGTTTAAGAAATTGAAGGTTTCAGGCAACCCTGCAACAAGCAAGTGCATCAGTACCATTTTCCCAACAGTATTTGTTCACTTTGAGTCTATGTCACATTTTGGTAATTCTTTCAATATAAACTTTTCCATTATTGTATTTGTGATGGTGGTCTGTAATCAGTGATCATGACTCACCAAAAGCTCAGATGATGGTCAGCATCTTTTAGCCATAAAGTTTTTTCTAATTAAGGTATGTACGTGTTTTAGATATAATACTATTGCCACTTAATATATTACAGTATAGAGTAAACAACTTTTATATGCATTGGTAAACCAAAAATTTCATCTGATTTGCTTTATTGTGATGTTCAATTTATTGTGATGGTCTGGAAGCAAACACTCAATATCTCCTAGGTATGCCTGTATAGAGGCAGTCCTTGCTTTGTACAGTATTGGGGTAGTGATTAATAGTAACCATGGGACCGTGTAAAGTGAGGCCACATCTCTAATATGCTCATGTCAATTAACATGGTACCATGCAAAGTAAGAACTGACTGCAAGTACTAAGATGAGGAATTGATTCCACACAATAGGCCACATGGATAAATCCAGTACTTAGATCTATAAAGTGCTCAGTAAATATTTGTTGAACAAATGGATGAATGGTAAGCAATGATAAAAGTAAAAACCGATTTAGATGAACCTTGACCTAAACTTCACCTAAAATTCATAGAAGAAAATCTTAAGGATCCAGGACTGGGCAAGAAGTTCTCATACTTGACATGAAAAGCATGATCCATAAAAGTAAAAACAGACAAGGTGCACCTCTATAGCCAAAACCTCGCTCTTTGAAAGACCATGTGAAGATTAAAACACAAGCTATGTACAGACTGATAAAAAATATTTGAAAACCTCATATCTGAAAAAGGACTAGTATCTAGAATACATAAACAACCCTCAAAACTCAACAGTAAAGAAATAAAAAATTCCAATTAAAAAGGGGACAAAAGACATGAACAGATATTTCACCAAAGATATAACAAATGGCACATAAGCATATGGTGACATGCTCACCATCATTACCCAGGAGGAAAGTGGTTATAATCATAAAGGGGTAGTATGAGGGATCCCTGTGGTATCTGAGCTGTTCAGTACCTTGACTGTGATGCCAGATACGTGAACCTGTGCAGAATTTCATATACTCATTTACACATGGGAGTAAAAATACAACTGGGGGAATATAAATAAAAAGATGGACTATTAATATCAATGTCTGAGTTGTGATAGTATATTATAGTTTTGCACATTGTTACCATCCATGGTAATTAGGTAAAGAGTACAAGAAATCTACCTGTGTATTTCTTGAAACTGCATGTGCATCCACAATTACCTCAAAAAAGGAGAGGACAAATTGTATACTTAAAATGGTTGAATTTTATGGTATGTGACTCATACCTCAATAAACAGCTTTAAAAAAAAGAATCAGGGGTGCCTGGGTGGCTCAGTTGGTTGAGCACTGACTCTCAATTTTGGTTCAGGTCGTGATCTCAGGGTCTTGAGAGCCACCTAGGGCTCTGCGACTCAGCAGGGAGTCTACTTGAAGCTCTCTCTCCCTCTCCCTCTCCCTCTGCCCCTCCCCTAGCTTGTGTGCTCTCTCTCTAATAAATAAATCTTAAAAATTTTTTTTAAAAATTAAAAAAAATAAAGACACCCTAGGAATCCTCTCTGATTTCATGGAATTTACCATATAAGTCAAAAGAAGACTTGATCAAGGATACAAATCCTTAAAGATACGAACACTATGTTTTAACTATTTACATAGGCTGTATCATAATTGGGTAAATGTATAAATGCTAAAGGATTGATGTTTGTGTGCCTCCTCCTTGATCTAATAAACATGTAAATGCAAAACACATTAAAGAGAAAACTTTGATTTTTATTGAGGTAATTATACATCCAAGTACATAAACTAATGTAAATTTGGATTGCTTCAACTGATATCATTTCTAAGGTACAGACATAATTTTATCAAAAATATTTTAAAAATCAGAGTAAGTTTTGTTTAAACCTTCTAAATTCTTACATATCCTGGTTTCCATTAAAATAACAGCAACATTAGTAATAATACTTTCATTGTGCATTGATGTAATAATTATTTGGAAGAGCTTATTTTTTTAAAAAATAGGTATTCAGGCCTTTTTGACTTTTTGAAGTTTATTTCTAGTTTTATTATGCTGAGTTTAGAGAATGCAGGTTATATGATGTCTGCTTGAGAAAAATGTGTAAGATTTCTTGACACTGCTACTCTTGGAGGGTGAATTTAAAGTTACAGCTCCAATTATATCATATTCTGTGTGACCTTAGATATTTCAAACAAGGTTTGTGAGCTTCTGTTTCCTATAAAATGGGGGAAATCACTCCTGCCTATTTTACAGGATTGCTGTGTGTCTCAATTGAGATAACATATAAAGACATCTTTTATCTATCTATTTTTTAAAGATTTTATTTATTTATTTGACAGACAGAGATCACTAGTAGGCAGAGAGGCAGGTGGAGAGAGAGGAGGAAGCAGGCTCCCTGCTGAGCAGAGAGCCTGATGTGGGGCTTGATCCCAGGACCCCGAGATCATGACCTGAGCCGAAAGCAGAGGCTTTAACCCACTGAGCTACCCAGGTGCCCCTAAAGACATCTTTTAATTGGTAAAACAGTATGTAGGTCCTGACTCACTTTTTTTTCTAATGCAAAAATCCAAGAAAGAATAATACTTTTCTGACATGATTTTAGAAGTAGTTTTCTCATTTTTAAAAAGTGAAATACAGTTTTAGACAACATGAATCTGGTATAACATCACACAATGACACTTCTATCTAAAGGCAGTGTAAATTAATCACCAATGACTATATTAGCCACCAATTTATTAAAGTTTCTAAGAACCATAACACTTTTCTATGCAGTAGATGGCTATGTTTCTAAAATAGATAGTATTTTTGACTGTATTTGTAATGTCTTGTTACTTTTTTCAAGAGTAGAGTATTTTCAAAAAAGCACAATATAGGATTTATTAATAGCCCTTAAATATCTAATACGAAGCTTATCTACAAAATGGTAAGCAACTTTAATCAAAATGTGTCTAGGTAACAAATTAAACATCAAATAAAATGCTATTCTATAAGAAAAGGGTAATTGCACTAGTGCTTTTAGTAATTCCATAGCACCAAGCATTCAAATAGCACATGCTGTGGAGATGACTCTATGTAATAAAGAATGGTTTACCCACCATTTAAGTAGAAAATACATGTGGAAGATGGGAAGAATAGAAATGAGTCTGGGGGATCAAAAAAGCAATCGTGTTTAAATACTTTTGTTTGAAGCAAACCAATTTCATCAGTCTCTTCCTGAGCAAACACTGTTAAAGCACTGGTGTGGGAGGATTGACATACAAATAAACTAATTAAAATAATAGCATGGAGGACATGGGGACTTAGAGTGGAGAAGGGAGTTGGGGGAAATTGGAAGGGGAGGTGAACCATGAGAGACTATGGACTCTGAAAAACAATCTGAGGGTTTTGAAGGGACGGGGGGTGGGAGGTTGGGGTACCAGGTGGTGGGTATTATAGAGGGCACGGATTGCATGGAGCACGGGGTGTGGTGCAAAAATAATGAATACTGTTATGCTGGAAATAAAAATAAATAAAAAAAAAAGAAAAAAAATTCATTATCAAAGTTAGTTTTATTCAGTAATTCTTAAACATCTGAACAGTGGAATTTAGAAATAAGACATTTCTTATCTTAGATAAAGATCTAAAATGTGTGCCAGAAATGTTATCTCTAAAATGTTAATTTTATAAAGACTTAAAGACAAGGAGATTCACTTACTTCTATCTTTTTAGAGATTTTCAATTAGAAAGTAACAATCAGATTTTGATTACTTTCGGTTTTAAAAATCTTTGTGATGTGATATTATTCTACGGAATAAGAATATGAGAAATGCTCTGATGAAATATTCTCTACAATACATTTAGAATCAAGTGGGCAGCCCAGCATTTATTTCTCTACTTCCAAAAGAACAGACCACCAAAGTAGTTTAGAACACAATAGGTGGAGAAATTTAAAAAAAAAAAAAAAGAAGAAAAAGAAGAAGAAAAAAACATGATAACCAATCACACCCCTAAAACTGAATGGCAACCACTGTAGAGAAAGAAGAAAGGGTAAGCCCACAAGCAGGTCTGCCTAAGGAGAAAAAGGGAAATAGCTAAGTACTAAGAGGTCACAAGGTACGTTAAACACATAAAAAAAACCCCACTCATTAAATTTAAAGATCTGGTTCTGCCAGAGCAGTTTGTGTTACTAAAAGGCATACCATTTGTAGGATTTTTTTTTTAATTCAAAAAGATTTATAATATTACTTTCTGAAGCTTTTTTCCAGTTTCTGTAATTTGATTCTAAAATGAGTGTTTACCAAATGGCATTTAAACAAATGCAAAAATTAAAATGTGTCATTTAAATGTAATCCAAAAGCTGAGAATTTTAACCTTATTTAAATTTTTTTGGCAAGTTCACCCCACTGTTTTAATCTTTAAATAAAATAAATTTATCATACTTCTCACTTGTTTTAACTTTTAAAGCAAAAACAATTATTCTTCTCACCAGCATTACTGGTTCTTACTTAACTGCACTATTTACTCAAACTCCTTGTAATCAGCAACTGCCACAGCACCATATCCCAACCCACCTCCCTGGGGCACAGCACACTCCATGCTCACTAATCAAAATGGTCATTTCTATGGAGGTTGAGGAATTAAAAAAAAACAAAGCAAAACAAAAACCGTAATTCTCACGGAACAGCTTTTAGACAAATAAAACAAAATACTAAAATATTGAGGACAGCCTAAGTATAATGAAAGTCAGAAATGAGATGAGAAAATATCTAGTAATGAAGAGACATAAAACCTAGATTTGATTCAGGCTCCTCCTCTTTACCAACTGTATCGGGAAAGTCACTTAAATTTCTATGTCTCAGTTTCCTCACCTGTAAAACAAAGGTTTTGAACCTGATGATCAATCCCTAAGGTCTCTTTCAGCTATAAAATTCTATGATTCTATAAAAATTAAGTGAAAAAAAAAATCCTAAAAATAAATAAATAAAATGAAGAGGTGATGGAAGGGTGAATGTGTGTGTGTAAGCATCTGTTCTTTTCATCTCTTTTCCCCTATGTTCATGACTAAACCCAATGCCTAACATTGAAACCACAGTTATGTTTTATCATCTCTATGTCACTAAAGTTATTTGTCCCAAATACAGTGTAAAATTTAATCAAGTCAGGGTGCTTTAGTTTTATTATCGAATTTACATCAATAAACTTGTCAGAAAAACAAAATAAGAAAATAAAAGAGAAATAAAAAATAAAAATAAGAAAATAAAAGAGAAAATAAAAGGGAATACAAATTCCTAGAAGTGGATATATTTAATTAAAGTTGTTTTAAAATAGTAAAATAATTCAATGAGAAAGCAACCAGTTAGATGTGTATTTCACAGACAATGATTTTGATGCATTAATCACAGGCCAGCCAAAGGATTAGCCTCAGTTTCCAAATTTGAATCAAAATGTAGAATAGCTGAACATAGCACTTGGATAAATAGTAAACCGTAAAATCATTAAGTTTGCATGACTAACTTCAATGCGCTGTGTTCAAAAAAGATAATCTCTTGGTAAATCAATGGCTTTATATTATGAAAAGAGGAAAATGACTCAATCTACACAAAAGCACAGTAAACACACAAACATTCCCTATTAATTTGATCACATAATAAATTACAATGTATGTTTTCACTTATTTAGCCATTAGTACCATAAGGTATTTCGTGGCTGGAAGCATCTCAACTGTGTTATTTTCTCAAGCAAATGTTTAAAATTTTGCAAATATATAAGGGCCCCAAATCACATTCATTAATTGGCTGTAACCTACTATAAATAAAATACGTAAACCTGACAGGGAATCTCAACTTAAAAGTCAAACTTATACTTTGAGAATTGACACATTTAGGCTGGTGTTAAGCACTTAAGTTATAAAAGATAAACCTAATACTTTACTAACCGGTAAGACTTTACATCATCTTTCAAACCTGGAAGAAGTGTATGCGGTTTTACCATAGATCATCCTCCAGTGTCACAACAAGCCCTGAAAACCTATATGTACGTTTAATTTGTAAGAAGGTTATGTGATTCACTGACAGAAGCTGTGCTGGTGATGGACAGCCAGGTAATGCTGATAGAAGGTGGTACCTGCCACCGAATAATAATGCTGAAAACAGACATAAAAAACACACTTCTGTTCTAAGATACACCTTTCCCATCCTTATTTGATCTCACACCAACAAAAAGACAGTCAATGACTTGCATTCTTTCTATACTAGAAAAGCATTACCTCTAGCTTTTCTAACCTCTCTCCTCAAGACCTACCAACGGTCATGTTTATTTTGGTACAGTGTCAACCATATAAAATGACGAGTAAGAAATACACAATCTCCAGTTGTGATATGCTTTGCTCATGTAGACCCTAAAAATACAAACATTCCTCTCACGCACATCATCCCTCATGAGGCATAATTTCCCAAGAAAAATAGTAAATGCTTCTTCGATAATCAGTAGGGGAAAAAAAGACAAAAAACAAAAACAACTTTTTTTCCAAGAGAGATAATGCTTGCACAAATTTGTTTTTTTTACAAATTGACGTTGCTCCTTCTCTGACTACACTTCTCTTGGATGCATTTTTGCTCAGTTATCCCTATGTAGTAACTCCTAAATGTTATCAGCCAGGCTGGGTTAGGCAGTCTAGAGGATAGCCCCCAAAACTTCTGGTTGGATTTCCTACTCACTTCTAATACAATGGCAGTAGTGGTGAGATACCACTGCTGAGATTAGGTCATAGCAGAGTATGGGCAGTCTTGTGCACTCTTTATTGCTCACCCTAGGGGAGCAATTCATTGTGTGAAAAGCCCATGTGGTGGAGAACCTAGGCCTACCAACAACCATGTGCATGCATTTGGAAGCAGATCCTCCTACCCCTCAGTAAGCCTTCAGATGGGATCATAGTCTCCACCTGCAGCTAAACTACAAATTCATGAAAGACCTTGGGTCAGAGGCTCTTTGCTAAGCTGTAACCAAATCTCCAACCCACAGAAACTGTGAGATAATAAACATTTGTTGTTTTAAGCTGCTAAATTTTGGAGTAATTTTTTACCCTCAATAGATAACTAATACAGATTCTCAGACAAATTATCAAATTAACTGGCTAAAAATGGGAAGTTTCCCACTCAACTTGAAAAACAATAAAATTTTCCTTCATTCTTAGATCTGGTCAATTTTGTAAGCCATTAGGGAAGTAAAAACCCTCCTATGCCATAAATATGGTCACCATACTCCAAATATTAAAAGGAGAAAGCAAGCAGAAATGAAAAACATAAATTAGCTTCACTTTGCAGTAGCAAAGATCATGATATATCGATTTGGAGAGAAACATCTAGGATCCTTGAAAATAAAAGTTCAATTTGTTAAAATAAGTAGCCTCAGTCATTAAACTACTAATTACATACAGAACCTAAAAATAAAAACAAAAAACTTGAATGGTGATTGGAATTTATGTATAATACTTAACTGGAAAACCCGACATAGAAGAGAGTAGAGACCAGTTACAAAGAAACAAACAAGAGATAAATTAATAATCTGTCAAATTTGTAACTCAAGTTTGATGGCTGAAGTACCCGGCAAAGCCATCATGATCTTAAGTAAAAGTGTCTGCATTCACATAACTGAAAAGTAAGTAAAGAACCGAAAACTGCCTATGCATCAAGAAAACACTCTACTTGAAAAGCAACACTTGGGCTAGAAAAGAGTAATCTTTACTATTGTCGGCTTTACTTCCTAAAGAGGCCGGGACACCACCTTGGGTCCCAAGTTAACCTATACTCCAGTGGCCTAGAAACACAAGGAACACACCTACTCCCGCCTCCTGATACAGAGTCTACATTTTAACACGCCACTACAACTGTCACTCAAAGTGCTCTGCACTGCCATTGGTCCCAAAGTCTTGCTGGTTGGCAAGTTTCTGCCAACAGGCAAACACCGGTTGTCTTTATTTCCAAGAAGAAAAGCAAGGGTATGTAGAGAAAAGACGCAAGAGTTCTGAAATATCTTGTACCTGAGCGACCTGCGATCCCCACCGCCGCCGCGACGAATCGGCCTCTGGGCGGGGGCTTTTAGTCAAAAAGAAAATGGCTCAGCCGGGAACTGGTGCCCAGGCCATGGAGATGGCGGTTCAAACTTTACTTGTTCACGCCGGTGGAGGTATCAGCAGCGAGAATAGCAGAAGAAGCACAGGATCCCTCTGAACTCAGCGCACCTCAAGCTGCAGCAGCCAGAGCGACCGACGGTCCGACTTTTGACGTTTCCTATTGTTGCCGGAAGTGACGTTAGGGTTCTGAGCCTTAGAGAAGAAGCATTTTTATTCCGGGTCTTTACGATTCGGTATAGATTCTCCGTTTCTCACATCGCATCCCGAGCCACTTTAAGCATCAACACTAGAAAAACTTTTAATCTGAAATTTGCGGTCGGACTGGCTGTTGAAAATCCTCTCCGCAGAGTCAAGTT
The DNA here is from genome assembly GCF_009829155.1 of Mustela erminea. Lineage (NCBI taxonomy): Eukaryota > Metazoa > Chordata > Mammalia > Carnivora > Mustelidae > Mustela > Mustela erminea. The sequence goes on from NC_045615.1 coordinate 11,009,138, forward strand.
TCCTCAGCGGTCTGGACAAATGTGGTGTGGAATCTGCAGCGAGGAATCGTGAAGCACCGAGGAGCTGGCTGCTTTGAAGGTCTTCCCGCGGCGCGTGGCGGGCTTTGACCCACTGTTTAAATACCAACGGTCGACTCGAGGGGTGCGCGGAGGTGCAGGTGTCCGGCTGCAGCGAGTAGCTGCTGGAGGCTGGGCTCCGGTGGCTATCTCTGGTCGCATATGCTACCTCCCTCTCTCCCGGCTGTGAGGGGCCAGAGGCCTTCGGGGCCCTCTTTGCTTGGCGGCTGCTGGGGAAGCTGGCGAGAGTGCGCCCCAGGTTAAGCAGGGGAAGAAGCCTGTCTCTGTAGCCCTTACCGAAACCACGGAAGGGAGCAAATGACCAGGTCTGCCTTTTCATCCTTTTAAATCAAATGGAGGGAGGGGAGCCCTAGATATACCTTGCCTATAAACCCAACTGGTATAGTGTGATGATAAACAGCGAAATAGGAAGAATCGTGGCATCTAATTTTCTTAGTTTAGGGTAGGGTTGGGAAATTACTGACCGATTCCTTCAGTTGGAACCTATGAGCTGAGGAAAGGATCCTACTCCTCCGAAACGCTGAGTAGAAGAGGTCGAAGTAGTGAGTTTTTCTTGCCTGCATTTCTTTGAGTTTCCTTATATCTCTGCCTTCTAGACAACTTAACAGTTTTTCCCTCTCGCTGCGAAGAAAATCCATCTTGGCATTTTGATTCCGAAATTATGGGTACACAAGACTATTTTTCTAAAATTATCCACAAATATTTTGTATTTTGAGCAGTTTTATATGTGAACACAGCAATACTATTGAGCTATATTCTTGTCTCGGACCCCCATTGTTTTTCGCCCAATCTTCTGTGTTTTTCCTTTTCCAGACCTTTCTACGTAACTCTTAGAACAGTATTTCCCCTACTGCATTTTGAGCAAATTTCATAAACTGAACTTTACCCCTATCTACTCTATTTTTGATACACGGTTTTTAGATAATACGTAGTGTTGTAAGATATGTCACAAACTCTTAGCCATGGACTATAATCATTAAAGTCAGTGTACTTGCTTTGTTCTGAAGAAAAAAAATCACTCTGAGTTCAATGGCATTCCATTGGGAGGAATCATTTAAGACTTATAATCACAATGAGATTGAGCTAGATTAAAAATCGTAAACTGCTATTGTATACCCTTTTCACTACGTCTCCCCAATAAGTTTAGTTGAGCAGGTCTGACCTGCAGAGAAAATTCTCTGGAGGATGCTGGGAAGAAATATTGAATCCATCTTAATGGCTGAAACTGTGCTACAAGCAGAGTAATGGCTCTTTCCCCTTAACTTCTTTTAATAAGGGCTATAAAGTGAAAATATTAATATAAAGTGAAAATATTAATCCTTTTTTAAAAAGTAAGTTATTTTTTATTTCTGAAAGTACTGTGCTAAAATGTGCATGACTTGTAGATTGTCTTAATATCTTGGTTTTAGTGTTTTTCAGTTTCATAGTAGATTTAGCAAAGTCTCATGAAAATGTAGAATAGTGGCTATCATTTTTTTGTATAATACTCACTTCTTTTTAATCCCTTTATTTTTTCTATCCTGTTCTATTATTTACCTCCTTCACCTACAGATCCAACCTGTATTTGTATCTTACTCTTCTTCAAAAATATTTATTCTGCTGATACTGAAGAGGATGTGTTCCAAGGACATACTTTGTTGTCAGAAAGTCCATTATCAGAGGTAGAAATAATATGAGACATTGATCTATGTTCCAGGACTTCAGAGAAGGGAAAGACACCATAAAGTGCTAAGTAAAACAAAATTACATGTACTAAAAACATGGAATATATATTTGGAAGAATTAAAGTCTACAGAGGGAGATACAATTTATATTAAAGTTACAGAATGTCTTAGGAAAAGGTACCCCTAGAAGAGTCATATTAAGATAGGTGGGTCTGGAACTTAATACAATAGTTACTATATTGGCCAGTGGCAGTACCTAAGAATACATATATTTTGCAGTTACAACCAGATTAATTCCCACTTCATCTTTCCCAGGAAAGTAAAGGCTGGTCTTGGGAAGTCCTTTCTTACTGCTTTCTTATGTCCATCTATCCCTGAGTCATCTTAAAAGATATTTAATAAGGCTTATTTTCTTGGCTAATGTTTTGTATAATGTGATTTCAGGATCACTTCTTTTTCCTGTTATCTCCCATTTGGCAGACATTCCCTCTACCTAAAAATGTGAATATTTAGTAGTAATTGATTAACTGAAAAATACTGACTAGAATCCATGCATGAGCATATAAATTATACTCAATAACCTTTTCTTTACTATGTTCCTAAAGGAGAGGAGTCTTGGAACAGGAAGGTACTGTGTTCCTAAAGAGGGGGGGAAGCAGAATTTGGTGGCCATGGGCTTAAAATAGAAAGCCTACTAAATTTGGGATTTGCAAATTGCTGACCTTATTACCTCTAGTTATACATAAATACAGAGAAAGTGTGTAAGGGAATATTTTGTATCCTGTGCAACTGCTAGAATGTTGACTGGGGAAGAAGATTATACTAACTCTACCTGATTTATGAATTGTTCTGTTTGTTTTTAATGTCAATGACTTCATTTTAAAGGAGCTTCATTCCCAGAGGATTCATTATTCAAGGTATTGTTATATATTTTCCTTCTATGGAGTGTCCATGGACAGTTACAAATAGATCTTTTTAAGTGTGTTATTGGGCACTGCCTTACTGATTGACTAAACTTAGTTTAGAAGCCTTTTAGCTCTTTCTAGCAGATTCTTAACCATTTAATTACCTATCAATATTTATTTATTATATGAACCTCTTTTGAGAATAATCTTCGAGAATCTAATGAAAGCCCTGCACCATGCAATGAGTCATTTAAAAATATAATCTTATGGTGTTTTCTTTGGAATTTAAAATTTACAAATTTTATATTTAATATTTACAAATATTTAATATTTACAAATATTGTTTCTGTCTTTTGGTGCAGATATACATACCATACTGTTTCATACATATGTTCTCTGGAGTTGTATTCCTGTTTCATAGGCCCTTTATATGTCAGCTTTAGTAGATAGCACCATAAAGTTTTCTAAAGTAATTATACTTATTTACCCTTCCAGAGCATTGTATGAGTTTCATATGTTCTGTAGTTTCACATTTTGGATTTAGTTTGGAATTTCCTAATGATAAATAAGATTGCATATCTTTTCACATATTTACTCTTGTGAAGTTCTTGTTCGGGTCTCTTTCCCGTTTTCTATTATTGTCTTTCCTTTTCGTATTGCTTTGAAGGGAATTATTTATATATTCTAGATATGAATTTCTTTTGTTGGTTTTATAGTTCTATAGAAACATTTTCTCTCAGTGGTTTATCTTTCTACTCTCTTGAAGGTGTCTTTTGATGAACAGAGTTGCTAATTTTAATGTGATTCATCTTAACAGTTATAAGAAATCTTTCTCTACCTAAAGATCAAAGATAGTCTTCTCTATGATCTCCAGCAAGCCTGGTTGTCTTACATTTTATATTTAGATCTTCAACAAACCTGGAATTAATTTGGTAAAAGATATGAGGTACCATTTACATCAGGGGTCAAGATTTATTTATTCTATCTGGGTATTAAGTTGATACAGTACCATTTATTGAAAAAGACCGTCTTTTCTCCAGGCTACTCAGCATCAACTTTGTTATAAATCTAGTGTCAATATAAGCATTGTCTTTTTCTGGACTCTTCTGTTCCATTGTTTTATTTGTACATTTTCACTAATTCCAAATGTAACTTTATAATGAGTCTTGATATCCAGTGGTTAAGTCCTCCAATTTTGATTTTTATCAAGATTGATAGTTATCCTTTATCTTTTGCATTTCTGGATACATTTTCAAATCAGCTTGTCAATTTCCATTAAAAAAAAGAAAACCTTGAGAGTTTTTTTGGAGGGGGAAATTCATTGAATCTGTGGATCAATTTTTTGAGTCTTCCAATCCTTAAAGAAGTTGTATATTTTTTCTATTTATTGCTTCTTTAATTCATCTCAGTAAAGTTAGGGTTTTTTGTTTTGAGGTCTTATACTTCTTTTCTAGATTTATTCACATGTTTGTGATACTTTTGAGGCTACTTGATTTATACATAGAAATCTGTTTTTAAAATTATACAATTACTTGAGGGATACAGAGAAGTACAACTAGTTTTTATGTATTGGCCTTCTATCCAACAATCTTGCTAAATTCACTTATTTCTTTTGGACTCTTTTATTATATACAGTTATGTCATCTGTGAATTAGGACAATATTATTTCTTCCTTTTTAGCATTTATTCCTTTTATATATTCTTCTTGCATTTTAGTACTATCTGTGACCTCTAGTACAAGGTTAAAGAGAGATGATGGGAGGGAACAAAATTCATTCTCAGTCTCGGGAAGAAAGTTTCCTTTATTTCACCATAAAGCCTGATGTTTGCAGTAGGTTTTTGTTTGTTTGTTTTTTGGTAGATATCCTTTATCAAATGCACACAATTCCTTCTTTTCTAATGTCCTAAGAATTATATTATGAGTGAATGTTGAATTTTATGAAATATATTGATAGGATAACACTTTCTCTTTTACTTGTTAATACACTGACATTATAGTAATTCATTTTTTGTTTTGCTTATACTTTGGATTATAGTCCAATAGTATTCAGTTTATTTTGTCCTTCAGATAGTTTTACTTTTGACCATTGGGAACTGTTTCATTTGTCTCCTGTGTCCTGTTGACATACCCCCCATATTGGGATTGGTTTATTTTGTGTATACTTTCTCACTTTCTGGAACTATGTAATACTTTAGACTCATCTTGTATATGTTCTGTCCCAGCCTTAGAATTTACCATTTCTACAGGGAGTCCTGGTTGCTTTTATTGGAGAACATTATACACACTAAGATTTGAATGTGAGGTGTGTGCTCTTTACTGCTGGGGTGTTGTTGCTTTTAATCACTTTCAGCTGGAAGAGGAAGGCAATACGTATATATACTAGCTGTCTATATGCACTTATGGAGAAATACTTCAGTATATAACTGTTTGTATCTATATTAAGCTGAACATGAGTTCATACTGGAATTTTCTAACTAATGCATTAGGCAGGCATGGCTCATTCTAGTCTCTTCTGTTTACTGATCTATAAATTCCTACTCTAGCAATAAGAAACGTTACTTCTGTTCTGCCTTGTTTTACTTAATTTTTCAGTTCCCAGTGTGTGTTACTGGAATTGTAGTAACTCATGCACAGATGTATCAGAATTAATGCATAAGTAAATGGGAAACAACTTTCTAAACTTACATATAGTTTATAAACCAGCATACAGTGTTTATATGCAAGTGGTTTTGTCTTTAGCCTTGCACTCATTTCCAAAGTTACTTAGTTAACATCTTTTCCATGCATCCTCTTCTATGAGGTTTTTTCCCAGCTTCTAAATGGTTTTTTAAAGGTTGCATACATTAGGGTTCTCTTTGTGCTATCCTGTTTTATAGGTTTTGACAAATGCATACTGTTGTGTATATACCACTGCAGTATCATACAGAATACTTTCACTACTCTAAAAAATTTCCCTACGTTTACTTATTCAGCCCTCTCTTCTCCTTCCCTCTGAGTCCTTGGGGGGGTGTATTGTTTTCACTTTCACTACAGTTTTGCCTTTTCCAGAATGTCATATAATTAAGATCGTACAGTATATAATCTTTTCAGACTGGTTTCTTTCACTTAGGAAGATGCACTAAGGTCCATCCATGTCTTTTTGTCGCTGCTCATTTCCTCATTGCTGACTTAATATCCTGTTGTATGGATGTACCACGATTCTTTTCATCGATTCACCAATTGGAGGACATTTTGGTTGCTTTCACTTTTTGGTGATTATGAATAGAGCTGCTATAAACATTCGTGTGCAGGATGTTATAGGTACATACTTTTTAAGTTTGATTTGGTTAATACCTTGTTTACCTGATTGCTGATTGTATTGGTAAGACTATTTAGCTTTGTATCTGCTAAACTGCCCTCCAAAATGACTATACCATTTACATTTATTCCAGCAATACGTGAGAGTTTCTGTTGTTCCATATCCCATATGCATTTGGTATCATCAGTTTTTTGGATTCTAGCCATTATAATAGGTCTCTTTCTTTCTTTTTTTAAATTTGCAATCACCTAATGATATGTAAGACTGAGCATCTTATATGATTATTGTTATCTGTATGTGTTCTTTGGTGAGATGAATGTTCAGATATTTTGCCTATTTCTTAATTGGCTGGGTTTTTTTTTTTTTCTTGCTCCTATAGGAGTTATTTGTATATTTTGGGAACAAGTCTTTTATTCAATATGTATTTTTGTAAGTATTCTCTCCCAGTCTGTGAACTATCTTTTCATTCTCTTGACAATGTCTTTTTTAGGAAAGAATTTTTAAAATTAAGTGAAATACAACTTATTTTTTAAAAATTTGATGATGATCTGATATTATCTAAAAGCTCATTGGTAATCCTGGGGAAGCAGAGAGATAGTTGCCTAGCTGAACCAAGTATGTGGGATGGGGTATGGGGGGAGAGAAAATAAAAATCTAGGGTTTAGCAGCTCCTACATGGACTTTCAAATAATCATCCTTATTTCAACCCCCTTTGCCTTACCCCTTAGCCTTTCATAAGCATTAGAGGCCCTTCATTTCTGGACTTATCTTGCGGCTGTTTGTTTCCTCTTAAATGGGCAGATAAAATTAGCCTGTCTACTTTGCTAGGTTGGTTTTCACTTAATCATCTGCTTTCCATCTTCCAAAACTTTGTTGATACTTTCTGTCATGTGGAATCCCCTCTAATTCATTTTGCCCTGTTGAGTGTATATAGTTTTTAATCATTTACTTTCATTTTAGTGATGTTAAACAAAAGAAATAAAGATAACATGCATTTAATCTGCCATATTTTACAAGCATTTCTAATTTTTTTTTTTTTTTACTAATCTATTTTTATTTTTTAAACAAAACATCTTATTGGCAACTATATGAGATCAAAGCCCTGGGAATAATGACTAAATCTGTAATAAATTCCTTTGTCTTCATTTTTTACTGATCTTATTATGTAACCATTATAAGCATCTAAGATAGTCATTGATGGAGATTATTTTAGGTTGATTTCTCTCCCCAAATGGTACTTTGTTAAAAATAAACTATTAGGGAGACTATCATGAGACACATTGTAAGAATATGAACATAAGGCAAACTTTCTTTTTTTGTAAGGAAAAAGTATTTGGGGAAAATGCATTATCTTACATTTGGGAATATACTGTAGATAGACGATAGCACTGGACCAGTAGGGAAGATGTTAGTGGAGAAATAGCTAAGATAAGTATAGTAAGTGCGTGTAAGAGATGTGAACAAAATATAAAAGATTCAGAAATAGACTTAACCAGTGTTTTATGGATTTTTATTTTTAGGTGAAATATTAGAGTATTTCAAAAGCTGGAGCCGAATATAATGTTAAATAATGGCAACAGGTGACTTAAAAAGAAGCTTGCGGAACCTAGAACAAGTTCTTCGTTCACTAAATTATCCTCAAGAGGTGGATTGTGTTGGGTGAGCTATATATCAAACTTAATTTGTGTTCTTTTTGATAATGATTTGAATTAAGATTGGACATTGAGGGTGTATCTAAGTGGAGACAGGTTTTACTGGGTTGTTTAAAACATTTTCCTTGAAATGATTAAAATATTTTAGAAGGCAGGGAATTATAGGATTTTTTTGCTAAGTATGAGTCAGTGAAAAATTATAACTCAAGAGGTTTAAAACACCTTTTAGAAGTAGAACCACGAAATACAGCTGTACAAGGTATGGTTTCTGTACAACTTGTAAACTCATTAAAGTATAATGGATCTCATTAATTAAATAATTTTCTATCCTCTCACATTCAGTTAGATGGTATTTTTGATTTGGAAGATTCTAGTTGATGGGTTTCTTATGACAACTTACACCACATGCTAAGACTGTTATTAAGCTAACTCATTTAATAGACCCCACTTGAACCTTTTGCTGTAGTTTTCACTTTCCAAATATGACTTACTTGCTTTTATAGTATGTAGCAACTTGCATTTCTTCTATATTCATGCTGATCTAAATATGGTACTCTCATCATCTACCCCTTCATATTTCTTTTCTCCTCTTACCTGGGATTATTGATTAAAAGTATTCCCCACTATGGGGCGCCTGGGTGGCTCACTCGTTAAGCATCTGCTTTTGGCTCAGGTCATGATCCCAGGGTCCTGGAATTAAGCCCCACGTCTGTCCAGCTCCCTGCTGAGCGGGAAGCCTTCTTCTCCCTCTCCCAATCCCCCTCCTCGTGTTCCCTCTCTTGCTGTGTCTCCCTCTGTCAAATAAAGTATTCCCCACTAGAATATAAGCTGAAGACTGGGACTTTGTTTTGTTCACTGCAGTATCCCCACATTTAGAATTGTGCCTTTAGAGCTAACTAGACATTCAATGAATAAGTGTCAAGTGACAAGTCCAGATTAACTATATGTTCAAATAGTAGAGTAAAATTAGTTAAAACAGTAAAAAAAGAGAATCTTAGAATAATGTGCTTTACATGTAAGGGTGGATGTTCTAGGGGTGTGCTTTACGTATACATGTGGATGGACCATAGGGAGAGCTAACCCCAAGAGATGGCAAAATGAAAGGATAATGAAGACCATGGGAGAAAGTTGAGCTCTAAAGACCAATTCCAGGCCTTCTGTGTGAGAATCAGAAGTTGCTCCACAGCATGTACCGATCAGATCCTGCTTCCTTAACACAGAGACATGCTATGTTGTTGTCTCGCTGAGACTTAACCAGTTTGAATAGCCACATTTTCTTCTTCCTATTTGAAGCATCATTTTAAGATACATTCTGGATACGAATACTTAGAAAATGAACCAATTATTCTCCTATCTTTTGAGTTTGGAATTTAATATTTGATTTTCTAGCTGACTCAGGAGTATCATTAAGAATAATAATTTTTAGACTGTTTCACAACATAGTACTCTGCAGGGTCTTTTGAAATAAATCACACTACTTGCAGCTGCTTATTCAGGGTGCCCCCCCTCACCACATACACACTCCACCACATGTGTTTTGATTCTTATATTTCTTACTCATTTTTAACCTTTTTCTCAGCATCTCCTGTTTGTTAGTCTACTAGTTTATAATAACTGTTTATTATTATTTCTAATCAAATTCCCTAGAAACTAGATAATCAAGATTTTTGAATTAAAACAAGTGGTATTAAATGTAGACCCTGGCTGTCTTCTAGTTTAATGTGCATAAAATGGACAGATTTTGCTGTTCAAAAGTATTATTTTCATTTCCTATTTTCCAAGGTTGCTAGAATAGTTTTCTCATTGGGTAGAGTATTATCATATGCATAAATGTAAAAGAAACAATTATATTTGTCCTGAAAAATAAAATGTTATTTTATCATTGTATACTTGTTCTCTGTCTTTTAAAAAAGTTTCAGGTGAGGATGGGGAAATTTATGTATGTCTTGAATTTTGTGGAAAACGAATGTTTTCTATAAGTGCATTTTTACTTCAGTCGAACACATATAACTGGCTAATTGAAGAAATACCTCCTTGCTTTGTTGTGGGAGAATCAGTGAAGGTACTTCACATTGAGAAAATAAGGTCCACATGTAGACAAGTAGAAAAGAGTACAAGACAGAGCATAAGGCATCAGACACTGAATGCCCTGGGACTCATTCTGTGAGATATCAGTGTGGATCAGAAAATTGAGGGTGGCTCTCTGGGAGGCTTGAGATCTGCCAAATAGTTCATAAGAGGGAATAACAGGCCAAGAAGAATGGGATACCTTTCTAGGCTGGAGAAATTAGCATACTCTGCCAAGGCACAGATTTCTGCTGAGCTTGATACAAGTGGAGGATTGCAAACTAATCGGCCGAGTTACAGTAGATGCTTTTTCCAGCCCTGTTTCCCCTCTGTAACGTAGAATTCATAATATTTTACCCTTGCAGGTTTATTATAAAGAGCAAATGAGGTAATATAACAAGTGTTTGCAAGTATATTCAAGTGGTATATTTGTTTAATTAGAGAAAATGGACTGAACCAGTAAGGCTAAGCTTTGGAAACTCAAATACTGTGGTATATAGACTATACTATTACTAAAGAGTTAACTGTTTAAGTAAATGAACTTATTTCATAGTAACTTGGCTATAGTGAGTTAGAGTAGGAGATGGAATCTAAAGGGTTTTGTGTATCTCCTAATTATTTGGCTGTAGTGTTAATTTACAAATTATTGACACCATATTTTATATTCCCTTTCTTATCTGAGTTTGTGGTATTATGCTCATTAAATATCTTTCCCTTTTCTCCTGAACAGTTTGGTAAAGGGAGATACAGCAGCATCTTTGCCCATCATCAGCTATTCCCTTACCTCATATTCACCTTATGTAGCAGAACTTCTGATGGAATCCAATATAGAGCTCATAGCGAAGAATGACTTGCGCTTTATAGATACCGTCTATAAGGTATTTTTTAGTTCATGAAATAATTCTTTCAGAAGTCATTGAATGTTTTTTTTTAAGAGTAATGTTTTATAACCCCTTAATTATATGTGAACCACATCTATTTGACAGTATTTTGATATGTATTTCTCATTTAGACGCAGTCCCTATTATAATCAAGATAATTTAAGTTCCCATTATGTTTTATAATCTAATAAGTGGCAGTTGATAAAAACTTGTCATTGGTTACCATTTGCTCTTTTTATATCAGAATTTTAGTAAAATTTGGCATATCGGCAGAATTTAGAAATGTGACTTTATTGAGTAAAATTTGTAGTTTATAGAATTATAATTACCATAATTAGTAAGAGGAAACTACAGCTTTGAGATTTTATGTTCATTGATGTCTGGGACTATGTCTTATACCTAGTCCAGTATCTATATTTATACTGTATGTACACTGAACTTATCACGATTAAAAAATACCTCCATATTATCATTAATTTTTACTCAAGCACTGGTTTTCTCACTTCTGTTAAAACAACAAAACCCATTTATCAAATCTAATTTTTTATAAATAACAAATTGCATTTGATGAAATGGTACCTTTTATATGTAGAGTCTCTTTTTAGTCTTCCCTGTCTTTGACTCTAACCCCAGCAAACTTCCATGGAAACCTAAGAGGCACTTCTAAGAAATCCTAGGGTTCTACAATATAGGCTTTGAAAAATGCTGGACTAGTCTATTTCTTTTACTTTACAAACGAGACATTGAAACACAGAGACCCACTGACCATGTTGTGGAGGAATTAAATTATGATTTTTGTGACATCTGGTATGGTATTATTCTTTATTATCTAGTAAGTTAAGGAGTTTTCTAGTACCAATGAGGCTATTTGAACTTTTTGATCATTGTCTATATTTTTTCATCTGCCTAGACAGTCATCTATTCTCTGCTACTTCCTAACTAGCTGTTTCCTATGTAAATACCTATCTCCTACCTATGACTCATATTACCCCTATGAATCTCTTTAATACCCTTAATCTAATGGCTTGGTCCTTCTTTTCCTCTCAAAGGTGTTATTACATTCCTGACTGGGTGGCCATTTATGATTTTTGGATTTTGGTCTATTCCCTCTTTACAGCTTCTTCGTGATCAATTTAATTATAAACCAATCTTGACAAAAAAGCAGTTTCTCCAGTGTGGATTTGCAGAATGGAAAATTCAGATTGTTTGTGATATTTTGAATTGCGTGATGAAAAAGCACAAGGAATTGAGTAGTCTTGAGAAGGTAATTTTGTTAATTGATTTTAACTTACTCCAAGTAGCCCACTATTTTAATGTATGAAGTCAGTACCCTAGATAGCAAACTAACACAGATGTACAGTTACTGGATAATCGTACACCTGAATGTTTGCTTTAAATACTGGTCACTTGTTTTTACACATTTGTGACTTTGAGCTACTAGTCCTAAGCTAACTGTTCTGACAGCACATTTTCTTCACATCTTAGTTTTCAAAAGACATGTATGTCTCATTAGTTTCTTATCATTTGGCAGCTGTATTTCATATATGAAAATTTAAATAATATAATTTAAATATATGTCAGCTTTCACATAAAGTCTTAATATTTTATTTTTTTTAAGATTCCCTCACAACAGAGAAAGAAAGTCAGTTCTGTTAAGTCAGAACCTTCTTCAAGCACTGAGAAGACATCTACAGAACCTGTTGGCATTGACATCACTGGCAGGTTTATGACTTCAGGAAAGGTAGGAAAATAGAAAGAAAATGTGTCAGTGCTAAGAATTATCTACCTAATTAATCAGTGTACGAGTTTCACTTTTCTGACTAGTAGCTAGCCTAGTAAAACATTTTAGTCGGGGGCGCCTGGGTGGCTCTGTGGGTTAAGCCTTTGCCTTCAGCTTAGGTCATGGTCTCAGGGTCCTGGGATCAAGCCCCTCATTGGGCTCTCTGCTCAGTGGGGGCCTGGTTCTCCCTCTCTCTCTCTGCCTGCCTCTCTGCCTACTTGTTATCTCTCTTTCTGTCAAACAGATAAATAAAATCTTTAAAAAATAATCAGATATAGTAAAAGATTTTTAACAACGTATACCATATTATCCAGAGGACAGTCCTCACATTTTAAGAGGTTAGAGTTGTAAAATTGACGAATGTTTCTCTTTATGTTTCGAATGCTTACTTCTGTCTCATTGCCCAGGTAGAATAACAGTGATTTGGGAAGGCTATGTTATGTGGTCTTGACATGTACTCTTAATTATGTATCTAGTTTTTTGAAAACATGGGAATGTTTGAAGAGCATACCATTACTTATAGTGATAGGTTATGATGATTCATTTGCATATGTTCATATTTTTATACCAGGGGTATATATTATCCAGTGATTGATAGTCCCTACACATATAATCTGGTTTTGGGTTAGGTTTTTGAACATTTTTTTTTGTTGTTAATAAATAACCTACCCTTGTCTCCTTCGAGCACTAGTGGATGAATGAATCTAATGCCTTTAGAGATAGCTTTTCTATCTCCAAGAGACATTGAGGCCAAAATATTACTTTATAACAATTAGTATATTTTCAGCTGTCTTTCACTTTGGGCAAACCATTTCTGAAATTGAAAGATAGAATATCAAATAATCAAGGTGTAATTAGGTCAAAGATATGAATAGTTTCTGGCTGAGATAAAATATAACCATTTTGCAACATGTAAAAGAGCAATAAGAAAAGGAATTAAAAGACACATTGTTTCTGAATAAGTGCCCATACTTCTTGTAAACTTGAATCTCTAACTTATCTAACTCTTGTTAGTTTTATATGATTTTATTTTCTAATTTCTAAATGGTTTATATACATAGTGTCCCTCTCCAACTAGAATTTATATGAACAGGAATTTTATTATACAGCTTTTTTTGTAACCTTCCTGTGCTTAGCACAGACATTGTAAGCACTTACTAAGTATGAGCTGATCAAACTAAATATATTTTTCAATCTTCTATTTCAGTTTTGGGGCTGAATAATGATCTAAATTGCCCCTATAAGGTGCAAAACTTAAAGGCATTAAGTTTATTTTAGTTTTCTTAGAACAAAGTATTTTTTGTCATCAATAAAAATTATTTATTTATTTATTTATTTAGAAAGATTATTTATTTATTTATTTGTCAGAGGTGGGGGGTGCACAAGAAGGCAGAGTGGCAGGCAGAGGCAGAGGGAGAAGCAGGCTCCCTGACGAGCAGGGAACCTGATGCAGGGCTCGATCCCAGCACCCTGGGATCATGACCTGAGCCAAACGCAGCTTAACCGAGCCACCCAGGTCTCCCTATTAATCAAAATTTAATCAGTGTCCCAGATCTTTAATTAACAGAAATTTGAGTAAATTTTAAAAGTATTCCAACTTAGAAAAGTTGGAAATAAATAATCTTTCCAACTTAGAAAAGTTTGAGTCACTACTTTATGGGTAGAGATTGAGTCAGTACTAAAGCAAATGGTTTCTTTTCCCAGTATCTTCTCTGTAGAGTATGATTTGTGAATTCTATCGTACATTATATGACATCTTTGTGGTGCATATGCAGTCTGTCTGTAGTAGAGGAAGTAGGCAGAAAAGGCTTGTGTGAGTGCGTAGTTTGACCTCATGCCTTATTCTTAGGACTTTCTCTTTGTCATTATTAAGTTTGAATTATTAGATGAAGGTCTAATATTTTCTGGCTTGTTTATTAGAAAAAAAATTGCAATGGTCCCCTTCACGGAGCCAGTTCTTGATTATTTATATGTAAATTATGTGGCAACCTATTATGGGATGTTCCAAACATTCATAAAAGTACTCATTCCCAGGGAGCCTAGGTAGGTCAGTTGGTTAAGCATCTGCCTTGGGCTTGGGTCATGATCCCAAGTCCTGGGATTGAGCCCCACATCGGGCTTCCTGCTTAGCAGAAAGCCTGCTTCTCTTTCTCCCTCTGCTTGCTACTCACCCTGCTTGCTCTCTTTCTCTCTCTGTCAAATAAATGAATAAATAATCTTTTAAAAATTACCTATTCCCACTATTAGAAGTTGATCAACCCCTCCTTAATTTTTTTTTTTTTAAAGATTTTATTTATTTGTTAGAGAGCAGGAACAGGGGGAGTAGCAGGCAGAGGGGGGAAATAGGCTCCCTGCTGAGCAAGGAGCCTGTTGTGAGACTTGATCTCAGGACCCTGGGATCATGACCCGAGCTGAAGGCAGACTCTATTTTTTTTTTTTTTTTAAGATTTTATTTATTTATTTGACAGACAGAGATCACAAGTAGGCAGAAAGGCAGGTAGAGTGAGAGAGAGGAGGAAGCAGGCTTCCTGCTAAGCTGAGAGCCCCATGTGGGGCTCAATCCCAGGACCCTAGGATCATAACCTGAGCTGAAGGCACAGGTTTTAACCCACTGAGCCACCCAGGTGCCCCAAAAGGCAGACTCTTAACTACCTGAACTACCGAGGGGTTCCAGCCTGTCCTTAATCTTGTTTCATCTTTATTGTAACCACTTTTCTAGCATCTTTCCCCCCAAATCTGAAACAATATGAGTCAAATCCCAGACATCATTGAATAGGTATTTCAGTTTTTCTGGTGTGTAAGAATGCTTTAAAAATCAGGACCACAATTTCATCACACAAAATATTAGTAATAGTAATAACAGTTTAATCAATAGTGTTTGATAGATATCTTAATATGTTATTTAAACTTTGGTAAATCTTAAAGGGAAGAAAGATATTTCTTCTGAAAAGTTATCATGTCTGTGTTTAAAATAACTTTATGAGGAAACCATTGAAGCAGCTCTGACGTATTTTCCTTTATGCAGAAAAAAGCTGTGGTGATCCGTCACCTGTATAACGAAGATGGTGTTAACATTCCTGAAGATACGATAAGTACAGTAACAGATGTTAGTGAAACATTTGATGTGTGTAACTTAAAGACTACTGAAATAGAGATTCCTGAAGTAAAGTTCCCTGAAATCAAGTCTGAACAACAAGTAAGAATTTTGTTCTTCTTTAACAGATGCAAGGATTTCTTACTTTGATGTACATGATAACTTCAGCATCTAAACTTTGGAATGCCTCTAACCTTTTGAGTCACGAATCAAAATATAACACCTTTTACCATTATTTAAGAATAAATAAGTGTACTGTATAGGATCAACAGATACTATTTGCTGCTTATGTTTAGGGTACTGGACCAGGTGTTACGGGTAAGAATTTACTGATTCAGGGAATTTACAGTCTGGTGAGAGACTGTAATATACTACTTTGTACAGTGAGGGTTCTCTGTTTATCTATGCCTGTCCTTAATGAATGGAGAAACTAGTATACTCATGCCATTTCATTTTCCTTTTTGGGCCCTCATCATCCCTCTCTCACTCTAAGAATACCTTTCCTATTACTTTATTGTCACAGACTCTATTATAGTGTCCGTGTGTGTGTCTGTTATAGTGTCTAATCTGCACTGCTCCTGCTTAAACTTTTCTTTCTTCTCTTTCTTATAACTTCTCTACATCACAGTATACAGTTGTCCCTTATAAAAATTAACACAGGGTCATGAAGCTTAATTCCTTTTTGTAGCAAACTGAACAGTCTCAATACACTGTCATTTCTTTGTCACTCCCTCTTAGCTTTGTGCTAGGAGCTATTATAAAAAAGTTCGTGACAGTTTTCTCATACCACCAGGTATTGTTCTAAGAGCTTCATGCAAATTAATTTAATCCTCACAGGAACCGCATAAAGTAGGTACTGGGTTGTTTTTTGTTTGTTTGTTTGTTTGTTTTAACATATATAAGGAAATTGAGACCCCAAGGTCATACACCTCAGATGAGGTAGTTTCAGTGTCCGAGCATTCTGTCTCTCCAGATAGCACTCAATTCTCACACTATACTGCCTGTTGTAACTACTGAGATAACACAGTGCACTGAAAAATGGGATACATTGAATTTTAAGGGAATTTTAGTTGGTGTAGTATAATTTTTAACCTCTCTATTCATTTTAGGATGTTCAAATCAATCCTGAGATTACTGCGCTACAGACTATGCTTGTTGAATGCCAAGAAAAGCTTCAGAAACTGACTTTGGTAGAGAGTAGATTAGACTCTTTAGAAGAAAAAATGAAAGGAAAAGTGATGGTAAATGAAAAAACGTGGACTAATCTTCTAAGTCGTATCACTCTTCTTGAAACAGAAATGCTTCTGTCTAAAAAGGTATTTTCTTTCCTTAACATTTCTAGGATCTCAGATACAATTAAGTTTTCATTCATTGTAAAGTGTGTATTCTTTTTAGAAAAGCTAATTATGATAATATTAAGGTAGTGGATACTTAGTTGAAATGAGGCTCTGTTTAGATACAGCCTATTTTGTTGCTGTTGTGGTTATTGTTTTTCTCTTTATCAACTAAGATAACCTAGCAAGACTCTCTAGCTTCCGCTTTCAGAGCTGTTAATACTTGAACAGCTCTAAGCATTTAAAATAAGGTAGGACTGGGGCGCCTGGGTGGCTCAGTGGGTTAAGCCGCTGCCTTCGGCTCAGGTCATGATCTCAGGGTCCTGGGATCGAGTCCCGCATCGGGCTCTCTGCTCAGCAGGGAGCCTGCTTCCTTCTCTCTCTCTCTGCCTGCCTCTCTGCCTACTTGTGATCTTTCTCTGTCAAATAAATAATAAATAAAATCTTTAAAAAAAATAAATAAATAAATAAATAAATAAAAATAAAATAAGGTAGGATAATGTTTGATTTTCTTTTTAAAGATTTTATTTATTTATTTGACACACAGAGAGAGAAATTACAAGTAGGCAGAGAAGCAGGCAGAGAGAGAGCGGGGAAGCAGGCTCTCCTCCGAGCAGAGAGCCCGATACGGGACTCGATCCCAGGACCCTGAGACCATGACCTGAGCCGAAGGCAGAGCCTTAACCCACTGAGCCATCCAGGCGCCCTAATGTTTGATTTTTATGAGAAGCTTGAGATTATATTCTTTAATAGCCTAAATGGCCTATTTTTATGGGGAAAAGAAAAAATGGACAGGAAAAATTAAAATCATGACTTCCTGTTTTTATTCATTTACTCTGATCAAATTATAAATTTCATAGAAACGGTTAACCAAATTTGCCATGGTCTTATCAAATCTAAGAAATTTGTTTTTTTATTTACTTAGGATTTCAATTTCTGGTTCAGTTAAAAATGTTTAAACATTCATTATGTCATCTTTATATCTATGCTTAACAGCAAGAATATAAAACGAGTACATTTTTCTCTCCATTTTATTCTAAATACTAATCTTTATTATTCTAGAATAATGAATATATAGACTTCAGTGAAATGAATGAAGACTACGAATCTAGTAACGACATGGATATTCTGAGTCCTGGTAAGTTCTAATGTTATGGCAGTGGTATTGGTGGTATGGCAAGGAGTTTTCAGGAGGATGATTTACATAGGTGTTTGATAATTTTTATATTCCCAAGCCTTATTTTTTAGAAACTGTGGCACCCCTAGAACAAAAACAGTATTGAACTTACAGACTACTGAAGCCAAGCACTGATAAAAAAAGCCAGCTTACATATCCTATATGACATAGTGGTTTGGGCACTAAATTTATTAGACTACACATTTCAGATTTGGTAAAATGTTTCCTCTTTGCATTTGTCATTCATTTATTCAAAAAATTCCAAAGCTTAACTGTGAGGTCCTTGAAATCAAGATCTTAACCTTGTATTCTGTCTAGCAGGCAGAAAATAGGCCCGTATTTCTATCTCCAATATCTGTGTATAATAGAGCTCAATTTTTTATATAGTGAAAGAATCCTGAATGCCTGCTATTTGCAAAACCTTGCCTTTTCCTGGGATGGTAACTTAGTTGGTTAAGCGGCTCAGGTTGTGATCCCAGGTTGCTGGGATCAAATCCTGCATGGGTCTCCTTGCTCAGCGAGGAAGGAACCTGCTTCTTCCTCTATCTGCTGCTGCTCCTGCTTGTGCTTTCTGACAAATAAATAAAATCTTAAAAAAGACAAACCTTGCCTTTTCTGATTTTGCTTTTGCATTTTCATAGTTATAATTTTATTAATGTTATTATAGAACATAGCTTTAGCCCATTTAGTTAAAATATATACAAGTTTAAGCCACTGTGCTGTGACTTAGACTGATGGGCAGACAGGCCACATCTGAAATGGGTTATAGATTATGAACAAGGTAAATGTCTGGTCTCAAAGCTTATAATCCAAATGTGATCAATTAAAATAGTCAAACTTATATATAAATTCTTATACTTTGCGCCTTACATATATATGCTACATGGAAGCATATCTCAGAAGTTGAGAGCAATAATTCACTAAGCTGATTTTAGTATTAAGTTGGGAATGGTTTTGTGAAATTCCTGATTTGTTTCCCTTTTATCAGAAATAGTGTGTCCATGGCTGTAGGCATCTCTCTGTCTTGGTAAAATCAGTGAGAAGAGGTTTTTATTATGGATTGGGCTTATGTGGGGTGATTTTGGAGACAGTTTAAAGAAGCCAAGGGTTCTTCTAGTTTGGGTGCTGTCAAGAAACAGGAACAGTTTAATGACTGATAATTATCAAAGAATGAAAAAAAGAGCTGAAATTTTCAGTGGGAAAGAAGCACTCATATTAGTTGGGAGAGCACTATAGCTGGTCATTTGTGTGTTTACTTACATTCTGTCCTTGTCTATATTCATACGTGACAGCAGTCTTATTTTGTTTCATCACGGTAGTGAAGTAACTTCAGATGATGTTCATTTTCTGTGAAATTTTTTATGTTCAGGAGGGGATGCAGTGATCTAGTTGTTAATTACTAGATAGGCCATGACACTGAGGCTCTTTCTGTTTTTCCTTTGGGGTTTTTGTGTGTGTGTGTGTGTGTGCCTTTTTCCTCCCAAGAAAATAAAGTTATGATATCACAAGAGTGTGGTTCCAGTATGACTAGAAGGAAGGGTATATGTGGGTATATGAAGGAAACTGAAGCCGAAGAGTAGAAAGACAAAATCATATTTATGTGTAGATTTTTAACAAAGCTAATAATGATCAGATTTGTTTCAGGGAAAAATCATCTTAAAACAGAATAGTGATTCATTACAGGAAAGTAACACTGGGAAGGAGAGTAATTTGAAGGGTCTTTCAGTTATCTTTATTTCAGAATAATGGGGGTGTCTACCAAGGCTATGATAGAATAAAGAGGAAGTAATTTATTTAGCTGTTAGAATTGATAGGCCTTGATTGCTGATTGAAGTAGAAGTGGTGAAGGAGGAGGAAAAAGTCAAGACTGATCACTTATGTTTGACTTGTGTGGCTGGTTATACAAGTAACTATCAAAGTAACTAATTGTTACTTTAATAAAGTAGAGCATTATTAATAATAAAATAATAAAAATCAATTTATAATACAATTTATTGAATTAATGATTAATATTAAATAATATGATTTAATATAATTTATTAAATTAATAATAAAATCCTTAATAAAATAGAGAATTAAAGAGAAGGCTTGGGAAAAAATAATGAGTTCACTTTTGAAAATATTAAATTGTGTATGATACACTTAAGACAAAATATCCAGAAATCAGTTGGACATAATTTTTTCCGTGATTGGGAAGTACTAGTTTATAAATTACAGGTTTCCCTGCTATCAGAAGAGCATTACTGTGAAAACTTTCATAAGCCTAAATGGCATAAAACAAAGAAACAGTTACCACTAATTTATATAAAAATTCTTTAACCATTCCCAGACCCCAAAATGACTTCTCTTAGACTTTTCTGATACCTAAGGACACATCTTGCTAACGGAAGCACAGTTAAATTGTGATAAAGCACAGTTGCTCACAGGAGCAGTTCAGAGCTGTGGAGGCCTGGTGCTGAGCCGCTGAGTGTGTAGCTTCCAGGGAAGCCGCTTGGCGGGGCCACTCTCGCTGCTCAGGGTGTGAGGCCGCTGTAATGACTTGCTGCAAAACAAATGCTGAACACTATTTTCATTTTTCACCTTTATTCATAAAAGTCAACATCCTCCTTGATTTCTTTTGGTTAGCAAATAGATACTAATATGGGTCTTTTGTTAAAAGCAAAGTGTATAATTTGAAAACTGACAAAGTGGGAGATACCTGTATAGTTAAATGGCAAAGGACCTAACTAGTTCTCTTAATGCATTTAGGTCATAATTCTCCAAAGTTGGCAGTGAAAGCTTAATGGTCATGTGGCGAGAGTTGGCTAGAAAATCTAGATCTTAGAGTTCAGCTTTCTTCACGGAAGTCTATTAGTGGTGACTCTGAAACTCCCCTTTGGGGCCACTACTCTCCCCTTTGCTTTCTAGCCTGAGCTTAGTTACCACTCTTTTCTCAAATCTCCCATAGCACAGCTAAGAAACCATTACCTTTGTACAAGGAAGACTCTACTAGAGGCTCAGGAACGCAATAGGAAAAATCGTCACAGAAAGTAATACACACTTAGCTGATCTGGCTATCACATATGGCTGGTGTTCAGTATATGCCCCTGTAATCTCTGGAGTGCTGTATATGGCTCTCTGAATAGCCCCCTAGCCTGCCTACTACCATGTTTCTCTCATCATGAGGTACACCCTTGAAGGCTAGATAGATACCTACAAGGCTAGGCCCCAGAAAACAGAGCAGACAGAGCCATTCCTTCACCTTCTACTCTGTCTTCCCACTCTTTATTTCCTGTCCTTGGACTCAAAACCCACCTATTTTTGAACAGCTTAATTCAGAAGTGCCCTTTCAAGGACACTTCTCTCTATTCATAGAAAATAACCCAAGATTAGGGAGTGGTAGATAGAGTTCCTGCCTAGTGTCAAGTTATTACTTGAAATTACCTATTGCCAGCAGCACCTGCTAAAAGACCTGGGGGTAGCTAATCTACCATGTGATTTCGACCCAACTGGATCAAAAGTAAACACCCAACCCAGGGAATACTAATCCAAAAGGTGTTGAGCCAGATCATTTTCTCTCCCTTGGGGATTTAGAATTAGGATACTAAGTCAGTCAAATGATGTTGAGCCTGGAATGGGGTGGCCATTTTGTTTACATTCATGTTGATAAACAAGCAGAGGAATGGAGTAAGTAAGTAATAGAAGTAGACAAAAGAGCCTTTCTCCCTTTGAGATGAAAGTAAAAGTCTAGTTGTTTCTGTCCTCAGGTGGTAAAACCTTTTTCCTAAGTGAGGTTGTCTGTGTAGGCTTAAAATAAATTGTCCTATGTATACTAGCTTAAATGGGTGTCTTTTTTTTTTTTTGCCTTGATTTTGGAGCCATATGTATCTTGACTAAAACATAGGGCTGGATTTTATATTAATAGCAGCCTGTCTTATTTATGATGTTTTATAATTGATTGAGTTGTAGGAAAACTTTACCATCGTTTATTGAATGAATGGTATCAGCATACTGGAACTGGAAAGTTGTTCAGTTCTTTAGGAAAAAAACAATCTGTAAACCCCCCCTTTTTTTTCCATGCATATTTAGGATACAATGTTTCTTGATTTTCAAAAAGTACAGTCAGTGTTAGTAATAGTTACCACCACTTTAAGAAAACTATATACCTGAGTCAGTAGCTTATACTTAAAAATTGTGAACTTGCCTATTTATTCAATTGATTGCTGTGATAAAGGTAATAGTACCTTTTGGTCATTTTTATTGGCCTGTTTTGAACATCTAGATCTCTATGTCTAAGTCATTATCTTAAAAGAATAATAGAAATTTATCTGGGCCTACACTAGTAGTCATTTCATATTAAAATGTCTGTTTCTCTTCAATATATACATGAAATTTTTAGATATGACTCCACGGTGAAAGGAAAAGTTAACCTAAAAATAAATTTCTCCACAGATGGAAAAAGCAAAGAGGAGAGGCAAACAAGTATTCCTTTATCCTCTGGCTATAATACAGTGTCATCAGATTCAACTCCCAGAACCTCAGCTGGTAGTTACTGTGGTTTGAAAGAGAATTCAGAGGTAAGAAAACTGGCAACTGCTTAGATGATTTCCTTTCTAAGGTCAGAACAAGCAAGCATTAGATTTAGTTGTAGATGCCATTGACAAGAAAAAATAGTGGAACTGTAAATCTTAATCTCTCGTAAAAATTCTTTATGATAAGTAAATAGTACTTAATGCAATGTTTTAGAATGTGTTTTATATGTTCATGGTCCATCTTTGATGATGGTTTACTTTGAGAAATTGCCTAAATTTGTTGCTTTTTAAATTAAAGGAAACAACAATCCAGAAAATGGAAAGGATGAAAAAAATGTAAGTAACAGAAAGGGGCAACAGAAATTCATTTCTCTATAGGGAATTGTATAGGATTACAGTATATATGGAAAGTGCATGTGTGTTTCAAACCTTAAAGGTCTCTCAATCAGGTGTGGGATTCCCTTCAGGACTCCAGTGGGTAATAAATCCACCTACAGTTACGTGTTTGTGAGATGAGTCACTGTTTTGGTTTCCAACAAGTGATGTAAAACATTGTTAATGGAATTAATTGTGGGATTAAGCAGTGCAAAGATATTTGTGGTTGAAAGTTAATCAAGGGTATTATGTACTTTTGATAACTAATGTAGCAAAATATTTAATATATGTCGGTGGTTGGTTTGGAGACATTTTAAATATTATTAGAGTATGGCCAGTCTTTCAGACAGTTATTGGTAAAACAATACTAAAAATGATACTTGTTTCTTGTACAAATGTGAAACTACCAATGGGTATTAAAGAGCAATTAAAAGGAAATATGAAATGAACTTGTGTAAGATTATTATGAAGTCTACTACTTTAATGAACTATATCATTTTTTAAATTTGATAAGTATTAAAATAACTTGGGCTTAAGAATTAAAGACTCATAATTCACTTTGGTTGCTATTTCTCCCCTCTGGCCATAGTATATACTTAATTACTGTTTATACCTTTAAATAAGAAAAATACTGAAATTTATTTTAGGTTAAAAGCCTAATTTCAGCCACTTAAACCTATGCCTCATTATGAATTTTTTTTTTACTTAGTATGATTTATTTGTTGTATTGCAGGTTTGAAGAAACCGCAGAGTTACTGAAATGTCCAAATCACTAATTATAGAATTTTCTGCATCAACTTCTCTAGGACTTTGGCTACTGTACATATTGTATATTTTAAGAATTCTCTATAAATTTTAATATGCTACAATGTTTTTATGAAGAATTTGAATTTCATTTGGTATATGAGTTTTTTCAATATTGAATAAATACTTTTTATGCTATGATTACACTTCTTTACTCGGTTTTACTTTTTTAAGAAAAACTTATGTGCCAGTACATTTCTTTTAGAGAGTGAAGTCATTACACCACTGTGTTTTTGTGTTGACATTTGTTGGCAGTGTGCTAAGTAATATGTTTTTTAAAGTACAGCCTTGTGGACCATGGTTTACATCCTGTTGGAAACATTCCAACTGGGATTTGCGTATTGTACCCAGGAGGCTCTCATGCATACCATCTTGCCATCTGTACTGACTAATATGTTGTAATGAAAAGTTAAAAATGCTCATTGACAATTAAATGAAAATACAATTTTAGGCTAATCAAAAAGCAGTAATACATTTTTAGTTAACATTGAAAAAGTGAGAGTCTGATTCTCTTTTTGTATTTGGCAACAGGTCAGAAAGTTCACCACGAAAAGTGTGTTGAGTATTTTAGTGCTCTATTCCATAACACATTTTAAGACCAGCAGTACAGACACAGATGGTGGCCATCCAATATTACAAGATACACAGTATGGTTTTTTGTTTTCTTTTAAGCGACGGGAAGTTACATATTTTTCTAGAGAGAATAAAAGTCTTAGATGAAGTTAAATCAAGAGAAAAATGAAATTCACTTTAAATTACTAGCTACATTACTAGACAAATGATCTTTTTAAAAATGTTATACGTAAAAAATGTAATAACGGCTCTGAGAAATTTTTAAGAAAATTGATTCCATTATTTGGAAGGAAA
This sequence comes from Mustela erminea, assembly GCF_009829155.1. NCBI lineage: Eukaryota > Metazoa > Chordata > Mammalia > Carnivora > Mustelidae > Mustela > Mustela erminea. Next base: position 11,033,626 of record NC_045615.1, read on the forward strand.
AAAGGAGGGTTTTTTTTTCCCCTTTTTTATTATTATTTAGATCATCTGATTGCATTTTACTTATTTATTATCTGTTCATATTCTGTGTGTAATTTGATATTATCACATGAGACTAACATTAAAAGTTAATATTAACATTAAATTCGCTGTAGAAATAAAGCATTTTTAGTATTCTAATGTGTTTAGTCGTTAAAATTTATGTATTTTAAAAGTTAGCATACACGCTTAAATTTAGTAGAATTTCAGCAAATATTTCTAGGATTAATGAACCCACTTAGATTTTTCCATTATAAAAAAAATTACAGAAATCAAGATTAAAAGATTTTCTTGTAAAAGAAAAATCTATTAACTTCTAAACTATCAGTACCATCATGGAATTATAGCTCCACCTTGTGGTTCATGTGTCAATATTTTACCTTCTATTAAAACAGCTGGTTTCCCGTAAAAACTTATTTTATATTTTCTCTTTTGAAAAACTCAATTTATAGCATACATACACAGTTGTCCCTTCTACAACACAGGTGTGAATGGCCCAGAACTGCACAGGTCCACTTGTACATAGATTGTTTTTACAACACAGTACTGTAAATGTATTTTCTCGTCTGTATGATTCTTTTTCTTTCTTTTTTTAAAAAAATATTTTATTTATTTGAGAGAGAGAGAGAAAGCTCTGAGAGGGTGAGAGGGAGAAGCAGACTCCCTGCTAAGCGGGGAGCCCGATGAAAGACTCAATCCCAGGACCCTGGGACCATGACCAAAGCCAAAGGGTTTGGTTCTTAATAATGTTGTTGTTGTTTTCTCTAGCCTACTTCATTGTAATAATACCATGTATGGGGTGCCTTGGTGACTCAGTCGGTTGCCTACAGTTTAGGTCATAATCCTGGGATCCTGGGTTGGAGGCCCACATGGGGCTCCCTGCTCAGTGGAGGATCTGCTTCTCCCTCTCTCTCTGCCTCCTTCCCCTGCTCATGCTCTGTGTCTCTATCTCTGTCTTTCAAATAAATAAATAAATCTTTAAAAAAAAAAAAAAGAATGCAGTATGTGGTACATACAACAAAAACAGTGTGTTACATCAACATTATGTCATTGGAAAAGATTCTGGTCAACAGTAGGCTATTAGTAGTTAGGTTTTTGGGGAGTCCAGAGTTAAATGCAGATTTGACTGCATGGACAGTAGGCTCCCCAGCACCTGTGTTGTTCAGGGGTCAACTGTATATACAATTAGATTATTTGAAACTACTTTAATTTGAACTTACATACAGTATGCAAAATATAAATAGCTATTGAAATATAGTGAAAGATGTCTTATATTATCAAGTGGAAATTTGGAATCCAATTAAAAAATATTTTTATGTAACAACTCGAAACAAAAAGGAATAAATCAACTCATATTAACGCTATACATCTACACTTACAAAGAATCTCAGTACTACCCTGACAACATAATCTTTGCAGAAAACAAAGCTATTTTAACTTTGTTGAAGTTATTGAAGAAAGAGTCAAATAATTTCTTAGCTCTTCTAGAAATAGTAGAAAAGTTTTTTCTCATAATTTGGTAAGTGGCTTGTAACCTTAAACCCTTTTTGATTAACTTGAGGGCCTTGAGAAAGTGAGAGAAGAGAATCCTGGAGAGATTATTTGGAGCTACGTTATTAAAGTCTTAATTGGAATTTTCACTAACTCCATTCCCTTAATTCTCCCATAACCTGGGTAAAATGTATTTATTATACTACCAACAAAAACATTGCAGCGTGTGCTGCTCTATGTGTACTATATTTTGTGAATAGGTCTGGATAAAGATTATATAGGAACAGTTACATAAAGAATATGTTGAGGTAAAATACTAGTTAGAACAGATTAAAGAAAAGTAACATCAACAATGTGAAAATCCTGGGGCGCCTGGGTGGCTCAGTGAGTTAAGCCTCTACATTTGGCTCAGGACATGGTCTCAGGGTCCTGGGATCAAGCCCCACTCTCTGCTCAGCAGAGAGCCTGCTTCCCCCTCTTTCCCTGCCTGCCTCTCTGCTTACTTGTGATCTCTGTCAAATAAATATATAAAACCTTAAAAAAAAATTTAAACAGTGTGAAAATCCTAGACAAAGATAAGGATTAAAATGTTGGAAAAAGTAGCTCTCTCTTTTTTTTTTTTTTTAAATTCTAGTATTATTAACATAATGTATGTGGACTAAATATATTCACTGAAAAATAAAACTTAAAGACTTTGGAACAGTATTTTATAACATTCATTACATACAGCTTTATATAATTGACAGGCACTTAGGGAAGCATTAAAAATTAAAGGACCTTGTCAATTTTACAAACTACAACACTTTTGGAGCTTAAATAACAACATTATAGATTTAATTTTTACTTTTTAACAATCCCCAAGTTCATCTGTCCTTTCTTTCAAGCTGAAAGTTGTAGAAAGGGTGAAGAGGTGGAGTAGTGTAAAACTTTAAAGTTAAACTACAAAATTAAATCTTTAATTGCTGTGTCACTTGAGTTTTAATGTTTCTAGTGAGAACTGCAAGTTTCTTATACTATTCACAGAGAGGAGGAAGCTGGAAAACCAGTACTGACAACAGTAGCACACTGAGAACTGCAAATTTATTTGGGATGATGGTGGTGAAAGTTTATATTAATTTTATAATGGTTTTCATTATAGCTAATAGTTGTAGGAATGGAGACTCTATATCATATTTTTATTTTTCTCTCTGAAGCCAACTAAATCAACTAATAGAAAATTTTAATTTGATTTTTGTGAAAAGGGTTTTAGATGCAAAATGCTCAACTCAACATTTCAAATTAAGAACAGAAGACTTAAGTATCCCAAACGTGTACATTATTTGAATTTTATATTATGGATAGGTGGTAAGAAAAAGCAGAGAATCAGTACTAATTACCCAAGAAAGTTGAACTGTGGGACTTAGAGACATGGGAAAGCTGAATGTCGTGGCCTAAGTCCTAATTTGTAAACCCAATCATTCAGTTTCCTAAAGTTGATTTGTACTACTTGGACAGCAATCAATTTATGAAATTATTGGGTATAGCTCTCCAGTTTCTTTGGTGTTGAAATCCTGAAAGACATGCACTAGAATTATAAAGACATGCACATGGATATGCACTAGAATTATTCTATACCTGTTATTTAAATGTCTTTTGATCATCCCAATGGATGGAACCATAGGGCTCTCCATCTACTACCGCTTTTCACTTTTGTGGTGTATGAGTAAAATTTACCCGCCCAAGTTCCTTCTTTCTGGGTCCTCACTAGACAGTGCTTCTACTTCTTTAGTTATTTTTCTTGCCTTTGAAACTAACTTCTGAGTTTCTTTAAGAATGTATCCTTGTTAGGATATTTATGAAAAAGTTTTAAAATAAAATATTGACTGGTTAGTGATTATTATAAAAGTGTAAAACTCATTCAAATTAAAATGGTGCCATGATTGATCATTTTTAGGCACATTACTTCTGACTCACTTTCTATTTTTCTCATCCCTCACTTTGGTAAAGAAATATGTATTAGTAAAAAAAAAAATATGTATGAGCTTCTCTAAATCCTAATTCAGGTGGTTCGTCTTTTGCTTGCTTTACAACGTGACAGTTGCTATCAACACAATACAGAATCTCACTCAGCCAGATGACTACTCCTAATCCCACTGCAAATCCTACCCTTTATACTATTTTACCCATCAAACTCCTTTCCCATTGCCACTGCATTCCCACTTCTGTTCTTTGTTTGCACTGTTCACTTATCTCTCTGCTTATAGTCTTGCCTCCTTTAATGTAGCCACACTGCTAGGAAAGTGTGTTTTTTGAAGTTTTTCTTTGATTATGCTACGCTGCTCCTTAACATGTTCTTTAAATTTCTCTTATTCCTGCTAAGCAAATCCCAAACTTCTTACCCTGGACAGTGTCTTCACTTTCTTTAAAGTCTTATCTACATTTCTAGAGTCATCATCTATACATCTACTGTCTGTATACTTAGGACTCTTTAGCTGTGCTTTTGCACACTATTTCTTTTTGTTTGTTTTGTTTTTTTAATCTTTTTTTTTTTAAAGACTTTATTTATTTATTTGGCAGACAGAGATTACAAGTAGGCAGAGAGGCAGGCAGGGAGAGGGGGTGGGGGAAGCAGGCTCCCTGCTGAGCAGAGAACCCGATTGGGTGGGGGGATCCCAGGACCCAGAGGTCATGACCTGAGCTGAAGGCAGAGGCTCTAACCCACTGAGCCACGAGGCGCCCCTTTTGCACACTATTTCTTTTGCAGAGAATGATTTTCCCTCCGTTTGGCTTATCTTCTAAGACACTGTACCTTCCTTAAAAGGCTTTTTTCTCTGTACCTTCCTTTAAAAGCTTTTCTCAACTACAGAAGCCAAATTATATGCTCCTATCTCTTTATGGCTTTAGTGTCATGTTTATACTTTTGATTTTTATTCCAATTCCATAGTTGTTTGTTTGTGACTACTCTCTATTGGCTCTGTCAGTTTTCAGGTTTTTTCCCTGAAGTTTATTTCCCCCTAGTGCCTAGCATTTGACTATTTGTTTGTTTATTCATTACAAACTAAGTAGTACTTAGTCATCATTTGTTGACTGAATGAATATCAAATTATAATGCAATTATAATCAAGGTTTGCAGATAAGTAAGATTTTATTAAGTTGAAAGTTGCAGTCTGGCCCCTTGTGCTATATCCTTTCAATGGAAGGAGGGTATTGAGGGAGGAAAGATCTAATCAGCATATGTTCTAGAAAAGGGTCATCATACTTTGCTGATATGTTAATGAATGATATAGACTCAGAGTTGATAGAAGTGTTTACTGGGTCTCAATCGGTGAGCCTAGGCACTGGCCCCAGGCAGAGAACAAGATAAACATGGTTCCTTTTCTCACAGAGCTAAAAACTGAGCAGGAAATGACAGTTAAGTAAGTAATAATGTCTAATAAGTACTTAAAAGGAAGTATGATACATCTGACTAATCTGGGGGGTGGGGTGGGGGGGTGGGGGACAGGGAGAAGGTTTCTAAGAAGTGCTGTTAATCTGTGCTGTTACTGTAAATCCTAACAGGTGAATGAGGGATAGCCAGGGAAGGTTTAAGCAAAAGGGCTAGTGTAAACCAGGTCCTTGAGAGGAAAGTCATTTGAAGGAAATTCACTGAGACTAGCCTGCATCCTGTGGAGGTGGGAGGGGAGTGGTGAGCGGTCCCTTCATAGAGGCCCCAGGGCAGTTTGAATTTAGTGGAAAAATTAAGGAGCAAAATATCTAACCAGATTGAGTTTTTGAATCATTTATTCTAGTGCTATATTCTGAAGAATGAGTAAGCGGTGGCAAAGCTAAAGGGGGAGAAACTGTTTAGAAGGCCATTACAGTCATCTACCAAAGAGATAGTAAGGCTGACTCAGTTTATCCTAACAGTGGAGATGGAGGGAAATAATGGGATTGAGAATGTGCAGTTCTTCTCATTTAAGACTCTTAAATTGGATTTAAATTGATCTTGTTTAAGGACTATCTTCAAGGGGCGCCTGAGTGGCTCAGTGGGTTAAGCCTCTGCCTTCAGCTCAGGTCATGGTCTCAGGGTCCTGGGATCGAGCCTCGCATCTGGCTCTCTGCTCAGCAGGGAGCCTGCTTCTCCGTCTCTCTCTGCCTGCCTCTCTGCCTACTTGTGATCTCTGTCTGTCAAATTAACAAATAAAATGTTTAAAAAAAAAAAAGGACTATCTTCAATTAATATCTGCATGGGGGGTGATATTACATTAATAATTCGTCTGCTATTTTACTAATTGGTCCTGAACTGGAATCTTAATGAAATACACAAAGTCTTCAGCCATTCAACACCATCTATGAATCAGATTTGCACTGCACCAAGACCCCAAAGTAATTTGTAGGTAACTTGAATTTGAGGAGCACTAGTTTCCCCTTACATACCTCTTGTTTTGTTATCATAATCATCATTTGAATCTAAGCTTTCAAATTCTGATTCTTTTGAATTGCTTTCATCTAAATGCAACTTTTTATAACCCATGTTTAATACCTTGGGTTCCTTCCCCTTTCAAATGGATAGTTTAGGGTTTTGAATGCACTTTTCTTTTTCTTTATTCAGTTGAATTTTGTGTGAGTGTTAAAACCTTCTTTTTCCAAAATTAGGCGTAAACTGTACAAATTAGTGTTTGGTGTCTCTTTAGAAATGATTCTTCACTAAACATGCATAGGTCATACCAGTATCTTCTGTCTGAGAAGATACTGGTATGTTTCTGCTGAGAAGTTTCCCAATTTTTTACCTTAATTATGTTGCCCAAAGTGTAATGATCAATCCTCCTCTGCATAACATATTAACTTTTCAGTATTATGTCCCAGAGTCACCTTTTTGAATATATGGAAAGTAACTTTGGGAGTCCATATTTTACATTTAAATTAAAATTTAGTGATAAATGGTCTTACTAACTTTCAAAAAAAATAAAAACATCTGTTTTGTACAATCCAATTTGAGAAGTGTTAAAATGAGAGAGGAAAAAAATGCATCTTATATTTAAGAAAATATATTTAAGAAGCAGTATCGATAGACTGGGTTTGAGTAGAGAGGAAAGGAAGGCAGAAGCCATTAAGCATTCATCAACTTACCCAGTCAGTATGTCATCTTCTCAGTAAGCGATTCATACTAGTTTAGAATCACTTGTGTTTTCAATTTCTGATTATTGTTAATCTGTTGACATTCAAACTAGAAAACTAACAATGCCACAGTTGAAGACTTGAATGAAGGTTAAGAAAAAAAAATAAAGGGTTAAAATTTAAAAGCATTTCAGTATTCCATTTATCTGTTTCTCAATTTTGCAACATTTTCTTGAATCATTATGTCCTATTCCTTTTTCCCTTACCTTTTGGGTTAGGATTCATTTTTGCCCTTTATATACTCTGCTTTTTCAGTTTTTGAATGTGCTGGACTTTCCATGACCTTACACTATTTCATCTACCTGAAATGCTCCTTAATCCCCAATCTGTCTCTCTGTCTTCCTTCCTTCCTTTTTTTTCTTTTTTTCTTTAAGATTTTATTTGAGAGAGAGAAGGAGGGAAGGAAAGCACAAGTGGGAAGGGGGACAGAGAGAGGCAAAGGGACAGGCACTCCCCCTGCTGAGAAGGGAGCCTGATGAGGGACTCAGTCCCAGGATCCTGAGATCATGACCTGAGCTGAAGTCAGAAGCTGAACTGACCCGAGCCACCCAGGCATCACAACCCAAGTCTTTGTTTCCTATTCTGTCTACCTTGTCAAGGGAACTTCTACTTACCCCGTGGTTTCAGATGAAACATAAATTCCTCTAGGTAACATTCCCTAAGTCCCTAGCATGCTTTAAGCTTCCCATTACATACTATTAAAGCACCCTGTGATTTTTCTTCATTTTAGTTTGTACATTATTAAAGCCATTATTCACAATTGTTTCATAAGGTCTGCCCTCCCTGCTATACTGTAAGCTCTGTGTGAGAAACATCCTGAGTTTTGTTTACTGATGTATCCACCACACTTAGCACATGCCTGCTTGGTAGGGCATTCTCAGTTCATTTTGTGGTTTGATAAATGAACACTTAGACCCCCTCTAACCCCCAAGTTACTATATGGTTCAAATTTCGTAGAAAACTTTTACTGATTTCTAAATTCAACATCTTAAACTAATTTCAATTTAAAATCAACCTTTACTTAGCTATTAAATTTCTATATCTGGTAATGTATTTAAATGTGAGATACAGTATGTAGCATTAATTTCTAAGTTGGCAACTTTTAAAAAAATTCTCCATATTTTAAGTATTAATTTTCTTTTTTTTTTTTTTAGCGCTAGTTGGAATTTCTCCCATTAAAAAAGGTGAGGAAATTTTGCACAGAAGTACATAGGTCTCATTTAAAGCACTAAAAGCCAATGAATTTGAGAAAATGAGATTTCTGCTTGCAGCAATATAGTAGACAAGATATTTTAGAAATTTTAAAAACTCCTGCAACCCATCATCAAATATTCAACAGAAAAGATCGCAATAAATATCACAGGAAATAAGAAGAAATTCCATGAGACAAGAGAAAAAAATTTAGAGTCTCAAATTTGACTAAAACAGCACCCGCCCTGAGGTAATTTTGCTGATTAGAATCCTAAGGACTTGAGGGTTTTTTTCCCCATGTGTTCTCATCCGTCTTATCATGGAATAATTTAAATACAATCACATTCACCAGTTTAGGCCTTGAGAAATGTGTACATTCTTGTAACCATCACCCTAATCAACATGTGTCTTTGTAATTACTCCTCTCCCTCCGTCCTTGGTCCCTAGCAACCACTAATTTGTATTTTGTCATTTTAATTTTGCCATCACTAGAATTTCATGTAAATGCAACCCTATAGTGTTTGGCTTTTGAGAATCATCCATATTATGTGTATTAGCAGTTCATTCCTTTAATATTGCTGATAGTTATTTTACTATGTGGAAATACCCCAATTTCTGTGTTGTGCCATTAGTTGATGGTTATTTCCAGTTTGGGGATATTATGAATAAGGCTATTTGAACATTTGAATACAAATCTTTGAATACACATTTTCATTTCTCTTGGATAAATACCGAAGAATGATAGCTGAGTTCCATGATAACGTTATGTTTAACTTTCTGAGAAACTGCTAAACTCTTTTCCAAAATGACTCTATCATTTTACTTTCCCCACCAGCAATTTAGGAGTTGCATTTCTCCGCATCCTCACCAACACTCGGTTTCATCAACCTTTTAGTGGGTGCATGTGATGAAAGACTGAATGCAAGGCTGTAATCATGTGCGGTCTTGACATCTGGTAAAATGCGGAGGGCCTCACATGGCCTTGTCATTAGTTGCTCTCCCCACTTTGCTGCCCTGGCTGAGGTTCCCCTGCCAAACCACCCTCCTTCCCAGGGGGACCAGGCACAGTTCCTGCTTGTCCCTGAGTAGCAGGTTCCAGTTTCGTGCCAGACAGTTATTCAGAGAAGCCAGTCGTACCCTTAGGCGGTAACCAGGGGGCACCTCATAATGCTAAGAAGCTTACCTCCCACAGCCCCTAATTTTTCCGTTTTCAGGAGTTACTCATGTGTGGCCCTGCCGGTGGCACGCAGTGTCCAGGCTGTGTGTACATGTAACTTACACTGATGTTGACCTCATCTCTCCTGTACTAGATGTCCTATGCTGGGCCATCCCCATGATGTTAGGGTGGTAATCTTTCCCTCAACAGCGCAGTGAAAAGGACCCGATTAAAGCTGTGCATAATGGTGTCTCAGGGTAATTCTAGTTTACATTTCTCTAAGATGTTGATCTTCATATACTTATTTGCTATCTATATATCTTCTTTGGTGAAGTTTGGTTCAGAGCTGTTCCCTTTATTTATTTATTTTTAAAGATTCATTTATTTTAGAGAGAGAGCCCGGAAGAAGGGTCAGTGGGGGCGGAGAGAGAATCTAAACCCAGCTCTGGGCTGAGCATTATTATTAGTGCATTATAATGCACTAATTCAATCAGCTCTAGGCTGGATCTCCCAACCCTGAAATCCCCCACATGAGCCAAAACCAAGAGCTGGACACAATCCGCTGCACCACCCAGGTGCCCCATGTTCCCTATATATATATACGTTTTATTTATATATATACATACATACACACACACACACACACACACACACACGTGTGTATATATATATTTTTTAAAGATTTTATTTATTTATTTGACAGAGATCACAAGTAGGCAGAGAGGCAGGCAGAGAGAGGGGGGAAGCAGGCTCCCTGCGGAGCAGAAAGCCGGATGCGGGGGCTTGATCCCAGGACCCTGAGATCATGACCTGAGCCGAAGGCAGAGGCTTAACCCACTGAGCCCCCCAGGTGCCCCCCATGTTCCCTATATTTTAATTAGTGTCATCTTCCTAGTGAGATTTAAGAGTCCTTTGTCAGGTACATGTTTTGTAAAGATTTCTCCCAATCCTTCTCATTCATTTCCTTAACAATGTATTTTAAAGAGCATTAGTTCTAAATTTTAATAACATCCTGTTGATTTATGTATAAGTTATTGAGAGAAGCATGGTTGAAATCTCCAACTGTAATTATAGTTGGAGGCTACAAAAATTTTTTTAGTTCTCTCATTTATTGGGAATGTGTTATTAGATATATAAACATTTTGACTATTTCCTCATGACAAATTGACTATCATTATGAAATGGCCCTGCTTATCTAGTAATATCCCTCTCTTCTGAAATCAACTTTGACATTAATATAGCCACTCCAGCCTTCTTTTAGAAAGTATTATTACAGTAATTATTTCCCATCTTTTCAAGTATCTGGGATGTATTTAAAGTGAACTTCCTGAAGGTAATAGGCAATTTGGTCTTGCTCTTTCATCTAATGTGAAAATCTCTGGAGTGTTTGGGTCATTTACATTTAATTTGATTATGGATATGGTTGGCTTTAAAATCTACCACCTTATTTGTTTTCTGTTTCCCATTTGGTTTTAGTTCCTTTTTTGTTGTTCTGGCTGCTTTTCCTGAACTTTTTGCACTAATTTAATTTTTTAATGTTTCTATTTTACCTCTTTCATTGGCTTTTTCTTTCTTGCTTGCTTTCTTTCTTTTTTTTGCTTTGGTGTTGCCCTAAGGTTTGCAGTATAAATCTTTGACTTGTTACAGGCTACCTCCAAATGATAATGCACTAATTCAAGTAATACAACAAGAATATTATAACATACTTCCATTTTCTCTCAAGCTTTTTGTTATGTATTTTACCTCTACATGTGGTATAAACTCCATAGAACATTGTTATTAATTTTGTTTTAATCCATCCTCCTTTTTAAAAGAGGTTTAGGGGCATCTGGGTGGCTCAGTCAGTTAAGCGTCTACCTTTGGCTCAGGTCATGATCTCAGAGTCCTGGGACGGAGACCCAGGTCGGGCTCCTTGCTTAGCAGGGATCCTGCTTCTAACTCTCTGTCTGCTGCTTCCCCTGCTTATGTGCTCTGTCTCTCTCTCAAATAAATAAGTAAAATCTTTTTTAAAAAAAATAAAATAAAGAGGTTTAATTTTTTTTTTTAATCATGTATATCCATGTATTTGCCCTTGCTGGTATTTATTCTTTTATGGAGAGCCACATTTTCTCCTGGTATCATTTTCCTTCTGCCTGAAGGGATTTCTTTAACTTCTCACTAGTTTGCTAGTGATGAATTCTGAAACAGTCACTTTCATTTTTAAAAGATGTAAAAAAAAGAAAAGGATGTTTTTGCTGGGTATATAATTTTAGGTGAACAGGTTTGTTATTCTTCCTTTCAGCAATTTAAAGATGCCTCTCTACTGTTGTTTGGTTTTGCATTATTTCTGATGAGAAGTCTGTCATTTTTATCTTTGTTCCTTTATGGAATCTTCTTACTCTGCTTCTTTACTTAAGATTTCTCCTTATCACTGATTTTTAGCAATGAGAAAGGCTGTGTAGAAAAACTAAAATCAATTAGACAAAGTTTTATAATTAATAGAATTCGGTGGATTTGGGGTATTATATCTATATACAAAAATCACTTTTATTTCTATAGAAGAGCCATGAATGGATAGGTATATATTTATATACCTATGAATGTACATAAGTACAAATGTAATAAAAAGATGCATGAACTTCATGTAGAAAATTATAAAACTTAAGTAAAATAAAAACAAAGCCTAAATTAATGGAGAGATCTACCATCTTCATGCTAGGAATATTCAATAAAGATTGTCCATTCTCACCCAGTTTATAATTTCTGCACAGTTAATTCCAATCAAAACCTTCAGTATTTTCCTCCAGAATTTAAGATAATAGAGTTTAAGAAAGAAAAGCTACCAAAGATAACTAAGACAATTTTGAGGAAAAATGGGGTGTGGCTTTTATAAAACTATAGTAATTATAACAGTGATTAGAATTCTTAAACAATTGTAGTGCAGGGCAGTCAGACTGTTAGAGTGGAGAGCCCCCAAATAGACTGTATGTAGAATAAGATATAGAACAACTATTACATTACTGATCAGTGGGGAAAGGATGGATTATTCAGTAAATAGTTGTAGGAATACATGGCTATCAATATAGGCAATAATGCAGGGAAAGCCTCTTTTTACACCATTCACAATCATTTTCAGGTAGATCAAAGATATAGATATAAAAACAGGAAAGTAAGATCTGTAAACAGTATCGACATCACCTTTGAGCTACATCTGCAATTTTTAAAATATGCCTATTAGAGTTGGAGAAGCACTGATATAAAAAATTACATTTATGACATTGGGGTAAGGGAATGGTTTTTGAAATGCAAAAATGCACAAGCCATAACAGACAGAAAATAAATTTGACATTAATACTAAGTACTTGAATTATTGTCTGGAAAGATGGGGGCTTCCTGAAGGATTGGCAGTTCACACAGAAGGTAGCCCTGCAAATATGTCAGACTGGAAGCTACTTGACCATATTTTCAGCATCCTGGATCTATTGCACAAATAGCTTAACTTATAATGGCTTAAATATAAAAGGGAATTTATTACCTCACTGACTTGATGCGTAAAGGAAATCATAGATGAGCAGAGGCCCAGAAATCTCACCAAGGAAGGGAAAACAGCCAAGTTGTAGCCAAGTGGGAATTCCAATCCTGAGGACTCTGTGAACTGGGCACAGGAGCTAAGGCCAGTGTGTGTGTGAAGAAGATGCAGCTTGTGACTGTCCCTCCCCAACCCCCACCAAGCCAAAGTCCAGGTGTGTATCTGAGGGCCAACTCTCTGGACCTGTGCTGAGAAAATGCCGATGTTAAAGGGGTTTAACCGCTCTAAAACCAACACCTTTGTATCTCTCACATAATTTAGATGATCCTAAGGACAAAACGTAGGGTTAACAAGAGGCATGTGCTAGAGGTTATGGCGAAGCTGTCCAGCCTGACCAACTCCAGAGAGCTGTTTAGCTGCTTCATAAGAAGCCGGAGGGGGTCTCTTTTTCCACATGCCACCTGGAAAGACTTTCAGCCCAACTGGCAAAAGATTTCAAACTGCCAGTCAGGGAGAAGGGCCAGATCATTCCACACCCAAGTTTTCTACACCACTCTTATCCACCCTTTCTGCTTTGCCAGCAGTGGTTTTCCCTAATAGAGTCACTTAGAAAGTGATGCCAGTCTTCAAATTCCTTCTTCGATGTTATTCATATCCGCAGTGAAGCCAGTGAGATTGAGAAGGGGAGCTGGCAGTCTAGATGCCAAGGGTACAAGGTCAGGTGTGATGTCACACTGGCTGAAGACCTCAATTTGCATACCCGTGGGGCCAAACTATTGCAGTGGCCTTGTTGGAGGTGGACAAAGCCTGAGATCAAGGCCACCATCTAAGCACCCATCCCACTCCAGCATATTTCCCCATAGTTTCCTTCCTGATGGCATTGGTCAAGGGTTCCTGAAGCAAGTAGTTCTAAACCTCTGAGCCTTGGTTTCTTCCCCTAGACAGAGAAATTTACCTCAGCCCTAGTTCCCAAACTGGGCACCATGGAACTTCAGGAGATTCCAGAAGTGACTGCAGGGATTTGGTAGGAAACAAAAAGGTTCCAAGAGGAGCCCCAGGGGCTCTGAGCACTGACCCCCATGACTCTCAGCAAATACTTACAGTATTCATAGTAACATTGCATAAAACTGTTTTTTTGTTTGTTTGTTTTTAAAGATTTTATTTGTCAGAAAGCAAGGAAGCAAGCACAAGCAGGGAGAGCAACAGGCAGAGAGAGAAGTGGGCTCCCAGCTGAGCAAGGAGCCTGATATGGACTCGATCCCAGGACTCTGGGATCATGACCTGAGCCGAAGTCAAGTGCTTAACCAACTGAGCCACCCAGGAGTTCCACATTGCATGAAATTGTTTAAAAAAAAAAAAAAAAAGGAAAATGGTAGTAATTACTGGTGAGAAGTGAGACTGGAGAGATAGAATTTTGTATATAAACCTAAGGAGCTTTACCTTGCGAAACAACGGGAAGCCATAGGGACTAGAATTTCTTTTTACAAAGATTCCCCGAGGTGAGTTTTAGAAGGGAAATGAGAAGATGACAAAGGTAGAGGTACAAGGCCTGGTTAGGGAGCGGTTACACTCTTCAGGAGAGACACGGACCTACAGCAGAGAAATAGTATTGGAGACAAAAGGGAGACAGAAAAGAGAAATAGTGAGGAAATAGAATCAAAGAATGGTTGACTAGCCGGCTATGGAAAAGAGGAAGTTTCTGTCTTGGATGGACGATATGCACCAAAGAATGTTAATATTAGGCTTCTGGAAAGTCCCTTTTAAAGAGCTATGTCTATAAATGTGTCCAATAGGATAAATAACCTCCCACCTATAATTCCAGATAATTAAATAAACATATTGATTTGTTGGTCTTGTTTATATAACTGATCTCAATTTAGTGCCATGTCTACCCCAAAGAATGACTGTTTCTGCATAAATCCTATTTTCTGGGATTGGTTTCATAAAGTTCTCCTAAGAGATGCAAATACAATGCATTTTCTTAGTACTACCTAAGATGGTTTCTGATATGCCATTGGACTACCCCTGTCTTCTCTGCTCTTCTAGGCATAGGAAAACACAGGTTTTGTGGATTTGTCCATCTGGGACTTATTTTCAAGTCAAAAACATGGTACATTGTTCATTTTGGTCATGGAGTTAAAGACCATAGAATAAGTTTTTTTTGTTGTTGTTTTCTCTGAAAAGTGAGGAAATATAACAATTATTAATATAAAATAATCTATGTAATTTTGATAGATACAGTAGACACTTCGTTGTGTGCTCTCATGCTTCTCTTCCTTTGGGGACTTCACCCATATTTCTTTCTTTCTTTTTTTTTTTAATTTTTTATTTTTTATAAACATATATTTTTATCCCCAGGGGTACAGGTCTGTGAATCACCAGGTTTACACACTTCACAGCACTCAACAAAGCACACACCCTCCCCAATGTCCATAATCCCACCCCCTTCTCCCAACCCCCCTCCCCCCAGCAACCCTCAGTTTGTTTTGTGAGATTAAGAGTCACTTATGGTTTGTCTCCCTCCCAATCCCATCCTGTTTCATTGATTCTTCTCCTACCCATATTTCTTAATGGGCAACAATGCCTTCCCTTTCTGAGGTACGTTGTTTAGGTGACATGTATTCAGGTGCGGGTCCTCTTACATTATAACTCATTCTACTTATTCTCAGATACTTATTGATAGGTGAGGAGGTAACCCAACTGTGGACAAGGAATTTGATTTTTTGGCTTGGTTTTGTTTTGTTTTAAGGATTTTGGTCTTTCTGAGAAAGAGAAACCTCTTTCCTTATCCATATTAGTTACCAGGAAAGATTCTCCCTTATTCTATGCAATGAAGTATGAGGATTAGAGTCTGGAGCTGATAGTTATTTGTGCCTGAGTGAAAAGCTGCCATGTGAACCCAAAGAAAAAGCCAGTATCTTAAAGGGCACAATGATAAAAGTAGTATTTGAATTGTTAGAGGAAGCTTCCTCCAAAGCCTGATCTACCTTCAGACTTTCCATTTACATGAACCAAAATACCATTATTATTGTTAGAGACTGGATGGGTATCATGATGTATCCAGAAAATTGTGTGTAATTTCTAGGAAAAATCTTCTTCCTTTCTTTCTTTCTTTCTTTCTTTCTTTCTTTCTTTCTTTCTTTCTTTCTTTCTTTTTTTTTAAGATTTTATTTATTTGAGAGAGAGAGAATGAGCACAAGTAGGACAGAGAGAGAGGCAGAGGGAGTGGGAGAAGCAGACTGCTGAGCAGGAAGCCCAAGTCGGGACTTGATCCCAGGACCCAGAGATTATGACCTGAGCTGAAGGCAGACACTTAACTAACTGAGCTACCTAGGTGCCCCAGCACTTCCTTTCTTTTTTCATGGCAAAGAAGAACTATTCAATAACTATGATTTTTAACCATAACACTTTGAAACATGCAAAACTATTGTACTGTGTTATTATTCTACAACTCAAGCCAGTTGAGTTTTATATAGATGGTTATCAATTGCTCTTGACTTCCTTGGACCAAAGTATCATTTAACAGCATATGAAAGTGGCTTTTTAAATCTGAAGTTATGTAGAAAAAGTTATGACAAACCACTATCATTTAAGACTGGAATGTAAAGAGTAATGGCTATTATATACTTTCTGATTTCCTTAGGAAGGTGAATCAGATTGAGTAGGAAAATACCCAGGAAAGCACTTGGCTCAAACACACAAAAATTACACATTTTAACAAGAGTTAATCACAAGAATTTTCAAAAAAGTTGTTAGCCTTTTCCCTCATGGTAAAGTTTTAGTGGATTGTTTAAGTTGTAAAAGCTAAAGTTGAAGGAGACCTATTTTTTAATTGTTTTGGTATATCTTCAAAGTTCTGAAATGATCAATGTTGAAATATATTTGGTGACTTAACAATAACATTTTGCTTCCAGGATAATGTTCTCATACTTTATAGCTTTCAGAATGTACTTTACTCATGGGAACTGAAAACGTAATGCTGTGAGAAACTGAAGGGGAAAAGTTCAAAAGGTATTACATGAGGGTTAGTTGTTGTTGTTGTTTTTGGGTTTTTTTGTGTGTTTTCAGTTCAAAAAAGGGTAAGACTTTGGATTATGTTGTTCTGTTTTTTTTTTTTTTAAAAAAAAAGCTTATGAATATATGTTAACCTTCAGGTTATCAACATTATTGCTTAAGATAGACTTATAGTAAAAACAGACTACTGAACTGTCCTGTTAAATTTTTAAAGATGAGTTTGGAGGAGTTACAAATAACATCCTCTAACCTTAGGTCAAAAAGAATATGTAAACTTGAATTTTTTAGATAAGAGTACTTATTTTAGCTTCAACTTTCATATTTTCTATAAAATGGCTATATAAGAATATATAATCTTTTCTGTTCTTGTTCTGAATATATACCACATGTTCATTTTTCAATATGTCAAGAAGACCATTTTCATTTTGATAATTTTTAGAAGTACAAAGCAATTTGTACTAAATTCATAACAAAGAAATAACTGTTGTTAATGTTTTGGTGTATCTACTTTTAAACTTTTTTTCTATCTATGTGTATTTATGTGATTGTATGGGCTATTAAGAATAAATGTTATAATTTAGATGTAATTTTTATTTTCATGAAACACAAAGGGCTAGAATCAGAGTGTGCCTTAGTTTAAAAAGAAAATTATTCAGTTTGAACATATCCATAAATTCTGGCTCAAGCACTCTATTTTTGGAGGAATAAATGCCATTTTGTTTCTAACTGGAGGGAAATAATGCTTAGGATTGAACTACTGCCTTCTTGGAATTGAGATCTAGAACACATGGAGACATTCCTCTCTAAATAATGCATTTGCTAATAGAAACAATCCACCAGGATGTTGAGCCAACACTTCTTGTGGAGGGTAGAGTTCTTGGGAATTTACTGAAAATGGAAAATTGATTACATTGGGCACAGAGGACATTTTTATTTATAGAAACACTTTTTAGATAAGACTTTTAAAAGCCAGGAAAGACATCACATTTAGGAGTGTTTCAGAAAAACACTGTAATCTATTTTCTTATTTTTAATAGGCATAAAAAAAGATTGCTATATTGATATTGACAGAAATTAGGTGGTTAATTGAAGATTTAACTTAAAAGGATGAATTACTCTAACATTGGTTTAGAATTTTTCTTGGCGACATATAGTTTAACTTTGTGGTCTGGCAAATTCCCAATAGCCATTTATCTAGTATGCATACCTTTCCACAGCTGGATTTTCAAATATGCTTATAGAGTTCATATGACAGAACTATCCTAAAAATAAATATGTCAGCAGGCTTTGCTTTATTGTATGCATTTCTTCTGGATGTAGCATAGCGAGATACAAACAGGAGACACTCTTAAGACATTCTGCCAGAGCTATTAAGTGTAGCATCGTTTAAGATTCTGGAAGGTGATTTAGAAACACCTGGGTTGAATATTTATATCTATGCCTTAAATCCTAAAAACCTTGCGGTTTTATAGTCCTTTCGGGAAAAGACAGGAACTACATTAACACTTGTTAGTATAACAGTTAATGCACTTGCTGCTGAGAAAGACTTTGTAAAAATTTTAAAATTATGCAAAAAAAGAAGACTAAAAAGGATTAGTGTTTGATCAGCACTTAGAGTTTTTAAGAATATATTTAAGAAATATATTTCATAGTTTGGGCTTGGGGGCATGAAAAGATGCATTGGAATAAAATTCTAAATATTATGTTCTGATGACTTGATTGTTTGAGATAACATTTAATGGAATGCAGCTGAAAGTCCCAACTAATGTTAAAACAACAATCAAGGTATTCTGCTCAAGCTTGTTCCATGTAGTCCTCTTGGAAACTATCTTTTTAACCATATTTAATTCACGTTCTTCTTCCCCTGCTCCCTCCCGTACATCTGTTTGATTCAACTTGATGCCATATGAGACAAAAGCTTAATTTGATAGAAGAATATGAGCTGTTAGATCAGTAGGGAGAAGAACCGTAAAGTTTCTTCCTCTCTGCACCAACAATGTATTTACGTTAAACAGCCATCATCTAGAAGAAGAGCATCTCTACCTCTCATCAGCAGGAGTCATTTGCAGCCTATACAGCTCATAGTGTATTTTTTCAAAATGGAAACTTAAAGGTTATCAGATAATACAGTAGCCCCGTGAAGTGCCAGCCTTTTGAAAAAGCCTCCTCTCCCACAAAGCAATCTTTGTCAAAAGTTGCAATAGCAATAATCATTGCTATTGTACCTACTGCAGTATTTACTTACTCAGTCAGACTACATATCTCATTAAAATCTCAACAATCCAATTTGTAGATACTTGTGTTATCCCATCTCACTGATGAGATGTCTGTATCAGTTACTCATTGTGATTAACAACCTACCTCCCAAGTTAATGGCTTCTAACCACAACCCTAATTAATTAATTAATTAATTAATTTTTAAGGTTTTATTTATCTATTTGACAGAGACACAGTGAGAGAGAGAACATAAGCAGGGAGAGTGAAGAGGGAGAAGCAGGCTTCCCGAGGAGCATGGAGCCCGACGCAGGGCTAGATCCCAGCTCCCTGGGATCATGACCTGAGCAGAAGGCAGAAGCTCAACGACTGAGCCACCCAGGTGCCCCACAACCCTGAATTTAACTCATGGTTCTGTGGATAGCAATTTGGGCGGGGCTTTGCTAGCTGGTCCTTGTAAGTCAAAGCCTGACTGGTCTGTGAAGGCCTTAGCTTAGACACCAGAGCGTCTCTACAGCGTTTCTCATTCTCCAGCCTATAAGCTGGGACTTGTTCTGGGTACTCTCAGGGTTCCAAAAGGTCCAGAGTGGAAGCTGTATGATCTCTTGAGGCCCAGGCTTGGAACTAGCACAACCTCATTTCTAGTGGTTTTTTTTTGTTTTGTTTTTTTTTTTTTTTTGAAGACCTTATTTATTTATTTGACAAACAGAGATCACAAGTAGGTGGAGAGGCAGGCAGAGAGAGAGAGGAGGAAGCAGGCTCCCCGCTGAGCAGAGAGCCCGATGCAGGGCTCGATCCCAGGACCCTGGGATCATGACCTGAGCCGAAGGCAGAGGCTTTAACCCACTGAGCTACCCAGGTGCCCCTCTAGTGTATTCTGTTGGCCAAAGCAAGTCACAAGTCCTACCAGGTTTCAAGTATGGTGGTGGAAGGAGGTGGACTCCACTTGGAAAGAGATTCTGACGATTTTTGTGTTCTACCATTGTTTCTGAGACAGAGTTGTCATTACGTGCCAGAGATCACACTCATAAGCTGCTGGCAGGTTTTCTATAACCATCTTGGCAGACAGTTTGACTTTTTTTTTTTTTTTTTTTAGTTACTTGTCTTATTATTAAATTGTAGGAATTCTTTATATATTCTGGATACAAGTCTTTCATATGACATATTGTGTTGTGAATATTTTCTCCCAGTTTTTGGCTTGCCTTTCCATTTCTTGATAGTATTTTTTAAAGAACAAATGTTTTTCATTTTAATGAAGTCCAATTTACCAATGACTTTCTTTTATGTCTTGTGCTTTTGGTGTCCTGTTTAAGAATGAACAAGTGAATGAAATGTGGCCAGAAGAGTCAAACTGTAGTCATAGAGGTGGAAGGGTGTAGAGACTGATGTGATCCAAGTGTTCTGTTTCGAAACAAATTTTGAATTCCATTTAATGAAATAGCCTTACTTGCCTTAACAAAAAATAATGCCTTACTTATGAGTGAGTCTATCTGATGCTCCGGGATAAAGGCCCACGTTCATTCCACAGCACAGGCTTGGACACTTTTCGAACACAGGAGCTCTAGCCTATGAATCAGAGAACTCAATGGTCCACTTGCCTCAGAACCACAACATTATTCATAATGTGCTCCAGTGCAAATAAAAACGATAAGACCACAATGAAAAGAATTGCTAATGTAGTGTGTGTGTGTGTGTGTGTGTATGTGTATACATATATATATATATATATGTATATATATATATATATGATGAATTCTGCCTTAATCTTCTCTGACCATTATCTGTATTTTAGTTTTCTATGTAGAGTCAACTAGTCAACTGCTTAAATATGTCCAAGCTACTAACAAGCCTTCCTGAATGAATAGCAGATGAACAACTGAATATAAATGAAAACAGATGCCTCAAAAAAGAAGATCCCAAATTGTCATCAACTCTTCACGATCACTACATGTGTTCTCTAACAAGCTCATATGCCCACAGCACATTGCCAAAGTTTATTGACTTCTTCCAAAGTTTCTGTATGAAATTATGATGATGATCTCATAGAGTTCAGGGTTGCTGACTAAAGAGCACATCTCCCCAGGATATTTTTTCAAAGAAGCTGGTGCCCCCAGCAGTGCTGGGGGAGGGAGGTACACAGATGCCTCTGAGGACATCAGTAGCCCCAGCCCTGCTGCAGGATCTCAAAATGTTCCGAAGTTTGACTCCTTTCAATTCTGAATATCTGGAGTCATTGCATGATCTGGAGACACAAGGCAAGCAAAAAGAAAAGGATACCCACTGACCCCATATTTGGAATCCACATTTTCATGTCATATATATGTCACACACACACACACACACACACATGCATATATGCATATGTATATACACACATACATATAGTATATGATTTTAAATATAAAAATTCATATATAATTTTATATTTAACCAATTGAAATATCAATATTCTTATTATAAACACATATGTGTACAATAAATCTGTTCGTGATATATAGAATAGGTACTTACACAACATGAAACATAAAATAACATAAAACAATGGGTTCTGCTCTAGAGGTATCTGCTTTAGATTTCATGTCTGTTTAAATGTATGTATAAAACATGCTTAAGAAGTGATAATAGATTAGATGGTAAACGACTGAATATGGCAGCTAGGACTAAGGTATGTGACTGAGTTTTTAATCCTCATTGGACAAATCCTAGAACATGGGAAATTCATTTTATACCTTGTTCCTACACATCCACATTAGATGGACTTATCTACTTAACTAATCTCGTGGCTTTGTTGCTCTGATCCCCCTCTGTCTCTTTGTCCCGTTTCCCCACAGTTTTTCTGACAAAAAGTGTGGATTTTTTTTAAACTGTTGATTTTCAGAGTCAGCTTATGAGAGGGAGACGTATTGACATACACACACAGGGAGCAGCAGGAACTCACACAGATGGGGATGTGACCAGAACTGGTAATATTTATGCACAGAAACCAACGTGTTAGAATCTAGGCCTATTATAACAACTGCTAAAATTTTGGCTCGTTTTGATGGAAACATGTCCAGCTCAAAATCTAATTTCAGGTACCTCTTCACTAAGCAGAATCATAATAACAATCTTATCTCTACTGTTGTGTACTTATTTTTCTAATGATCAAGACACAAGACTTCTTTGAAAAATCACCAGGGACTTTAAAAAAGTAGTTTTAAAATTATGTATACTTGGAAATGTCCTTAATTCTGAAGGAATGTGCAGCTTTATATAAATGGCCAGTTTTTTAAAAGATTAGTATTTCCTTTTTCCAGTTTAAAATATTAAAATATTATAAATACTTCCACTTCCCAAAGACAACTTCTAATACAAGTCTTCTTCTAGGTTTTGTTTTTTTTTTTTATACATTTTTACATAACCATGACCATCCTCCATATAATTTATATCCTGTACATCAACATTTTTTTCTATATTACCAAAATTTCATGCATAGAACTTAAAAACCTATCCAGTGACTGTACCATAATTACTTTAATCTCATAATACTGCACACTTAAATTTGCCATTATGAAAATGCTCCAGTGAGCATCTTATTTAATTTCAGATTATTTCTCTTACTTAAGAGTTATCAGTCAGGGTTCAACCAGAGAAGCAGAACCGGGAGCAGATGTACATTCAGAGACTTACTCTAAGAAACTGGCTCATGTGTTTGTGGAGGGCGGGTAGGCAAGTGGGGAATCTGTAGGGCAGGCTGTCGGGAAGGGTAGGCTGGAACTCTCTAGAATCGGCTGAAACTTCCATCCAAAGCAAGCAAAATTTCACCTTCTGGGAAGCCTCAGTTGCTTCTGGGTCCCTTTAACTGAATAAGGCTCACTCAGGTGGTCTTATAATCTCCTTTTCTTACAGTCAGTTGATCAGGGGCTTTAATCACATCAAAAAAATACCTTCATAGCAACACCTAGGTAAGTGATTCTGGGTAACTGGGAACCTAGCTCAGCCAAGCTGACACATTAAAGGCCATCAGATTCAGTTTTCAAAGTTGAGTTGAGTTACTGAGTAAAAGGGGATTAAAATTTAAAAGAAGAAGAAGAAGAAGAAGAAGAAGACGCATATAGTCATATATGTTTTTTTTCCCCTAAGTCATTATCATGATTTTTCTATGCTTTCCAACTCTATCCCTGCCTTTCAGAGGTAGGTATCAGATAGCCGACCCTGCCACACAATGAATGGGTAATACCCTTGGGAGTGCTCCTAAAATAAAAAAAGTGCTAGTGTCTCAAGATAAGCACATCATTTTCTGGCAGCAATAATGAGGGACGCTGCTTTCCCAGGACATTTAGTCTGCCTTCTCTATGTCAACATGCAGCCTTCTAGCATGAAGTGTGTCTTCCTGAGTATTGGTCCAGCTATATTTATAGGTGGGAATATAAATTACTAAATATCATTTACTCTTTTTAGGAAATGTCTTAGGCATTTAGGGTGGTGGGAAATAGAAGTATTAATCCTGTCCTCAAAAAGCCTAAAGACAGGGATGGCTGGGTGGCTCAGTCAGTTAAGCATCTGCCTTCAGCTCAGGTCACGATCCCAGAGTCCTGGCATCGAGTCCTGCATTGGGCTCCTTACTCAGCAGGGAGCTTGCTTCTCCCTCTGCCTGCTGCTCTCCCTGCTTGAGCTCACTCTCTCTCTCTGACAATAAATAAAATCTCAAATAAAAATAAAACTTTTAAAAGAAGCCTAAAGACAGTGATTTTCAAATAAATATATTCAGTTTCATTTTTATTTATTTCTTTGGGAAATAAGGTTAACCCATGTCTTTAAAATCCACATAACCATTAGTAAAAGGCAGACTGTATGAGGTCTTCGCTGTTTCAGTAGATGTGTGTGAAGGTCCACATTATTTTGTCTTTATAAAATAAAGGCAGAGGTTGGGTGGAGTGATTAATTGGAGGGATTTGGGGATAAGAACTTATTTAGCTGAATTCTTAGTTCTACCATGCACTACTTTTTAAACGCTGGACAAATAATCTCCCTAAGACCCAATTTTCTCCTTTATAAAAGGAAAATCATCTTGTCTTTCTTGTGTGGTTGTGTGAGTATTAAAAGAGCCAATAAAGGTAAAACTTGTGGTAGACATGTTGGCACGGGATGTGTATGTGTATCTCGTCCACCCCAACCCCGGCCCCATACTTTGCTATCTTTCTGTCCTCCACGCTTCTTCTCAATGTCTCCAGCAGTTTAGGGGCAGGACAGAAATCGAAACTGGTTTGCAAATCATTTTGTCTTTTGGTTCTTCAAAGCCTTAAACTTTCAGAGAACTTACGTTTTGCAGGAAGCAGGAAAAAGGTGGAGTGTCATTTGAAGACAGAGATAGAGTGCCTCGAAAAGACCATAAAGGAACTCCTCCGGAGTACACAGAGGGTCCCCCAAGCTGAGGGAGGGGGCCTGTGGACCCAGAGAGCACAGGGGTCGGCATCCTTCTTCATGCCAGTGCCTGGAAAGCTGGCAAGACTCCCCAAGGGGTTGGGCATTGTAGGGCTTCTGGAAGGGGGTGGAGGGTGAAGGTCAGGCGGCTCCCTGATGTTCTCCAGCGCCCCCTCACCCCCGCAGTTGAGAAGAGCCATATGACTAGATGTCCTCAGGGACTATGGATGTAAGAGGGCTTTAGCTCTTCTGGGTCAATGTATATAAGACAGGGAGAAGGTAAGGAGGCTCATGGTAAGTTTTTATGGTGTAAGAGGAGCTAAAATCTGCCAAAGCTGAAGGAGCCACAATGATAGATCAAGAGGTAACTCTGGTAATTGTAAGGATCTTTGCAGATGACCAGAAGCCCTGATGTCATTTCATGTGACCCCAGAAGCAGAGCACAGCTCGGGGCTGGACAGACAGATTCTCAGAAGGACTAAGGTTCACAGCAGCACAATGGGATAGGACCGAGAAATGACATGAGATTGATTTCGAAAAAGGAAAGAGATCAGGTGCAACTTAATGTTAAAGCCAGATTCACATCCAATACTTACTCAAAGAGTGTCAGTAATGACAACTGTTTAGTTACTCCTGTTAGGGAAGAGAGTAGAAAAAGGAACATTCTTTGGCAGACATCTCTTATTACTTCCTGCCTACTTATGGGCTTTGCTGGATCAGTTATATCTAATTTAAAGATTTTGGATGTTTTCTTTCCACTGGCACTTGCCTCCATATACGCTAAAATCCCTTTCCTACCCTCAAATGACAACCAACAATTTCTCTTGATCTGATCTTTCCACCAAGTTCCTCTATCCTGCCTTTTCCTTGATGCCATAGTTCTTAAGAGTGCAGTCACGGGGCCTGGGTGGCTCAGTGGGTTGAGCCTCTGCCTTCAGCTCGGGTCATGGTCTTAGGGTCCTGTAATCGAGTCCCGCATCAGTGTCTCTGCTCAGCGGGGAGCCTGCTTCCCCCTCTCTCTCTGCCTGCCTCTCTGCCTACTTGTGATCTCTCTGTGAAATAAAAAAATAAATAAAATCTTTAAAAAAAAAAAAAAAGAATGCAGTCACATTTTATGTACCCATTTTCT
Source organism: Mustela erminea (assembly GCF_009829155.1). NCBI lineage: Eukaryota > Metazoa > Chordata > Mammalia > Carnivora > Mustelidae > Mustela > Mustela erminea. Next base: position 11,058,904 of record NC_045615.1, read on the forward strand.
TAACTCCTATACACTCCCCAATTGATTATAGTTTAGCTTATCTTCTCTTCATTGAGGAAAACTATTTTTTTTCCTGGAAAACAATGACCTCTGACCAAATCCAAAGGTATTTTTTTTTTTTTTTTGTCCCATGTCCTATTTAAGCTCTGTATAGCATTTGAAATGTATGTTACTCCCTTATGTCACAAATTTTTGATTTTTTTAAAAGATTTTATTTATTTATTTGACAGACAGATATCACAAGTAGGCAGAGAGGCAGGCAGAGAAAGAGAAGAGGAAGCAGACTCCTTGCATAGCAGAGAGCCCAATGTGGGGCTCGATCCCAGGACCCCGGGATCAAATTTTTGATTTTTTTAACGAATTTTTAAAAGCAGTTTTAGGTTTACAACAAAACTGAGAGGGAAATACAGAGATTTCCCACATATTCCCCACCCATTCTCTGCTATCTGTCCTTCCCCCCACTACCCCATAATGCACAGCTTCCTCCAGTATCAGCATCACTCACTGGAATGGTACATCTTTTACTAAGGATGAATGTACATTGACTCATCATAACCACCCAAAGTCCATAGTTTACCTTAGGACTCATTTTTGGTGGTGTATGTTCACTGGGTCAGACAAAAGCATAATGACACATAACCACCATTTATAATATCATCAAGTTTTTGCTGCACTAAAGAGGATTTGTATTTTAATCCAGCACTGTAGGGGATGTTTTTTAAGAGTATCCATCCATAAAGCAATATTTCTAGAAATAGAAGTCATGCTAACCTTCCTTTTTGAGATCTGCTCCAGTGTTTTATAACGGATCCTTCAGTTGAAATCCCATTAAGTTCCTATTCTCCTAAGCGTAGACTTCCTTTGTCATTCCTCATTTCTTTCTTTTTCTCAACTCTCAAATCCAAGAGGATGCCAAAACCTGTTCCTTCTACCTAAGACATATTTCTTAGCTATTTTTCTTCTTCCAGTTTCTACCAGGTAGAAAGCTCTTACTTATCTCTCAATTAGAAAATTTAATAATACTTAGTTTATTTTCCTGTTATGACTTCCATACACTAGTGACATCTCACACTATAAACAAAAGCCAGTGATTTCTATGTCTTTCTCATAAAGTTCTCCATCGTTTCTCATTACTGCCTCTCAACTGCTCTCAGGATGAAATCAGATTCTCTCCCTCTGTCCCACAGGGTGGTCCCTGGATCCGCAGAATTAACTCTCCAGGGAAATTGTTAGTAAGGCAAAGTGTTGGGCTCCACCCTAGACCTCGGGAAGACACAACCCTTGAGTCCAGTGATTGTGATTTAGCAAGCCCTCCTAACAGGTGGTTCTGATTCTGAACCACTGCCTCAGACGGCAAGGAGAACCTTTTAGTTCTGGTTGCTACCGGGCTTTGAAGCTTGTCCCAAATTTGTGTTTCTCATGAACTCCATGCTCATCCTGCAAACGCCATACTTCAGGACGGTTCTTCATGACTGGAATCCCACACTTGCATTTTCTTTTCTTCTTCCATCCTTCCTTCCTTCCCCCCTCTCTCTCTCTTTCTTTTTTCTTCCTTTTAAGATTTTATTTTATTTATTTGAAAGAGTGAGCGGTGACAGCAAGAGCATGAGCATGGCCATGGGTGGAGGGAGAGAGAGAGAAGCAGACTTCCCACAGAGCAGGGAGCCTGGGATCATGACCTGAGCCAAAGGCAGATGTTTAATGGACTGAGTCACCCAGCTGCTCCCACTGTCCCCCGTGACTTGAATTTTCTCCCCCACCTTCCTCGGCAAATTGCTGTTATTTCTTCAATCTCCATCTCACATACTGTGAGAACCCTGACTTCCCTCAAGAAAAAGTACTTGCCCTGCCCTCCATGAGCATTCTCTTCCCAGCTCTGTGATAGCATTTACCAGGCTACATTGTAATTGATCTGTCCATCTCCCTATCTATAATACTTTCCTTCAAAGGCTGAATTCCTCATGTATGCAGACCGAGTTCTGTACATTTTTGTACCTCTAGTGGCTTAGCTTGCTGTTCTCTGTTTTCTCCTCCACTTCCCCCTCCCCTTCCTCTTTCTTCTTCCTTTTCCCACAGAGGATTTAAAACATTTGAAAAAAATATTTTTGAAATGAAATATTTATACTCAGCACCATAGAGGTAATTGAGAAGCTTGGTAACTGTTACAACTGTGTAAAGGTCTTCATCGTGTATTAGACTAACTGGTTGCCTGTTGCTCTTTTGTCCACCTGTGTGCATAAAATGACAGTAATTATTTGAGAGGCAGACAGATTCCTCTCACGCTCTTACCATATGTTATTTCTATCCCTACTTTATCTATGGGTCCCGGTAGGCCTCTTTATTCAACTTCCTCTGTGACCCCAAGATTCTGACAACAAGGCTATAATATTTCCCAGGCGATTTTTCTCCACTGTCCAAAATCCTATTGCTTTAGGCTCAGTAATTTCAATTCCCTCTCCTGTTTTGTTCATAAAATCTGACTGCCCTTCTTATGTTCATAAAATCTGACCGCCCTTCTTAGGTAAAAGAACGCTGTGTGGGTGAAGGGAAGGAATTGAGAAAATGAGACCTCCATGCTTCCACCTCAGGAGCTAGACCTGGTTTGATGGCCTCTTTCGCTAAAATAGAGCCTTCTGGTCTCATATTTATTTCATGAAGATGTACATTTAAAAACAAACAAACAAACAAAAAAGGCAACATTACACCAGGTGTGAAAATATTTTTGTTTACAAAGAGCAAGAGCTATTTGCTATTTGCAGACGAGCTGAGGTAGTTTTGCTATTGCTACAGACCCACTAAGAGTGTCTTCATGTTGCCATAGCTTGATGTTAAACTGTTTAGTAAACGACTGTGTCAAAGCACCAAATTCAATTCAACAGCTTAAAAATCTAATGCAGTTTCGATTGGTAATTGTGCTTTCACAGAAAGAGTCATGCGCATTGTTTCTGAGAAATGAAATTAAAAAGTGACTACAAAACAAAAAGAAATCAACTAGCAATTCTATTTTTTTTTGTTGTTGTTAAGATTCTATTTATTTATTTGAAAGAGAGAGAGATCATGAGTGGAGAAAAGTCAGTGGGAGAAGCAGACTCCCTGCCGAGCAGAGAGCCCCATGCGGGACTCAATTCCAGGACTCCAGGATCATGATCAGAGCCGAAGGCAGTCGCTTAACCAGCTGACCCACCAGGTGCCCTCAACTTGTAATTCTTAAGTAACCTTCCGATTTCATCAGTGGGCATTTGACATTCCCTGATTACTTCCCCAGATTCATTTTATATGAGACAGAGGAAACCACATCTTGCAAAGCCAGAAACAGCTCTCTTCCTTAAATGTAATTTTCATTGTCATTGAAAGTGACAGATTTTTGACAAAACTCAGTGTTCACTCTGAACTATTATAGCAGTTCATTTTCCAACAGCAAGTAATTCCAACTCAACACAGTGCTTAATGTAGACGTTCGGTTCATGTGCTAAATCTCGTAAACCCCTAACTGTTCAATTTACTTCATATAGGGAAACTCGGGGTCAACCTGGAGCAGTTCCTTACAGAAAAGAAACAGAGCTGCTACAATACTTTGAACTCCAGGTGAGTGAAAGACATAAAGTTGATGAGTTTCTGATGTTCCATTTCAAGATAATCACAATGGATCTCTTCTTAAAGAAGTATATAAAATGAAAGCTGTTCCAGTTGGAACATCTATGAAAAGGCTACATTTGGAGACCAGTCGCTTGAGGGGCAATACGTTACCCACGTGTCTCGCTCTGCCATAACTGGGCACTCGAGGCCATATCATACGATGCTTTTCTTCCTCCAGGCTCTGAAGGATCCCCTTCATTCCTGTGTCAAAGGCACAAAAGCCTCATCCTACAACTCATCCCTTCACTTGAACTCCTCAGCTTCTCCCAAGGACCAGAAGTTGTCAGCCAGTTGCCACAGATTTGCCTTCGCTGAGCATATCCAAATGTTTATCCTAAATTTTGCCTATCATGTTGGTGTATCTATTAGGGTTATTCAGGGGCAGAGATTGATCAGCCTTTCCACACTTAAAAAAAAAAAATTGAGGTTGGGATTAGGCTGACTGTAAAATTGTCTCTGTGGAAGGAAAAAGTGTAGCAGAGAAATCCTAGGAAGGAAAATTTAGCCTTCTATTGTGTTGTCTTTTCCAGCATTGGAAAGAGGCAATCAAACTCAATGAAACACAAATTCAACATCAGAATCTCATTCTGATTTTTCCCAGTTGTACTCTTTGAGGGGTTCCCTGAACACCAGGGGCTGTGCCAGCTGATTCTCCTGGGAAGGAGGTGATGTTTGGAGGGCGAGCTCTCCTTGTGTTGTGAGATGCTGTGTGTGCAAGTTCTAACCAACTTTTAGAACTTGCACACACAGCATCTCTGTTTTCATCACCTCTCTGCAACTGTTAGGATATAACTCAAAAGACTCGGTAGATAAGAGGGCTTTGTTTGGTTCTTGTTTGCAGGGAATGTCACAGTGCATCCAAATAGCCCAGGTATTGCCAGGTGCCCTGTGGAATGAGGGAGAAAGTACCCTGCCTTCTTTGAAGGGACTCAATACCCACACTCTCCCTCATGGAACCAACTACTTCGAATATTAGGATAAACTACAGAGGAAAACTGAGGAATTTCCTTCGATTTGGTAATTATTCATCCATTATTTCACAAATATTTTTGAAAAAATTATCAATTGTGCTAAAGATTAGAGTCTGGCAGAGGAAGATGTCTAAACCCATTAAAAGCACTAAAAAGTATAAATTCTGAAATAGAAGATTTTAAGCCTGCTTGGAGGAAGGAGGCATAAAAGACATAATAAAAGCCAAAGAATGTTCTAGTTAACTGTGTTATATTATTTCTAACATTCTCTTATTAACCACTCCCTCTTTTCCCCTTCCCTTTTCCCAGATAAAGAGAGAGAGAGAATATAAATAAAAGAAACAGCATAAGATACATCATGAGTGGTTAAATATTCATAGCTGTTATCTTCAACCTATTTTCTTTTTTCTCTCCCTCTCTCTCTTTCCTCCCTGCTTCCTTCCTGCCTGCCTTCCTTTCTTCCTTTTTCCTTCCTTCCTTCTTTCCCCCTTCCTTCCTTTCTCCCTCCCACTTTTTCTTTCTTTCTTCCTTCCTTCCTTCCTTTCTTTCTTTCTTTCTTTCTTTCTTTCTTTCTTTCTTTCTTTCTTTCTTTCTTTCTTTCTTTCTTTCTTTCTTAATACCATTCAACTAAATAGTTTTATTTGACTAATAACTCAGAAGGATAAGTGGGGGGAGGGGCCATAATATGCCCCTGGGCTCCTGATGACCACTGTAGGTATCCTTGGGGAAAGAACTCCTCAGAATGTTCCAAAATGACAAAAAGGGGAATATGGGATTTTCTGACTTATGTATGTGAAACTGCATTTCATAGAATTTTTGCTAAAAGTTAATCCTGAGTGATGATGCTTCCAAATAATTTGCTCAAATGTGTATTCCTCTTGTTTTAATCCTGTTCCTGATAGTTTAAAGATACCAATAAAGCCATATGTATTATAAAATCTGTACAAGATTTTTTTTAAGATTTTATTTATTTATTTCAGAGAGAGAGAGAGAGAGACCACAAGTAGGCAGGCAGAGAGAGGGGGGAAGCAGGCTCTCTGCCAAGCAGAGAGCCCGAAGTGATGCGGGACTTGATCCCAGGACTCTGAGATCATGACCTGAGCTGAAGGCAGAGGCTTAACACACTGAGCCACCCAGGTGCCCCTGTACAGGATGGTTTTATCCTATTATTCACAGAAGGGTAAAACTAGCTTAAAGAAATTTAAAAATGCTTGTTAAATATGGTGACTGGTTCTTAATCTTGGGTATAGAGGAGGAGAAGTTCACTAATTAGTGCTGGTCCTAGAAGATCTTACTCTCTTGTCAGGGAGAAAAGGCTCCTAAGAAATACTACAAAATGATATATAGTCAAGTTTCAAAATGCATATTATAGATGTTCAGAGAATTGTGTTGACTCTTGGCTGCCATATAAGAAAGCATTGTGAAACGTATGAGTAGGAGCCACCAGAACTGAGTATTTTTATGGGCCTCCCCACTTAATCCAGAGTCACGTGGAGGAGGTTTCCTAGCATTGTTTTAGAATCCTCATCTGTAAAGCAGGGAGAAAGATGCCTCACTTGTTTGTGAAAGAGATCAGGATATCTTTGCTACCTCCAAATAAGCCATCATGGCATATTGATTATTTTGAGCTGAAGGCAATTGAGAAAAAGGGAATGTAAGAAGAGCCCTCTTCCTTCCTGAAAAGCAGGCCATAGATTTTCCCTCTCCTGTGCCATAATGAGAAGAGCAACTCTTACCTAGCCAGAGATAGAGAGCCGCACCAAGATCAGACTATATACACAAACCTTACTAAGTCAACAAAATGGAAAAGTGGAGAAAAAAAGCCAGGAGAGAAACTTCTGGTAAGTAGTTAAAAATGGACTTAGGGGAGAGGACAGTACCATAACTGATGCGTTTTTATTCAGTAAAATCACATATGCTCATAATGCTTTGGTTTGACACACTAGAGGAGCTGTTCTATACCCCTGGTGAGATTAGGCAGAACTCGGTCAGTATGTGTGGAACAAGAACCCAAGAAGCAGAGGAAGTCATGAGGTAGTAAGCTGTCCAGAAAGTAGCCAACAATCATGGTGTGCCTTTGGACCTCTGTAGCAAATGGAAATATGGGCTTCAATCCAATTTTATCTAAACCACTAAGGGTCATATGACTTCTGGTAAGGCACAGGACTTAACACCAATTTGTAAAGACACAAGAAAAAGTTCACATTGTTTCAAAGTTCACTCAATTAGTGTGCTATTATTTTTAATCTGTAATAAAATTCTTCAGTTCAATCCTTCAATTTAAACTAATAATATTCCAGATCATCTTTGTTTATCTGTACTCAGTCTTGACTTTTCCTAAATCAAATACATCACTGTGCCTCCATACTCAATGACTCTCACCTACGAGAGATCATGATGATGTAAGTTTCTTTCTTTAAATGGAGGTGCCTTATAAAACTATTTTTAAACCATTCTTCTCACACAAGTATTTTTAAAGCAGTTGAGTTTCTTGCAAATTTGACTACAAAGTCAAGTGTCATTTTTAAAAATTTCATTCAGAGAAAAAGTTTCTTCCTGCATCCAGTGACATTATGTCCTTCATTTTGACCGCTTCATCCTTTCTTCTCTGAGATCCCCCAACTAAATTATGCTCCAGGTTCCTGATTCCTTCTTTGGTGGTCTCTGTAACTTGAACCGGAAGTGAGGGAGAAGCTCACATTCAGAGCAAATCCAGACCAAGCCAGCTGCAATCATGTCAGCCTTATTGATGGAAGCAAATTTTACCTGTGCGTAGTCATGCACTGACATTGCAGTGAAATGTCCTACACCCTCAGTGTCACCTGAAGGCTCCTCGCCACTCCCAGAAGATGTTTACTGGAGACAGACAGCATATCCTGGTTGACTCATGCTCATAAGATGGGTTTGGGGCAGGGAGGAGTCATTATAGAGCAAATATTTGAGCAGCTGATGTTAAACTCTGAGATTGCATCCTGTACAACAGATCCTCATATGTTGGTAAGATTATATCATGGATTTCCAGTCAGCATCAAATCTGTCTGAGGTTCTAGTTTAATTTTTGATGTGTCTAGTATCAGGTCAGTAAAGTTTTGAATGTGGTATGGAGGAAAAGTCCACATTTTTCCATTTGGTAACACCAATGCTACACTCACAAATCAAGTTATAGATGAGAAAATGGTTTTGTGCTCATGTTCCTCAGGAATCTCTCCTACTGTATCCTAATATAAACTGTCAATCAATTTGATAATTAGATCGAGTTAGATGTGAGAGTGTTACTGGGAGTATATCTGTTCTTTGTTTAAAAATAAGTCTACTTTACATTGTACATGCAACTCCCAAGAAACATTAAAAAAGAAAAACAACTGTCAGACCTCCAAGAGTCCCTCAATATCATTAATTTCTTCTTTTACAATGTGTCAGTCAAATAAAAGTTAGTTTATTTCATCATCTTTCTGTGAACCAGGCAGTAGGGTGGTATTCTTAAATAGAGCAAACTTTTTTGTGTGTGTGATTTTATTTATTTATTTGAGAGAGAAAGAGAGAGTGAGAAAGAGAGAGCACGAGGCAGAGGGGGAAGCAGGCACTCTGCTGAGCAGGAAGCACGATGCGGGACTCAATCCCAGGACTCCAACATCATAACTTGAGCCAAAGGCAGCCACTTAACCTAGCTACTCAGGCACCCCTAGAGCAGACTTTATTCCAAAGTTATCAAAATGATCAAGCTTTTAAATTTTTTTAATCTGCAAGAATTATTTGAAATATACATTATTTTTATCAGAACATTTATTTTGTAAGTAAACCTTTACAGAAACTGTTCTATCTCATAATTTAGGGATCTTGCAAACCACAAGTAAATGTGAACTGATTACTGGAGACAGAATTTTCCTTCTTTTTATTATAGACACACTTCTTTGCAACCAGTTTGCTCATTCCAGTTTTATAGAAACTTCATTTAGCCCTTCAATTAATTCCATTCATTAATTTTAACAGTTTCTGCTGTATGATAAATATTGTAATTTTCTGTGGCTAGAAATTCATAGTTCCATGAAACTGTGTGGGTAACATGAGTTTGCTAGCTCTTTTCTATTTCATTTCTATCCTCTCCCTGTGGTGAGAATAATCCATTGTTATTGAACTCTTTTCTTTAGCACAATTAGAACTCAAATTGCCTATACAATTGAGTATTTAAAGGCAGATATATAAAATGAGTGGTTTAAGCTTTAATGGGGAAAGAAAGACACATACATTGTTTTCACCCTTACATCTTGAAGAATCCAGCATTGTGCAATGTCTTCATGACTAACGAGATGAGCATCATTGATTTTAACAGAGGCCTGGGCCCCTTGATGATAATGAAAGTCAGGAAAATGATCCTGTTGATATATGGAGCGAAAAATAATAAGCTATTTCTTTCAGATAATGATAAATCAAATGTTTGATGAGGAACTCTCAGAAGACATTTCAATATTCAGAAGTGCTTATAGCAAAATAAGCATAAAATAGTAGAGATAGTTCATTATTATCAGCCACACTCTTTTTTCTTTTTCTCTAAGTAAAAATAAATGATCTCTAGATAGCATGAGTTGGTGGTGTGTACTGGAAATAATCTAGGGCTTAATTGACAAAATGGTAATTTTGTTTAGATCATTATAACAAACCAGCTTGACCTTGGATAAGTTGCTTGCATTCCCAAGGCTTCATTTTCTTATTAGTAAAAGAGACATGAGATAGATGCCTGTGTACACAGAATGTGAATGATGAGAACCAAGGTCTGAGTACAGAAAGAAATGTAAGGCCATCTAGAAATTTCAGTGGATTTGTTCTTTCAATATATTTATAATAAAATGTTTACTATGATTTTTTTTTAATTTCTAAGAAATACTTCTTTGAGTAATTCAGAAAAGGGACCAGCCTCAACAGGTGTATGGGTAGCCTAGTTATCCAGGAATTTTGAGTTCTGTCTGGAGTTTGCTCACAGGCCAGGCTAAATCTCCTGGTGATAAAAGAAAACGTATTTCTTTCCTCCTTGATCTTTATTCAAGCTTCTCTGGCAGAGGTAATTGTACAGAGGGTGTATTCAATGTGACACACCTATCAAATACTTGGTACATTGACCTTGGGCAGTTTGTTTCGTGTTCACCTCACAGGGCAGTTTAAGAGGATCAGATGAAACTCAGACAGTGGCGTCACGTTGTAAACGCTGGGTGCCAGTCCCAATCCGCAGTCAGCCTCCTGCCTTCTTACTCCCATTCCCTGTGCTAAGGTCAGACCTTGACCTCTAAGGGGACACTTGCTGTAACCTCCTAACTAGTCCTCCAGCCTCTGGTTTCACCCTTCCCTCATTCAGACTGCATACCAGTATGAGGTTAATTTTCCCAAACAATGCCTTTAATGATGTCATTTTCCTATTAAAATCCATCAATAACTTTCCCTTTTTTTTTTTTAAGGATTTTATGTATTTATTTGACAGAGAAAGAGACACAGCGAGAGAAGAAACAGAAGCAGGGGTGGGGCAGAGAGAGACGCAGGCTTCCTGTGGAGCGGGGAGCTCCAGATGGGGCTCCATCCCAGGACTCTGGGATCATGACCTGAGCCAAAGGAAGACGGTTAATGACTGAGCCACCCAGGCGTCTCAACTTCCCCATTTTCAAAAGAATAAATAAAATTTTAACTTCACCTTTGTCTAGGACCTTGTGGTTCCTTCTGGCTTGTCCAGGCTTAGGTAACTTTATGTCTATTTGTCCATAATGTGATCATTCCACATCATGCAAGTTGGTTTACTAGTCGTATCCCAGACATGCTTTTCCCTTTACTTGGAACATCTTGTTTGTTCCTCTGTTTGATTATCTAAATTTTACCCATTTCTCAATACAGAGTTTAAGTACCACATTCCCCTGAACATTTTTTAGAAATTAATTAACTAATTAATTAATTTCAATTCCACTATAATTGGGACGCCTGGGTGACCCAGTCCATTAAGCTATCTGCCTTCTGCTCAGGTCATGATCCCAGACTCCTGGGATCAAGCCCTGCATTGGACTCCCTGCTCAGTGGGGAGCCTGCCTCTCCTTCTGCCTGCTGCTCCCCCTGCTTGTGCTCACTCTCTCTGACAAATAAATGAATAAATAAATAAAATGTTAAAAAATAAATTCCACTATAATTAGCATATAGTGCTAGTTTTAGGTGTACAATATAGTGATTCAACAACTCTCTGTGTTACTCAGTGCTCATCAGCGTAAGTGTACTTGTAATCCCCTTCCTTCGCTGAGTGCACCCATCCCTCCACCCACCTCTCCTGAACCTTCTCAACATTTGCCAATTCTCCTCGTTCTTTTTCTCTTCTTAAGATTTCTCATACTCGGGGCACCTGGGTGGCTCAGTGGGTTAAGCCGCTGCCTTCGGCTCAGGTCATGATCTCAGGGTCCTGGGATGGAGCCCCACATCGGGCTCTCTGCTCAGCAGGGAGCCTGTCTCCCTCCTTTCTCTGCCTGCCTCTCTTCCCTACTTGTGATCTCTGTCAAATAATAAATAAAATCTTCAAAAAAAATTAAAAAAAATATTTCTCATACTCTTTTTCTCACTAACTGGACTTGACTCTACTTTTTACTTTATGACAGAGATATGTGGTGGTGTTCTTTACCTAGAGGAAAGGGTTAATGAGAGCTCAATTCTTCAGGCAATGTAACCTTTCCTTTTCCTTCAGGAAAGTAGAACTATTTAATTTAAGAGATCAAGAATACAGGTTTGTATATCATTTGCCTGACATTTTAGTGCTGACAATGAGTCGTAAGATTTGCCAGTGAAGTTTACTTTGTTCTGCTGATTGCTGTTTGCATATAAGTGGATCTGTTTGGTTAACTCTAATATAATTTTCCACTCTTTTTTTATTTCTTTGCATGCATACAATCATTTCTTGTGTTATCCAAGAGAACAGCAATTCTGTTTCAAAGATTATTCAGAGCTTCCTAGAAAGCAAAATGGAACCCAAAGTTCTGCTGTGCATTTAATTTTACTGATTCAATTTTGTCTTTGCTATTTACATCAAGGTTGTGAAAGTTAAATAATATACGTGAGAATACTTTGATCGATATAAAGCTTTGTACAGATAGTCTTGTCTTACGAGTTATTTTCAAAATGCCAAAAATGAACAATGCCCCTTCATTTCCACAGGGTAACAGCAATCTTGGACTCAATCCCTATGTCCGCTCTCCCTCCCGATGGGTTATGATTACACTTCCTCCGGTTTGTGAACCTTATTTACATGGGAGGAAAAAGAGAGACAGTTTGTCATTGGTTAAAAGAAACATGCCTGAGTGTTTTGGCTCGCTCCCAGCAAACTTGAGAATGTTCTGAGTTTGCACTCCAGTGAGCAAGTTCTCTTTCCTGCTCCCATGCCAGAGATGGTTCAGCTTCAGCTAACCATTCAGCTCTTTGCTATGCTGTTAAGACTCTTTCTTTTGAAAAAAATGTGGACATAATCCTGAAAAGAAATACATATATATTTCCCAGCTCTAAGATCTACCGTCTTCAAACTATTAAATACACAACAAAGTAATACACAGGAAAAAGAGAATAATGCTACTTTTTTTTTTTTAAGATTAAGAGTAGGATGAAAGGGGCGCCTGGGTGGCTCAGTGGGTTAAGCCGCTGCCTTCGGCTCAGGTCATGATCTCAGGGTCGTGGAATCGAGTCCTGCTTCCTCCTCTCTCTCTGCCTGCCTCTCTGCCTACTTGTGATCTCTCTCTGTCAAATAAATAAATAAAATCTTAAAAAAAAAAGAGTAGGATGAAAAAAGTGATGAAGTCAAGAGGACACTTTGAGTTTCTTTTTTTTTTTCCATTTTTTAAATTTAAATTCAATTAATTAACATATAATGTGTTACTGGTTTCAGAGGTAGAGGTCAGTGATCCATCAGTCTCAGAACACTCAGTGCTCGTTACGTCACGTGCCCTCCTTTACGTCCGTCACCCAGTTTACCCATCCCTCTACCCCCCACCTGCAGCAACCCTCAGTTTGTTTCCTCTGATTAAAAGAAACTTTGAGTTTCAAGCATGAATATGAACAGCTTTCTTTTTTTTTTAATCTTAAACTTACTATAATATGTTTGTTTTGTTTTATTTTTTTCTTTCCTAGAAACTCCTTCCTGGGCAGCCTTTGGCTTTGCCTGTAACAGATTCAGTTGGCTTCTCTGAGTCATCTTGCTTCTCTGCTTCTACCTGACAAAGGAGGTATTTGCTGTCAGTGAAGTGCGCTGAATCAACGAGGTGTCACTCTTCATATGCCACAAACTGGTGAGTCGACAGGGGGTAGCAGTGGTGTGGGCCAGTGATTTGGCTCACCCTAGGATGTTGATAGGAGACTCCAGAAACTCAGTAGACAAGTAGTCTACTCTACTTTGGCCTCAAAATAATGATCTATTTTTAAAAATCCTATCAATTTTATCAGCAAATATGAGTAATTATCAATAAATTATGAATTAGATTATTATCTTTATAACAGATAAGCAGTCACAGTGCTTTAAAGACCCACATGGAATTTTCTTTGTTGGAAATCAATTCTTGTGTATGCTAATTCAGTTGATCAAACTGCTGTTCTCCTGCAGCAGATTTCCTTAATCTGTGTTTCTTTCTCTTAGGATATCAGAGAAACTTTATTATCATGAGTGTGCTAAATGTTGACCCCATTTTTATTTTCTTATTTTATTTTATTTTTTAAAATTTTATTTATTTATTTGACACAGAGAAAGAGAGTGCACAAGCAGGCAGAGTAGCAGGCAGAGGGAGAGGGAGAAGCAGGCTCCCTGATGGGTAAGGACACAGGGCTCGATCCCAGGACCCTGGGATCATGACCTGAGCCGAAGGCGTTTGCTTAACCAACAGAGCCACCCAGGTGCCCCATAAATGTTGGCCCTGTCTTTAAAAACTGGGTCAGTAGATGGGGTGCCTGGGTGCCTCAGTGGGTTAAGTGTCTGCCTTGAGGCTCAGGTCATGATCCCTGAGTCCCAGGATGGGGCCCTGAATCAATTGCCTCAGGGCTCCCTGCTCAGTGGGGAGTCTGCTTCTCCCACTGCCCCTCCCCAACTCATGCTCTTACTCTCTCTCTCTCTCCAATAAATAAATAAAATCTTTTTAAAAAATAAAATAAAAACTGGGTCAATAGAGTTGTTGGTGTTGGAATTCTCCAGCACTCTAACTACATTTGAGCTTTATGGGTATTGAACCTGCTTAGTCTCATTAAGCCATGGGGAGTAATAGCTTCCCTCCTTTTTCTATTTTGTTTGCTCCTATTTTGCCTGTAGCCTAGAAGATGTGATCTAGCACAAGGACCATCTTTATTCCTTTTTAATCCTTGTAGCTAACATAATACTTTATATATACATTAAGGCTTCAGAAACATTTGATCTTATTGATCCTAATAAAATATGACAAGTAGTATTTTACATTTTAGAAAGGTAGTCTTTGCTAAAGGATTTTATACTTTGTAACTGAGCATGGTGATACACTCTCCTAATGCTTGAGCTCATTTGTTCCTCATAATAATCTTTTGGAGTGAGGAAATGGACTTGGAAACTTGTTTAAGATTTACGATGAATGTATTTTATGCTAAAAGATAGGTTTGATTCAAGTTGTCCCTGGAATTATCAGATGTATTTTATCAGATTTGATTAATGATAGCTGGCATTTACCACATTCTTAATATGTCAAGCACTGTCCTAAGTAAGTGTTTTACATCTATTAGCAGCAACACAAGGAGATAGGTGGATTATTATTTATGTTTTGGAAATGCAAAATCACACATTAAAAGTTTTTGTAGCTAGGGCCCCAAGGTCCTGTAGCTGATAAAAGGCCTAACTGGGATTTAAACCCTAAAAGTCATTGCAGAGACCCTGCTCTCTCTGCTACTTTGTTATATAGCTTTTCTTTTAAAATTAGGCTGTAACTGGGGCACCTGAGTAGCTCAGTCAGTTAAGCATCCACCTTCAGCTCTGGTCATGATTCCGGAGTCCTGGGACTAAGCCCCGCATTTTGCTCCTAGCTCAGCAAGAGACTTGCTTCTCCCTCTGCCTGTTGCTCCCCCTATTTGTGCATTGCCCCTCTCTGTCAAATAAATAAATAAAATCTTTAAAAAAATAATAAAATAAAATAAAATAAAATTCAGCTGTAACCTAGTAGGTGATTATTACATAAGATTCAATTTCTCATTTGGAATAATTTTCTATGTTTTCATACTAAGTCATTCAATTTTATTGAGTTTTCCTTTTCATTTTTATAAAATCATCTCTGATTGATGTTTCTATATTAGCTTCATCAAAAGATTGTTGTTGCGATTCGTCATGCAATGCGTTCAATATATAGCCAGATAAAAATCATATATTGTACACAAATGATTTTTGACAGAGGTATGGAAATAATTCAATGGAAGGATTCTCCACAGATGGTGCTGCAGCAATGGGCTGGAAAATACTCTTAAACCTAAATCTCATACTTTTTCAAAAATTAAAATAGAGTATAGCTTTAAATGCAAAATGTAAGACCATAAATAAATTAGGAAAAAAGCAAAGGAGAATATCTTCAGGACTTAGGACTTGTACATGACATCAAAAGCATGATCCATCAAAAATGTTTTTGATAAATTAAATATCATCAAAATAGTAAACTTTTGCTCTGTGAAAGACTTTATTAAGAGAATCAAAAACACAAGTTACACACTAGGGGACAATATTTTCAAACTCCATATCTGACAAAGGAGTTATACCTAAAGTATATAAAGAATTCTCAGAAGTCAACAATAAAGAACAATTAGAAAATGGACAAAAGACATAAATAAACATTTCCCAAGGAGAAGATTCTTAAGACCAATAAGCCCAAGAAGGGATACTCAGGCTCATTCATTAATGTGTATTGAGAAAATGCACATCAAAACCACAATAAGATATCACTCTCCTCCTATAAGAATAACTAAAATTAAAAATACTGGCAACTTCTGGGGTGCTTAGGTGGCTCAGTTGGTTAAGCTTGGAACTCTTTTTTTTTTTTTTTTAAGATTTTATTTATTTACTTATTTGAAGACAGAGATCACAAGTAGGCAGAAAGGCAGGCAGAGAGAGAGGAGGAAGCAGACTCCCCGCAGAGCAGAGAGCCCGATGTGGGGCTCGATCCCAGGACCCTGAGATCATGACCTGAGCCGAAGGCAGCGGCTTAACCCACTGAGCCACCCAGGTGCCCCAAGCTTGGAACTCTTGATTTCAGCTTAGGTCATGCTCTCCAGGTCCTGGGTTCCCACTCAGGGAGAAGTCTGCTTGCCTCCCTCTCCCTCCGTCCCTCCTCTGCGCTCTTTCTCCCTCTCTAAAATAAATAAATAAATCTTGGAAAAAAAAAATCAACAACTGGAAACTCCAAATGCTGGTGAGAATGCTAACAAACAATTTCTTATCCACGCTGGTGGGTTTGGCAGTCACTGCATGGGAATCTATATACTATTTTTACATCTGAGTTTTGAATTGTATCATAATAAGAGGTTAAAAAAATCACATGTGAAACATAGATGGAAATGGGCTATTACTTACTGTATGTATCCTTTAGTTCCAATGGTAAAAATAATATTATTGATAATAATGTACATATAATAGACATGTATGGTTTATTTTTAAAAGTGTTTGATTTTAGTTGCTTCTGATTAAAATACCTAAAACATTCCAGCAATTTAAGGGGACAAATTCCTTTTAAAATGCTAATCATGGGTTGCTGCAGTAAGGAAATCATTTTATTTGATAAAATTCAGAGACACCACTGGATGGCAGTAGAGGTTTGGGGTTTTGTTCATTTGGCGTTTGTTTTAGAGAAAGCTGCGAAGATTAAGGGCTGAATTTGGTTTGCCCTTAGCAAACAAAAATCTGTAATGATAGACATTATTGATGATCAGCAAGGTTTAAGATCCAAATCTATTCATTAAAAAAAGTTAGCGCTGGTGTAAGTTAAAACATCTAATAAACAACATTGCAAGACACTACACACAGAATAAAACTGAAAAATAAATCTTGGGCTAACTGTCTGGGATGGAAATGAACATTTCAGAGAAAAAATAAGTTTGGCATTAAGTTCTGGATGGCATTTACAATTTTCTGCTTCAAAATCTTAACAACTTTCAGAAATATTAAGCAATTCCTTTATTTTTGCCTCTTCCTACTAATAATTACACAAAATTCAACTGCACTTTATTTCTTATCTGGGAAAAAGTCTTCTTTTAGATTTATAGATTAAAGCAATCCAGTTTATGAGGTAGAGGAACAGAATTCTGCTGTTTTTATGATCTTATATTTCAAAATACTCCTTATCTTTTATTTTGATAAAGCTGAGGGGGAAATCCTTGTATTACTTGTTGGGTTTCCAGTAAAATTTATTTGCTGGGGCAAATTGAACCATTGACTTAATATTAAGTTTCAAGGGATCCTATGTTTTTCTTCATTAATGAGGTTAACTTATTCATACATCTCATTCTAAATATATATTGTCATCAAGGACATTTTTGAGGTACTTTTGAGGTATTTATTTGAATAGGTTACTTTTTTGGTATCATTCTAATGATTCTTTTTTTTTTTAAAGATTTTATTTATTTATTTGATAGATACAGATCACAGGTAGGCAGAGAGGTGGGCAGAAAGACAGAGAGGAGGAAGCAGGCTCCCTGCTGAGCCGAAGGCAGAGGCTTAGCCCACTGAGCCACCCAGGCGCCCCCATTTTAACGATTCTATAATCATTTTATATGCTACAAAATATGATATGTAGAATATGAAATGTATATGATACATTTTAATAATACAAAAAATGATGGATATCCAGATACAGGACTGTGTATGTAGAAGAGACACATTAAAAATCTTACTTGAGGGGCGCCTGGGTGGCTCCCTCTGTTAAGCATCTGCCTTCCGCAGGGTCCTGGGATTGAGCCCCACATCATGCTCCCCAGGCAGCAGGAAGCCTGGTTTTCCCTCTCCCACATCCTGTTGCTTGTGTTCCCTCTCTCACTGTGTCTCTCTCTGTCAAATAAATAAATAAAATCTTGAAAAAATAAATCTCACTTGAACATTCATGGTGGAGTTAAAGCAAAATTTCCACATGAGTCAGGTATTGTAATGATTTTTTTGAAAGATTTTATTTATTTATTTGTCAGAGAGAAATCGCAAACAGAGGGAGAAGCAGGCTCCCTGCTGAGCAAGGAGCCTGACATGGGACTCCATCCCAGGACCTGAGCCAAAGGCAGACACCTAACCAACTGAGCCACCTAGGTGTCCCACAGCATTGTAATGATTCTTACAAACAAATGATTTAATTTTGAGTCTGCTTCTACAATGTCATCCAAACTTTATGAACATTAGACAAGGAGAGAGAAGTGGATTGTCTGTAATGAGACGTCCCCAGTGAGGCTGAGATGATAATACAGTGTAACATTGTTGTGGGGATTGAGTGTGATAGCGCTTCAGAAGAGTTTAGTATTGTGCTTGTCCCGGGGCAGATGCCCATTGAATCCCATTTGCTGTGAGTGTCTGGTTGGGATCAGTAATGGAAAAGAGCATTGTCCTCAAGCATGCCCACAGAATTGACCTGACTGGGATCAGAAGATCATAAAGCATAATCAATGATACCATGTCATAACAGACTTTCAGCATGGTTGAGTGTTTTAAAATAAAGAGCTAATATTGTTGCCTTAGTAGAGGAGAGAATCTAATATTTTAGATTTAGCATCTACCTTCTCATGTGACTGTTGCCCCAAGTTTTGCCCTAAAAAACCCTCACTTGCAAGGAGTTTGGGACTTTTGAGCATCAGCTCCCAACATTCACCTGGGAGACGACATGCCAATAAATTGCCTGTCTTCACTGCAAAGTCTCCGTGTCAGTTTTTATTGACTTGCTGCGCACTGGGCAGATGAACTCTGCTTTGGTTCAGTTACGTAGGTCAATAGAAGAATAAAATTGTTTATTTTCTCTGTAGTTCTGTAAGTTAATAATAAAAGTTAACTCATGAATAGTATGAGTTAGTAGCTACAGTTGTTTCGTAACGAGAAAAAGCAATTAAAATGTCCTGACCTGTTCAATGTTTATCAATAAATCAATAAATATGATCTTGGATTTTGAAATTAAAAAATTTTCTAAAGAAAATTCTCTGGGGTCACCGAGGCTAATGAAGAGAGGCAGCTGACCAATCCACAGTGTTTCTTAAGAATCCACTGGGGCATATAATTTTTTTCACATTTATTTTTCTTAAAAACTTGGCACATGTTCAGGTGCCCAATAATTTCACATAAAATGTATTTTTTACTCCTCTTTGTTCTACTATCTCCAACCCCTACTCTTTCAAACCCCACTTTTTTCTGTTTTTCCTCTTTGCTTGTGATTTTTCCACTTAAAAATCTATCCTGGATTGAAGCAAATCTTTCGGAGGGCATATATGTATTACAGATAGCTACCGACAGTCAGAAGATATAGGCCTGGGACTCAGAATCTAGGTGTTACTTTCCATGAAGATGAATATGTAGAAAACCTTAGAGGGGAACATATCACCATAATTTTAAAAAGACTTGATCTTGCCCAGATGATCATAAGTTGCATTTTGTTTTTTTGCAGTTGGTCTCTCGAGTTTCCTAGCAACAATACTTAAGTGACTTCTTTTTAATACTTTTGGGAAAAGCACCAGGGGAATAAATTAATGTTTTACTATAAGAGTTAATTTGATTCATGTGCTCAGCATCTGTACTCCAAAGCAGCACATTCCTGAGAAATTGCTTGAATCTTTTCACAAAAGAAATCGTCCACTGCATTACAAAGAAGAGGCTCCTTGGAACTAATCTCACTGCAAATTTCAATGCTTTACACTTTAAAATAGTAATGGGGAAGTTAGAGCATTCTCCTGCCAGCATGTCCACAGAAGTGACCTGAGGACCATGACTTACTGTTTACATGGAACCAATTTTTGAGTGCTCAGATGGCGTCTTTAACAGCATCTGATTCATCCTCATCTCAGTTCTCTCCGCAAAGTAGCAAGAGGTAATTCCTCGGTTTTCATGAATGCCGCCATTGAAACAGGGTGTTAGAATACGCTGGAGTAGATTGTTTCCAAACCCTTTTAGAAGAGCATGGCTATACAGACCAAATGAGTACATTTCTTTTTGTGAGCCGACAGCTGTGCTACCAATTTCACAACTGAGTAGAATGGGGCAAGGGAGCAGGGAAAAAAAAAAAAAAAGATGCAAAATTGTTTTAGTAACTAGTATGTGACTGGCATTGTGCTAGGTGCTATAAAATGGTTTTATCATTAGATCTTCAGCACCCTATGATGAAATATTTCCTTTTATGCTCAAGGAAACAGGAACTCAGCAAGGTGAGGTGACCTTGATCACTCAGCTTGAAGCAGGTCGAACATATTTGTAAGTCCTGGTTTGTCTGTCTCAAGATCTGATCAGTTTTGCATGGTTGATGGGAATCTAAAGTAGTACAGCCATGTGGGGAACCCGTAGGAAGGATCCAGCAAGACCTCTTCTGGATATATATGCAAAGGAAATTAAATCAGTATCTTGAAGAGACACCTGCCCTCCCATGTTCATTGTGGCATTATTCATAATAGCTAAGATACGGAAACAAGATATAAGTAGTGTGTGTGTGTGTGTGTGTGTGTGTATATATATATATATATATATATAAATGCATATATATAAAAATATATATAAATAACATATCTATATATAGATGGAGAATATAATATATATCTATTATTGTTATATATTACTATATATTATATATTATTATAATACATAATATGTACATACTATATACATTAGGAGGAATTGAAATATAAATATAAATTGAAATGGCCTCTAGGTAGGAAAATCAGGATTTTGCTCCTTAAAAGGGTTTTCATGAGTTGATTTAGAACATGCTATAGGGATCATAGCTTTTTCCCTCTAGGCTGAACTTCTCTAATCAGAGTATTAATTATTCAAGGGGCAGAGCCATATTTTAGTCTTTTGTGTCCTCAGAACATAACAGAAAATGTTGGAGTCTATTACAGTTTGGTTGAATTAATGAGAAATTAAGATATTCTTTCTTGGTAACTGTCCTGGAATCCCAACTTGGTCAAACACCCACTCTTCCAGACATCCACGTTAGAGCGGATCCCTGACTTCAGCAAGTCAACCACAAGCTGACGGTGGTGGGAGAGTCTTGATGTAACTTGTAACTAGGAGTGCCTGGAAGAGGCAGATGTTGATAGCACAGAGGTTTCCAGAAAACTTACCACCAACTTCGGCATCCTCCAGTTAAATACTTCTGCAGTAGGTTTTGAAAATGTGGTAATGGCTTCAGTATCCTTCCTTTTAGATCATGAGATCTAAACACATGATCAAAATATCTCAAGCAAAAGAAATTTCTTTGAAAAGATGATTTGTGGCAATGCCTGGAATTTCGAACACTTTTGTCTGATGAGTATAACAGTTTTTTTTTTTTTTTAAAGATTTCTAGGAAAATTCAATATCTCAAAAAAATGTATTTAGCAAATGCTTATTGAACAGTCAGGAAAATAAAAGAATCTTTGGTCGATATTCAAACCATTTCCTGGAAGTTGCAGATACATACGTTTTAAAATATTACCACTGTTTTTGAAATATCTGTTGATACCTAGGTTTCTTATGGAGGCACTGTCCTTAGCATATGAGTGTTTAAAGAGTTGTAGGTATCGTCATCATTATTACTGATATTAACATCTTTCATAGCTTCCATTCCTCACTCTCTCCAAATCCCATTGTCATCCACTTCTTTCTTCATCTAACTCAATCTTCTCCAGCTTGGACCAAGACTGGCTTATGAACTTGTGCTATTTCAACTCCCCTAAGTCCAGAAAGAGTCATTAGATAGGAGTTTCTCACCAGAAACTGAGCCTTACATCTCCCACATCTCTTCATTGACTTGCTAGAGATGCCGCAGCTAAAATGAGCATCAAAACTGTCCCCACAGCCCTTTCTGCATACACTTTACCTCCAGTGAACTTAATGGCATTTATGTCTGCAGCACAGGACAAGATTACTTAAATGTATAAGAGAGAATGGGAGCAAGGCAAAGAGAGTATAAGAAAGGAGGGAGACAAACCATAAGTGACTCTTAATCTCACAAAACAAACTGAGGGTTGCTGGGGGGAGGGAGGTTGGGAGAAGGGGGTGGGATTATGGACATTGGGGAGGGTATGTGCTTTGGTGAGTGCTGTGAAGTGTGTAAACCTGGTGATTCACAGACCTGTACCCCTGGGGATAAAAATATATGTTTATAAAAAATAAAAAAAAATAAAAAAAATAAAAAAAAGAAAGGAGTTTGCACAGGCTTACCTCGGGGATATGGCAGGATTGGTTGCAGACCACCTCAATAAAGTGAATAGCGCAAGAAAGAGAGTCACATGAAATTTTGGGTTTCCCAGTGCATATCAAATTTATGTTTACACTCTGCTGTAGTCTACTGAGTGTGCATCATGTCTAAAAAGCAATGTATATACCTTTATTTAAAAAGTAGTTTATTACTAAAAATTTCTAACCATCATCCGAGCTTTTAGGGAGTCATAATCTTTCACTGGTGAAGGGTCTCGCCTTAAGACTGATGGTTGATGGAGTATCTGGGTGGTGCAGTCGGTTAAGCCTCTGCCTTCCGCTCCTAAGATCGAGTCCCTGGGTCCTGGGTTCAGTCCCACATCCAGCTCCCTGCTCAGCAGGGAGCCTGCTTTTTCCTCTGCCTCTGCCCCCCATACCCTTCACTCATGCTCTTTCTCTCTCTCTCTCTCAAAATAAATAAATAAATTCTTAAAAACAAACAAAGAAACAAACAAAAAGCTCTGATGGTTGCTGACTGATCAGAATGCTGGTTGCTGAAGGCTGGTGGCTGTGGCAGCTTCTTAAAATAAGACAATAATGAAGTTGGCCTCATCGATGTACTCTACCTCTCAAGAATGATTTCTGCAGAGTGTGTGATGCTGTCTGATAGCATTTTGCCCAGAGAACTTCTTTCAGAAGTGGAGTCCATTTGCTCAAACCTGCCACAGCTTTATCAACTACATTTATGCAACATTCTAGATTGATGGCTGTCATTTCAACGATCTTCACATCATCTTCACCAGGAGTAGATTTGATCTCAAGAAACCACTTTCTTTGTTCATTCCTAAGAAAAAAAACCTCCTCATCTGCACAAGTTTTATCATGAAATTGCAGCAATCTAGCCCCTTCTCAGGCTCCACTTCTCATTCTAGTTCTCTTGCTGTTTCTACCACATCTCCAGTTACTGCCTCCGCTGAGGTCTTGAACAGCTCAAAGTCATACATGAGGGCTGGAATCAACTTCTTCCAAATTCTTGTTCATTTTGACCTCTTTCCATGAATCTCAAGTGTTCTTCATGGCATCTAGAGAGATGAATTCTGTCAGGAAGGTTCTCAATTTGCCCAGGTGCCAATTTACCAATTTGCCCAGGTGCATCACAGGAATCACTATCGATGGAAGCTGTGGACTTACAAAATGTATTTCTTAAATAATAAGACCTGAAAGTAAAAATTACTCCTTGATCCATGGGCTGCAGAATGGATGTTGTGTTTGTAGGCATGGAAGCAACATAAATCTTATTTCACATCTCCATCAGGGCCCTTGGCTGACCAGGTGCTCTGTCAATGGGCAGTCATATTTTGAAAGGATTTTTTTTTTTTTCCCTGAGCAGTGGATCTCAAAGTAGGCTTAAAATACTCAGTAAATCATGTTGTAAACAGAGGTGTTCTCATCTAGATTTGTTGTTCCATTTATAGAGCACAGGTAGAGTACCTTTAGCATAGTTCTGAAGGTCCCTAGGCTTTTGGAGTGGTCAATGAGCATTGATTTCAACTAAAAGTCACCAGCTGCATTAGCACCTAACAAAGTAGTCAGCCTGTCCTTTGAAGCTCTGAAGCCAGGCATTGACTTCTCTCTAGCTGCGAAAGTGCTAGATGGCATCCTCTTCCAATAGAAGGCTGTTTCATCTGCACTGAAAATCTGTCGTTTCATGTAGCCACCTTCATGGGTTATCTGAGCTAGATCTCCTGGAAAGCTCACTGAAGCTTCTCCATCAGCACTTTGTGGCTTGGCTTTGCTCTTTTCTGTTAGGGAGACGACTTCTTTCCTTAAACCTCATGGACCAAACTCTGCAACTTCAAACTTTCCTTCTGCAGCTCCCTCGCCTCTCTCAGCCTTCATCGACCTGAAGAGATTTGGGGCCTGGCTCTGTGTTAGGCTTTGGCTTATAGGAACACTCTGCTTGGTTTGGTCTTCTATCCAGACCACACATACTTTCTCCATATCCGCAATAAGGCTGTTTTACCTTCTTAACATTTTATGTGCTCAGTGGAGTAGCACTTTTAATTTCCTTCAAGAGCCTTTCCTTTGCAGTCAAAACTTGGTCAACTATTTGATACAAGAGGCGTATTCGATAAATATTTGGTCTATCTTGGCTTTTGACAGGCTTTCCTCACTAAGCTTAAATTGTTTCTAGATTTTGATTTAAAGTGGGAGATGTAGGACTCTTCCCTTCACTTGAGCACTTAGGGTTTGTTATGCAATAATGTTGTAGGGTTGTTAATTGGCCTAATTTCAATATTGTGTGTCTCAAAGAATAGGAAATTCCGAGAAGGAGAGAGATATACAGCTCTCAAGTAGAGTAGTCAGAACACAGACCACATCTATTAAGTTCACTGAAACTCTTAAAAGATTTTTAATGTGTTTCAATTTATCTCTCAGCAGTACCATCAAGGCACTATTCTTCTTTTATTAAACCTAACCTCTTTTTTCCATGACACCACAAGAAAATGATTCAAGAGGGGCAAATGAGCTTTCACACACACACACACACACACACACACGCACGCACACACACAATTGCTGGCATTTCTCTTCTCAAGTGTCACATCCTTAAAGAGTGAGATAAGGACTGTACTAGACATAATGGTGCTCTTATTTCTCAGCATTAATTCAGTTATGCAGAACCTTGTGACTACCTTTCGTCAGTGGTTGTGGGTAGAAAGGATGTGTAATGTTTGTTACCTTAGCATAAGTAATACAGATTTGGCACAAGATACATCACAGCACACTTTACTTTTACAGATAACAGCAATTTTATTTTCCTGTTTTGAGAAAATTCTAGTAAGGCAAATTGTGACAGTTAAAGGGTCGCAGTCCTGCATTTTATTTCTAGCTTGGGAAGAAGAGGAGGGTCCCATTTTTCTAGCTGGGGTGGTCTGTAACTTTTCAGGTGACAGATAAATCAAAGTGACCGTCCCATCCTATGAAGACCAGGTGACTGCTTACATAGAATTTTCGAGTGCTAATGGATGCTTTTTCGCTTAGGGGACAAACAGGGATATGCAGGACATTAATCATCTTTGCATAATTTGAGCATATTTTTAGCTTCCAATTCAAATGTTTAAATGCTTCGTGTTAAGTGTTTAAACATTTGAATCCTGTTAATCACACATTTTAAGTAGGAGAGTCAACACTGGCAGTCATTACAGTATCTTGAAAGAAAATGCACCTTAAAACCAATTAAGTTTACCATTTGAATATTCAACAAATGATAATACAAAATTTAAATATTCTCTCAAAAACCAATTTTTGACAATAATCAGGGACTTAAATTACCTTTCAAGAAAGCAGTCATCTAGAGAAGCAATGTTAAAGAAAAACTGTCCATATCACATATGGCCCCAGTACAACCAGTGATCTTCTTTCCACCTGATATTCTGAGATGGTAGCCTCTATAATATGCAATAAGAAGAGCTGGTCCAATTTTCCAACTTTATTGCTTCTAACAGTACCTTTTTGCAGTCTCCATCAGATTTCTCCTTTACTGTCTGAGATCCCAGTTAGAAACAAAGCAGCAAGAGAAGATCTCGTAATTGGTAAGTATCCCATTGATGTTGTTACAACATAACTTTTGACTCCCCCCAAAACTTCATTACAAATAGCCTCCTGTTGACCAGAAGCCTTACCGAGAACATCAATAGTAGATTAACACATATTTTATAGGTTTTCTGCAGTCTTATAATAAGGTAAACTAGAGAAAAGAAAACGTTATTAAGAAAATCATAAGAAGAGATAATACATTTATTTATTGGAGAAAAGCCACATATAAGTTGACCTGTGCAGTTCAAACTTGTGTTGTTCCAGGTTCAATTGTATTATAAAGTTAAAGATTAAGGATATCTGTGTCAGAACCAGAAATATACTTCTGTGTATCTCTTGGGAACCATAGCTAAAGAAGTAACAACATTTTTGGGGTTTTCTTAAAAAGATTTGTACATTAATTGAGATTTGT
Organism: Mustela erminea; assembly: GCF_009829155.1. Taxonomy (NCBI): domain Eukaryota; kingdom Metazoa; phylum Chordata; class Mammalia; order Carnivora; family Mustelidae; genus Mustela; species Mustela erminea. The sequence goes on from NC_045615.1 coordinate 11,084,867, forward strand.
ATAATTGAGCTGTCAAATTTAAACTGTCTGCCATTTTGGATTTACTTTATGACATATATAATGCTTCTGGGTTGAAACACTTCTGAAGATAAGAGAGACAAAAAAAAAAAAAAAAGATGTAGAGAGACTTTTTCCTTTCCCTTGGTGATTTCCGCACCTTCCCCCACAACCATCCTCCCTCTTTCCACAAGTGTCAAATCTTTTTTACATGTCAAATACTAGGTGAGGTACTGGAAATGATAGTGAACAAAACCAAACATACCTCATGTCAGCTTGGTGTTTGTGACAGTAATGGAGGCAGGGATTAAACACACAATTACCTAAATAATATTTAATGTAATCTCCTAAAGTATGTCTGTGATAAAGACAGTAAATTGGTCATGTATAGATTTATATCATCATGTAGCCTAGGGGTGTGACCTAGTTTGGAGATTGACAGATTTTCCTTGAGGAAGTGATAATAGAGATGGAATCCAAGTAACAATACATTTTAGCAAATGAAATGGGAGAGGAAGAGTATGCCAGGCAGAGGTAACAGAATGTATTAAGGGTTGGTGTTCAAAAGATACTCAGACATTGTGTTTTGTTTGTTTGTTTGTTTGTTTAATCTCTCGTGGTTTGAGTCTTTTAAAAATAATCTTCTATGTCTCTACATGCTCAATGTTTTTTAAACATGCAGCACATAATTATGCTAACTATTTGATGTTCTTGTCTACTAAAATCTGTATAGTTTCTGGGTCTGTTTCTATTGGTTTATTTTTCTCTTCATCGTAAATGTATTTTTCTGCTTTTCAGAAGTCTAGTCTTTTTGTTAAAATTTTTAAAAAAAGATTTCTTATTTATTTGACAGAGAGAGAAAGAGCACAAGCAGGCCAGGGAGAGGGAAAGGGAGCCCTGTTGAGCAGAAAGCCCAATGCAGGTCTTGATCCCAGGACTCTGGGATCATGATCTGAGCCAAAGGTAGATGCTTAATCAACTGAGTCACCCAGGATCCCCTGGATGTCTGGTAAGTCTTGATTGTATGCAGAGAATGTAAATTTTACCTTAATGGGTGCTAGATATTTTTGTATTTTTATCTATTCTTAAATTTCATTCTAGGAGGCTACTAAATTACTTGTAAAGAGTATAAAGTTTTGCTTTCATTTTAAGTTTTGTCTGGTGGAATCTGAACAATCTTTAGAGCTAATTAATAAGTTGGTAATCTTTTGAGTATTCAATCCAATGGCCCTTATATGATGAGATTTTCTGTTCTCCCTGGTGGGCACTTGAGCTATTCCCAGCTTTGGGTGAACGCCAGGGCTTGTGTCCTCTGTACCTTCTGAGAAGTTTCTTTCTCTAGTTACTGGTAGTTTCATCACATACAAGGATTCATCAGTACTCAGCTGAGGACTCAAGGATGACCCTCTGTAGATCTCTGGAGCTCCATTTTTGTGTAAGCCATTCCTCTCCACTACTCTCTCCTGTGAGCTACAGCTGCCTTGGCAGCCTGGACTTCTGGGCTCTTTCTCCTGTGCTACATCCTATAAAGTCTCTGGGCAGTAAGCTAGGGCAAATATAGGGCTCACCTTGCTTGTTTCCCTTCCTTCAGCGATGAGAAGTCCCGTGTTGGTGACTGTCCAATGTCTGTAAATCTTTGTTTGATATCTTGTCTATTTTCATGGTTGTTTCAGGTGAGAGGGTAAATCTGGTCCATGTTTTTACTGTTATTTTTATTATTTTATATATATATATATATATATATATATATATATATATATATATATATATAAAAGATTTTATTTATTTATTTGACAGACAGAGTTCACAAGTAGTCAAAGAGGCAGGCAGAGAGAGAGGAGGAAGCAGGCTCTCTGCCGAGCAGAGAGCCCGATTCGGGACTCGATCCCAGGACCCTGGGAACATGACCTGAGCTGAAGGCAGAGGCTTTAACCCACTGAGCCACCCAGACACCCCTTTACTGTTATTTTTTAAAAATATTTCATTTATTTATTTGTCAGACAGACTGAACATGAGCGCAAGCAGTGGGGAGCTACAGGCAGAGGGAGAGGCAAGCTCCCCTCTGAGCAAGAAGACCCATGCGGGACTCGATCCTAAGACCCTGGGATCATAACCTGCACCAAAGGCAGATGCTTAATTGACTGAGCCACTCCAGCTCCCCTGGTCCATGCTTTATTCCATTGTGGCAGGCAGTGGAAATTTGAAAGGCCATGACAAAATGTCTCTATGGCCAGAATTACATGCTGCCAGATGACACCAGAGTAGTAGATTGGGAATAGGCCATATATTGATCTGAAATATTAATACAACTTGCTCTTCTTGCCCTTTCATGTACACTCTGTATACATATTAGCTTTAGGCACCCATCTACCTGGGGGTGGGATGTGACATGCTAGGGACACCGAAGCATCCCTATGCTATGTTAAAAGTATAATACAGTGCTAAGTGAGCTGAAGGTCCTGGAGAACCTAGCACGGAGTAAAAAGGATACAGTGTATGGGGACCGAGTATGGTTGAGGCTAGCAAAAATCCTGTCCAAGAGGTTGATGAGATCAGTAGCACTTCATTTCCAATGCTGGGCGCTGGGAGGCAGGAGTACGGGGAGGGGGGGATTCCAGAAGAGCCATTTCATGGCCCAGACCAGCCAGGATCCAAAGAATGTCCTGAGAAATCTCCAAAGAAACTCCTGAGGAGTTTCAAATAACCTTTGTCCCATCCCCCATTACCTTCAACCCCCTCCAGTGTATATAGGGTCACCTCTACTTCCCTATAAGCTTGAATGTTGCCTAGGAGGAAAGTGAAGAGAGGAGATAGAACTTATGTTTGCTCAATTGTTTGTTTGTTTTTTAAGATTTTATTTATTTATTTAACAGAGAGAGAGAGAGAGAGAGAGCATAAACAGGGGGAGCAGAAGAGGGAGAAGCAGACTTCCCACTGAGCAGGGAGCCCAATGTGCGATTTGATCCCAGGACCCTGAGATCATGACCTGATTCGAAGTCAGAAGCTGAACCAACTAAGCAACCCAGAAGCCCTAGGTTTAGCATTTAGTCAACTCATCTAAACAACCTGAAACTGAATAAACGGGCATGCACCAAAATTTCCTCTCATCTGACCTTTCTGATTCCTGTCCTTTAGCTACCCTTCAGGATGAGACCTTTTGAGTAATAGCAGGTCGCTTAAGAGGACACAAAGGGGCTTTTCTTTTCTTTATAAAAAATATGTCTACATGTAGTGTGAGTAAATCTGCAACCTCACTGCAAGGTTAAGAATCTCTGACCTGGGGTGCCCAAGAAGTTTTTAATTTTTTATTTTTATTTTTATTATTTTTTTTTTTAGATTTTATTTATATTGACAGAGAGAGATCACAAGCAGGCAGAGCAGCAGGCAGAGAGAGAGGAGAAACAGGCTCCCTGCTGAGCAGAGAGCCCCTTGCAGGACTCGATCCCAGGACCCTGAGACCATGACCTGAGCTAAAGGCAGAGGCTTTAACCCACTGAGCCACCCAGGGACCCCCCAAGAAGTTTTTTAAAAAAAGAAAAAAAAAGTTTTTTTTTTAAAGTTAAAAGGTGTTTGTTTTTGTTTGTTTGTTTGTTTGTTTGTTTGTTTTAACTCTGACTTAACATTAGGAAGCCAATTAAATCTTTTAAAAGCACACTTGGTAGGAGGGACAGTGTTTTGTATTTTGTGTTTCAAAATTTTAGTGACTGGAAGCTTAGAGGTCTTTCAGAGACTTTTATTCTTTTTTAATATTTTTATTTATTAATTTGACCGAGAAGCAGACTCCCCACAGAGCAGGGAGCCTGATATGGGGATCAGTCCCAGGACCCCGGGATCATGACCTGAGCTAAAGTCAGCCACTTAACGACTGAGCCCAGGTGCCCCTCTTTCAGAGAATTTTATATAGTTAACTGCAAAAATTAATTGAAAAAAATCAGATTAAAAAATAGTTTAAGAATAAATTTAGTGGTACTTTGATATACAAAGGTTTTACCACTATCCCAAGGTTCTTAAATGTCTATACTAATAAAAAATGCTAGAAGAAAGGCAAGCCTCATTTTTCATAAACATTAAGCCATTTTGACACCAAACGTCCAACTCTTAGTTTCAGGGTCATCATCTCAGGGTCATGAGATTGATCCCTGCATTAGGCTTTGTGCCCGTGCAGAGCCTGCTTTGAGACTCTCTCTCTCTCTCTGCCCCTTCCCCTCCCTTCCTTCCCTCCCCACCCCCTGGTGCTCTCTCTCTACAACAAAATAAATCTTTTTAAAAAATTAGCTACAGGGGCGCCTGGGTGGCTCAGTGGATTAAGCCGCTGCATTCGGCTCAGGTCATGATCTCAGTGTCCTGGGATCGAGCCCCGCATCGGGCTCTTTGCTCAGCGGGAGCCTGCTTCTCTCTCTCTCTCTGCCTGACTCTCCGCCTACTTGTGATTTCTCTCTCTGTCAGACAAATAAATAAAATCTTAAAAAAAAAAAATTAGCTACAAAGGGGCATCTGGGTGGCTCAGTTGGTCAAGCATCTGCCTTTGGCTCAGGTCATGATCTCAAGGTCCTGGGATGGAGCCCCATGGCATGCCGCTCTGTCTACTTGTTCTCTCTCTCTCTCTCTCTGTCAAATTAAAAAAATCTTTAAAAAATTATCTTCATAAAAAAGCACTCATTTACCATAATCCCACCCCCTTCTCCCAAACCCCCTCCCCCCAGCAACCCTCAGTTTGTTTTGTGAGATTAAAAGTCACTTATGGTTTGTCTCCCTCCCAATCCCATCTTGTTTCATTGATTCTTCTCCTACCCACTTAAGCCCCCATGTTGCATCTTGTAGCAACATGGACGGGACTGGAAGAGATTATGCTGAGTGAAATAAGTCAAGCAGAGAGAGTCAATTATCATATGGTTTCACTTATTTGTGGAGCATAACAAATAGCATGGAGGACATGGGGACTTAGAGTGGAGAAGGGAGTTGGGGGAAATTGGAAGGGGAGGTGAACCATGAGAGACTATGGACTCTGAAAAACAATCTGAGGGTTTTGAAGGGACGGGGGGTGGGAGGTTGGGGTACCAGGTGGTGGGTATTATAGAGGGCACGGATTGCATGGAGCACGGGGTGTGGTGCAAAAATAATGAATACTGTTATGCTGGAAATAAAAATAAATAAAAAAAAAAAAAAAAAAAAAAGCACTCATTTAAAAAAAATAATAATTCCGGATGCCTGGGTAGCTCAGTCTATTGGGTCATTGCCTTCGGCCTCAGGTCATAATCCTGCCGTCCTAGGATCGAGTCCTTCATTGGCCTCCTTGCTCCATGGGAAGCTGCTTCTCTCTCCACCTCCGCCTGCCACCCTGCCTGCTTGTGAGCCCTCTATCTGACAAATAAATAAGTAAAATAAAATCTTTTAAAAAACAATAATAATAATTCCATACCAAGGGATAGATCCCCATTCTTTCTCAGGCCTGTGGCTCCACCCTTATCTCAGGCCTGACCAAGTGTCCCATTCTGTTGATAACAGCTGAAACAATTTGTGAAATTCTTTGGATTCATCTTTTCGGGATGGTTGATAACTTTCATTGATAAGGAGTTTTGCTTCTTGAATTAATTAGTAGCTCTTGATATGATTAATTTCTCTAGTCCTTCCTTTATTACTTGTGCAAAAGACTGACATAAAATGTTCCTGTAATTTTGCTTTTGGTTATCAGTAATAATATTTTCATGTATTCAATGCAGACAGAAATTCTAGGTTTCACATTTTTGAAGTGTTTTTCTGTCTTTAAAAACCAAAAATTGGTTTCTGCTTAAATCTGCCATTTCACATTTTAACTTAAGTGGATTAAAATCCACAGGATTTCTTTTTCTTCATTTTATTACATAGATAATATATAATTATTATGACATGATTGAAAGATACAGATCAGGAGAAGTTCAAAGAAAAGTCGTTCGTAATCACAACAGCATAAGGGTAATCACTGTTACCTTCATCTGTTACATATCTTTTGACTTCATATACTTGGTTTATTTATTTAATTTTTTTTTTTTAAAGGTTTTATTTATTTATTTGACAGACAGAGATCACAAGTAGGCAGAGAGGCAGGCAGAGAGAGAGGAGGAAGCAGGCTCCCTGCTGAGCAGAGAGCCTGATGCGGGCCTCGATCCCAGGACCCTGAGATCATGACCTGAGCCGAAGGCAGCGGCTTAACCCACTGAGCCACCCAGGTGCCCTATTTATTTAATTTTTTAAAGACTTATTTATTTATTCATTTACTTGACAGAGAGATCACAAGTAGGCAGAAAGGCAGGCAGAAAGAGAGAGGAACAGAAGCATCAGAGACCGTGATGCAGGGCTAAATCCCAGGACCCTGAGATCATGACCTGAGCTGAAGGCAGAGGCTCAACCCACCAAGCCACCCAGGCGCCCCTCTTGTTATTTTTAAATATAAAAGAGATTACAATACATATGTGTGTGTGTGTGTGTATATATTGCTTTGATATTGACTTCTTTCACTTAACAGTATTTAGGTTTCCATACTAGTTATATTATTTTGAAACATAATCCTAAACGGATGCCTAATATTCCATTCTATGAATGTGCCATACTCTTTTTCAAAGGTTACAAACACAGCCACACGGTGGTACAGACATGATCACAATCACAGCTAAATGTTTGCACGGATTGTGAACTCTTTCCTGCAGGTTGATTAGGAAATTTGTAATAGATTCAGAGGGCTTCACAGAATTGGCTCATTGCCATTTTCTGGATCATGAAAAAGAACAAGCTACACGAGTTACTTCCCCACCTCCAGCATGGAAATCCTACAACCTAATAACACTACAGCGAGACAGCGGCGAGAGCCAGGATGCGTCTGCAAATTCCCAGCTGTACTAATTAGGTTTGTGTGGCCTGTTGCACCATGCAGTCCAGTTCAGAAAATATGACTGCTAGTGACCAAATGATTCATGGAAACATAATATGTTTGAATCTGTTAGGGGGAAAAAAAAAGAAACCCCCACTTCTACAACTTTATTGGAAGAAGAGATTATCATTTATAGGACATCTCACAGGAAAAATAACAGCTTAAATGCCCGTGTACATTTCAGTGCTTCATGATGAATTTTCCTGGCTAGGTCCTGACTAGAACAGCCAGCAAGCATCCAGGAATCAGCTTGCTCCTAGAGACCTAACAGTAAAATATAAGGCAGATGAGCTAATGACTGAAATTGTGGAGAGGGACCACGTGGAGACTGGGATTACATGGTTCTTGTTAAGAGAGATAAGAGAAAGATGGGAAGGATTGGCTCAGAGCCAGAAGTATTCACAGACAATTCCTGGTTATCTCATTTTTTTAAACAAATTTTTTTTTTTAAGATTTTATTTATTTATTTGACAGAGAGAAATCACAAGTAGACGGAGAGGCAGGCAGAGAGAGAGAGGAACGGAAGCAGGCTCCCTGCTGAGCAGAGAGCCCGATGCGGGACTCGATTCCAGGACCCTGAGATCATGACCTGAGCTGAAGGCAGCGGCTTAACCCACTGAGCCACCCAGGCGCCCTCTCATTTTTTTAGAAGTGCGAGTCCTTAACTCCTTGAGGATCAGTTGGAAAGATTTAGAAAGCAAGCTACTAAGTCATGAGCTTTAGGCAATGCATTTTGAGCCCATCGGAGAGTATAACTGGTTTGAGAATAATTATAAGTGCGCAGTGGAAAACTAAGACTCACGTGTCCAGATTTGTCTCTGACTGCAAGTTTGGAAGATAGGAAAATGAGCAGTATCATTTAAAGGCAAGGGGCTTTTGATTTCCACATTCAACTGCTAGAAAGCTTCTCTGGTTTCCAAATGTACTAATACCGACAATAAATCAGAATACTGACATTTTAAATTTTCACTTATTGGAAAGATAAATTGTGAAAATATGCAAATATGTATCTATATTTTAGATATATCATCACTTAAAATGTAGAGAAAATTAATAATATGAAATAAAACATACCAAATGGTATAGAACATGATACAATGATTACTCCAGTCCAGATCATCCAGCTTGGGAAACAATATCTTACCCATACTGCCAAGGTGTTTGTGTTTCCTCCCCAGTTGCATTGTGACATATGTAAGCATTGCTAAAAAGGTGTAACAATTTCGGACACCTTTAAATTCTATTTGCATTAAATTGTACGATGTTTTCTCTGTACTGTGTTCATAAGAATCCACCATATTGATACCCGAAGGACAAAGCCACTTGCTTTATTCTTGAATAGAGTCACATATACCGAAGTGAAATATATTCATCCATTCCATTATTAGATATTTAGCTTGTTTCCAGTTCCTTGCTATTGTATCTGCTGCTGGTGTAAGCTTTTTCCCTGTGGTTCCTGTGCATAGCTTTGAGTAGGCCTGTGGGAGATATTTCTAGCATGGAATTCCTGAGTTATAGGGTGCATATACTTCTAACCCAACAAGATTTCGACAAACTGGACTTAAAACGTTTTTACCCAGGTGTACTTCAACCAGCAGTAAATAATATAATTAATTCCACATAATTCCACATTTTTGATAACACTCTGCTTTGTCAGGGTTTTCAACAATTGCCATTCTGATCAGCGTGAAATGATAGAGTGGTTGTAACTTGTACCTTTATTTCTGGGTAAAAAAAAAATGTATATATATATATATATATATATATATATATATATACATATATACATATATACACACACACACACACAGATATATATTTTTAAGACTATTTTTTAGAGGGGTGCGGGGTGCTCAGGCAGCTGAGTGACTGACCAGTGATTTCAGCTCAGGTCGTGATGTCATAGGTCAAGAGAACCAGCCCAGTGTGAGGCTCTGAGCTCAGCAGAAAGTCTTCTTGAGATTCTTTCACTTGGCTCCTCCCCCTATGCACATGCGTGTGCATCCTCTCTCTTTCTCTCTCTAAATAAATAAGTCTTTAAAAAAAGACTATATTTTAAAGCAGTTTTAGGTTCCCCAAAATTTGTGCAGAAAGTACAGAGATTTCTTCTATGTCTCCTACCCCATCATGTATAGACTCCCCCATTGTCAATATCATCTCCCAGAGCGGTACTTTTGTTGTGACTGATGAACCTATGCTGATGCATCATAATCACCCAAAGTCCATAGTTTACATTAGAATTTACTTGTGATATCAGACATTCGGTAGCTTTGGACAAATGTCTCATGACGTGCAACCATCATTACAGCATCATACGGTGGAATTCCACTGCCCTAAAAAATCTTTTGCCTATTTAGACTCTCACTCCCAATCACTAGCAACTACTGATTTTTTTACTATCTCTCCCTGGATCTACCTTTCCTAGACTGTCATATAGTCGGAATCATATAATGGATAGTATTTTCGGATTGGCTTTTTTCACTTAGTAATTTGCCTTGAAGGTACTTTCAAGTCATTTTATGGTTTGATAGCCCATGTCTTTGCAGTGCTCAGTAACATTCCTTTATTCATTCACCTACTGAAGAGCATCCTGGTTGTTTCCAAACTTTAGCAACTACGAATAAATCTGCTATAAGCATCTGTGTGCAAGTTTTTGTGTGGACACAAATTTACAGCTCCTTTGGGTCAATAACAAAAAGCCCAATTGCTAAGTAGTACACTAAAAGTATGTTTAGTTGAATACTTTTTTTCATATGTTTATTGGTCAGTCAGGCTTCAGGTTTCTAGTTTCTGAATTGCAGACAAAAATCTTTTGTGTATTTTCTCATTGAATTATTTATTTTTGCTTATTGATTTCTCTATATTTCAGCATACTAAACTTTCACTGTTCACAAATATCTTGACCCAGACTTTGGCTTTTCTTTTAATTTTGTAATGGGATAATTTTGGAAATGAATTTTTTTTAATGAATCATTTTTTAACTGACTGTTTTCTTTGTTTAAAGAATTCTTCTTGATATGGAGTTTTCAAAGATAATCTATATTTTTTTCAAAAAGTCCCTAAGATTTGCTTTTTATGTGAATATCATGTATCTTTTATATGACATTTTACCCTCTTAAAGCATTTTGTCTTAGTATCTGTTTTGTTTGACATCATTATGACTATTTTAGCTTTTTTTAGTTAGTTCATTTTTTTCCTGTGTGTGTCATACATACCTTGTTCTATGTTTTTGTTTAGCTGTTTATCTTTTTCTATGATTTACTTTTAATTTTTCTGATTCTCTTTGTTTACATGTATCTTTTAGGAATAGCATGTAGTTGGCTTTTAAAAAATGTTCTAGCCTGAAAATCTTTTTTCCTTTAATTGGTAGATTTAGTCCATTGATTTTTATTATGATGATGCATATGTATTGAATTTTCTTCTTTAAATGTGTACTTTAAAAATATGCCTTTTTTCTTCTTTCCTTACTGCTTATTGGAATAATGAGCTTTTTTAAGTTCAATTTTTCTGGTTAAAAGATACATACTTTATTTTAGCTCTTCAGAGGTTACCTTTAAAATTTTAACACAGGTAGCTGACTGAACCCAAAGATAATCCTTAAACAATACAAGAAATTTTTGAACACTAAGGACCACCAGCCCAATTCATTTATAATTTTAGTTTCCTTTTTCCTCCTTGTTTTTAGTTCCTGGTGATTTCTCTTCCTTTTTTCATAGTTAAGATCTGTACTTTAAAGATTTTTATTTATTTAGTTGACAGACAGAGATCACAAGTAGGCAAAGAGGCAGGCAGAGAGAGAGGAAGGGAAGCAGGCTCTCTGCTGAGCAGAAAGCCTGATGGATGCAGGGCTCAATCCTGGCACCCTGAGATCATGACCTGAGCCGAAGGCAGAGGCTTTAACCCACTGAGCCACCCAGGTGTCCCCTCAGATCTGTATTTTAAAGAATGTTTGTTAATTTTTTTTTTCGGCACTTTTAGGTATTTTTAGCATTCATTTCCCCCCACCCCACCGCCCCAGGATGGATTAAGTACAATATATCAGAGACAAAATCAAGTTTGACTTTCGGGTCCCTGTTGCCCAGCAATGGCTATTCTTTCCATAGGGCTGACAGTTCTTTGTAGAGTGGAGAAGAGCATGAAGTAGTCAGCTTCAGAAGAATAGGGTTGCCCAAAGGGACGAAAGAAGCCCAAAGCAGAGCCTGGGACAATGCGGATGATATTTCTACTTCACAGTTCTACCTAAACCTGATCTTGCCCACAGTTTTAATCAAGTGATATCTATTTCTCCTAAGGATTTACTGTGCCTTTGTCAGAAGCAAACTCACTGCTGACTTAGAAAATAATGGGTTATTTTTTTCCTTTGGAGTTCAGAGTTTTCTCCAGGGAGAGTGAGGGAGGAAAAGTTTATCTTCTGTGACTGATGGAAAGCTCTATGCTCCTTCACAGCAAGGAAAAGTTTTATGATACTTCAAAAGTAAAGTCCTTGGGCCCCTGCTGGGGACAAGCGCAGAAGCTGCTAAGAGAACAAAACTATAATAGATGCCTTGCTCAGAAAATCTAGCAAGTTGAGTCTGCTGGAGCTAGGTCTTTACCCTTTACATGTTTCAGCTCAGGGAATGACTGCAAGGGGAGGCTTATTAGAACTGTCACAAAGGTTTGCCTACCTTGAAATGAGTTGAATCTGCCAAACCCACCCTCTACTTGCATAAAGATGCAATTTCAGGTAATAGTTCCTGGCTAGTGCTATTTCTTTATGTGGTGTCTTACCACCTGCTCTGTGTTCTTTCCTCTTAGAGTGTTATTTTGGTGCTTAGGTAGATACGGGAAGTGTGTGCTGAGTAATTAGGTTAAAATTAGTCCTGGGTCTCCTGGGGTCTTTCCCAGCTGAGTCTTCTTTTTTAAGGATGTGGGCTTTGGGAATTCATGAGAGATTCATAAGACGTAGGAAACACAGGTAAAGAATTCATAGTGCACTGGAAAAACTCTGAGCAAATAGGGGTTAGGACTGGTGGGACCAGAGAAGGGAGGAGAAATAGAGATACTTGGAGTAGTCAGCCACCTTGATTCATATTGGCATGACTGCAAGAAGGTGTAGCCCACCTTCTACATAGATTTTGAGCAACTTAAAGAGAGGACTGATGCCTTATTCACCTCTGTATCTGCAGTAAGTATAGCTGTCTAACCAAACAGGTGTTCAATCAGATCTGAATTGGAAGAAACATTTACAGCTCACACTTTAGAAGGTCAAAGAATAAACAGAGATGAGAAATTAGACAGATTTTACTTTCATTTTTTCCACTTGTGACAGCCACTGGTAAAAAAAAAAAAGTACATAAAATAACAGCTTCTAACAGTATCAGAATTTTCTTGAGATTGCTATTTTGCAGTCTATGTAGAAGTTTTTTACACTAAAAATATATTTGCAAATGCTTAACCCATTTGAGAACTTATAAGTACTAATATGTTAATGTTAGCACTGCTACATCTCCATTCATATTTTTCTCTCATCTCTCACGCACTGCAAATGATTAGGATTCACTAAAGCAGTGACTTTTTGGGGAGGAGGGGTTGGTTAGAGCCAGAAAATGCACCCCTAGGATGATTCTTTAGAATGCTGCCTCCGGAAGAGCAGGCTACATGCATTTAATTGTTCCAGCACATCACCACATTCCAACGTTAGAATGGTATTTATCCACCAAATCTCCAATTTTAGTATATGTGCTGCCGAAGCGAGCACTATCCACCAAATCTCGAACTTTCAGGCCTAGAAAGTGATTTCTTGATTTTATGATCTGTCACCCCAGAAAGTAAGTATCTGGGCCTCATCCAAAGGGTTATGCATACTCCAAACACAGAGGGGCTTAGAATGATTTGGAACTGCTGATGCATGACGAATTAGAGTTAGTTGAGTTATATCACAGAGAATAATTATCAAATATTTTACAAAACATCCCTGTTTTTGAATGTCTTTGGAGCTAGGAATTGTTTTTATATTTTAAAATGGTTAAAAATCAAGACAGGAAGAATATTTCATGAGGTCTGAAAATTATTGAAAAGTCAAGTTTCGTGTTCATTAATAAAGTTTTATTGGAACATTGCTAAACTCGTTCATTCATTTAGTATCGATGGTTGCTTTCATAGTACATCAGCAGAGTTCAGTAGTTTTGGGAGAGACAATATTGGCTTGCAAAGCCTAGAATATTTACTTTCTGGACCTTTACAGAAAAAAATGGATGCTCCCTACTTTATGTCATTGTCAGAGAGAATCCCGTGCCAGGGTCAGAGAGAGATGGTTTAACTTTTTTTCTTTTATTTGTATATCAGTGCCTATAAGATGGTCTTCCCTCTGGTTTCTATATAGTCAGGAGCATAGTTTGAGTAACCATTCATAATTTTTTTTGATTTTTTAAAAAGATTTTATTTATTTATGAGAGAGAGAGAGAGAGAGAACATGAAGAGGGTGGGGCAGAGGGAGAGAGAGAGAGAGAAGCACTTTCTGCTGAAACCTGACATGGGACCTGATCCCAGGATCCTAGAATCATGACCCTAGCCAAAGGCAGACGCTTAACTGACTGAGCCATCCAGGGGCCCATGTTCTGATATTTTAGATAAGAGGTCACAGGAAGATCCCAAATGTAGTCCAGTTTGGTTATATATGAACACGTGGACATAGATGGAGTGAACGACAAAGAAGTCTGTTTCCTGCAGGTCCCAAAAGAATCATAAAATTTTAACTTGACTATTGCCATGTACAGGATACTACTAGCTCTGTGGCTTTCTATTTGGTATCTCTCTCTCTCTCTATTTTTTCTTTTAGTTTTTATGTTCTTTAAATACCACACCATATTTTGGAATGTTTAAAAGCCATGTAGATAATAGTTTTGTTTTGTTTTCACAATCGAGGATGAAATTTGTATGCCTTTAAGATTATTTAAAGGGGTTTCATTGGGTTACGGGGACATTCAAAGTTAAATAAAACTGCTGGCCCCATGACATACACTGTTCTCTGGAGTTATATGTCAGGTGACTGAAATTCTACCTTCCTATTCCCAGCGCTCTATGAAACAGAGAACGGTTGCTTCTGCTTCACAGCTGCAGAGACGATGATTAATATTCTGTGAGTAACATTCCACTGGTGTGAGAGTAAGGGGGACAGAGTTCAGTCCCATTTCTGCCTGCAACTAATTTTGCAGCTTGAAGCTCCTCATTTAAATTTTGTTGTTTTCAGTTTTTGAAAATTACAAACTAATGTAGTTTGACTAGATGACCTTCATGCTTCCAAAGCATGATGCTCTTGTTTTAACTTATATATTTTTTAAGATTTATTTATCTGTCAGAGAGAGAGGAGGAGAGGGAGAGTGGCAGAGGTAGAAGGAGAAGCAGGCTTCTTACTGAGCAAGGAACCTGATGCGGGACTTGATCCTGGGACCCTGGGATCATGACCTGAGCCGAAGGCAGATGCTTAACCAATTGAGTCTTCCAGGCGTCCGTATTTTAACTTATTGTGAGCATTGCCTCTTTCCCTACTTAACTGACTCCAAATACCTTGATTTTTTTCTAAAGTAATGTATTTGTTGCCTATTTGAAATGGGGTGAAGTTTGTTTTGTTTTTCACATAATTAAACTATTGCAATGAATAGCATGATTAATATATTGTAATGAAATATTATTCACTACATTTAAAAGGGAAGTCATCATCTGTCTTTGGAGCCAGTCAATGTAATGGAATAGAAAAGCAATAATCATAAAATAAGCTATATAAAAAATAAAATAAGCCACATAAGACAACTAGCCCTATCGACATCAAGTAAGAACATCCTGATGGTGCAGATGTGGAGGAATGGGGAAAAAAATCTCAGAGCATTTTATTAAAAACTAAACCCAAACTAATCTTCTTTCATCCAGCAAAACAAACAACTTCTCAAACATCCATCTTCTTCCCATGTATCCATGTTTCAGGGTCAAAGTAGTAATATTTGTTGACTATTACAGGCACAACATTTGGCAGTTCAACCCTCTTCAGACTTTGAGAGTAATGAAAAAGGGAGAAGGGTGAAAAGAGGAGAGGCAGAAATAGCCAGTAGAGCACAGAAGAGATCAAAGAAGATGAGAGAGAGGAGAAAAATGTGTATAAATTTCAAGTTGATGATAACATTCTAAGACCACAGCACATTTTTATTTTGTTTTCTTGAAAAAGAATCTTTGACCTCATGAAACACTGTGAAAATGTCTCGTTCTTCCTGACCCCATTAAAGAACATTGAGTTCGAGACTGACTACAAATAATCCAAATAAGAAAGTTCTATTTGGTATTTACTATGACAGGACACACTTCATCTCAAAGACATTTTTTTGATGGTAAGTTTGGACAGTCTGTTGTCTTTTCATGTAGTTCACTGATGAGCAACCAGATAGTTGAAGATAATTTCTGCTTTTCTGCAGCTTGAAGACTGAATCATAAAAAGTCGCATAATAGTTTAGTTTTGAAAGGAAACATGTTTTAAACCAAATCACCTAGAGGATGATTCATTATATCTAATCAATACACATATATCTATCTACATATAGATATATAGATATATCTAATCTATATCTCTCTCTCTATTTTATATATATATATATATATTTTACTCCTTTATATAAATACTTAGTCTAGGCAAGTGACACTTAGCCATTTCACATTCATAAGATTGCCTCTCTGCCCAAACCCCCAAACAGTTTGCTCCTTTTTGATGAAATGGTTGTGCTTTTATTAATATTCATTAGGTCACTTTGATAATTTACTGTCAGGATATGAAATACTGTTAGTGTGCCTCCCTTGCCGATCAAGACAAGTGTGAATGCATAGAATCAGCATTTCATTTTGAGAAGAAGACTGATTTCAAGATCTAATGCAGGACTCACCAACAATGGACAGAAAAAGTCACCAATCCACGCCTTGGTACCCTCATCTAAAATGAGGGCAGTGGACACAATTTAGCTTCTCCTTCTCTACAATACTATGAGTAGAGTAAAATAGGAAAAAGGAATGAGATAATGCTTGCATGAAATATTACAATATTACAATAAAATTCTCCTGTCCAGAATCTCAAGTACCACAAGGGTGGAGCTCTCCATGACTATCAGCTAACTGATGGCACATCATTGCCATGTGAGGAAAGCAAAAGACCAACAACTTACTTCACTTCTTGGAACCAGCATTTGCAGTAAAAGTCAAAGACAAAAAAAATCAAAGAAATCATGGTCCCTGTCCCTAAGCAAGTGTAGAGATGTTTGCAGATGAATATGTAAACTGAATTCAACTAGTATGTAGGAGTAAATAAAATGGGTATTCAAACAAAAGGATTCCGAAATGTAAACTATTTGCTGACAGTATTAGTTTCTTATTGCTGTTGTAACAAATTGCCACAAACACAGTGGTTTAAAACACTGCTGATTTGTTATCTTAACATTCCAAAGATTGGAGTCAAAATGAGTCTGTAAAATCAATGGGTTTGTAGGGCTGTGTTCCTTTTCTGGGGGCTTTAGGAGGGACTTCATTTTCTTGTCCTTTCCTCCTGCATTCCTTGGCTCGTGGCCCTCTTTCTCCTTCAAAACCAGCAATGGCCAGTGGAGTTTGTCTTGTATCATATCACTCCAACATTCATATTCTGATGCTCTCATCCACTCATAAGGACCATTCTGACCACCTTGGGTCCACCCTGATAATGTGGAATAGTCTCCCATTAGCAATCTTAATTCCATCTTTAATTTTAATTCCCCCTTGCCATATAAATTATATATCACCGGATCTGGGGATTAGTATACAGATATCTTTGGATTAGTATATGGACATCTTTCACCCATCACACTGATAGAATGGTAAGTATTGGCTTCCTAATGGCTCTGATGAGCAATTCCAGTTAATCTTGCTCATGCTACACTTAAGAACATGCATTCTGTTCCATAACTTTGAGATTCTTCATGAGTCTGATATAAGTCTTTGAGAATTCATTTGGGATGCAGAGGAGGGCTGGGTTAGAACATCTCTGGCATTGTTCCTATGGGAACTCTGAACCCCTTTGCCATGCTTAATCCTGGTTCATTCTGATCATGTGTTGTTTCAGTTTGTGTATCTCCAAGGAAATGATGTTTTATAAATAACATCTGTTTCTTATAGACCATGAATCATCAATTGGCCCCCAGGACCCTAAGGCCTTAGATACTTTAATACTAATTCATAGGTCTTTGATGGTATCATTTCCAAAAACATTGAAATTTTTTTTTAACCAAGATAGAACTGCAGTTAAAACTCATTAATGCCCTTCAATATTAATATTATTCTTGCTTCCAAATATGATGATGCAGAGACATGATGACAACTAATTATTCTGTATTGCTGTAGGAAGTTGACTCAATTCTTTCTCACAAAATTTCTAAATTTTCCTTCCAGATTCTTACTTTCCAAATCAAACCCAGTATTTTAGAACTAAAACAGGAAGTAAAATAGTAGGAACTGAGGTTAAAGAATACAGTCATAGTAGGCATTGTGGGCCTTTCAACCTCATCCTAAAGAAGAAAACTAAAATTGAATTATTAGGGTGCTGGGTATGAGATTACTCAGGTTTTTTTTTTTTTTTCAACTAAGAAAAGAGCATGGTCTCCAGCTCTTTACTTTAGCCAGAGCGATGCTGCAACCAGAAGCCAAGAAATGCTGATTCCTTGATTCTTCTATAGCTTTAAGATAGATCTGCAAAGGAGCTTCTATCTTAAAGCCTTAGGATTGAAAATACATAGTAGAAACCTGTTTAAATATTTCTTTTGAAATTAATGTTTCATACCTTTTTGACTATAAAGGAAATACTTGTTAAATTATAAACACATCAAAAACAATTATAGAATTTAAAGAATTAAAAATCACCCATAACTTCCTTGCCAGCTTATGATTACAGTTTTTGTTATATTTCTCTCTATTTGGTAATAATCTTTTCCTGGATGATGTGAAAGGAATCAGCATTTATTAGCAGCTTCTTATTTTGTTTCCATCCTTCATAATTCAACCAGCCCTATTTTACTGATTTACTTACAAATCTTACACATATAGTTCTGCAGAGTCTAAAAGAAAAATAAACGAAATAAACCAATAATAAACTAAAAAAATAATAAACCATGTAATAAATAAAATTTGCCCTTATGGAAGTTCAGAAATGGAATTTGTGTAAGTATCATCTCTTCACTATTCCTACCTCTAGGGTTACTAAATGGCATTGCTAAGAAAGAAGAAAAGGAAGAAAGGAAGAAAGTAAAGGAATAAGGAAAAGAAAGAAAAGAAAAGAAAAGAAAGAAAGAAAGAAAGAAAGAAAGAAAGAAAGAAAGAAAGAAAGAAAGAAAAAGGGAGGGAGGAAAGAAAGGGGGAAGGAAGGAGGGAGGAAGAAAAGAAAGAAGAAAAATGTCTGGATATTTTGTGCATTCTGTTAACTCTGGGAAAACAGAGATATAGAACATGCGCACAAGTTCTTCAAAGAGCTTATAGTGTAATGGCATAGCAAGACCTATACTTCCCCAAATGATTTCAATATAAGGAAGCAACTCATTAAGGATGAAATGAGGGCTACACACAAAACTGCCAAATGAATTTAGGAGAGCTCTTTTTGGTGTACAGTAAAGAAGCTCTTGGGGATGTTTTTGTGAAGGAGTTAAGATTTGAATTACTCCTTCGGATTACATGAGGACATTGGTCATTCACCTTCCCCCCTTCATTTAATAAATATTTATTGGTTACTTATTGGAAATATTGAAGAGCACATACTTTGGTGTATGTTTGAAGACTGGTGAGAAGGACTAACTAGGCCTATTGTAGATTGGCTTTGCTGCAAGTTGCTATCCTACCAGTAGACAAGCAGGGTAAATGTTGGCATGAGACCACAAATAAAAGCGAGTGGTTGAGGCTTTCTCACATCTTCTTAGTTCCTCCAGAGACAGGACTCTCATTTTCAGCATTCAGGGAAGAAGAACTTCAAGGCAGATGAGCACTTTTTTGCAATGTTATGGGTCATTTAGAGCCACACCAGCATTCCATGGTCCAACCCATTACAGCGTGAGGAAATCAGTGCTATGGCCCAGTTACATTTTTCCATGTGTTATATCCTTCTGCTTTGGGCCCACACAAGGTTTCAAGGCAGAGGGTCATTATCCAACACGCTATTAATCCTTAACACTGTATAAGGGAGGCACTAGACAGAGAAGGTCCCTGCCCTTAGAGAGTATACATTCTGAAGGAAAATAAATCAAGTAGAAAGTGGGAAGGAACATGGAGAAGAAAGGACAATGTGTACAATGATATGGAGGTGTAATCTGTTCATGAGATAAGGATTATCCAGTGAGTATCTTTGGAACAGAGAACAAACCTACAGGGATAATAGGGGATAGGTTGTTTCAAATGAGTAAGAGAAATAAAATGAAGAATCTTTTATTCTAGAGAAAGACATTTGAATGTTATACTAAAAATAATAAGGAGCTGTTAAAGTCTATTGCAAAGATGGTGAGGATTTTTATGAGAAAACTGAACTAGCTATAGTGTGCAGTAGATTTGGAGGATCAGAGACCAATGGGGAAAATATGATTGTGATAGTTATTTTGTGTGTTAACTTGACCAGACCACAAGATGCCCAGACATTTGGTCAAACATTATTTTGGTGTGTCTGTGAGGATGTTTCTGGATGAGATTAACGTTTAAGTTGGCAGACAGACTGAAGAAGATGCTTTCTCTCATGTGAGTGGGCCTCATCTAATCCGTTGAAGTCCAGAATAGAAGGAAAAAAAAAAAAAAAAGAATTTCCTCCCTGATTGCTTTCAGCTGAGACATTGGTTTTTCCTGACTTTATATTCCACCTGAAATTTCTACTATTCCTGGGTCTTGAGTCTGAGATTTATATGTAATATAACAGAACCAACATATCTTATTGGTTCTGTTTCTCTGGAGAACTCTCACTGACTCAGCAAGTTAAGAGACTTTTTGTTGTATTTCAGGTGAAAGGTAATAAGAGCAGGGAGTAAGAGAGTGACTCTGAGGGGACAAAGGAAGGAAGAATCGAGAATGACATTTATAGGAAAGTAACTAGAACGTAATGAGTGAGTAAGTGACTGACTGGGTAGGGATGCCTGAAGCTTATTGAATACCTGAATCAACCTGTTTTTCCTAGAAAGTAGAGGCATGCAGCAAAACTTTCTTAGTAACACTTTATTTGGGTATGAATTCTTAGAGAACGAAAAATGTGGGAAAATCAAAAGAAAGATAAGGAGAGAGGAAAAGTCACAGCTTTGTAAGAAACACATACGGTCAGTCACATGTGACTCCTGGAGAGGCTGTATGGAATTGCTTTAACTTGCAACTATATGATGGGGGAAAGAAGGAATGAAGTCATTTCTATCTGCCAGCCCCACATCCTCTTTCATCTCTTAGTGGTCCAAATTCTTCCCACAAGGCATTAATTCCCTTGCATTTGCAAAAGCATAAGGGAAGCCGAGACAGCCAAGATAGCCTAGAGCTGGGGGGTGGGGGGGAGCCTGCCAGCCGGTGTTAGAGAATTGTCTCCTTGCCTGCTTGTCTGTCTCGGGGCTTGGCTGGGTGACCCAGTTCAGGTCCTTCATGAGGTCCCATATCTTCTCATGCTTGAACAGCAAGAAGAGAGTCCAGGTGGGAGGCCGGTGGGGCAAGAGGAGACATCAAATGTACCTACCTCCCACGCAACCTGGCGAGTGGGAGTAACTTGGCCCAACGGAAGGTGCTCTAAGGACTGGCCTCTGCTAGGAAGGAAATATGGCTCAGTGAGTCTCTTTCTATGGAAGACCAGAGACTCCATTATGGTTACATATCATGCCAGGTGCTCATCCTGAAGAGACATCAGAATCTTTGGGCCAGTGAATCTGAAGAAGAGCAAAACTGGGTTTGGAAGTGTGAGTTCCAGAGAGAATGATGTTACCACTGACCAGGACCAGACAATCCTCAGGAGAAATTGACATTTCCCAGAAAAGGAAAATGAATCATTTGTCTTTACACAGTTGACTGTGATACTGAGGGGACGGCTTGCAGTGGGTATCAAAAAATCATGAATCAATGAAAAGTTAATGTTTGATGGGACTTTAGAGGCCATGGCATTACCATTTCTTATTTGACAGATAGTAGAAGACATGATTCAGAGTAGCTGCATAATTTTACAAATGTTATAATGTGTTAGTTATCGACGGGGGAAAGAAAATAAACTCCTTTCCCTCAGACTGTTACTTTTGACCAGTTGCATGGGAGGCACAGGGGATCCTGAGTTCTCATCCCTGATTTTCTGGTGACAGTGGATTTTGCCTTTTCACCTCTCAGATGAGAATGCCGGCCAATGTAATCCCTAAAAATCCCTTCCAGCTCTGATATTCTAGTATTCTCTGATGGATGAAGGAGAGTAATGTGGGAAAAGACATAGATCTATAAGCTTTGGTGACATTTGAGATCCCTAAGATTAAGACCTCCCCTCTATGTGTATAAGAACATGCAGGTGCCAGGTACTCATCCTAAAGGGACACCAGAAAACTCTGACTGGTGAACCTGGGAAAGTGCCAAACTGGGTTTAAAAGAGTCAGTTCCTCACAGAATGACAGTGCCATTGAGAAGACAAACAACAACAACCAACCCCCCCCCCCCCCCAAAAAAAAAACCTTACATAGAAGGAAAACTGACAGAGAACAGGAGGTTAGTGATTATGTTTCACGGTATATCTTGATTTACGGTGTGGGAGGAAGAGGAGAAACCATGAAGGAAACCCACAGAGAAGAAGTGGGTAGTGAAATAGCAGAACAGGAAAGTCCCCAGGGCTGAAGAAAGAGGAAGGGCCGAAAAGGACTGATTAGAAATGGTAAATGCCACCAACATCTAGATAGGGATTGAGGAACGATCACGAGGTATGGCAATAGAATCTTTATACTGAAAGATTCAAAGTTTCATAGGCCAAAGCTAAGGAGTTAATTATTTATGAGAAAATGGGTACAAGAGGGGAGAACATGTTGAGTATAGGCAATTCAAACACATGCTAGAGTAAGAAGTAAGATAGTAAGATAGAGTAAGGTAGAGGAGAAGAGGAAGAACTCGAAGATTTGGAAGAAAATTTATCTGAAAGAATGAAGTTCCAGAAGAGGTGGGAGAGGTGAAATACACCAATGCAGATGGAAAGAATGGTTTTGGAAAGAAGAAAGGCACCTCTTCCTCTAGAAAAGGAGTGGAAGAAGAGTAGAAACATGAAAATACAGAGAAATTTAAAGGTGGAGCTTGATAGACATAGAGATGGTTTGAGATGGAGGGAAAAGTAGAGGAGGGATTTTTGTGATAAAGGATTTATCTTCTCAGTCACTCTGGAGGCAACACCCAGATTGGGTGTATGGACTGAGAGGCTGAGAAATAAGAAAAATGATCCCAGCAGATGTTGGAAAGAGAGCCAATTAAAGAATTGTGAGGGGTGCTAGGTGGCTTATTCAGTGAAGGGTCTGACTCTTGATTTGAGCTCAGGTCATGATCTTGGTGTCCTGAGATGGGGCCCTTCCTCTGGCTCTGAGTTCAGCACGGAGTCTGATGGGACTTTCCTTCTGCCTCTCCCCCCACATGCACACTCTCTTTTTACTTCTCTCTCAAAATAAATAAATGACATCTTTTTAAAAAAATTTTTATAAACATATAATGTATTTTTATCCCCAGGGGTACAGGTCTGTGAATTGCCAGGTTTACACACTTCACAGCACTCACCATAGCACATGCCTCCCCAATGTCCATAACCCTACCCCCCTCTCCCAAGCCCCCTCCCCCCAGCAACCTTCAGTTTGTTTTGTGAGATTCAGAGTCACTTATGGCTTGTCTCCCTCCCAATCCCATCTTGTTTCATTGATTCTTCTCCTACCCCCTTAACCCCCCATGTTGCATCTCCACTTCCTCATATCACGGAGATCATATGATAGTTGTCTTTCTCTGATTGACTTATTTTGCTAAGCATGATACCCTCTAGTTCCATCTACATTGTCGCAAATGGCAAGATTTCATTTCTTTTGATGGCTGCATAGTATTCCATTGTGTATATATACCACATCTTCTTGATCCATTCATCTGTTGATGGACATCTAGGTTCTTTCCATAGTTTGGCTATTGTGGACATTGCTGCTATAAACATTCGGGTGCACATGCCCCTTTGGATCACTACGTTTGTATCTTTAGGGTAAATACCCAGTAGTGCAATTGCTGGGTCATAGGGTAGTTCTATTTTCAACATTTTGAGGAACCTCCATGTTGTTTTTCAGAGTGGTCGCACCAGCTTGCATTCCCACCAACAGTGTAGGAGGGTTCTCCTTTCTCCGCATCCTTGCCAGCATCTGTAAATGACGTCTTTTTTAAAAAATATATATTTTATTTATTTATTTAGAGAGAGAGTGTGAGAGAGAACGTGAGAGGGGAGAGGGTCAGAGGGCAAAGCTCACACCTTGCTGAGCTGGGAGCCTGACGCAGGTCTTGATTCTAGTACTCCAGGATCATGAACTGAGCCAAAGACAGTCTCTTAACCAACTGAGTCACCCAGGCACCCCTAAATAAATGACATCTTTTAAAAAAAAGAAAGGATTTCCAGCTGCTGTGAGGTACAGGTAAATAAAATGCAAATGTTTCAGTGGTTCTCACACACACAATTTTATACCTTTTAGTTTTATGTTGGGGGACTAAGAGTAGAATTGTACAAAGTAGACTTCCCAGGGCTGGGGATAGGCAGAACTGAAAATTAAAGGACAGAAGGTGCCTGGGACTCTAATTAAGGGAGCTTAAAGTTGCTGATCCGTGTTTCAGGCTGAATGGTTAAGGCAGTGGAGTCATGAATGTACCTACCGGGTGAACTAGATACAGCAGAGGGACTAAGAGACTGGCCAAGATCAGCAATATGAGAACGTGGGGAATGCTGGGTCAGAAGGTCATGCTTAGAGAGGGAAACACTCAATTGGAAAGCAGAAGCAGGGAGAACAACATATGTGAATAAAAGATGCCTGTCCTCGGAGAGCTCCTGTACTCTCGGGCAGGCCATCCCTAAGTCAGAACCAGAGTGAATTAGTAGACTCCTCGGTGTCATGACAGAAGAAGGGATGAAAGCAGGGGTGGGGGGGGAGAGTGGGACTGCGAGGGGAGGGTGGGGTGGGAGATAAGTTTTCACAGTGGGTGAGGGTGGTTCTCGTTGGGAAGGTGGGAAGGTGCGATTTGTGTAAACATCGATGGAGGGGGGAGGGTGAACCATGGAGAGATCCAGGGGAAGAATGTTCTGGAAAAGGAGACTGCAAAAGCAAAGGTGGGAGCATGTATGGGGAACAGCGGGGAGGCTGTCCACCGCTTTTTGCTCTATTGTGCCGCTGGACCTCTTTCTCTTCTGAGCTGTGGAGGTTTGAAGCTCAGTTTTTGTGTCATCACCGAGACAGGGATGGCGTACGCTCTGCTTTGAATTCCTTCCTTCTATGTAGTGAGTAGCAGTACCTACTTTGTCATTTTGCTGCCTTACTTTTAAGGTGGAGGAATTTATTTTATTATTATTATTTTATTAATTTTTCCATAGCCATTTCTGGCTATGGAAAAATTAATTCTGACCCGATCTGATCCTAAGCTAGAGGAATGAATTCAGAAATGGAGCAAATAAAACTTCACTTCAGGGTGCTAGGGCGGCTCAGTTGGATAAGCGTCTGCCTTCAGCTCAGGTCATGACCCCAGGGTCCTTGGATGGAGCCCCACATCAGGCTCTTTGCGTGCTCAGTGGGGAACCTGCTTCTCTCTCTGCCTGCTCCTCCCCCACTTATGTGTTCTCTCTCTCTCTCTCTGTATCTCTGACAAATAAATAAATAAAATCTTTAAGAAAAATAGAAGAAACTTCACTTCATCACTTTGGGACTTAAATACTCAGGAAGATGAATTCCGTCTATATAAACTGTTTCACTAGAATTTTAAGACTTTGTGGGCTAGTCAAAGTGTCGCATAGGGATCTATGATTAATAGAGTCATTCAAAAGAGCTCAGTAACACAATGTGTTCTCACATCAGCATGTGAGAATTCTTCAAAGGCAGAAATCCAGATTTCTTGCAAACATAACTGGCTGGATAAGCCCTTGAGAATTCATAGGTTTTAGCTCGGACTTTTGCCTGTGAAGCTATGGCATTGAGAGTTTGAGTCAAGGTTGTTTATTTTTTCAGGAGTCAGGGTGACCCTAGCTTGGATATTGGTTATACAGGAATATGGGTGGAGTGAAAGGCATAAAGGATATTGTTAACACTGGCTTCTTATTAGTTATAAGATCGCACACATCCGGCTAAGCATTGTGACATGTTCAAACGTGACATGGAATTATTCTTAAAGCACAAGAACTCCTTGGTAATTCTTTCCTGTGTATTTATAATCACAGAACAAAAAAAAAAAAAAAAAGAAAAAGACCTACAAAGATCACAGTAAGTTTTTAAATCAACAATTAATCCTAGGAACAAGTTGTAAAGTTGCATTCCTTACATGAAAACTCCATTTATTTTATCATTTGAACAAATAAATAATTTGAAATAGTTTGAGGAGATTTATAAGAGATAAGGACAAAGCTCAGATGCCAGGGTTTGAGTGACAATGTCATTTGATAAATGTCCCTGATATTTTGGTTGTTTACATCTTTGTTTATTGGAACTCAACTGAGAATGTTGAATTTATCAAAACAAGGTTAACTTTCCAAGCTGTTCTTTAAACAACATAAAGACCACACTATCTCTGGTGAGCTCCTACTTAAACATAATTAGGAAGTGACACTTGAATTTTCTGAGCAATAGTGCTAGTGAAGTTGGAGTCTGATAATTTCTAGTAACTGGTGATTCTGCCAGGAGGTTATAGAGAATGGTCAGCAAGACGAGGTAATAAGAGTGCGCTCAACTCTTTCAGGAAAGTCTGTAATTCTCACTCATCAGCTATATCAGTTAGAATGACAGCTTAAAAGTCTGATGTGTCTTTTGCCTCCCTAAGAGCGAAAAGAGAAGCAGAAGAGGAGGGGCCCCTGTATGGCTCAGCTGTTAATTATCCGACTCTTGGTTTCAGCTCCGGTCATGATCTCAGGTCTTGGGATGGAGCCCGCATGGGGCTCTGCCCTCAGCATGAAGTCGGTCGGCTTGAGGATTCTCTCTCTCCGCTTCCCCTCTGCCCCTCCCCCCACACATGTACAAGCTTACCTGCTCTCGCTCTCTTTCTCATAAACAAACAAACAAACAAATAAATAATAAAATCTGTAAAGGAAGAAAAAGAAGAGAAGTAGAAGAGGAGAGAAAAGGGGAAAAACAACCTCATTAAAAGGAGAAAACAAAGACCAAACCACAGCCATCTTGGACGCTGGATATTCAGGATAGAAAACTTGTCAACAGAGACAAAATAAATGGAAAAGAGACATCAACAGTCATTAAATTAGAATAGAAGGAGTTTGTTTATAATATCACCTCCGTCTAGAAATTGGATGGTGTTAGTGCTGCTGAGCAAAGGGTCAGTAGAGCCACCCGGGGTGGGGGAAGGGGTGCTGGCGGGTTGTGGGGAGCATTTCTCCACTCATTTATCTTGAGGATTTCAGGGGACAAATGAGAAAGATTCCATGTAGGCAAACTTAAACTTCCAGGGAGGCCCAAGGAGGATGTCTAGAGTACTTTAATTAGAAATGGGTTCTGATGTTGGGAGTTAATTTCCTAGGGAAATACCATCTTTAAATGATCTGGTCAGTTAGTCATCTGTAGCTACACCCAAGCGACAACTCTGGGCCACCACTGGTAAAAGGATTGTGCAATCCTTGGTTTGCCTTAAGTGACTATTGAAGACAAAGACAGTTAATTTTCCAAATTTTCAAGTGTTTTTACCCATACTATAATTCTGGGTTATGGGAGTGACTTTAGTCACTTTAGTCACTTTAGCCACATAGCCAGGAAGAAAATGTGTATCAGGAAAATATTTTTTGGGGGGAGTCACTGACCTCAACATTGTGTCAGTTAATTAGAAATTGACCATTTGTATATTACATGACTAAAATGGTTAAGATGGTGGGTCATGTAATAACAGGCAAGATTTTCTTTAGTATAGCTTTTTCTGTGCACAGGAATAGCTTTTGCTTTATTCTATTACATAAAGATATTGAAAAATGTGGTTGTAGCTGCCTAATATTATAATGCATTATGTGAAAACTTTAAGTGTATATCCTCCCAGCATTTGTGTGTCAGGACCTTTCTGTCATTCTTGTTTTGATGGCAAGCAGACACAGTGCATGGCACACATAAAAACAACATATTTGCTTTCTCTCTTTTTTTCTGCTCCCTCTCCATGCCCTCCTCCCAAGGAGGAGCTTTGACAATCACAGACCTTCTCAGGTCTCTTTCCCTTTCAATTCTTAAATGAATATTTGCGACAAGGATAGCCCAAATGACAATTGTCTATTGCAAGACAGTTTTTTTTTTTTTTTTTTTCCCGAGAGTCATCAGGTATCATGCTCAGCCCCTGGGCTGCTGTGCTTTCGTGGTCTAGCTGGTCAGCTGGAGGGGGCTAGTCCCTCAGAGGCTTTACAGAAGAACTATAGCATCAACATTTTGACCTTCTCTGAGAGAAAATGGAAAATAAGCAGCAATATATTTGTATTTTTGTGCCTAGATTTAAAATGGAATTTTGGATTCCAGGAACGAAAAACCTTGGAGTGGATCTAACTACTCTAAAATTGACCTTGTCAAGTATTCAAAGATTTCTCAAAAGCTATACATTCCTTTTTACTTTAAGCTATATATCAGGATCCTTATCTTGTTTTAACCTGAGTTTTTCCTATTCCAAATAATAAAAGATGAAATATTAGGTAATTATCTTTCTATTTTCATTGCTCGCATCTGGAGTAGTGCCACAGTCTTTTATTTGGTGATTTCATTTTTACTGTTGCTTCCCTTTGTTTAGGTGCCATGTTATGCCACACCCCTAAGTAAACCCTTCAGTGGTTCTAGGTATCTATTTTTAAAATATTCAATTTTGTTTGAAAGAACTTTTCTCAATCAACTATTATTATTTATTTGATGTACTTGTTTACTTGCTTACTGTCTATTTCTTCTATTAAATTATTTTCTTTATGAGGACATCAGTTTATCCATCCCTTTTTTTATTCATACAGCATGAACAAGATAAAAATGTTTTCTGACAACATGGGCTTGCAGTTTAATCGGCAGAAAAATCAAACAGGTTATAACTTTAAGTGCGATATTCAATTTTAGAGAAAATAACACCAGAGGAGTACATTGCAGGAATAATTAGACAGTCTGAGGGATGGGATTGGGTCAGAGAAATATGTGTATTATATATAAGCTGATCCTCAAAAGACAAACAGAAGCTAACCTGGCAATGCTGATAGCTAGGAATGTACCTGGCAGAGGAGGGGAAGCTAAAAGAATTATGCTATAATGCTTGTAGTATGGTTCAATGTGCATGGTTCTTGGCATATGGGGTGAGTGGCAAAGAAGGATGCTAGACAGATAAAGAATATATGAACCATCCCTGAGCTCAAAACATCAGAAAGCCACAGAGGTGATATACACAAGGATTCAGGGGACCTTAGGGACACAGTCAAGCTCTTGTGCTTCATTGTGGAGAATGACCTGGGGGAAGGGAGGGAAGTAAGCAAGTTAGAGGACAGTTTCAATAACCCAGGTGAGTAACTAGAGTGACTTAGAATGGGACCACCATCCAGTTATTGGGAAAAGAGAGAAGTTTGAGAAATTATTAGACATTAGCTTAAACAAGATTTGATTTGGACCACATGTGGACACGAAGGAGAGGAAAGAGTCAGGGAAAACTCTGATTCTAGATTGGGCAGTGGGAAATACGTAGGGAGAAGTTAGTTGGAGGAGAGGTGAAGATTCAGCTATCCTGAGCTGAAGATGCCCAGAAGCCATCCAAGTAACAGTGTCTAACAGGCAGGTGTCCACACCATCTGAAGCTTCACAGAGAAATCTGGCACAAAGCTTTCAGATTTAGAACCATGGAAGTTGATAAAAACCACCAGTGGTGTGTGTGTAGAGCAAGAAGGAAGGTGGCTTTGTCCTAGACTTTGAGGATCTAGCTCATATTGAAAGGTCAAACAGCAGAAGAGGACCTTTACAAAATATCTGAGAGGCAAAAGGTGAGAATTATAGAAGTCGGTGGAAGAAAATGTTTCAAGGGAGGAGTAGTCAAATAGTGAAAAGTCCCCAGTAGAGCAATAAAGATAAATTTATCAGTCTACCGAAACCACTATCAATAGTGGTTTCAGTAGCATGGTAGGGGAGGAAACTGGATTGCAGTGGGATAGAGGGAATGAGAATTAAAATAGCTAACATTTACAGGCGCTTAAAGAGGAAGAGATGTAGAGAGATACTTGAAAGTGTCTATGCAGTTAGTGAATTTATTTTTAATATAGCAGATGCTCAAACATACTACATACTTTTGTAAAACCAACAGTAGGGAGTGAGTGATGGAAGCCATCAAAGTAATTGAAGAAAATGTTCCAATCTTTGTATTCTAGAACTTACGCGATTTTCTAATATGGAGGTAAAGTAAAATATTGAAAAATTATATTAATTATACTCTTAAAAATGACAACAGGATTCTATTTTCCTGCAATTTCCATTGGTCTGTCAAACATTATAAAAAATGTGTCAGGCATGGAGTTGATTTTGACTCATTATTTCCTTAATATAAACTTAGTTAGGATTTTATTATTTACAAGATGTTTTAAGTTGAACTTTTGGGAGCATATCCAACCATTTGTTACACGGTTCAAGTAAAAAGTCCTCAAATTTCTGAGTAACAGTATCGAGCATTATGTTAAACAGCCACAGGGTACAAAGCAAAGCAAATGTCTTGTTCAGTGTAAAGTAAGAAAGTTTGTTGTATAAACTAGTCAGCTATGTTACAGCAATGGGAACAAAATTAGTCCTGACACATTTCTGGCAAGTCTAGAAAAATATGAGATGTGTTTTCTACCACACACGATGAGTTGCATCAGAGCAACAAAGGCTATCATTGTTGAGCCTAGAAAAAGCCAGGAATATGCTCTACTTGGACAGACCCTTCCCTCCCAGGGGGACCAGAGTAGAAACCTCCATGACTCTCCAGGTTGAACCAATTCAGAGATTTTGAAACTATCTAGAAGTTCTGACTGGAAAGTTAGGGGCCACCATTGAAGAACTCAAGAGCTGACAAATTCCACAAGGATCAGCATTTGGTGAAGACTTCCCATGTGAGTAAACATTAATCAGCTCCTCTACAAGGTGAATGGAAACTGCAGAGAAATCATGGGGATTATTAGAAAGAAAAAAAAAAAAAGAGTTAGATGTTGCCTTTGTTTGATCCACACTTTCTTTTTTTCTTTCTATGGATACAGTTGTGGGAATCATTCCAGAAGATAAAGTGGAAAATACACATGTTGGTTATTAGTGCAATAACAGAAACTGCTGGGATTTAAGTTTTTGGAAGATTTGAAATGGAAAGGGAGTTCAGTGCAGATAGGGTAAACTGTAGCCCGTGGGCTAAATCAAGCCTCCACCTGTTTTTTGTTAGTGAAGTTTTATTAGGACACAGCTTCACACTTGTTTATGTCTCGTCGATGGCTGAGGCAGAGTTTAGTCACCGTTACAGACACCTTATGACTACAAAGCTGCAAATACTTACTATTTGGTCCTTTAGAGAAAAAGTTTGCCAGTACCTTAGTCCAGTGAGTAAGTTTAATTAGAATTTTTTTTCTTTCCATAGGCTTCTTGTTTTTATCCCACCTAAGAAAATAAGCTGATGCAAATAGTAAGTGCAAATGATTTAATTTGTAAATTTGTATCTATGTGACTAAAGTCTTAATTACCTCTCACTCAGTCTTCTCTGAGTGGAAACTAATGAGAGGGAGTAGAAGAAAGGTCAGTGTGTAGAGGTAAACAGTGTTGGTAAAAACAGCTAAGGAAACCTCAATTTGTAAAGTCAAATGTGCTTCCAAAGAAATTATTTCCAGTTTTAATAGCACTTCAATATCTTGTAGGATAACACACAGACTCAGTTTTTCAAAGGCTAAAAAATAAAATAATTTGGATTTCATTCTTCTTTGTTCTCGTGTCCTTATGGACTGTTAATTTCTTCATAAGGAAGGAAACAAAAGAGAAAGAAAATGTGGTATCTCTTGCAATGCCTTTTCTTTACTTAGTGGTAGCGAAATTAAGTCAAATAAAAATTAAAATGCTATTCTTATAATTTGCTCTGTCAAACTGGGGCTTCATTTCCACATTTCTCAAAAACCTTTTCTGTGGTAGTTTATCATAGAATTTGATAGGTGAGGGACTCCAGGGTGACTCAGTCAGTTAAGTGTCTGCCTTCAGCTCAGGTCATGATCCTAGGGTTCTGGGATTTAGTCTCTCATTGGATTGGACTCCTTGCTCAGCAGGGAGTCTAGTTCTCCCTCTGCTGCTGCTCCCCCTGCTTATACTCTTTCTCTCTCTCTGACAAATAAATAAAATGAAAAAAAAAAAGAATATGATAAGTGAAGTTTGAATAATTTCTATTACCTCTTCTTGGGCAAAAATAGATATCAAATGCTTAAGAAATGCATACCCTTTGACCAAAAAATTTCTTTACTTCAATATCATCCTAAATACATTAAGGATAGAGCTAAATATTTAGTTATAGAATGTATAACACAAAATTCTTTATCATAGATAAACACGACAAGCCTCCAAATGACCAGTAATACAAGATTTAGTTAAACAAATAATGGTATATACATTGAATGGTCTACTTAAAATCATTGAATGATAGCAGAAGTAAAATTTCTTAATGAAAAATGCTCATATTCTCATCTACATGAAGGAAACAGGGTATAAGATAGTATGTGCATTTTGGTCCAATTTTTATTTAAAGCTATATGTTTATACTTATATCCCAGTTCTTAATCTTAAAGTTTATTAGTTTTATGTGGTTTAATTTAGAAATATACACATCAAGTTTTGAATTGTGATTGTTTTAACAATGGAATTTTAGATATTTTAAATGTTAAAACTACATATTCTTGTATTTTCTAAACAAATGAATTTTCTTAGTATAAAACCATATTATTTTAGATTTTATTAAAGTCTCTTATCTAATAGTTAAATGTGAAAAAATTACAGTATAGTTTTTGTTCATCAGTTAAATTTCCACTTAAAATATTTATGGAGTTACTCTGAAAAGTTTCTGAAATGGTAGTGATACTGTGTTTGAATTAGATTTACTTGAGTAAAAAGCTGAGAAATAGACTTCTCTTGATCTTAAGAGTCCTGACTGAGAAATGACCAAGACCATTTAACTAGATGAACTTTGAAGTACATTTCTAGTCTAATAATTATTAAAGATGCCCAAATATGTGGACCTCAGGTCTTAATTCACTTCACATCAGAGACTCTGCTTTTAGAAGTCAATAGATTATGGTATGAGTGAAATATGGTGGTTAAAAAAAT
This sequence comes from Mustela erminea, assembly GCF_009829155.1. Taxonomy (NCBI): domain Eukaryota; kingdom Metazoa; phylum Chordata; class Mammalia; order Carnivora; family Mustelidae; genus Mustela; species Mustela erminea. The sequence goes on from NC_045615.1 coordinate 11,117,285, forward strand.
TCAATCTTACAAATCAAGAATCAGGTTTAGAGGTGATCATTTGTCAAAAAATAGGTTAGATAAGCTTTTTTCTTTTTAAAATGATTTATTTATTTATTAGAAATAGAAGGAGAGAATGAGCAGGAGGGACAGAGAGAGAGAGAATCTTAAGTAGACTCCATGCTCAGCAGAGTCCAACATGGGGCTTAAACTCAGGACATTGAGTTTGATCAGTGTCCAGGACACTGAGATCAAGATCTGAGTCAAAACCAAGAGTTGGGGGCTTAACTGTGCCACCCAGATGTCTCTAGATTAGCCTAATAGAGGCTGTCCTCTGCTTCTTTAGTTCACAGTGTTAAAGTAAGATGAGGTTAAATATCATGCCATAGTCAGGGTCATGGTGATGAATCTAGGGCTTCCCTTTGAAAGGATCAAATCCATGTTTATGTAATTAGGAGATTTCTATTATATCTGACCATTTTTTGTTAGGATAAATAGCCAAGACTTAAATTTTAATGTGTTTGTAATGAACAACTTGGAAAGCCACTTGAATTTGTTTTCTAATCACACAGTCTTATTAGGTAGTCCTTCTGACTGATTGGACATTGGATGAGAGGGATGTGGGCTTTACTATTTTTGGTGCACATTAGGGATATAGTACTTGTAAAATGTGGTGGGGGAACAGATCTCAATCTTATCCTTTCCACTGAAACCCAATCTTAAAATTGTCTTATTTTCGTTAGAATCACATACAGCAATTTACTCTGGTAATTTTTGTAATGAAATATTTTAGTTATTCTGGGAATATAATTACTTGCAATGAGTATTTGCATATTTTAAGAAATTAGTATTTGCCAAAGGACAGGGGTATCCTGAGCTACCATCTGAGTCTTGTGTGCTTTGGAACATGTTTTCATGCTACTATTTCTGGTGAAGCTGATCTGACTCAGAATACATTGTCAATAAAAAGAACATTGGCTTAGAAGGGGTTTAATTTTATGTATTCTTATATATTGAATGCACTTTACTTTTTTAACAAAAAGCAAGTCAAATGTCTGACTTGCTAGTTACACTTGAAGAACTTGGGAAGAAGGAATAAGAGAGTGAAATTGTAATGTAGAAGAAAACATGAAGCAAAAACTGATAGAACTGAAATAAAGTTAGACAAATCCACAATTTATGGTTGGAGAATACAGTATTCTTGTCTCAGTATCTGATAGAGCAGGTAGATAGAAAATCAGAAAGGATATGGAAATCTTAAAAAAAACATAATCAACCAACATAACCTAACTGACATTTATAGACAATTTGCCCACACAGAGCAGAATACACCATCTTCTCCATTGTACGTGAAAGGATCACCACATCCACTATATTCTGGGCCATAATATAAATGCTAACAAATTTAGAAAAATCACATCTACTTAAAGACCTGTAGACACAAATCACTCAATAAAAACAGACAAGGTAAAATTTGAAATCAAGCACATGTTGGGAGCAAAGGGGGATGCCATCTACTAGTACTAAGAATAAATAAAAAAGTGAGGGCATGTGGGTGGCTCAGTTGGTTAAGTGACTGCCTTCAGCTCAGGTCATGATCCTGGGACATCTGGCTCTCTGTTCAGCAGGGAGTCTGCTTCTCCCTCTGGCCCTCTCCCTTTTTGTGCTCTCTCTCTTTCTCTCTCAGATAAATAAATAAAATCTTTTTAAAAAGAAGGTGAAATAATCACAGATGTTATGACTTCACTTGCAGACATTCCAAAAAATATATAAAACAGGAGGTGGCAAAATTATTGGAAAATGCATTTTTTTAGTAATTACATTTGAATATCTCACATAACATAATGAACAGCAGATATTCTTTTTTTAAGACATGCTCTATAAGATCTTTGTTTGTTTATTATGTTAGTCACCATACAGTACATCATTAGTTTTTGATGTAGTGTTCCATGATTCATTGTTTGTGTATAACACCCAGCACTCCAGGCTATCTGTGCCCTCCAAAATACCCCCCACCAGGCTCACCCACTCTGCACGCCCATCCCCTCTAAAACCCACGGTTTGTTTCTTGGGGTCCACAGTCTCTCATGGTTTGCCGAAATTCTAAATAGAGGTTTCCATTTCAGACCATGAGGAAAGACAAAGCTGCCTGTTATCACTACTCCTATTTGACATATTACTCAGTATTTTGCCCAGTGCAAAAAGACCAAAAAAAGGGGCGCCTGGGTGGCTCAGTGTTTAAGCCTCTGCCTTCGGCTCAGGTCATGATCTCAGTGTCTTGGGATCGAGCCCTGCATCGGGCTCTCTGCTTGATGGGAGCCTGCTTCCCCCCTTCTCTCTCTGCCTGCCTCTCTGCCTACTTGTGAACTCTGTCTGTCAAATAAATAAATAATATCTAAAAAAAAAAAAACAGAAAAAGAAATAAGTTTTATAAGTAGAAGACAAGAAGAGACAGATAATGGCAATGCCGTGATGATTACACAGTAAATCTGAAAAATCAGCTACAGGAAATCAAAGCTACAGTGAAGTTACATATTCTGGAATGGGTTGCTGACAGAAAATACATTGAACATGTACTGAAAGTTAGACAAGTGCCGATGTGATCTTAAATTTTATTACTGAAAAGAGTTTATGTCAAAATAAGAACAAAAACAAAGATGTGAACATATGAAGTGAAATTTTGAAAAACGAAAATTAGTAAAATTTTGACAAGACACTATTAGGTTGTTATTAATTCATTCTTCACAAAGATACTGTTATTTTTAAATTACTGCACTCTGGTGACTAAGATTTCATTAACTTATTTCTGTGATTTTCATGCTGATTTCAAAGGCATAAAAACAGTCCACAAACTTTTGCCACTACTGTTATTTTCCTTCTGTTAAGAGTTGTGATGACCACTGGTTGCTATTGGTAAGTGATGAATCACTAATTCTACCCAGGAAACCTATTTTACCATCCATGTTAACCAACTAGAATTTAAACAAAAATTTGAAATAAAGAAAATTGCTAACTAATAATAAAATAAAAGTTGATTTGCAAATGTTCTGTGTACTTCAAGCCATATTTGAGTAAATGTATTTAGGCATGATAATATATCATAAAAGAAGATAGTAAGAGTGAGAAAAAGCTAAATTGTATCATAAATCACAAACTGTACACTCTATAAACTATTAAGTAGGAATCTTGGTCTAAGAAAGCAAGAGGCTACAGATTTGGGGTAAGAAAATTTACCATATTGTCATTCCCTTCATGGGAATCACAGACTCATTTAAAAACATGTAAAAATCTCTAACACTCATTGTTTCAGCAGTCATGACCTTTCTGCCAAAATCTGTGAATGAACTGAGTTAATCAAAATATTGCTTTTGGCTAGAGAAGACGAATGGCCAAATTCTGACTTGTCATGTTTAAACAGAGCTGATGTTTCGTTTTCTTCCAAACATAGCAATGTCCAGTTATATATTTTAAAATCTCACTTCTTCAAGAATATTTACTCAGCTTACATATTGTAAACATCTGTCTTTTATGAGGTACTATTCTCTGCCTTCTTTCTCTGATTCTTTTCTCCCCTGTTCTCCCCTGGACAGTGTTGCTCTTGGCATAGTGTGCAGATTACATATTATCTTTCTTTGAGTCAGTTTCCTTCATTAAGGGAGAAAAACCAGATTAGTAATTGTACACTATATTCTTATAACCATATAATATATTCGATATGTTAAATTTGCAAACAAGATTTGCCTTACTTTATGACTTTAGATTTATTGGGGAGCCAAGATATCTTAATGATCACCAAAATTTTAAATGTATGATTCAGGGCACCTGGGTAGCTCAGTCTGTTAAGCATCTGTCTCTTGATTTTGGTTCAGGTGGTGATCTCAGGATGATGAAATCAAGTTCTGCTTGGGGCTCTGTGCTGAGTGTGGAGACTTAAGATTTTCTCTCTCCCTCTCTCTTAGTCTGCCCCGCACCCCTGACACTCTCATGCTTTCTCTTTCTCTCTCTCTAAAATAAATAAATAAATCTTTAAATAAATTTAGTGCTATCCTTTTTTAAATTTTTATCTTATTTTTAAGATTTTATTTATTTATTTGACAGACAGAGATCACAAGCAGGCAGAGAGGCAGGCAGAGAGAGAGGAGGAAGCAGGCTCCCTGCTGATCAGAGAACCCGATGTGGGGGCCCGATCCCAGGACCCTGGGATCATGACCTGAGCTGAAGGCAGAGGCTTTAACCCACTGAGCCACCCAGGTGCCCCAAGATCTTATTATTTTTTTTTAAATAATCTCTACACCCAGAGTGAGTCTCGAATTTACAATCCTAAAATCAAGAGTCATGTGCTCCACCGACTTGACTCAGTGGGTTCCCCTCAACTCTCTCTTTTAAATTCCCAATCCGCATTTCCCTATTTCTACTTAAGTTTGTAATTGTATGTCTTAGTGACATGACTATTTTTTTTATCTTTCTTTCCACATTTATACCCTTTATACTCTTTTCCTCAATCTGATTAACGAAATCATCACCAGTGTTAAAATAATCAAAGAGAGCAATTCAGTTGACCTAAACGAATATTATTTCACACTTCACAATGTAGACAATCTCTATTCTCAAGAGTCCAGAGAACCACAAAGTAAGGTAAAAGGGTGAGAAGCTGTTATAGAAAAAAATACAAGTAGGAAACAAGGAAGAAATACTCCATTTTAAGTTGACTGGCTGGGATTATACATCCGGTCTTCTTTAGAATGATCAAGGAGCAAGAAAGTAAGTGTAGAGCCAGAGTTATCTTGGTTTTTGGAGATTGCCTGGAGAGAGCATGTTTCTGGTTAAGCGAAGAATTTATAGGAGTAAGAATTATCTAGGTTTTGGTTTGCTGAGAGAGTACCCTATCAGGAATAGTTCCATCTTAGATCTATAAATGTATTCAATACCAAGATGCTCAAATTAGAAAAGCACACATCATTTCAGGAACTAGTTTAATAAAACGTGATGGGGGTAAGTGTAGCACACTTGGGTGTGAGACAGGCATGGGTAGAATCCTTACCATGCAACTTGCTAAAGGTGTGTGTTTTAACCTATTTTACAAATCTGAAAATCACAGGACTAAAACCCATTTTATGAATTTGTTGTGAAATTTATATGAGTTAATGTGTGTAGAATGTTTTTTATAAACAGCAGTAATTTCCAATATTATTTTTCATCTCTTTTTTGGCAACAACATATTCTTGATTACAATATTTGTACTTTCTTACGTTCTCTCAAATATTTTTCTTTGTGTCTTCTTCCTGACTTCCTTGATTAATCATCTAGATCACAACACTCGTCAACCCGTCTCCCAGAATCCAGCTGCCCCACATGTTTGTACCTTGTTCCACCCTCTGCACTGAGCGAAGAGTGATCGTAATGAAGGGCCATCCTGATTTTATTGCCTGACTCTTTTTTAAAAAAGGTATCTGTTTATTTATTTATTTGAGATAGAGGGAGATAGTAAGTGAGAGAGAAAGAGCATGAGCGGGGGGAGAGAGAGAAGCAGACTCCCTGCTGAGCAGGGAGCCCCAAGTGGGGCTCGCTTCTATGACCCTGACATCATGACCTGAGTTGAAAGTCAATGCTTAACTGACTGAGCCACCCAAGTGCTCCTGCCTGGCTCTTTAAAATCCCTCAACTATTTTCAGAGATAAAAGAGAACACCCCGCGTTAGTAGGCATGTCAGCAAATAACATCTTATAGTTACTAATGGGAATGAAAATTGGTATTTTTCCAGAAACCAGTTTGCCTTTTGTATCAAAAAACCTTTTAACAGTTCATTCTGTTCCAGCCGTGCCACTTACCTGTGCTTATTCTGAGCTTGAACAAGAAAACAGGCTCTGGATTTCCAGTAAAACTTCTTTGATTACCAAACTTCTACAACGCTTCCCAAAGACTGATCAATGTGTTTGAAGAGAAACAAGAATAAGAAATATTAATAATGAAATAGAAAACTACATTTATTCATGCCCAGAGTAGAACAATACATCACAAAACTAAAGAGATGTGGGCCAAGTCCAGGGAAAATTTAGTCAAGAGGAAGGAGTCAAGACTGATGTAGGAAATCCTGGTTGTAGAAAATTAAGTGGAGAAAATTGTAGTGAGAAGTGGGACATATGGTTGATTTCAGCAGAATTGTGGACAGTATTTATGGCCAAATGTCTCTAGTCAGTAGCATTGCAGACCTATTAGAAGCAGGGCTGTGGCATAAAACCTGTAGTTAAGTCACATGATTATTTGCTGATAGGATTTAAAGTAGGTTTAGTTTTCTTCTTTATATTTTCCCCATTTGAAAATTTCCATTGATGAATAGGAATTAATTAATTTTTTAAAAGATTTCATTTATTTATTTGTCAGAGAGAGAGATCTATCACAAGCAGCAGGGAGGGGTAGAGGGAGAAGCAGACTCCCCACTAGGCAGGGATCATGATGCAGGAGTCAATCCCAAGATCCTGAGATCATGAGCTGAGCCAAAGGCAGATGCTTAACTGACCGAGCCACCCAGGTGTCCCATGATGAATATAAATTAATTTAATTAACTACCACAACAAAAATCAATAGAAATCTTTCAGTGGCTTCTGAATATGTTTACTATAATGAGCAAATCATTGTCTTTCCCCTGGTTTCTACTGTAGATCTGCTGCAATATTTAGTTTTCTCAAAATATGATATGCTCTTTTTCTCTTCAACATCTTTGCAACTGCTTCCCCCTGCCATTATCTGGGAAATTCCTTGTAATCATTCATCATTCAAGTCAAATCTGCCTCCTTCATGGAATATTTGGTGACATCTCTAGGCATCATGTGTATTTCCACTTGTGGGGTCCATTGCACTCTGCCACTATCTCCGTTGTGGTGTACTCGCCGCTGTATTGGTGTGTACATCTCTCCCTCCAAGACCCTGAGAGCTCTAGGACTGCACGCCTTGTGTCACTTTAAACTTTATGTGAAATTGACTACATGTTTGTTAACACAGGAAGTGGGGCATTAATATTTCACATTTTGTAGTCTCTTCAATGAGCTGAGTGGGCAAATTTTTCACAATGTTGCCTGGAGGACATTTCTGAGGAAAGAAACATTTTTCTCCATATTGTTTTTTTTTTTTTTAAATGTATCATTCTATTCATTTCAAAATAGTAAGTATCTACCTGTGTTTTCACTCATTCAATGTTTATTTATATTCAATTTATTCTTACAGAATAGAGAAATCAGGTTTCTTGGATTTGACCTGCTTCATATACACCGTGAATTATATGTGTAGGAATTCACTTATATTATTTCACAGTGAGATGGCCCTATTTTCATTCCATCACAATGAAAAGTTATTACAATTACTAAGTGTATTCATTTCTCAGATGTGAATGTTAAAGGCTTTGCAATGCACGGGGCAGAGGTGGCCTACTCACAAAGGCTTAAGAAAACAAACTGATTGCTTTCAGTCTTCTCTGTGCTTACCTGCCAAGAAATATTCTGAACTGAATTTTACACTTTAGTAGATTTAGATTTATGGAAATTAGAAATATGTTCCTAAGCACAATGTTTTGTTAAAAGATTTTGTGCTCATATTTAATGAATTTTAACCTTCCTTAAATTAAACCACTAAGTTCTTTCCAGAACCTCAACTAAACCCAATCTTTGGAGAAAGAAGTTAGCAAAATACATGTTTAATTTTAAGAAAGAGGTTAATTTAAAAAATAAATCGTTAAGGATTTTGACTTTATTATGACGATTTTTTTTTTTTTAGTAAAACCATTAAATCGGTCCTTTGCATAGACAAATGTGTTTCCTGGTCCTCCATCTTTTTGACAAATTAGAAAAGTCTAGATTTTTATAAAGTCATGAGTCCTGTCAAAACAATCCTAAGTTTGCATATTTTTCCAGATGAGAGTAACAACACCCATAAAACATACTAAAGTTCAGATTCTTATCTGAAATTACCTTGAAATAAGTGGAAATATGGCAGAAGTTCTTCTTAAGGTATGCAACATTTTATTCTCAAAGGCTGGCTGAAATCTGACAACAGTATGTGATTGACAGAAATGAAAGAGGAGAATAAAGGAGAGGAGACAAGAAAAGAGGAAAGGAGGAAGATGAAGAAGAAAATGCACATTAAGTGGAGACCAAAAACACTTTGCTAAAATGTGATTTTGCACTTTATTAAATCATATTTTATCAAAACCCAGTTTTCACACTTTTCACTGTGATTCCTGGTGTTATCTGTGAATCAGTGGAATAACCACATGAGCACATAATAAGGATTACGACACAAATAATACATATTGCATTTCCAGCTTTCCTACTGACTAAATGGGCAGTTAGCCAGCTTTTTTTCAGGCTAGGAGTGAGGAGAAAACAAATTTCCACTAAGTATTGTTTCTTTCAAAAACATGATCCAAACTTGCATAGAACCATTGGATTTGCCATTCACACAACTTAAGAAATGCAACTTTATTATATAAAATTGTGGATTAGTGCTAAAATGATCTGTGTGTAGAGAGTGTATTTTTCCTTATGTGTGCCTGAAGTAATAAGTTAAATACTATGATATGCTGTGGGCATGTCACAAGCGCACTCAATGACTCATGCTGGCAGCGGCCAAGTAAATAGAGCTACTGTAGCTAAAGGTAATGGGTAGCAAGCTACTTTTGACACTTTGACATGAAAGTTAACTTTAAAGAGTTTCAAAACAGAGAATATTTGTGAAGATTTGATTTCTGGATCTTTGCATCTTGTCATGAAATTTTTGCATTAAAATATAATAAAACCTTAAATTTCAAAGTCAAGATATGCAGTATAGGAGAGTTCTATTCACCTTCCCCAATGCATCGTTTTAATTGTTTCAAGTTAATTACTTTGATCTATTTCTGGGTTTTCTATATTGTAGATTATTCTAGGATACTGAAAGTATATTTAAAAAAATTTACAGGGTGCCCAAGTGACTCAGTCTGTTTAAGGGTCTTACTCTTGATTTTGGCTCAGGTCATGATCTCAGAGTTGTGAAATCAAGTCCCATGTCAAGCTCTGCACTGAGCATGGATTCTGTTTGAGATTCTTCCTCTCCCTCTCCCTATGCCCTTCCCCCATTCCTCTCAAATAAATAAGTAAACAAGTAACTTTATTTTTTTAACAGAGGGCCATCTTATTGCCAGAATATATTCCAACACAAGATAATGTAGCTGCATATTAAGCAGACTACCTTCACCATTTCAAGAATTCAGTCTAGGAAGATTTATTTAACAATTGATGATTATGAGTAATTTCTCTCAATGAATTTGCAAAAAATTAAGTCATCAAAGTAGTTAATTATACTAGAAATCCCAGGTGTTACCTTGGGCATACTAGAAAATATACTGGCCTTTCTCAAGTCACACAATACAAAATCATACAGAAATATTTCTGTGCACCAATAAAGAAGCAACAGAAAGAGAAATCAAGGAATCAGTCCCATGTATATTTGTACCAAATACCATAAGATAAAGGGCACTTGGGTGGCTCAGCTGGTTAGGCATCCGGTTCTTGATCTCAGCAGGTCTTGATCTCAGGCTTGTGAGTTCAAGCCCCAGGTTGGGCTCCACGCTAAAAATTAAATAAATAAACAACAAACAAACAAACAAACAACAACAATTATATAAGAAACCTAGGAATAAACCTAACCAAAGAGGTAAAAGATCCATACTCTGTAAACTATAAAGCATTCATGAAAAAAATTGAAGATGACACACAAAAAATGTATATATGCACATATATGTATTTTTAAAAGTTTATTTATTTATTTTAGAAAGAGAGAGAGAAGGAGAGCTGGGGGTTAGGACCTGAGGGAGAGGGAGAGTCTCAAATAGATTCCCCACTGAACGGGGAACCCAACATGGGGCTTAATCTCGCAACACTGAGATCACGACCTGAGCTGATATCGAGTCAGATGCTTAACCGACTGATCCACCCAAGAGCCCCTGGGAGAAAAAATATTGATATAATGTCTATACTAACCAAAGCAATCTATACATTTAATGTAATCCCTATCAAAATAGCACTTTTCATGGACCTAGGACAAACAATCCCAAAATTTGTATGGAACCAGAAATGACCAAAATAAACAAAGCAATCTTGAAAATGAAAAGCAAAGTTGGAGGCATCATGATTCTGGACTTCAAGTTATGGTACAAAATTATATTCCTCAAGACAGTATGATAGTGACATAAAAACCGAGACAGAAATCAATCAAGCAGCATAGAAAACCCAGAAATGAACGCACAACTGTATGCTCAACTAATCTTTGACAAAGTGGTAAAGAATACCCAATGGAAAAAAGATAGTCTCTTCACCAAATGGTGTTGGGAAAACTGGACAGCCACATGCAGAAGTTGGCCTTCCATATATTCTTTACTCACACTCGCTAATTGTTAATGTTTTTATTCTAGTTGCTTTATCATTTTTTTCATAAGCCTATTTTTATCTTTTGAAAGTAGTTACAGACATCATACTTCCTTAACCCCTAAATATTTATGTGTATTTCTTTTTATTTTCAAGATTTTATTTATTTGTTTGACAGTGAGAGACAGAGAGGGGGAGACACATGCAGGAGGAAGGGAGAGTGGAAGAGGGAGAAGCAGGATCCCCTTTGAAAAGAGAACCCTTGAGTGTGTATTTTTTAAGAACAAAAACACTCTCCTTACATAGCCAGTACCATAACCAAAATCAGAAAATATAACACTGATAGGGGGAGGAGTCAAGATGGCGGAGAAGTAGCAGGCTGAGACTACCTCAGCTAGCAGGAGATCAGCTAGATAGCTTATCTAAAGATTGCAAACACCTGAAAATCCATCAGCAGATCGAAGAGAAGAAGAACAGCAATTCTGGAAACAGAAAAACAACCACTTTCTGTAAGGTAGGACCGGCGGAGACGTGAATCCAAAGCGACGGGAAGATAGACCCCGGGGGGAGGGGTCGGCTCCCGGCAAGCGGCGGAGCAACGGAGCACAAAATCAGGACTTTTAAAAGTCTGTTCCACTGAGGGACATCGCTCCAGAGGCTAAACCAGGGTGAAGCCTACAGAGGGTCAGCGTGGCCTCAGGTCCCGCAGGGTCACAGAAGGATCGGGGTGTCTGAGTGTCGCAGAGCTTCTGGGTATTGGAACGGGGAAGCTGGCTACAGAGACAGAGCCGACAGTAAGCTCACAGCTCGGTGTTACATTGAACCAGCCACAGGCTCGGTGAGCTCGGAGCGCAGCCGGAGGTCAGGCAGACGGGTGTAACTGGGCGCTGTTCTCTGAGGGCACACTGAGGAGTGGGGCCCCAGGGGGCTCCTCCGGGCCGGAGACCAGGAGGCCGCCATTTGTATTCCCGTCCTCTGGAACTCTACGGAAAGCACTCAGGGAACAAAAGCTCCTGAAAGCAAACCCGAGTGGACTACTCAGCCCGGCCCCTTGTAAGGGCGGTGCAATTCAGCCTGGGGCAAAGACACTTGAGAATCACTACACCAGGCCCCTCCCCCAGAAGATCAATAAGAAATCCAGCCGAGACCAAGTTCACCTACCAAGGAGTGCGGTTTCAATACCAAGGAGAGCAGCAGAATTCCAGAGGAGGAGAAAGCCAAGCACGGAACTCATGGCTTTCTCCCTGTGATTTTTTTAGACTTGCAGTTAATTTAATTTTTTTCTTTTTCATTTTTTTTCTCGCCTTCTGCTAAAATTTTTTTTAACGTTTACCCTTTTCTTTTTTAACATTTTTTAACTAGTTTATCTAATATATATATTTTTTTCTTTTTTATATTTTTCTTTATTCGTTTTCTTTTTTTTTAATTCTTTTCTTTTTTTTTCTTCTTTTTTTTTTCTTTCTTCCTTTTTGAAGCTCTTTTTATCCCCTTTCTCCCCCCTCACGATTGGGATCTCTTCTGATTTGGTTAAAGCATATTTTCCTGGGGTTGTTGCCACCCTTTTAGTATTTTACTTGCTCCTTCATATACTCTTATCTGGACAAAATGATAAGGCAGAAAAATTCACCACACAAAAAAAAAAAGAACAAGAGGCAGTACCGAAGGCTAGGGACCTAATCAATACAGACATTGGTAATATGTCAGATCTAGAGTTCAGAATGACAATTCTCAAGGTTCTAGCCAGGCTCGAAAAAGGTATGGAAGATATTAGAGAATCCCTCTCGGGAGATATAAAAGCCCTTTCTGAAGAAATAAAAGAACTAAAATCTAACCAAGTTGAAATCAAAAAAGCTATTAATGAGGTGCAATCAAAAATGGAGGCTCTCACTGCTAGGATAAATGAGGCAGAAGAAAAAATTAGTGATATAGAAGACCAAATGACAGAGAATAAAGAAGCTGAACAAAAGAGGGAAAAATAGCTACTGGACCACGAGGGGAGAATTCGAGAGATAAGTGACACCATAAGATGAAACAACATTAGAATAATTGGGATTCCAGAAGAAGAAGAAAGAGAGAGGGGAGCAGAAGGTATACTGGAGAGAATTATTGGGGAGAATTTCCCCAATATGGCAAAGGGAACGGGCATCAAAATTCAGGAGGTTCAGAAAACGCCCCTCAAAATCAACAAGAATAGGCCCACACCCCATCACCTAATAATAAAATTTACAAGTCTCAGTGACAAAGAGAAAATCCTGAAAGCAGCCCGGGAAAAGAAGTCTGTAACATACAATGGTAAAAATATTAGATTGGCAGCTGACTTATCCACAGAGACCTGGCAGGCCAGAAAGAGCTGGCATGATATATTCAGAGGACTAAATGAGAAAAACATGCAGCCAAGAATACTATATCCAGCTAGGCTATCATTGAAAATAGAAGGAGAGATTAAAAGCTTCCAGGACAAACAAAAACTGAAAGAATTTGCAAACACCAAACCAGCTCTACAGGAAATCTTGAAAGGGGTCCTCTAAGCAAAGAGAGAGCCTACAAGTGGTAGATCAGAAAGGAACAGAGACCATATACAGGAACCATATACAGGCAATACAATGGCACTAAATTCATATCTCTTAATAGTTACCCTGAATGTTAATGGGCTAAATGCCCCAATCAAAAGACACAGGGTATCAGAATGGATAAAACAACAAAACCCATCTATATGTTGCCTCCGAGAAACTCATTTTAAGCACGAAGACACGTCCAGATTTAAAGTGAGGAGGTGGAAAAGAATTTACCATGCTAATGGACATCAGAAGAAAGCAGGAGTGGCAATCCTTATATCAGATCAATTAGATTTTAAGCCAAAGACTATAATAAGAGATGAGGAAGGACACTATATCATACTCAAAGAGTCTTTCCAACAAGAAGGTCTAACAATTTTAAATATCTATGCCCCCAATGTGGGAGCAGCCAACTATATAAACCAATTAATAACAAAATCAAAGAAACACATCAACAATAATACAATAATAGTAGAGGACTTTAACACTCCCCTCACTGAAATGGACAGATCATCCAAGCAAAAGATCAGCAAGGAAATAAAGGCCTTAAAAGACACACTGGACCAGATGGACATCACAGATATATTCAGAACATTTCATCCCAAAGCAACAGAATACACATTCTTCTCTAGTGCACATGGAACATTCTCCAGAATAGATCACATCCTCGGTCCTAAATCAGGACTCAACCGGTATCAAAAGATTGGGATCATTCCCTGCATATTTTCAGACCACAATGCTCTGAAGCTAGAACTCAACCACAAGAGGAAGTTTGGAAAGAACCCAAATACATGGAGACTAAACAGCATCCCTCTAAAGAATGAATGGGTCAACTGGGAAATTAAAGAAGAATTGAAAAAATCATGGAAACAAATGATAATGAAAATACAACGGTTCAAAATCTGTGGGACACAACAAAGGCAGTCCTGAGAGGAAAATATATAGCGGTACAAGCCTTTCTCAAGAAACAAGAAAGGTCTCAGGTACACAACCTAAACCTACACCTAAAGGAGCTGGAGAAAGAACAAGAAAGAAACCCTAAGCCCAGCAGGAGAAGAGAAATCATAAAGATCAGAGCAGAAATCAATGAAATAGAAACCAAAAAACCAATAGAACAAATCAATGAAACTAGGAGCTGGTTCTTTGAAAGAATTAATAAAATTGATAAACCCCTGGCCTGACTTATCAAAAAGAAAAGAGAAAGGACCCAAATAAATAAAATCATGAATGAAAGAGGAGAGATCACAACTAACACCAAAGAAATACAAACAATTATAAGAACATACTATGAGCAACTCTACGCCAACAAATTTGACAATCTGGAAGAAATGGATGCATTCCTAGAGACATATAAACTACCACAACTGAACCAGGAAGAAATAGAAAGCCTGAACAGACCCATAACCAGTAAGGAGATTGAAACAGTCATTAAAAATCTCCAAACAAACAAAGCCCAGGGCCAGCCGGCTTCCCGGGGGAATTCTACCAAACATTTAAAGAAGAACTAATTCCTATTCTCCTGAAACTGTTCCAAAAGATAGAAATGGAAGGAAAACTTCCAAACTCATTTTATGAGGCCAGCATCACCTTGATCCCAAAACCAGAGAAGGATCCCATCAAAAAAGAGAGCTATAGACCAATATCCTTGATGAACACAGATGCGAAAATTCTCACCTAAATACTAGCCAATAGGATTCACAGTACATTAAAAGGATTATTCACCACGACCAAGTGGGATTTATTCCAGGGCTGCAAGGTTGGTTCAACATGCGCAAATCAGTCAATGTGATACAACATGTCAATAAAAGAAAGAACAAGAACCATATGTTACTCTCAATAGATGCTGAAAAAGCATTTGACAAAGTACAGCATCCCTTCCTAATCAAAACTCTTCAAAGTGTAGGGATAGAGGGCACATACCTCAATATCATCAAAGCCATTTATGAAAAACCCACCGCAAATATCATTCTCAATGGAAAAAAACCGAAAGCTTTTCCGCTAAGGTCAGGAACACGGCAGGGATGTCCATTATCACCACTGCTATTCAACATAGTACTAGAAGTCCTAGCCTCAGCAATCAGACAACAAAAGGAAATTAAAGGCATCCAAATTGGCAAAGAAGAAGTCAAATTATCACTCTTCGCAGATGATATGATACTATATGTGGAAAACCCAAAAGACTCCACTCCAAAACTGCTAGAACTTGTACAGGAATTCAGTAAAGTGTGAGGATATAAAATCAATGCACAGAAATCAGTTGCATTTCTCTACACCAACAAGAAGACAGAAGAATGAGAAATTAAGGAGTCAATCCCATTTACAATTGCACCCCAAACCATAAGATACCTAGGAATAAACCTAACCAAAGAGGCATAGAATCTATACTCAGAAAACTATAAAGTACTCATGAAAGAAATTGAGGAAGACACAAAGAAATGGAAAAATGTTCCATGCTCCTGGATTGGAAGAATAAATATTGTGAAAATGTCTATGCTACCTAAAGCAATCTACACATTTAATGCAATTCCTATCAAAGTACCATCCATCTTTTTCAAAGAAATGGAACAAATAATTCTAAAATTTATATGGAACCAGAGAAGACCTCGAATAGCCAAAGGGATATTGAAAAAGAAAGCCAAAGCTGGTGGCATCACAATTCCGGACTTCAAGCTCTATTACAAAGCTGTCATCATCAAGACAGCATGGTACTGGCACAAAAACAGGCACATAGATCAATGGAACAGAATAGAGAGCCCAGAAATAGACCCTCAACTCTATGGTCAACTAATCTTCAACAAAGCAGGAAAGAATGTCCAATGGAAAAAAGACAGCCTCATCAATAAATGGTGTTGGGAAAATTGGACAGCCACATGCAGAAAAATGAAATTGGACCATTTCCTTACACCACACACGAAAATAGACTCAAAATGGATGAAGGACCTCAATGTGCGAAAGGAATCCATCAAAATCCTTGAGGAGAACACAGGCAGCAACCTCTTCGACCTCAGCCGCAGCAACATCTTCTTAGGAACATCGCCAAAGGCAAGGGAAGCAAGGACAAAAATGAACTATTGGGATTTCATCAAGATCAAAAGCTTTTGCACAGCAAAGGAAACAGTTAACAAAATCAAAAGACAACTGACAGAATGGGAGAAGATATTTGCAAATGACATATCAGATAAAGGACTAGTGTCCAAAATCTTTAAAGAACTTAGCAAACTCAACACCCAAAGAACAAATAATCCAATCAAGAAATGGGCAGAGGACATGAACAGACATTTCTGCAAAGAAGACATCCAGATGGCCAACAGACACATGAAAAAGTGCTCCATATCACTCGGCATCAGGGAAATACAAATCAAAACCACAATGAGATATCACCTCACACCAGTCAGAATGGCTAAAATCAACAAGTCAGGAAATGACAGATGCTGGCGAGGATGCGGAGAAAGGGGAACCCTCCTACACTGTTGGTGGGAATGCAAGCTGGTGCAGCCACTCTGGAAAACAGCATGGAGGTTCCTCAAAATGTTGAAAATAGAACTGCCCTATGACCCAGCAATTGCACTACTGGGTATTTACCCTAAAGATACAAACGTAGTGATCCAAAGGGGCACGTGCACCCGAATGTTTATAGCAGCAATGTCTACAATAGCCAAACTATGGAAAGAACCTAGATGTCCATCAACAGATGAATGGATCAAGAAGATTTGGTATATATACACAATGGAATACTATGCAGCCATCAAAAGAAATGAAATCTTGCCATTTGCGACAACATGGATGAACTAGAGCGTATCATGCTTAGCGAAATAAGTCAAGCAGAGAAAGACAACTATCATATGATCTCCCTGATATGAGGAAGTGGTGATGCAACATGGGGGCTTAAGTGGGTAGGAGAAGAATCAATGAAACAAGATGGGATTGGGAGGGAGACAAACCATAAGTGACTCTTAATCTCACAAAACAAACTGAGGATTGCTGGAGGGAGGGGGGTTGGGAGAAGGGGGGTGGGGTTATGGACATTGGGGAGGGTATGTGCTTTGGTGAGTGCTGTGAAGTGTGTAAACCTGGTGATTCACAGATCTGTACCCCTGGGGATAAAAATATATGTTTATAAAAAATAAAAAATTTTTAAAAAAAGAAAGAAAATATAACACTGATAGAATAGTACCACTTTGTCCAGAGCCCATGTTCAAATTTTATCCATTACCACAATAATGCCGTATATAGAAAACTGTTATTTTTCTGGCCCATGGTTTCCAGGATTATGAATTATACTTGGTTATCATGTGTCTTCAGTGTTCTTTAATCTGGAATAATGCCTCAGTCTTTTTTTTTCCTTTCATAACTAATGTAAGCAGTTTCAAACAATACCTATTATTTTGTAGAATGTCCCTCAATTTGAGCTTACCCTTTGTCTCTTAGGATTATATCTGGGTTATGCATGTCAGTTAGGAGAGCAGAGGTGGTATTATGCTCTCAGCACATCACAACAGAAGGCGCATGGTGTTGGCTTGTCCCATTATTGGTGATGTTAGCTATAATCCCATGACTACCATGATTCTGCTAGGGTTCTCCACTGTAAAGTCAGTTTCCCCTTCGTCATTCATAAGTAGTTTGCGGAGAGAAATTTTGAAGCTATTCTTCAAATGTTCCCCTTCTCCAAGCATTTGTTGATAGTTTTTACTTGAATCAATTTTTATTATAATGGTTGCTAGTGGTGATTTTCCCAACTCTACCACATGTGTTAGCTGACATTCCACTACAAGGTGATAACATTTCCTCTCCCATACCTTCATTTATTAAGTTTTAATTTATTTACTAATATTTGTATGACTCCATAGATTCCTAGTGTGGTCACAGATTCTTCTTGAACTCAAAGTATTTATTAAATCTTACTATTCTGATTATCATGATTCTTTTTTCAGTATCTCCACACTTAAGATAAATGTTCTTTTTCAGAGAGAGAGGTGTAGTTTATCTCAATCTTCTTTTATCTTTTTTGTGCATTTTTCCAGAACCACTTTGCTCTCTGTGAATGATTGCAAAAAGACTTCAAAAACTGACTGTGCTGGGGCACCTGGGTGACTCAGTCATTAAGCTTCTGCCTTCAGCTCAGGTCATGATCCCTGGGACTTGGGATCAAGCCCTGCATTGGGCTTGCTGCTCAGCAGGAATTCTGCCTCTCTTCTTTTTTGAAGCCATGTAAATAAATTTGTTCTGTGATCCCAAATCATAAGTTAACATATGACAAACAAATACTGTGGGCAGGCAGATTGTAGGGCTATTCAAAGGAAAAATGTTGTCTTTCGTGTCTCAGTTTGATATAGGACAGGGGGCATGAAAATACTAATAGGGGCTCTGATGCCAATGACCTCAGCATTCCAGGGAGACAGGATGGCAGAGCCACAGTAACCATAGAGATATTAACACCAGGAAATTCTCAGAAATCTTGGGGAGAGCAGTGGATTTCTCATAGAACATGGGACAGTGTGCTTAAATCAATATTGTTTGACTTTCAAAGGTTGGGATGTGCTTAGTCTGTATATAGTGCTTGAACATATGAACAAAATTCATACTATTTAAGTTTTAGTTTATAAGCATACTTTTGGCCTTATCACTCGCCAAAAATATTTGTTCTCACCCATGTGAATATTTTGGTGTGTTAAATTTGTATTCCTTAAGTAAGATAGTCTAATTGTGCAGTAGGTACTTGAATCCTACTGCTCTCATAAGAACTCAGAAAAATAATTAGAAGCTGGAAAGTGGGCTGAGTCAGCAACGGGCATGTGTGAGGGATTGAAATTCTATTAGGAAGAGGACACAAGGACATGTATAAGTGTAGGTTACAAATTGGCCAGTTGTGTTAATGTTATTATATTCATCCTGTTGTAATGACCCCATTGATGTTTATCCAACTCAGAACAGGAAAAAAACAGGGACTGGCAAGGTGCGATCTAGTCCAGGAATCATTTACCCATAGTCAGTGTACCTCAGAGAGTGTGCCTTCGAACAGTCAGGAGAGAAGAATAAAAAGGATGGGTTATTGGTTCCAGTTCTATCTTTTCTATTATTTTATGTCTATGGTAGCCAATAATTAGTTCTCTTTTCTTTTGTTGGTTATGAAAGATTCATAGTACATAGAGAGGTTTATTTTAGTTTAGTTTTTAAAGATTTTATTTGTTTATTTGAGAGAGCGAGAGAGAGCATGAATTGGGAGAGAGGCAGGTGAGCAGGAAGCTTGATGTGGGGGCTCGATCCCGGGACCCCAGGATCATGACCCGAACGGAAGGCAGATGCTTTACTGACAGAACCACCTAGGTGCTCCTTCAGAGGGAGCTTTCCAATAGGACATGTGCAAATTAGTCAGAAGATATCTTTCAATAGGCAAAGAATATTTGTAAAGGAACATATGCTTATAGTGTGGCAACCATTAAAACCATCATTTATTTATTAGAATTACGCAAATATATAAATGGCTCGTGTGGTGTGGCATTTGTTAAGGGTGATCACAACCCACTGAGAGTGTCATGAACAACCTCTGTTTGCTCTCATCTCCTGCCATGCTTGTAGCTCATCTCGTGGAAATAATACAGTTAAGTTCCAGTCTTCCCTTGATTTATAAACATTTTTTTTTTTTTAAGATTTATATATTTATTTATTTATTTATTTGACAGAGAGAGAGATCACAAGTAGGCAGAGAGGCAGGCAGAGAGAGGAGAGGAGGAAGCAGGCTCCCTGCTGAGCAGAGAGCCCGATGCGGGACTCGATCCCAGGACCCTGAGATCATGACCTGAGCCGAAGGCAGTGGCTTAACCCACTGAGCCACCCAGGCACCCCTTTTTTTTTTTTTTTTTAGATTTATTTTTTTATTTTTTTATTTTTTTAATTTTTAAACATTTTTTTAAAGATTTTATTTATTTATTTGACAAACAGAGATCACAAGTAGGCAGAGAAGCAGGCAGAGAAAGAGAGGAGGAAGCAGACTCCCTGCTGAGCAGAGAGCCTGATGTGGGGCTCGATCCCAGCACCCTGGGATCATGACCTGAGCCGAAGGCAGAGGCTTTCACCCACTGAACCACCCAGGTGCCCCTTCCTTTGATTTTTTTTTTTTTATAAACTTGATAAAGTTTTGCAATTTCCCCATCTATAAATTCAGGTGGATAAAGTACATAATACCAGTGATTACCTCCTGCCTCAGGTCAGGGTTGTGAGTCCCTTCACTCAACTGGATTATAAGAGCAAGACATGACCTCTAAGGAGAACCATACGGGTGTTCTTTAGGAGAGTCAAATAGAAAAAGTGATATCCCAGCTTTTCTATTAGTTAGCTAAGCAAACGCAGACAAATCACTTAACCTCTCTACATCTTAGTTTCCTTATCTGTAAAATGGTGAGAAGGCCAGCTAACAGTGTATTCTCAAGGGCTTGGTGAGAAGATAAGATGAGAGGGGCGCCTGGGTGCCTGAGTTGGTTAAAGCCTCTGCCTTCAGCTCAGGTCAGGATCCTGGGATGGAGCCCCACCTTGGGCTCTCTGCTCAGCAGGAAGTCTGCTTCCCTTCCTCTCTCTCTCTGCCTGCCTCTCTGCCTGCTTGTGATCTCTGTCAAATAAATAAGTAAAATCTTAAAAAAAAAAAAAAAAGATAAGACGAGGTAAATCCTTTAAATGTACATAAGTTGTTATTCAATGATTATTTTCTTCTTTACTTTAAGGATGTTCTCAGGATTCAAGGAGGAGCTCTAATCACCAGGCCTGCAAATCAAGCTGGATGTCGGTGTGGGTACCCCACTTATTTTATCTTTACAGACTTCATAGTCATTTAAACAAACACTTCTACTCTTATCCCTGCTGACGACTTCCGTAACCCTGATTCTGCATTTGGTAATTACGCACATTTTGTTTTTGCCAGTCAAATTGCTACCAACTGACCTCTGCCACTCTTAAGATTATTCCTTCTCTGTTGAAATAATGGCTTTAATTTCAATTGTGAGGTCTTCCATCAGCATCTCTGGCATTTGTAAATTAGACACAGAAAATCCCTTTCTTCAAAAAATAGAGGTGTTCCACTCACCAGTGTTTGCCTGGAGCCCTTTGGGGAAGGGAGAGTCTTTTTAGCTTTCTTGGAAATGATAGGTAGGTAGATGAGGAATAGACATCCTAAATCTTCCCCGAATTTTATTTCACCAAGTCTTTCACTATGTTCCTTTGATACATATCAAAGAATTTATTGGGTCACAACTTGCTTTATATAGGTTTAATTTTTCCAGCCAAACCAACCATTAGAGCCACTCTCTTGTGCTAGAACTAGGACATTGAATCCAGAATCTCTGTGAAGGTACACACATAGATGCATTTAAATCAACATCTAATTTCCTCCTTTGGTCAGCGTTCTCAGTATCGGCTTTTTCACCAATTTCCAATATTGATGAAAACAAAATTAAACAAAGTCCTATGATATTTTTGGCATATAATTCTTTCTTTGCAGGTTTGGCTCTATAGTTGACATTCTGGAATATACCTTTATATATTCCATACATGTCTGTGAGGTGTTAACCCCATGCCAGGTACTATTCTATTCTCAGAACTGGAAATCTGTTAAGGAACAGAATCCAAATCCCTGTCTTCAGGGAACTTCCACTGTAGTGGGGGGAGACATAAAATAAACAAGATAAAAAATATATATATCACGTTATATTTGGTGGCTCTAAACGCTAAGGAGAGAAATAATGCATGGAAAAATAGGTGAGGAGTTTATGCATGACATTTTATGTAGGATGGCTACCAGGAATGCTTACACTGACAGAATGTAAATTTTGAATAATAAAAAAGAAGGATGTGAGTTAGTTAGTCATACATACCTCTGAGAAGGAATGTCAAGTGCAAGCAGCCTGGGGCGGGAGTGTAACTGATAAATTAGGGGGATACTAAATAGGCCAATAGGCTTTAAGCAGAAAGGATGAGAAGAAAATATTAGAACATGGAATCAGAAAGGTAACGGGGACTAGGTCATGCAGGGCCTGTGGGTACTAGCAAGGGCTTCAGCTTATGTCTAACAAGATGGGAAACTACAGAGTAGATTTTGAGCAGAGAAGTGACATGATTTGATTTACCTGTATCAGAACCATTCTAGTTGCTCTTGTGAGACTAATGTGTGTTTTGGGGCCAGAAGGTGGGGGGTAAAGTTGACCAAGTGATAGGCTATGGTGGCCATTGGGAAGTTACTGCAGTAATTCAGAGGAGATTATGGTGGTCTGGACCAGTGTGATAGCAGTGTTGTGGTTAGAGGTGTCAGATTCTAGAAACACACTGAAAATAGAGCAAAGAGGATTCCTGTATGGGATATAGTAGAAAGAGAGGAAGAGAGGATGACTTCAACAGTTTTGGCTGAGCAGCTGAAAAAAATGATGAATCCTTCAATGAAATAGGAGAGACTGTATGCGAATCTAGTTTGGTAGGGATTAACAGGAACTCAGATTTGCACATGCTGGCTTTGCTGGACTTTTTTTTTTTTTTTTTTTTAAAGATTTTATTTATTTTAGAGAGAGAGTAGGAGAAGGAGCAAGGGGGAGTGAGAGGGAGGAGGAGAAAGAATCTCCAGCAGACTCCATGCTGAGTGTGGAGCCCAGTGCAGGGTTCAGGCTCAGGATCTTGAGATCATGACCTGAGCAGAAACCAAGAATTCAGTGCTTAACTGAATGAGCCACCCAGGTGCCCTGCTTGCTGGACATTTTAAAAGAAATATCAGTAGGACTTTAGGTTTGGGTTTGGCTATAAGGGTTTGCAATTCAGCATAGAGAAGGTATTTAAAGGCAGGGAACTGGATAGGATCACTTAGGCAGTGGAGGTTGAGTAAGAAAAGAGGAGAATGAACTAAACAAAAGTGCTTATTTAAGATCTCATAATTGCAGTTTGGGGACCACAGATCTGTGTAGAGCCAAATTATGTCCCTCTAGGGAACAAAAGCCAGGGTTTTTTAAAGACAAAAGGGAATGTTTGTATATATTGTTTACAAAGCATTTTGATGGGTATCTGTGGCAGAAAACTAATCTTGGCTAAGCATAATTGGTTGCTAAGGCTACACTAAGCCCAAGTCAATTACAGTAGCAAGTTGCAGATGCTTGTGAGGAGTCCTTAGAATATTTGCTGTTTGGTGCAGTTGAAAACTCATAGTACTAGCTGCAGAGGACATACACCTCAATGGCCTCCTAGCTTTGTTTTAAAACCCCTTGGCATAACTAAGTCCATTTTATTTCACCCTTCTCTAAAGAAAAGGGGAAAGAATTAAACAGAGCCATGACACACTCTAATATTTAAAGGTTGAGGAGATGAGAAGGAACCAAAATGGTACGGTATGCTGAAAGTCAAGAGAAATTTGTTTTAGCTGACTTTAGTTGCACAATTTAGTGGGAACACAGTGAGATTCATCATGAGAACTGGCTCTTTCTTGCAGGGTGATTCCTTCAGATTAAGATGCAGGAAGGTTTTCATGCAAGGGAAGAACATCTTTACAATACGAGAGTCTAAAGTCTGATTCCATAGTCAAGGGAGTTTCTTGGGTGTTCAGAGTTTTAGGGTATGCACAGAACTTCAAATCCTCCCATATATCTCCACTGCAATTCTCTATCATTTAATTTTGATCAATACAGTGTTTATTTATTATGTACAGTTAAGAATACAGGTTGTGGAATCAGACAGATTGTTTTAATCCTGGTTCCACTACTACCAGCAATTTGGCCTGTGGTGATTTACTTAAGCTCTCTGTGCCTTTGTTTCCTGATCTGTGGAATAGAGAAGACAATAATGCTTACCTAAAAGGAGCCTTATGAACAATGAATATACAAAAATGTAACATTTTGTACCTTGATCATAGCACTTCCTAAGTGTTAGCTATGGCTATTCTTACGAGACTTGGTAAGGCAGAGAATTCAACTGATACTACCATTTGACAACAGAAGAAATCTCTGACCAATTCAGGCCTGCAGTGGCCTGAGCTAAAGAATCATTTTAAGTGGTTTTCAACAGTCCTTGGGTTTCTGAATGTCTTTCAGGTGAGCCAATAATCTGGGTTTTTAAACGTTTTAGTGAGTTAGTTTTTTTCTGTTTAAATTCTATTTCATGATGAAATAAGATCATGATTTTTTTATCAAGCAGGTAATATAATTTGTCAAATTGTCAAGAAAAATTACCAATGTTTATTCTTCTGATCCATGAGCATGGAATGGTCTTCCATCTTTTTGTGTCTTCAAGCAGAGAGAGTCAAGTATCATAGGGTTTCACTTACTTGTGGAGCACAAGGAATAACACAGAGGACATTGGGAGATGAAGAAGAGAAGTGAGTTGGGGGAAACTGGAGGGGAAGACAAACCATGAGACACTGTGGACTCTGAGAAACAAACTGAGGGTTTTGGAGGAAAGGGGTGTGGGGAATTGGGTGAGCCCAGTGGTGGGTATTAAGGAGGGCACATATTGCATGGAGCACTGGGTTTGGTGCATAAACAATGAATACTGGAACACTGAAAAGAAATAAAATAAAATAAAATAAAATGGTAAAAAAAATTCACCACCACAGATACACATAAGTAAGGATAAAATAAAAGCTCCTTACTCTGAGGTAACATTAACATTTTGGTGCATATTCCTTTATGAATCTCCAGATAAATCCATAAATTTCTGTGAGCCTACTTCTCTCCAGGAGCCCCAAGAACTCTATGCTCCACGGCTCTCAGCCTCAAGTCTCAAAGTTTCCTCTGGCGTAAAAGGAGCTAAGTCATATGCTTATTTTCTCCATCCAGATCTTCAAAGAACAGAGGCTATATTTGTTACCTTTGGCTCCTGAACCTGCTCTGCCTAGATAAGGAAAATTGTAGTTGACTTAGATTTGAGAGAGACAGGTTGCATACTCTTTCAGAATCCCTATTCTCTTTCATAAAGTATCTAGTGACAATAGATTAACACTTCTCACACCACTGTCTTTGTATTCCTCATGTTTTCATGCATTCTGTGGCTGGGCAATATGGCTTCCCCAGGCCTTATTACAGAAGGTATTTCATTCTAGGAGACCTTCAGAAATACAAATTTTTCTCCTTATAAGCTCTGTTCATAACTTATGGTCATACTATCTGTTGAAAATTTACCTCTTGTGAATGACTTCTTTTTTAATATAATAGTACCCCCCAAACATACTGAAATATATACTATAAGAAGTGATATTTCTGCATTATAGTTTCAGGCAAAGATACTTGTCGATAGATTTGACACAAAAGCTTACAATCTGAGAATGTTATATAGAACAATGTCTGGATGAATTCAATATTATTCTTTGTGTATACTTGTCAAGTGAAAGAGGATGACTTGTCCGTTTTGTGCATGCACCATTTTTGTATTTTAAAGTACTCTCCTCTAATTTTTTTTTTTGTTGTTCTAAACATGGTTTCTGTGTTATAGCATTATTCATTAAGTGTAGTTTGAGGTTGAAAACTGGTGAATAAAAATGGTGCCAAAAAAAGAGTGTACCTTCCAAAGAATGCCCTGCACTTTTCCTCCACTAACTGCCACCTGCATTTTAGCCTCTTCTTCCTTTTTTGGTGAGGACATAAAATCTTCACTGCACTAAATTTTATCAGTTGTTTATTTTCAATTGTTGTTATTAATTATATAAACTTGTTTTCATTGTTCAATTGATGTTTTTCATTGTTCAATTTGGTATCGTGGTTAAGAATGAAATAAATCATAATTTGTTGCATTAAAATTAATGGAATTAAAAACATTGTAATGGCTTTTCATCTATATCAAGGTTTTCAGGGATGAATTAAAATTACCAAGAAAGAGAAGTGTATTTATTTGGTTGTTTCACCACTGTCGCCCATGGGCTGTCAGATTTCCATCGTGAATTTAAAGGAGATTGCCTATCCACAGTATCTTCTTCTTCTTCTTTTTTTTTTTTTTTAATTTTATTTATTTGACAGAGAGAGAGAGAAATCACAAGTAGGCAGAGAGGTAGGCAGAGAGAGAGAGAGAGGGGAAGAAGCAGGCTCCCTGTGGAGCAGAGAGCCAGATGTGGGGCTTGATCCCAGGACCCTGGGATCATGACCCGAGCCAAAGGCAGAGGCTTTAACCCACTGAGCCACCCAGGCGCCCTGATCCACAGTATCTTCTAAACTAGATAATCAACCCTAGATTTCCTGTATTTTCATGTCTTGTAAACTTCTTCTTATTATTATGTGTAGGAGTCAGGCATTTTGTTCACAAGAAGAGTAATCAAATCTTGTGGTCATAGCAAAATTGTGATTTTCTGGACTGATATAAGGGCTTTAGAGAATTGAATAGAACCCAGAAGCAGGAATCAAAGCTGCAGGGTGAGTCTGTCCTGGAATTACAGCCCAAAGTTACTGGGCACAACTACCATCACTTGATCTTTGACAGCATCATTAATCCTAATCACCCCTTAGTCATTGTCTCATTTGGTGCAAATTAAAAATGGTGGGGAAAGGGTGCCTGGGTGGTTCAGGTCAGTTAAGTGTCCAACTCTTGATTCTTGCTCATGTCATGATCTTGGGTTTGTGAAATTAGGGCTCTGCAGTGGGTGTGGAACCTGCTTGGGATTCTCTCTCTCCCTCTCCTTCTGTCATTACCCCCTCTTTCCTTGTCTTAAAAAAAAAAAACCAAAAAAAAAAAACCCAAAAAACAGTAGTGGGTTAGACTCCAGTTGGCTGAATTTGGATCTTGTGCCCATGTCCTGACTATCAGTGTTTGAAGAGAAGTGTTTCCTTCCTTTGGATTCTGTAGCAGGAGGTTGGGTACTGAATTTATTCCGTATTGTACCCATGGGAAATTTTTCTGAAAAAGAAAGGGAAAATTCATGTTGGAAATCCAAAAGAAAACACACAGCCTCTATAGCTGTCTTTATTTTAGAAGTCATGATAAATGTAGTTAAGGAAGTGAATATCGCGGTGATCATTTTCAACGGAGAAAGAGAAATGTAAAGTAGCACCATATTAGTAAACGAAAGGAGGCAGCCTCATAAGAGAAGTTTTGTGCAGGGATATTTGGTAAGCTTCTTTAGCAGGGATCCTATTGCAAAAGCAGTAATTTTCATTGTCAAAATCTGGTAAGAAAACAAAAGAAAGGATTTAATATCCAAATAGTGAAGTCATCACGCCCTGGGAAAGCCAAATGACATGCTGATTCCTTGTGTGAACAAATTTTGGATTATCAGTATAATAGTCACATTGTCTGTGGTCATCTTCCTTCAGGAAAATGCTGGCATCTGCCAAATAAATCAATTGATTAATTTAATTATTAATTGATGTTAATACATTTTAAATTTTAATAAAATTTTCAATTTATACTAAATTAATGTTGTTAATGAATTTTTTGGTGTGGTTTTTTTTTACAAATTTTTTTGGTGTCACAGTTTTATGAGAGCCATAAGAATATAGGTTTTTTTTTTTTTAAGATTTTATTTATTTATTTGACAGAGAGAGATCACAAGTAGGCAGAGAGGCAGGCAGAGAGAGAGAGGAGGAAGCAGGCTCCCTGCTGAGCAGAGAGCCCGATGCGGGACTCGATCCCGGGACCCCGAGATCATGACCTGAGCCGAAGGCAGCGGCTTAACCCACTGAGCCACCCAGGTGCCCAGAATATAGGTTTTATATCTGTTTTTATGTTTGTGCATAGCTAATTCTAAGGGGTAATACATCACCCATTTTAGAGAAACAATACTCTCTCTTAGCTTTGATTAATACACACTCATGTTTATCTTTACTCCAAATGCCATTAATTGACCCACTGGAATACTTGCTTGATATCCTCTTATCCTTATTATCATGAAAATAGCAAAAAAAAAAAAAAAAAACCTGTCATTTTGTTATTTTGTTTTGCTGCTTCTTTTTTTTAAATTAAATTTATTTATTTTCAGCTTAACAGTATTCATTATTTTTTCACCACACCCAGTGCTCCATGCAATCTGTGCCCTCTATAATACCCACCACCTGGTACCCCAACCTCCCACCACCCCCGCCACTTCAAACCCCTCAGATTGTTTTTCTTTTGAGAAACTCCCATGTAGAAGGCAATTCAGTTAAATGGTTAAGAATTCAAGTTTTGGATTCAGACAACTTTATGATTTGGGGAAAGAAACTGGGCCTTCGGTTTCATCATTATAATCTAGGTCTAGTAAATAATACATCACTGCACTGCATAGCAACCTGACAAATAGAACCTAGGACCTAATAGGTATTTGATCAATCATAGATATTACTGTGAACTTTGGAATTATATATTGAGAAAACTTCAGTATTGTTTGAGGAGATATTTTCTGGGATGCTTGTACTTATTTATTAGGAGAAAATAGTGTTTAAATTCTCAGAAATCAGAATAGCCGTTCAAAGAAAGCAGCTGATCATTCAGGGGAGATTATTAAAGGAAAGGACATGAAACGGACAAGCTTTGCCTTCAGTCAAAATCGTTTTAGAGTCACGTAATGATCTATAGCTGGGGAAACCTGGTTCATGAATATTTATCCCCTGCACCAGCTTGTTTCCCTTCCATTTCTGTCTCATCTTATTTTCTCCCTCTCTCTCCCTCTCTTAAACACAAGCACTGTTACCAGACCAAAGTGGGTCTGCTCCTTGGTAAGTTACAGAAAGAGACTATGCCCAGGGGAGTTGCCTCACAAGGTCATCTGTATTTGTACATAAAAGGAGATCCCTGGGAATAATTTCCAAAGGTGTGCCTCCTCAAACAAGAGAAAGCAGCCTCTTTTTATTAGGGCTTGGAATGAATATTCAGACAGGAATTTGAACATTATAATGAGGCTGAGGCACTTTCTGATTCCTCTGTGCTTGTATCTTCCTCATATGTTTCTTGTTCTGTTCTAGCAGCTTGCCAGTTTCTAAAAGGTGAGATTGATAGGCAGAAGCTTCTAGGGATTCTCTGAGTTCAGGTGGTCAGCTCTGAGGTCAGAGGGTCAGTCTTGAGTTCAGGAAATCAGGTGGGTGACAGCTCCCTCTCTACATACTTCTTTTTCTTCTGTTTCCTTCTCAAATTTCATATCACTGTTTTAAATAATGAATTTAATTAAATCTATTAAAATTCAGGGTGCCTGGGTGGCTCAGTTGGTAAAGGGTCTGCCTTCGCCTCAGGTCACGATCTCAGGGTTCTGGGATCGAGCCACCATCAGGCTCCCTGCTCAGCATGGAGTCTGCTTTTCCCTTCCCTTGGCTCATGCTGTCTCCCTCTCAAATAAATTAATAAAATCTTAAAATAAAATAAAATAATTTTGCTAGACCAAAGTTGTCTTTGCTGTTTGCCCTTACTGCCCACCCACATACCTGACACATTTTGCTTTGGCTGCTACACATAGGAAAAGAGACTCAAAAGCCTTTAAACACATGGATTCACAATTCAGCCCTCTACTAGGGAACACAGAGTCTACATACATCCTTTGAACTCTATGATGGATGCACTCTGGGTCAGCCCTCAAAATCCTATCGAACATAACATGACTTGGGCTGCAAGTGAGAATAAGCTGAGAGAGGAAAAGAAAGAAAGGAAGAAAGAAAGAGAGAGAGAGAGAGAGAGAGAGAGAGAAAGAAAGAAAGAAAGAAAGAAAAAGAAAGAAAGAAAGAGAGAGAAACGGAAGGAAGGAAGGAAGGACTAAAACCTGCCTTTTAATCTGCTGAGATTCTGACTTAATTTATTTGGAGTGGGACTGGGCTTCTATCTTTTTAAAGTTCCTCTGGGTGTTTCTAAGGTTCAGCTTTGGGGGCGTCTGGGTGGCTCAGTCATTAAGCATCTGCCTTTGGCTCAGGTCATGATCCCAGGGTCCTGGGATCAAGCCCTGCATTGGGCTCCCTGCTCAGCTGGAAGCCTGCTTCTCCCTCTCCCACTCCCACTGCTTGTGTTCCCTCTCTCGCTGTGTCTCTCTCTGTCAAATAAATAAATAAAACCTAAAAAAAAAAAATAAATAAAGCTCTCTTTAGAAACCTCTGCCTAATTGGTATCTCTTTGCCCAATACACCATATAATTAAGCCATCACAGAACACTTCCGCCCGAGAGCTGACTGTCTCCCTGGTCCTTGATAGACGATTATCCCTTACTTGGCATTAGACATCCAGCCAGGAAAGAGCAGGAACATCAGCTAACAGGGCAATGGTGCTATGCCTAAAGCAATACCTCACTGACTGAGGAGAAAAAGAAAAAAATAGAGTTATTGGACAGTTATGCGACACACAAGATTCCTGGTGTAGGGAGGTGAGGTCCAAAGAAAGCCTTTGATGGTTAGTTTCTTCGTTTCTGTGATCCTGTGATTCTAAATGTCTGGGCCTGGAAGAACAGCAGTTCGGTTAGGAGAAGGACTCAAACCACACACAGAGAGAGAGAGTTTTGAAAGGAGAGCATGGGTTCTGATTTCTCTCTTGTGTTTCACTGGGGGCCTTTGGCAAATATCAGAATGGATTTCTCCTGAAATTCTCTCTTCCCTTTCCTGGCAGACAAACCTTAGGTGAAAATATCTAAAGGGATTTTCCCCATTCTCCCTAACGTATTCAGATTCCTACTAAGACTGTAGTCTGCTAACAGATCTCAATGGGTTCAACTTTTCCAAAATACTATTTGCCATAAGGAAGGCGCAACATCTGCATCTACTTACTTGTCTCTGGTCATGGCGGAGAAAAGTGGGAAAGGAAAGTTAGTAGGCATCTGCATCTGGCATGTAAATCAAGAGGTTCAACCCCCTTTTTACCTAAATATCCCCTTCCCTGACTGACAGCATTTGGAGATTTGCTTAAATTCCAATTCATATTTGTAATTTTTTTTCCAGCTTCTTACTGCCCATCTCCATCTGGAAGCCGCACAACAGAAACATAATAGGCCCCTTTGCATTTTCTCTACTTTCCCAGGACTTAAAGCCAGAAAGCTAGGTAGTGTCTACATTTTTTTTTTAAACCATTGACATCTAATCCTTCACCTGTATACCTCCTAAGTGTCTTAGGATCTGCACACATCCCACTTCTCTCTACCCCTGCATGGAGGCCTTTACAGCTGCCACCACTGTCTCTCTGAATTACCGGGATAGCTTCCTTACTGATCTCCTTGCCCTTAGCTTGCCTCTCTGCATTGCTCATGGAGACATTTTTCAGGCTGTGGTCAGAATATTTAAAAACGCAAATCTGATAATACCACTACTCTCGTGCTAACCTTTCAATATTTCCCTGTTTTTCTGGTTAGAATTAAACTTCTTTACCAAGGACCTTGACACCCTTCTTAATTGGTCCTCTGCAGCTGCATTTCTAGTCGGCATCCCTCCCCACATTCTGCATCTCAGCCAGATTGAACTGATTTTACTTCTGCAACCATTCAGTCTCCATTCTGGGTCTTTGTATGCACACTATTGTTTCTATTTTAAACATCCTCTTCCTTTGCCTAATGTCTATCGTCTTTCCGTCTTAGTTGGCACTTCCTCCTAGAAGGCACTGTCCTAGCATTTGTCATCAGGTAACTGCCTCTTTGTCAACATTTCCCATGTGACTGGAAATTGCTTGAAAGTGTGATCTTGTATTGCTTGTCCTGCACTATGTTCTCTGTTTCCAGCAGTGTGTAACACACAGTACCGCTGGTCTTTGTCACATGAGTGAGTAAAACTTTTAATGGGGTGCCTGGCAGGCTCAGTTGGAAAAGCATGCGACTCTTGCCCAGTGGGCATAGAGTTTACTTAGGAAAAAAAAAAATGAAAAACAAGGACTCTGGGGAAGTAAATTAGAGTAGTAATAAGTTCCAGTTCCTTCTTTCTGCATCAGATGTATTGACCTCAATCATGAAACTTGTAAGGGAAGGAAACCTTCAATGGATATATTGTATTTACATCCTTTTGCAAAGACTATCCCCTTCTCTTTCTTCAGCTCACCACTGATTTTCAAGTTTGAAATATCTATGGTATTTTCCAATATAACGTCTTTTGATCCAAGAGATCCACAATACAAAGTAGAAAACAGTATCTATTACTGTATTTACTAGCATGAAGTCAATCCTATAATTCAAATAATTGCATGTGTTTAATTAACTATCAGAAATTGAAATTTAAGGGAGGAGAACTACTTTTACAAGCTGACACATTTAATTATCATTTTAGATAAGCCTACTTTGAAATATGTGATATGCTTTTCTTGGAGGGGAGGGGCAGAAGGAAAGAGAGAATCTTAAGCAGGCTGCACACCCAGTGCAGAACCCAATATGGGGCTCGATCTCATGACCCTAAGCTGAAATCAAGAGCCAGGTGCATAATGAATTGAGCCACCCAGGCGCCCCTGATTCTGTGATATTCTTGAATTTATTTACCAGTATGACCAAGACTCATTGTGTTTACTGGCAACACAGTCAAGGGATTATATTAACACATTGAAATAATAATAATACTACAAATTTGATGTTCTTCATTACACATTTCCATCAGCATTTTTTTGTTATCAAGTATGCACCAGATGCTAGAAATAGAAAATCTCTGTGGGACATTAGGAATGCGAAGTAAGTAACGTTGCTTTGGGACACATACAGGAGAATGCAGTCTGCTTTTTAAGGAGGTAAATCGAGAGTCGGGTGACATGACACTGGGCCACCTTGTTGGGTATCAACAAAAATCATGCAAATCCCACTCCTCCAGGCAGCTACACCAGCATAGGACTTTAGTGGCCACTTTGGTGGGGAGATGGTATGACTATAAAGCAGAACCACTAGCAACAGCCATGATGAGGCAGTTGACAAGCTTCAGAGACTTCTCCATAAAAGGCTGGAGCCAAAGGAGGAAGAGAAAGTAGATGTCATAAAGCAGCTGACATGGCTTTCATATGAGGACATATGGGACACACCTTGAGACTTTAAGTAATAACCAGTATAATGTCCTACTCATTTTTCCAGTGAACCTTAGAATCAAGCCAAACATATTTGTACCAGAGTTGTTACTTCACAGTGATTTCTAGGTTGTAATTCTCTGGAAAATCCAAGTTATTATTATTCTGTTTTCTTAGGAGATTTCTTTCCCTGAAGTTAAATACCTTTGATATTATACGCTGTAGATAATATCTCAGTTATTCTTACCATAGTCCGTAGTGGTTGGAATTGGCCAGAAGTACTTGTTTTTATCTCACAGTTGGAGAGAATGAGGCAAAGTCTTTATGTGCAGTCATATAATACCCTCACCAGTCATCAATGTGGAATAAAACCAGACTTCTCCAACCTCTGACCATACTATCTCTTGACTATGGCTAGACAGTCTGGGGACAGGGATGGTAGACAGATCAATCAAGATCCAAGTGGTTGTTGAAATTCCCAGTAGCTAGTAGAAACGTACAGAACCATGAGTTAGGAAGAAAGTTCAATTTCCACTTGTGACCCAGCTACTCTGTTTTGTGACCTTTGTCCCACAGCACCCCTGGGTTCCATTTCTTCCTTTGTAGATAAGGTGTTTGGGCCAAATCAGAAATGGTTGACCTGATGTCCGTGGCCCCCTGCCCTCCATACCCCCACAGTCATATCATCCATGAATAGGTTTCAGGGAGTTGATAACTCTAAACTGCTATGCAACATCTGGAAAACCTGCAGGGTTCTAAGCTGAAAAGCAGAGATCAGATCAGATTTTCAGAAAGGCTGTGATAAAAAATCACAGACAACAAATTCACAAAATAAGAATATATAATTTCAAAGACCCTAATTGACTTAAGTACCTATGATTCCATGTACTGAAGGGCTAAATGTAATAACGTAATAAGGTAAGCCCTTTCCCAGTACAACTTCTAATACCAATGGTTATAGAATTTCAAAACAAGTAAACCAAAGCCAATTTTCAGAGGGATGGGAATAAATATGAGATGACAGTTCATGACATTATTACAACTGTATGTATCTGGAATTGTAGTACTTTTCACTCTCTTCATTTGCTCTTATTTCAGGTTATGTGTCTACATTTCCTCTGTGAGAACGCCTGAGGAATTGTTGAATCATCAGCAGACATGTGGGTGCTCTAAGTTCTCACAATATGTTAATGTTTTAATTTTTTTAAAAAATGTTCTTAAGAAGACAGATTTGGTTCTGATCCCAATATGTAAAGTTCGTGTTTTTGGTGGCAAACTCAATAATGTGCATCATGTTGAAATCATGAAATTATTCCAGAAGTTGTAATGGCTTTGGGGTAAAAATATTTTGGCAGCAAATAAGGGAGTTTCCTCAAAATTTCTGAATGCTTATATTATTCTCAGTGGGAGATTGCTACCGGGGCACTTGGAACTTGTCCTGTTTTTCCCGAGGAAAGCTAGGGAATTCTTACCATTATGCACATGGGAAAATATAGCGTTTTGTTATTCAGAGAATACAGGGACATTAATGGTAGTCCATCTGGTGGTCAGGGACAGCTTGCCTGATCCCCAAGTTAATTTTTTTTTTTCAGCCCTAGAATGTCTTACATGTACATTCCAGAGAAAATGCCTTCAAACCTCTCTTTCTAGGCAACAACAGCAATACCCATGACTGTATCAGTGTCAAGACTGAAACCACCATTCTAAGTCCTGATATTCTAGCTGTCAGTGGTAACTCTGTCTCCTTTATTGCTATTCTTAATATCTGCCTTTTCACTATGTTCAACTCCTTCTCTGAACAGGTGTTTTCTGGATTTATCTTTTTCTTTTCATTCCCACAATCTAGTCTTTATTGCATTTCATCTCTACTATGGTTAGCTCTCTAAATGCCCTAACATTTCTTTCTATAATCCTTTCTCTTGGGATTTAACTTAAACTGAGAAGTAAGAATTCTTTTTCTCACCCATTCTTGATCTGAATATACATATTATCATTATAATATATAATATTTTATGTGTATATTTACTTATTTATTTCAGGATCCTTTGGCACTTATAATAAATACAATATATAAGCAAATCTTTTATTTTTTAACCCTATATGTAATCTTTTTTTGCTTAATAAATTTGTCCATCATATATATTTCATAAGGTGCTTGACATTGAAAAGAAGAAGATGATAGAAAAGAGCCTTTGATATTGAAGGGAATCACAACTTTGTTGATTAAGCAATATGTAGATAATTATACTTTTTTCTTGACATTTGCAAAAATGAAAATTGATTTATTTAATTTTATCTCCCTCACCAGGGAAAAGACCATGGCTGCCAATTTAATGTTATTCCCAACACCTAATTCAATTTTTGGCACAAAATAGGGGCAGAATGCGTATTTGTAGAATTAATTACTGAGTTATAGCTAAGAAAATAATATTCTAATAGTGACACATCCAAGCTTCAGTGGATGCAACCAGGATCTATTTACTTTTGCATAGAAAGATCAGAGGTTTCACAAAAAGACCATGGCTGAGCTGGGGCTTTTTAAAAAATTATTTTTATTAACATATAATTATTATTTGCCCCAGGGGTACAGGTCTGTGAATCATCAGGTTTACACATTTCCCGGCATTCACCATAGCACATGCCCTCCCCAAAGTCCATCCATCACCCAGCCACCCTATCCCAACGCCCCCCAACCCTAAGTTTCTTTTGTGAGATTAAGAGTCTCATATGGTTTATCTCCCTCCTGATCCCATCTAGTTTCATTTTTTCCTTCCCTACCCCACAAACCCCTGCCCTGCCACTCAAATTCCTCATATCAGAGAGATCATATAATTGTCTTTCTCTGATTGACTTATTTCCTGAGCTGAGACTTAAGAATCAGTAGGAGTTGAGGAAAACAAGGTTAAGTTGGATACTGCTGTAGCAAAGGATAAATACAGGAGGTGTTAGGAGATAGAGCTGGAAAGAACTTTTTTCTGGCAGTCAGCATTTCCAAAAGTGTATTCTGAGGACACTTGTCCTGCCTGTTGTTCAGAGAAAATCATTCTCCTTGGGCAGTAGTGTGCTAGTAAATGTTCAACAACTGGATTTCCTGAAAAAAATTTTTAAAAGTCCTGAACTGTAACATTTGTTGGGAAGAGATGAGAAGCAGTGCACCCTTCTGTAGTATTTCTACTACAAATAACTTCAAGAACATAGAGGGGAGTAGCATGTAGTAACTGTAGGGGAGGAAAAATAATTTTGCCCTCTACCTTCCAAGTGATAAAACAGAAATAGTAGCATTTACTGTTTTCTATTCTTTTCCTTTATTCTTTATTCCTTATATTTATTTATAAGACAGAGGGAGAGAGCGCAAGTGAGCATGCACAAGTTGGGGGAGGGGCAGAAGGAGAGGGAGAAGCAGGCTCCTGACAGAGCCTGGAGCCTTACATGGAGCTCAATCCCAGGATTCTGGGATCATGACATGAGCTGAAGGCAGACACTTAACCGACTAACCCACCCAGGTGCCCCTTCTTTATTCCTTATAAAAGTAGCTTATCCCCAAGGGAATGCCTGCTCCAAATCATATTCTACCTTTTCAGATTTCTGCTTGAGCCATACATTTTTCCAAGGAGTTTTTTTGTTTATTTTCAGATAACTCTCAACTGGCTGTATTTATGCATATTATCTAATTTTCTATTTCAGTCTTCCCTATTTTTTTACTCTCTAATCTCTAGTTTGTCTCTTTTCCCTATCACACCATTTTTATTGAAGAACTGTAGTTGTGAACACAATGTAGTTTAACATGGATTTGTGTTCATGCTTTTCTCACCTCTGCTATAGATTACAGTTTCGTAGAGTAGACTCTCTGCCTTCCATATTTTTACACTTCTAATAATGCCTGAACAGAATTCCATAAAGAGTGTTTGCCCATGAAAATACAAAATTTCTAGTCTAAGAAACTGGTAATTGCAGAGAAGAGGTGCTAAAGGTACACACACTGGGATGCCTGGGTGGCTCAGTCAGTTAACTATTTGCCTTTGGCTCAGGTCATGATCCCAGAGTGCTGAGATCCAGTCCCATATGGCAGGGAGACTGCTTCTCCCTCTGCTTGCTCTGCCTGCCACTTCCCCTGCTGTGCTCTCCCCCAACCCCCTCTCTAACAAATAAATAAATGTACACACACCTTTAGATACTCAGGTGTCATTTCCGGGGGACAAGCTTGTTAACCAGAACTAGAAGCCAATATATTAAAATATTTTGACAATTCCTTGGAAATAATTCTGAATCTATATCAAGGTTAGCTACAGCAGAGTGCTGACTGTTACCTAATTTATCAACTGAACCTAGGACTCTCAGGAAGTGTGCCAGAAGAACAAATAAAGAAACTTTACCCTCCTATTTACTCTTTAATCTCCTCCTCTCCCTCCCTTTTCTCTTCCTCCTCCTTTTTCCTCTTCCTCTTTTCTTCTCCTTCCCACTTCTATCCCTCCTTTCCCCTCCTCTTTTTCTTCACCAACGTCAGTGTTGTGCTAAATAATTTTGTACTTCTTATCATACTCTAGGAATTACAGAAATAAAACCATCAATTTTAGAAAGGCAAAACGGAAAGGATTACAAAATAAAGCTGAATTACCCCATTGTTTGCCATGGCCACTGAATTTCTTACCACTGGACTTCTTGATTTATTTCCTTAGAAATTTGAGAAACATGGCTGGTAGCTCTACAGCTTGTATTCTTACCCAACCTCTTAGAAGAACAGGCAATCTATAATGTGACTGTGCTTAATAAGAGAGAAACAATCCAGCCTGTTCATGCTCGTATGCTTTCATGTTGAATTACGTCTGTTCTATGTAGAATACCTTTAAGACATTTTCCTCCCAATATTATAGTATAAAATAAGGTAAGAGGTAGAAAGCAGTTACATTCTCTTCTGAGAGCTATGGTATTTTTGGATGACATAATTTAGTGCTTTTGGGGCACCTGAGTGGCTCAGTCAGTTAAACATCTGTCTGCAGCTCAGATTATGATCCCAGGGTCCTGGGATCAAGACCCACATCATGCTCCTTGCTCAGCAGGGAGCCTGCTTCTCCCTATCCCTCTGCTTGCTTCTACCCCCGCTCAAATAAATAAGTTAAAAAAAATCTTTAAAAATTTTTTTAAAAAATAATATAGTGCTTTTAAGGAATATTCTTTCTGTACTCCCTAAGAAATTCCTGTGATTTGTGATTTCTTTGCTTGACCTTTGGAACCCTATTTCCTCACTTTGCTCTCTTTCCTTAAAAAAAAAAAAAAAAAAAAAAAATCCCACAAAGGAGAAGAATCTCCCTACCCCCGCCAGCCCTGCATGGCTTACTACAAGATGAGAGGTTGAGGTGACCTCAGGGGTGGATGGGGGAAGAACGGGAAGCTGGCATGTTCCACAGAAAGAAAAAATACATGAGCAAATCACTTAGGGTTAGGTTCTTCTCAATCCTGCCCTCCCTCTTCTGTCATCCTTTCCTTAATGCCTAGTGTTCTTAAAGCCATTTGGCAGACCTCTCCCATGAGGAAGGGTTAAGGAATGTATCACTACTCCTGGAGAATCAACCATTCTAGAAGGTGGCACCTTGACATCCCGTTCCACGAGTGTCAGGCAAGAGCGGGAGACTGGTCAAAAATAAGCACCAAAATTGTCATTGCTCTTTGAAAATTGCTTTGAACACTTGATGGTTGAGAAAGAATGCTAACTGAGTCTCATTCAAAATTCCTTTTTTTTTTTTCCTTTTAAGGCAATCTGTTAATACAGGAGGCCCAGAAAACAATTGTAGCTAGATGCTAGATTCTCACAACAGAAGACATGAACATAGCAGCAAAGTTGGGCAAGAAGGTCTCAAGTGATAGAATGAGAACATCCAAAACACACTACAAGTTAGAAGAATTCTGATTGCCCTCATTGAGTGATTGGCCCTGATTTTGCCCTCTAGCTGGCAAAACTTATTAAACAACTGTTTTGACACATTGGAAATGGCAGTACAGGAGACCAATCTTTGAGAAAGAGAGTGAATGAGGTGAGTCCTGCCATCATTTTTATCTTTTTGCCTTTCTGGACTGCTTTAGCAGAAAGGAATCCAAGCAGAGGCAGTAATTTCAGATTCCATGAAAGAGACAAACTTAGAATTCATATAGGGTGAGGGCTTCAATTTATGTATGCAAGGCACTAGTGAAGAAACAGAAAAAGGGCTACAGAATCTCAAATGTCAGTCCCCTTGAGCTTGTTGCTGAATCCTAAGCTATACATAAATAGGGTAAAACTCCCAAGAGGCCAGGCAAAGGACTATCAGGGAGCTGATACATTTCTACAACTGACAGAGCAGAGTAGAAAGAGTAAAGTAGAGTAGAAAGACTTCATTAAGAAGATCAAGAGAGAAGAGGCACGAATTGCTAATATCAAGAATAAAAAAGAAGTTATCACCCTAAATCTTATTAACATTTTATTTATTTATTTATTTATGAGAGAGAGTGCAAATGCACAGGGGTAGGAGCAGAGGGAGAGGGAGAGAGAATCTTAAGCAGGCTATAGTCCTAGTGTGGAGTAGCCCAATGAGGGATTCAATCTTACAACTCTGAGATCATGACCTGAGTCAAAATCAAGTCAGATACCCAACGAACTAAGGCATGCAGACACCTTTAAATCCTAGGAACAATGTGATACCAATACATATAATAACTTTAATTCAATGGACAAATTCCTTGAATTGCACAAACTACTGTCAACCAAGAAAGAAGGTAAAGTGGAAAAAGAATAAGGATCTTTACTTGTGGTCTCAGAATTATAATTCCTGCTATATTTCCTGCTATAATTCTGCTATAATTTCCTAGCAGAAATCATAAAAGTGTTTTGCCTGTGGGGTGAAAGCAAGGGATTTTTATGAGAAAGATGGTGGGGCGGGGCAATTATATAACATGGATTAAAAAATAAAAATAATTGTCAATTGGTATTAAGACGCTGAACTGCTTTTGGTCACACATTGATTGACTATTCTATTGGTGTTAATAAATCAAAACTGTTCCTGGTATGCATTAGTAAACTATTCTGTCTTCAGGAAGTCCACAACTGATAGTCTTATGTAAATTAGGATGCCTGCTTTCCTGTTGACTTTTTACAGATAATTGCTTATAAAACAGTTGTCACTTCAGGCCCAGCCAAGGATTTTTTGCCCAGTTCAAGTTTATTAGCTCTTTGCTTTAGAAAGGAAAAGTGGAGCTTTTTTCTAAATGAGTCTCTCAGGTCCACAAGGTTTATACAATTTTAAATGACTAAAACTGACACAAGAGGAAGTAGAAAATCTGAATAGCTACAAAGCTACCCCATCTTGAGATGGCACTTCAGGATTTCTATTCTTCCTGGTGTGGGATGTTTTGACCTAAGGTAGGGTGGCTCTCCTTAACAAAGCTCAGTGTAAAGACCATAGCAATTTATTGAGAAGTATATAAAACTGAGTGTCTAGACATTAAGACACCAAGGTAGAAAATATGGAGGGATATTAATGCAAACAAAATCCCCTCAGAAATCTGTCAGTGAAGAGTCAAAATGGTAAAGTAAATCTTGTGGGGGAGACTGAGGAATAACATTCAGAGAGGCTAAAACTGGTGAAGTCATAGCTTAGAATCAGTCATTGGGAGGAATTCGCTTGAAATTCAGGAGATGTTTCATCAAATAAAATGGAGAAGAGTCAGGCGAAAATGAGATTCTCAGGACAGGTAAAATGGTTAGTTTTGAAAATAAGAGCAGGGTATTCCTTTGTGACAATAGTGAAGTGGATATGAGGAAATAAGTTAAATTCATCAGATAAGAAAATAAGGAAGTCAATAAAATTTACTGTTAACACCTTATATCTTTTCACTGAATTATCCTCTGGGTTTGAGTGCAGGGTGTAGGATTCCACAAGAAGAATGTGGAGATTATTTAATCTAGTTTCTAGAGTAAATAGAAGAAAAAAGTTGCTAATTAGTTCAAACCTAGTTGGATTTACTTAGCATGCCCTTTGAATGAGAACAATCAGCTGTAGGTGGTATGAGAATAATGGAAACCATTGTATTAACCCAGGATAAGGCACTTCCCTTGCTTGTATCACAAAATGTTAGGGGAACAAAGGATTCTAAGTTGATCTGTGGACATCACTGAAATGACTTACCATAAAGTTTAGGCTGGCACAATAAGAATGGCACTGATATACAGAAGGACTTAAGAGCTTGGAAAGGATGTTCTCTGAGATATACTACCTTCTCTCCATGAGGGAAGATGTTCTTTTATCTTCTTGTGCTATCATTTAATGTATGTAACAGACATATAATCTTGTTGTTTTTAACTAAAAATGAACATTTGTTACTTTAGAATATTCTGTTGCCACACAAAAATATTTAGTCATGCTTAATACCTTCGAGAAAATTAGCCAATTAAAATAATTAAGATCCCACACTCTCAGAGAGATACTCATTACTGTAAATGTAAGTTTTACAGGTACTTTATCTTAAAGGCTGAGCCCAAGTTTTTATTTAATGTTCTCAATGGACAGTTTGTGTAGAAGAGATCAATATTTCTCCTTCAATGCATGTAGGCCTTAACTGTGATAGATAGTAGAGAAACATGTAGTATAGTAAAAAGGCTTACCAGTTGTTCAATCACTACTCAGCTTTCACTTTACCAAGGTTAGTTATGTGGCTACAGCCAGATAAAGGTTTTTAATACTCTCCTAGCAATCTATTAAGTTGAATCATATGAAACTGTCATTTTTATAGGTCATAAATGGTTATGCATTCACAGTTGCATCTGCTTCAACCTAGTACTTCAAATTTTATTTCTTTAACTTTGAAAATACTAGAAATCAATAGGGTCTGGATATTAGTGAGTGAAGAATTACAGTTTGCATGTGCCATAAACTATTTCTGATATGAATTTTTTTTCAATATTAAACTTTTAATAGTAGTATAATACTAGCATTACTGACTTTATTTTTATTTTATTTATATATTAAATAATATAACAGGGAGATAGAACCAGAGAGCACAAGCAGGGGGAATGCAGAGGGAGAAGGAGAGGTGGACTCCCCACTGAGCAGAGAGCCTGATGCAGGGCTCCATCCCAGGATCCTGAGATTATGACCTAAGCCAAAGGCAGATGCTTATCTGACTGAGCCACCCAGGCACTCCTGTGCACCAACTTTAAGATCAACTTTTCAAATCCTTTGAAAAATAATTAGTGTTTTCTTCCTTTTTTATCATGTAACATGTTTCTGTGATATCTTTCACAATAAATTGGAGGTGCATTACAGAAGAAATATTCTTTTCTCTTTTATATTGACTTTGTATTTATAACTCATGATCTCAAGCATCATTTATGCCAGTTAAGTCAAAGACCAATTGGATTTCTTTTTGTTTATTTCCTATCTAATGTTAACTTATGAATGTGCAGTTATAATTCCCTATTTAGGTTGTTAATTTTCTACCTTTT
This sequence comes from Mustela erminea, assembly GCF_009829155.1. NCBI lineage: Eukaryota > Metazoa > Chordata > Mammalia > Carnivora > Mustelidae > Mustela > Mustela erminea. The sequence goes on from NC_045615.1 coordinate 11,159,533, forward strand.
TTTTTTCAGACCAATTTTTTTTGTATGTTGAATAAAAATGCCAGGTGAGCTCAGCTAAATCTTACTGATAACCTTCTGAGTACTTAGTAACTTATACTATCCCTTTCTATAATAAATATGTCATTTGAAACATCAATTATAAAATTAATAAGGTTTCCCAGTTTAACAGCATTTTATATCACTTTTGCATAGGTGGATAAAACAGAAAAGACGTTAATTTTCCACTTTTTTGTAGAAAAGGGATGAGTTTCTAATTTTTAATTTAGAATGTTCCATCATTAAATACCTTTAAGAATTTAATTTGTACAACTGATGTTTGTCACTTTGATTTGCCATGTATATAATTCAATCATCTGGATATTGTGCAAACATCTCAAAAACTTGGCAAGAAAGCACTACTTTCCATATCCAATATGTTAGCCAAGTCCCTGAATTAGTGTTGTTTAGAAATATCTGTCTTCCCAAGACAACTTTAAAATAAAGTGTTTTGTGGTGAACAATTTTCCAAGCTTTAAGGCATCTGTGCACCCTGTTTGGTTCATCAAAAACAGTCACTCCAAGGATTTGGCGTGAGGGAACTGATTGTAAAACATCTAAATCATGCACTAAAACTTTTTTTTTTGAAGCAGTCACAGAAATGGCAATATCTGTGAGTGAACACCGAGTTTATTCCACCTGCCAAAGATATAAATATTTAACCTCTTTGAAAATGGAAGAATGTGTAGGTTAAATAAATTTTAAATTATTCTTTATCTTGTAAGGTCACTCACATAGCCCTGGGGAGTGTCTTCTCTTGAAGATGTTCTTGGGTTGTCTCTCACTATTTCTCTTGCTAGGTGACGAATCTCTCTCTGGTGTTTCCTGGATTTTCGTCCTTCTGTGCCTCTACCTGGATGTTTAGATCTTGTCTCAGTCTTAAGGATGTGGGATGTATGTGTGTGTTCGGGAGCGGGGGTGGTAAAAATTCCAGCAGTAATCTTGTTTTGCAAATTGTATGCAATTGTCAATTGTATTTGGCTAAATATCTCTGAAACATTATGATGACAAGTTACAGTTTCCTAAGAAACAAATTGATTTTATTCCACTAATTTTCTTACGGAGCAATTAAATCTCTGCTGCTCAAGTTTTATATTATCATTCCATGGAAAATTTGGCTTCTATTTTCCTGTTGAAAATAAGAAATACTATGCTCCACTTAATTAAATCAGGTCATAATGGGAGAAGTGGAGATGTCCACCCTCAGCAAGGAATGGGGTGACCAGAAGTTGAGCAGATAGAGAGCTAAAATGACTTTTCCAGCTTTCTGACTCAGATCTCTATGGTCTACTTTTATTACTTTGAAATTCAAATTCTCAGAATGCCAGACACACCCATATTCCAAAGAAAGTACAAAAACAAAATTAGGAGCCTACCACAGTTGAGTTTTTCATTGTCTATCATTTTGATTGGTCTTGTTCCTTCCACCGCTCTTTCCACCCCAACCAACCTGAATAATCAAAATTTGTCCCTGGTAAATAGGAAAAATTCCTGTCCTAAGAGAGTAATTCACACAAAGAGCTTTCTTCTGTAAACAGATACTCAATTGACCATATGTAAGCCCCTTCCTCTTGTTGATGGCTCTGAAAACTACCAGACATTATTGATGTGCTGTTGCTTGGTGGTATTGCTGACCTTTACTGAGAAAAGTAATACAGAGAAGGACTTTCATATCCAGCCCCTATTGCTGTTGGGCCTGTTTTCTCTTCTCACACAAGATTAAGGGGTAGGCTTACTTGAGAGTCTATGTTCTGGCAAGCCTTGTTGCTGAACTTGGCAGGAGCATTAAAATATCTTTATTAGAAACCATGAATCAAGTTCCATCACAGAATTCATAACCTTCCAGATTTGGCTGCCTTCTTTTGTCAAACCTCACTGAAAGGTGTGGCTTAAAATAAAGTTTATTTTAAGGTGCAAAGATCCAATGATAATGGTAAATTTTCCTCTATTGCAAATATAGGAAATCTTCATTTAAAGTAAAACACATCAACTTGTGACTTTAAAATATGCCACGGAGTTTTCAAATATAATCCAGAGAATTTTGCCAATAGAGAGGTCAGCTATAAAGAAACAATGATGAGTTTTGAAAAGCACCAGTATTTTCTTTGAGCCCGATGAAAATCCATTGGCTTTGATACTTTAAAGATGTATATTGAAATCATTTATAATGGGAAATTGTTGGTACTTTCTTTTCTTTTCTTTTTTTTTTTTTTTAAGATTTTATTTATTTATTTGACAGATAGATCCCACAAGCAGGCAGAGAGGCAGGCAGAGAGAGAGGAGGAAGCAGGCTCCCTGCCGAGCAGAGAGCCCGATGCGGGGCTTGATCCCAAGACCCTGGGATCATGACCTGAGCTGAAAGCAGAGGCTTTAACCCACTGAGCCACCCAGGTGCCCCTGTTAGTACTTTCTTAAAGCAAAAGTATGAAACTGCTCTCTTAAAATTGCTTCCAAGTTCTGGAAGTCCAGTTTGAAGGAGTCTGCACTCTCAGAAATCTACAAGACTTAACCTGCCTGTCAGGCATTAGCCCATGATCAGGAAAAGCTATACACAGTGAGAAGAGTTTTAAAATATTGGTGAGAAAAGAAAGGTTAGCCTATGTATAGGCTCTCATAAATCTGAGTCTTTTTTTTCCAGTATGAACTGCAGCCTGGAGGTCCCTCACCAGTGACAGGTGACATCCAATAGACAAATTTGCAGAATGGGCCATAGGGAATCCCAAACACATCTTCAATCCAAGAAATAGTTGTTGGGGAAGGGCAAAGAAGAAGTCAGTCTCTTTACCAAGGTGGGAAAAGTTAGAACATCAGTCTACAGAAATTAATAAATGTAAGTTTGCATCTTTAAGAATTGCTTTGGTGTGCCTGAAACTAATAATACCCTATTTAACTAACTTAAATTCAAATTAAAGAAAACAGAATTGCTTTGGTGTGTACTATCATTCCGTATGAATGACAGAGGATACCCTAAAATAAACTATTTTTAAAGGTTTATTTATTTGAGAAAGAGAGACAGCATAAGTGGGAGGGGCAGAGGGAGAGGGAGAGAGAATTTCAAGCAGACCCCAAGCTGAGATGGAACCCAACACAGGGTTTGATCCCAGGACCTGAGCTGAAACCAAAATTTGGATGCTTAACTGGCTGAGCCACCCCCATAACCCTAGAATAAAAATTCTGAGTCAACTGTGTGAATAATAGAATTGTCCAGATAAATAGGGTTTAATGGCGGTTTAGGACTATTAAGTAGCTAAATCACTGTCTATGTATGCTACAGGTGTGGATGTGAATGCTATTTTGACCTAGTGCTTTGGATAAAGTAAAACTATGCTTATTTATAATTTTTAAAATGTTGGGAGTTGGAGGCATTAGCTTTGTATCAAAAATGCCATTTTTTAAAAATTTTTATGTGATGATTTCATAGAGAATAATTCTGTGTTAAAATAGAGAAGGAAAGGTGCTTCCTGTTTTAGTTCCTATTACTAATTCCTTGATACTTTGATAATTGAGCTGTGGATTTAGTGGACTAAACAATTAATGTATATTATGTCCCTTTAAGCCTCAGATTATCCAAGAATGCATTTTTTTTTTTTCAGCTGTGTAATAGCAGCTGACTGAAGCTGTTTAAATCCTATTGTCTTCCCAGTGTCTATCCTACTGCTCTTAATTGTTCAGGAGCATTATACCAGGGTGGGCCTCTGTAATTTTGAGAGGTTAAATTAGGAAATGGAATACCTTAGCTCTACTTGAATGCACTTTTCCTGCTCCCTGGCCCATCTCACAGTCACTGTATGTTGTAAGAACTCCTTGTTTGTGAAGCCTTACAATACATAATTGACTGAATGGCTTTGGAAAGAACACACCACTGTTTTCCCTCTCAGTTGCCATCTGTGAAGAACATTTTGGCTTGGAAGCTTATGCTTCACTTCCTATGTATCTGGAGGCTCTGTCGAAAATTAAATGGAGTTTGAGCAAATTTTCAAAGATCTGGGAGGTATTTGATGAAACTCTGGTTGTTTTGTTTTGCTTGTTTTCTTTTGTTGTTTTTTTGTTTTTTGAGGTAATTGCTATGCCCTTCCTCCCTGGTACAGGTTGTCCTTTACAGAACTCCCCATAAATTAAACTTCTTTCCATGAGTTAGAGAGATGGGGAAAGAATGCCTCTGTTTTACTTTCCTCCATAGAATAACGTATATTTGCTTTATATCATGAGAAGTTGACAGGTTTAGAATCTGCTTCCAGATGTCCAGATGGTTTAATAACGAAAAGGATAATGATACATGACATATTTTCTTTTTCTGATCCAGAAAGGAATAGCTTCATGTCAAATTAACTTGGAAGTTTTAAGTTGAAGGAAACTGCTATGTAAATAAAGAAGACTGATAAAACAGAAGAAAACAGGGCAAGTAAAGACACCCTGCCCAGGAAAAAACCAAGAAGGCATATAATAAAAATTACTTTTTTAAACAAAGACTGAAATGTTTATCTGATTTATCCCAGTCTGAATTATATGTAGCTCTAGCTCCTGAGGTAATCTTAAGTCCACTATATTTGTAAACAGCCATGTCCTAGAGTCTTTACTGTACAATACAATAAAACCATGTTTCAAGTTAAAACTAAAATAAAAAAAGAAAATATGAATAAGCAAGTTAAGACTATGAAAGCTTACCTAAGGCAGACATTCGTCAACATCCAAACATGTGACTATTTGAAATAAACTTGATTTATATGTATAAATATAAAACTCTACAACCCTTAAAAATTAAAACTTCTCTTTCCTATATGAAGTTTAGTATTTTTAAAGCCTCTTGACTTTATCTTTTCACAGAAGTATGGTTATGTAGTTCATAGAGTTGCTTTTTTGTTTTACAGTATTTACTTTAAGCAAGGTAGATTGAAAGAATTCTTAGTTAAAGATTTTGCAATTCCCTCTTGGCTGTATCAACAACTTAAAAATAACAAACCAATATTTTGAGAAAAAAATGGAATGGAAAACTATTAAAGATATGGATTGTGGGGACACCTGGGTTAAAGCCTCTGCCTTCAGCTCAGGTCATGATCCCAGGGTCCTGGGATCGAGCCCCGCATTGGGCTCTCCACTCAGTGGGAGCCTGCTTCCCCCTCTCTCTCTGCCAGCTGATCTGCCTACTTGTGATCTCTCTATCTGTGTCAAGTAAATAAATAAAATCTTAAAAAAAAAAAGATATGGATTGTGGAAGGAGGGCTAAAAAGTTTATTATCATACACTGTACCTGTGTGTGAAGCCATATTTAAAACTGAAATACTGAAAGGAAATCCAGTTAACCCTTGGGAAAATGTCTCTTTCCTTTTATGATCCTCTTCTGAGTGCAGCAATTTAAACACATTGTTTATATATTATTACTGAACATTCTTAAAACTTGACAATTTAATACATGAAGCTGTATTCCACATTTTTCACTGAATGTATGTCCATATATATTATATACACGTATTATTGATACATATATAATACATATGACCATACATATGAATATATGCATATATTCACATAATGTTTAAACATCAGGAAATACTCTGAAAATCTTGAACTGAATATTTTATAAGTGAGTTTTACAAGGTTTATATATACTTAAGGTTAAGGAATGACCAGGCTATTCGAATATTTTCAGCTTTGAGTAAACGTACAAAGATGATCAAAATAATTCTGCTAAATATTCCTAATCATTTTTTGGGAAGTTTGGGATAGAAGTGAGACTAGAGGCCTATCCAGGCTGGCCTAGGGACTTGCCAGGTGCTTATAGCTGGTTGATGTTTCTGAGCTCAACATCAGATGTGTTGGGACAATTGCTAATAGAGTATAGATAAAAATAAAATGCTACAAACTGAAAAAAAAAAGAATAGAGTATTTATGAAATACACACATTGTTCTATATGCAACGCAAATACAGTTATGGGTAATATATTGTGTATATATATTATATATAATTATTATATATATTATATTAAGCACATGTGTAAGTTCTCTTTAAAACTCACAGCAATCCTGTGAGGTAGTTGTTCTTTTATTTTCCCAATTTATTAATTTATTAATGTATTGCCCCAGTTAAGAAGTACATTACTTATTGTCCCTGGAAATCCATCTATTCACAGTTATCCAGATCTGGCTTCCTGACTGCGATTTTGATAAGGTTCTCTCAAGTGGCAGTCTCAAAGGCCATGAAGGCAAATGACTGGACCTAAATTTAAACTCAAAGGCAGCTTAGACAGTTCCTTCCTTAGGTAATAATTCTGCTGGAAAAAGCCAGGAGCTGATTTTAAAAATCAAAATTAGCTCTATCACAAAGCAACAGAGTTCACACTCACTGGAAAAGTAACTTTGATTGGTGTGACCCTCTGCTGTTATTCAGAGACCTTTGGGCTCTGTTATTTAGATGGGTACCTCATGAATTGGTCAAAACATAACCTAGTGGAATGAACTTTAGACGTGTGCGTGGAAGGCTTAGGTTCTAGTCTGAGATCTACCTATGAGTCAAGTGGTTTTAAGTATGTCAAGGGAACACTGGATAATGTATTAACAATAAAAGCAAAAGCAACATGTCCAAATGGTTTAAGGGAAAGACATTTTAAATTCAAAATATTATTATTTTCACTACAATAAGAAAATAAAATCTATCACTATAGTCCTAAGATATTTCTTCTAGAGCTTAATTTTTCCAATGTTCAATGTTTGGGTCCCTTTCCCTGAAAATGTGTCAGAGAGGCAGAGGAGAAACAGAAAGAGGTAGGACCATGGGTCATCAAAGAACTGCTCTCAGGGGTACCTGGGTGGCTCAGTGGGTTAAAGCCTCTGCCTTCGGCTCGGGTCATGATCCCGGTGTATTGGGATCGAGCCCTGCATCAGGCTCTCTGCTCAGCAGGAGCCTGCTTCCCTTCCTCTCTCTCTCCCTTCCTGCCTTTCTGCCTACTTGTGATCTCTGTCAAATAAATAAATAAAATCTTAAAAAAAAAAAAAGAACTGCTCTGATGCAAAGCAGGAAAAGAAAAGATCATGTGTCTACTTCATTTCTCTCTTTTTTTTTTTTAATTTTTTATTTTTTATAAACATATATTTTTATCCCCGGGGTACAGGTCTGTGAATCACCAGGTTTACACACTTCACAGCACTCACCAAAGCACATACCCTCCCCAACGTCCATAATCCCACCCCCTTCTCCCAACCCCCCTCCCCCCAGCAACCCTCAGTTTGTTTTGTGAGACTAAGAGTCACTTATGGTTTGTCTCCCTCCCAATCCCATCCTGTTTCATCTATTCTTCTCCTACCCACTTAAGCCCCCCTGTTGCATCACCACTTCCTCATATCAGGGAGATCATATGATAGTTGTCTTTCTCTGCTTGAGTTATTTCGCTAAGCATGATACGCTCTAGTTCCATCCATGTTGTCGCAAATGGCAAGATTTCATTTCTTTTGATGGCTGCATAGTATTCCATTGTGTATATATACCACATCTTCTTGATCCATTCATCTGTTGATGGACATCTAGGTTCTTGGCATCACAATTCCGGACTTCAAGCTCTATTACAAAGCTGTCATCATCAAGACAGCATGGTACTGGCACAAAAACAGACACATAGATCAGTGGAACAGAATAGAGAGCCCAGAAATAGACCCTCAACTCTACAGTAAACTAATCTTCAACAAAGCAGGAAAGAATGTCCAATGGAAAAAAGACAGCCTCTACTTCATTTCTCTTATACCTTATATTCAAAACCTAAAGTTTGAGGTCATGCTATTTATATTCTTCATAAAAGTTACTTAATTTTAGAAGTTGTTTACTGGTGTCTGGACAGCTAGAAAGATACAAATAAAAAACTATGATGGATCCTTTAATGTTGAAAATTTTGACATTAAAAATATAAGTATATTCAGTATTTTTTTTCTGTATAGCATCTTGTGGTTTCTGTTGTTTTGTTTTTCTTCTTGGAAATACTCCAGAATACTGAAGTTTAGGAGTCATACTGAGGAATCTACTTTAAGGGTTTAGGAAACACCGTATTCTAATGCCGTCATCTAGATAACCACAGTTGTCTTTGAGGTAGAGATTTTCAGAGGGAGATAAGAAATAAGACTCTTTCTGACAGCTATTTCACATGTTTCCTAGACGTTGGATTCAGATTCTTTGATTATAAGAATGAAGTATAATTATCAACTGATCACAGGGGCCATTGTGGAAATGGTGTGCAAGTAAACTTTCTCAGTTTTCATTTTTTGGCATCATACTCACAGATGTTTTATTAGCAATTTATAAACAAATTTAAATTGATCTTTCTTCTGAATCTAGGATTCTCAACATATTCAATTTAGTAACTCCCATGTTTCTTTCTGGATTGTATTACTAATTTCTAGGGTGGAACTGGGTGTGTGGGATCCAGAGTAATAAGAAAAATTAAGACTTTGTAGATCCTGTGGCTTGATAAACTTTGATATTCTACCAGGCTTCTCTACTTCTGCCAGAACCCCTATGGAGGAGGCTAAGCTGCGGGCAAATGAGCTGATGTGAAACCTAGATGCCTAAACAGTATAATTTTAAATATTTCCCGATTAAACAAAATAAAAGGTCAGAATCTCAAAAAGTAGCAGAATTTGGCATTAATCTACTGGCAAATCGGTACCAGGGTTCAAATCAGGCTTGAATGATGTTTTTTTCTTGAAAACAAACCATAATCTAGATGTATAGAGCAGGATTTTTTTACTTAGAAAAAATTGTACAGTGCATTGGTTTTTCTTAACATTTTGATTTTACACACCAAAGAGTTTTCTTAATAATTTTTTTTAAATAAAATATTAGCTCACTACCAAGCGGTCAAGTGGTAGTTTTACATCTTAATACCTCTCTCTTTCTTTCTCTCTCTCTTAGTTAGAAAGAAATCAAAACAAATTTTTAAGATATTTTCTTCTGTAGGAAGAACAAAAATATTTTTTTCCCGAAGTGGTTTTATAAAGATTTTTTTCAAGCTGTTCCATAAATATTTAGAAACCTCCCTCAAAACAAACATCTTAAATTTAATGTGTTAGGGGAAAAAATGGCAGTTAAATATATAGTCGATAGCAGAATGGGAGGAAGAAGGACCCCATTTCTTTTGGAAAAGCAGAGCATATGAACTAAGAGCTGAACCGGCTTCCGTTACGTCTGGATGCGGTTCTGGGCGTTAATCATTGCTTTTTTCCAGTGAGACAAGTAGAAGTTTTTCACAAAATTGGTTTCATTCCAGGTTGGATAGAAAGTGGAGCGAAGTTATGCAAATATCTTATAAGCACAGATTGCCAGGAAAGTCATTGATTGGCACGATCCGGGAGAGCGGAGGGGGCTGGGGGAGGGAGTACCAGGGCAAATTATAAAGTCTGAAATGTGGCATCCATTCGGTTTGTTTTTTTTTGCAGGCTTCTGGCTTGAACCAATTCTAGTTCTAGGACATGTTCTTACAACGTTGCCAATTGTTGGTGTCAGGGTTCATACTCATATAAATAAGTAGTCCAAACATTAAGATATAATTTATCAGCCTTCTCTACCTAGACTGGCTCTGGAGGAAATTAGAGTGACGTTAGTTTTTAGAATAATATTTGTCACATTACTACTCCTTCCTTAACCCCACCTGTCCTTCGTCTGTAGGTAGAACTCTCTTCTTTCATGCCTTTTCTCTGCCTAATGAAATGTGTATTCCATATCCTGAGGGTTTTTATTTCTGCTGGAGCTAATCTGATAAACTAATGCCTGAAGAGTTGTTTAATAAAAAAGGATTGTTCCTATCCTGCCCATCTAAGATTATGACTTTATTTATTTTTTTTTTTTAAAGATTTTATTTATTTATTTGACAGAGAGAGATCACAAGTAGGCAGAGAGGCAGGCAGAGAGAGAGGAAGGGAAGCAGGCTCCCTGCTGAGCAGAGAGCCCGATGCGGGACTCGATCCCAGGACCCTGAGATCATGACCTGAGCCGAAGGCCGTGGCTTAACCCACTGAGCCACCCAGGCACCCAGATTATGACTTTAAATGTTAAGATCTTTCAAAGTCTTCTCTTGTAAGAATGACCAACTTGGGGTATTTTCTATAATTAGTAGAGAAAATTTTTAGACCAAGAAAACCCCAGATGGCCCACTCTCCTTTTGGGGCATATTTTTCTAATAGGACTGAATCAGCTACTATCTATCTATCTATCTATCTATCTATCTATCTATCATCTATCTATCATCTCTCTTTATTAAAAGAGTGCTTGGTCTTGATTACCTTACAATTTTTTTTTTCATCTGATATTCTTTTATTTTATTTTATTTTTATTTTACTTTATTTATTTGACAGAGATCACAAGTAGGCAGAGAGGCCGGCAGAGAGAGAGGAAGCCTGCTCTCTGCTGAGCAGAAAGCCCCAAATGAGGCTTGATCCCAGGACCCTGGCACCATGACTTGAGCCAAAGGCAGAGGTTTTAACCCACTGAGCCACCCAGGCGCCCCCATCTGATATTCTTGAGCCCATGAAATGCCACAGTGAATAAGAATAAATAGTGATGAATTTAACCTTCATTATGTCCTAGTATTCATTTTCTAGATAACTCCACCTTCCCAGATGCTTTAAAGATTAGTTGAGATGTTTTTAGTTACGAGTAACAGAACTCCAACTCAAATTAGCATAAATGATAAATCAGATTTATTGGCTCACGTATCTGAAAAGTCCAGGCATGTTTTGATTAATGCAGTCTCAGTTTTCTATGATTCTCTTGGCTGTGTCCTTGTCTGTATTCTGGCTCCATCCTCAGATTGGCTTCCATCATAGCCACAAAATGGCTGCCAATAGCAACCAGGGCAACATGTTATTTGATTCATATCCAAGGGGAGAGAGACTATCACATTTTATAACCATTTAACAAAAGTCTCAAGATTCACTCTGAGTCAATCACTGGGCCTAGGAAGAAACCAAATGTTGGTTTATCTGGGCTTTGGTGATAGCCCCTGCTGAAACAGTCTTTTTTTTTTTTTTAAGATTTTATTTATTTTACAGAAATCACAAGTAGGTGGAGAGGCAGGCAGAGAGAGAGGGAGAGACAGAGAGGAGAAAGCAGACTCCCCGCTGAGCAGGGAGCCTGATGCAGGGCTTAGTCCCAGGACCCTAGGATCATGACTTGAGCCGAAGGCAAAGGCTATAATCCACTAAGCCACCCAGGTGCCCCTGAAACAATCTTTAAATGGGATAAAATAATATAGCTTGGTGCTGGGTTGGAGTCAATCCATCCAGAGTTCATGGCTCTAGCACAATGAGGGAAGGACATTTCCAAAGAAAAATCTGAGTGTGGTTAGTAAAGGTGGAATAAATTCCAAGTATGTAACTAAATATCATCCACCAAGCTCCTTCAAGTGGAGTCTCTGCTTTCAACCTTTGAAAAATGTACAGAAAACCAGAGGAAAAGACTTCATTGCCAAACAGAAAAAATTGTATGTGACTCATACCTAGCTTGGGAGTTTCTTTTTACTCTAGAGTAACCAAAACTTTACTCATTTTTTAGAACTGGGTATACACACTTAGCCATGTGAAAGATTTTAAGCACTGTATGATTAAATAGCACTTGTCACCTCTAGCCATTTAGGGAAGTTCTGAGATGACACATATAATTAATTTAAGAGGAAAAGGACCAAGATGATACCTAGCTAAAGTGATGAACTTCATGTAGTTTGATATAAGGTTTTCAGAGCTCACCCTGAGACTGAGAAGGCATGTGTGAATACCCAACTTAAAAAAAAAAAATGGAATTCTGAGAAAAGAACCCATTCAGTACTTGAAGAATTATCTAGGGATTGGTTTCCTCTAGTTTCATCTCTATTCTTGATTCTGTTGCTACTATGTCTTCCAATAATCAATAATTAAGTGTTTTATTCTGATGTTCTTGTTTAAGCTCCTGCTTCATTACAGTTTTTTCTTTAGGTTTTTTCCCTAGGTTTTCTTTAGGTGTTTTCCACTTTTTCCCTCTCGGTTCATTACTTTTAAATACTTAGAGACACCCCAAGTGGCAGAAAGCTGCAAATAACTCCTTTTCTGCTTGGTATTGACATATGGGCCTATAACCGCCATGCTCCAATTCCAACTGGATTACTATCAGAGTTGCTATATCCGAAAATATCTCTTTACCTCCCTCTGATGCCTAGAATTCTTATCTATAGGATTATACCCGAATTGCATTTAGACATCATTCTGGAAAGTTATTTTTTAGAATGCTTAAAATGGCTTACATATAAGAACATACTGCTAATACACAAATTAAATCATTGTGTGAAGTTTAGAATGTGTAATAATTGACCCTTGCTATTCTGGCCCTGGCTGTGTGTCTTTTTTCACCTACATGTTGCAAAATTCCAGTTTTGAAAAAGGAGAAACCATGTGAAGCTCTACTTGCTGCCTCCAAAGGGCAGGCCTGTGTGAGACATTGTGAGGATGTGGACCTGAGAATATGAATGGCTCTTTTTTTTTTTTAAATTTAATTATTCTTGTGTATGTGTGTTCCAAAGTTCATTGTTTATGCACCACACCCAATGCTCCATGCAATGTGCCCTCCTTAATACCCACCACCAGCCTCACCTATCCCCCCACGTCCCTCCCCTCCAAAACCCTCAGTTTGTTTCCCAGAGTCCACAGTCTCTCATGCTTTGTCTCCCTTTTTGATTTCCCTCAACTCTTTTCTCCTCTCCATCTCCTAATATCCTCCTTGTTATTCCTTATGCTCCAAATAAGTGAAACCATATGATAATTGACTCTCTCTGCCTAACTTATTTCACTCAGCATAATCTCCTCCAGTCCCAACCATGGTGATACAAAGGTTGGGTATTCATCCTTTCTGATGGAGGTATAATACTCCATTGTATATATGGACCATATCTTCTTTATCCATTTGTCTGTTGAAGGGCATCTTGGTTCTTTCCACAGTTTGGTGATTGTGACCATTGCTGCTATGAACATTGGGGTACAGATGGCCATTCTTTTCACCACATCTGTATCTTTGGGGTAAATATCCAGTAGTGCAATTGCAGGGTCATATAGTAGCTCTATTTTTAATTTCTTAAGGAATCTCCAAACTGTTTTCCAAAGTGGTTGCACCGACTGGCATCCTCACCAGCAGTGTAAGAGGGTTCCCCTTTCTCTACATCCACTCCAACACTTGTTGTTTACTGTCTTCTTGATTTTGGCCATTCTAACTGGTGTAAGATGGTATCTCAATGTGGTCTTGATTTGAATCTCCCTGATAGCTAATGATGATGAACATTTTTTCATGAGTCTGTTAGCCATTTGTGTGTCTTCTTTGGAGAAGTGTCTGTTCATATCTTCTGCCCATTTTTCGTTGTGATTATTTGTTTTGTGTGTGTTGAGTTTGAGGAGTTCTTTATAGATCTTGGATATCAGCCCTTTGTCTGTAGTGTCATTTGTGAATATCTTCTCCTATTCCATGGGTTACCTCTTCATTTTGTTGACTGTTTCCTTTGCTGTGCAGAAACTTTTGATCTTGGATTCCCTGGAGAATTCTATCAAACATTCAAAGCAGAACTAATACCTATTCTCCTGAAGCTATTTCAAAAAATAGAAACAAGGAAAACTTCCAGACTCTTTTTATGAAGCCAGCATTACCCTGATCCCCAAACCAGGCAAAGACCCCACCAAAAAGGAGAATTTCAGACCAATATCCCTGATGAATAGGATGCCAAGATTCTCAACAAGATCCTAGCTTAATAGGATCCAACAGTACATTAAAAAGATTATCCGCAGTGACCAGCTGGGATTTATCCAGGGAATGTAAGTGGGGTTCAACATTCACAAATAAATCAATGTAATAGAACAAATCAATAAGAGAAGAGAGAAGAACCACATGGTCCTCTCAATTGATGCAGAAAAAGCATTTGACAAGATACAGCATTTGTTCCTGATTAAAATGATTCACTGTATAGGGATAGAGGGAACACTCCTCAACTTCATAAAATCTATCTATGAAAAACCCACAGAGAGGGCACCTGGGTGGCTCAGTGGGTTAAGTCTCTGACTTTGGCTCAGGTCATGGTCTCAGGGTCCTGAGATCGAGTTCTGCATCGGGCTCTCTGCTCAGCAGGGAGCCTGCTTCCCCCTCTTCTTCTGCCTGACTCTCTGCCTACTTGTGATCTCTTTCTCTTTGTCAAATAAGTAAATAAATAAAAATCTTTTAAAAAGATAAAAAAAGAAAAACCCACTGTGAATATCATCCTCAATGGGAAAAAGCTGACAGCCTTCCCTTTGAGAACAGGAACACGACAAGGATGTTCACTCTCACCACTGTTATTCAACATAGTACTGGAAGTTCTAGCAACAGCAATCAAACAACAAAAAGAAATAAAAGAAGATAGTCAAACTCTCTCTCATCACAGATGACATGATACTTTATATGGAAAACCCAAAAGACTCCACACCCAAACTTCTAGAATTCATATAGCCATTCAGTAATTTGGCAGGATACAAAATCAATGTACAGAAATCAGTTGCTTTCTTATACACTAACAATGAAAATATAGAAAGGGAAATTAGAAAATCAATTCCTTTTACTATAGCACCAAGAACCATAAGATACCTGGGAGTAAACCTAGCCAAAGAGGTAAAGGATCTGTACTCGAGGAACTATGGAACTCCTGATAGAAACTGAAGAAGACCCAAAAAGATGGAAGACCATTTTATGCTCATGGATCGAAAGAGTAAACATTGTTAACATATCTATACTGCCTAGAGCAATCTATACTTTCAATGCCATCCCAATCAAAATTGCACCAGTGTTTTTCAAAGAGCTGGAACAAACAATCCTAAAATTTGTATGGAATCAGAAGAGAACCCGAATTGCTAAAGAAATATTGAAAAAGAAAAACAAAACTGGGGGCATCACGTTGCCTGATTTCAAGCTTTACTACAAAGCTGTGATCACCAAGACAGCATGGTACTGGCACAAAAGCAGACACATAGACCAGTAGAACAGAGTAGAGAGCCCAGATATGGACCCACAACTCTATGGTCAAATAATCTTTGAAAAAGCAGGAAAAAAATATACATTGGGGAAAAAAAGCCTCTTCAATAAATGATGCTGGGAAAATTGGACAGCTATGTATAGACGAATGAAACTCCACCATTCTCTTACACCATACTCAAAGAGAAACTCGAAATGGATAAAAGACCTCAAAGTGAGGCAGGAATCCGTCAGAATCATAGAGAAGAACATAGGCAGTAACCTCCTTGAAATCAGCCACAGCAACATCTTTCAAGACATGTCCCCAAAGGCAAAAGAAACAAAAGCGAAAAAGAGGGCTTCGTGAGAAGTCCAGCAGGTAAGGAACTGGGAAGAGTGCTACTATGAAATCTCTCCTTTTTAGAGCTAAGCATGCAAATTTTTTGCTTATCAACTTAAAGCAATATACATCTAATATCATAAGTCTTAATGCCTATGCACTGGAAATGGAGGGGATTGTCTGCCTAGCACCCCTCATTCTCATGGGTGCTATAGGGCTTTCTCTATAATCCCTCTCTCTTAAGACTGTCCGGTCTAGAGACAGACACCATATCTGAACTGAACCAACTGGAATCTTTATAGGAGTTTTAGATATGGAAACCAAGAAATTGAAGTCAATATCTTTTAGTATGCGAGGTACAAAGGTGGGAGTGTGGGAGCAATTAGTAGCCATGTTTTCTACTCTGCGGATAGGAAAAGGCAGGGTGCAGCCACTAGTGTGATATTTAAGTTAAACAAAGTTACGAAAAATATGCAAGCTCCAATATGCTATTTAAATCTAAAAGGAAACATAAAAAAAAAGAATAATTGATTTTAAAAAAAGTTAGCTGAGTGCTAGGTGGCAGAATTCCATTTATCTGACTGAGGTGGAAATATTCGATAAAAGAATGTTTTGAACCCAGTTGTCAGTGGCAGGATTGATGTCAGTCTGTCTGTCTACTGTTCCAGGTCTTTCATTCTGTCCCCAAATGACAGGTCAATAACAATTTTAACACACTGCAACGGTGGTACCAATTCTTCTTTGAAGAATAAAATTGTCTCCTTGAGGAGGTTTAAAATTAAATCAGAGAATGTTCAGTACATCAAATTAATGTTTTAGTAATAGGATAAGAATTATATGCCCATATTTGGTGTAAAGTATTTATAATGTTTAATAAATATATTAA
Source organism: Mustela erminea (assembly GCF_009829155.1). NCBI lineage: Eukaryota > Metazoa > Chordata > Mammalia > Carnivora > Mustelidae > Mustela > Mustela erminea. Next base: position 11,175,763 of record NC_045615.1, read on the forward strand.
TTATCTATCAATGCTATGATGATTGATTTATGTGTCAGATTGGCTAGGCCATGGTGCCCAGTTTAGTCAAATACCAGTCCAGTTATGGCTATAAAGGTAAGTTTTAGATGTGATTACTATTTACCGGTATATTTTGAACAAAGCAGATTACCTTCTATAAAGTGGATGGCCCTGATCCAAGCCGTTGAAAACCTTAAGAGACAAGATCGAGGTTCCTCAAAGAGGAGCGAGTTCTGCCACTCCCCTCCCCCGCCCCCACACCCCAGATTGCCTTTGGACTCCAGGTTGCAACAACAACTCTTGCTGGAACTGACGGCCTGTCAGCCTACTCAGCAGATTTGGGACTTGCCAACTCTCCATTCTCTCTCCTTCTGTACACACACAACCACACCCCCACACCCACACACATTGGTTTGTTTTTCTGGAGAATCCTGACTATACATACTTATGACAAATACTCAAAAAATTATTGACTTAAGGCAACAAACATTTATTATCTCACAGCGTCTATAGATCAGGAATCAAGGTGCAGCTTTGCTGAATGCTTCTGCCTTAATGTCTCTTCAAGGCTGTAATCAAGGTGTTGGAGATGCAGTCTCATCTGAAGGCCCAGGTGGGGGGTGGATCTGCTTCTACATTCACTCACCTGGTGGTTTGTAGGATGTTTTCTCATGGCTTGTTGAACTGAATGTCCCAGTTCCTCACTGGTTGTTTCCTAAAGGCTTCTCTCATTTCCTTGCCTCGTGGGTCCTCCGTAGGAAAGCTCTCGATGTGGAAGCTGGCTACATTAGAGCAAGCAACCAAGGGAGGAAGAGAGATCACCACAGACAGAAGTCAGGTTTTTTACAATCTAATCTTAGAAATAAAAGAGTGTCATTTCTCATGGAAATTCACTGGAAGTCACAAAACACCAGCCCTCCAAGAGGAGGGTATTAGATAAGAATGCGACTACCAGCGGCATCTGGGTGGCTCAGTCGGTTAAGCATCTGCCTTCTGCTCACGTCATGATCTCAGAGTCCTGGGATTGAGCCAGGTATTGGGCTCCCTGCTCAGCGAGGAGTCTGCTTTTCCCTTACCCCTGTGTGCACTCCTGTGTGCATGCTCTTTCTCCTGCTCTCTCTCAAATAAAATTTTAAAAATAGATATAATTGAATGATTGATTTGAACTTGTAATTTAATTGAAAATCAGGAGAGAATTTTTCTAAGTTTGCAAGCATTGCTAAATGCATAAGAGAACTTCATATTTGGCATATTTATGAATTTAGTTTAGGAGATTTACTAGAGCAATTTAAATAGCTGAGAAAGTACCTGAGAAAATTTTGCTTCTTATGTCAAGCCAGATCAGGCAACAAATACGTTAATTATAAATGCGGTCTGTTAAAAGCAATTAAATTAACTAATTTGTAAGAAGGCTGATTGTTCAGTGAGTTCTGCAACCTGAGCTATTCAGACAGCAGCGACCAATCTGAAAGTGATAGTTAAATTTTACTAATTTGAAAATAGAATTACATGATATATATAAGATAAAGTTAAAAGCTTAAGGAAAACTAAATTCTAGAATTTTTTCACTTTGCAAAACTGAATATTAATTTTAAAAAATCCCAGTAACTAAGATGTGTCCTCTCTGTGCAAAAAAAGAAAAAAAAAAAAAACACCTGAGATAAAAAATAAAATCTTACATTGACAAAAGCCAGTCTGTGGAGAGAGAAAAAGAAAATTCAAATAGGTGAGAAGAAAAGGGCAGTGATGATACTTTGGTGATCTTTTCAGCAGTCCCTCCATACCTGTCCTTCGGTTCTTGGTGTGCTAAGAATTACTTTCACTGGAAACTAGGGGTGTCAACTCAGATACGTTTTTTTCCCAGAATCCCTTCTGTAGAAATGTCATTCATGAAATACAAACTGGACATAGTATCTTCCCCAGTAATAGTAATTTTCTGAGAGCCAGAAATGCTCTCCAGTGTGGAAACCCTGAGACCCAGAGCTCACTCCTGAGCTGCCATTCTTTTTTTCCAGATCAATTTCCTGTTTATTAAAATAATGTGAATTTAATACTGGACCGCTGCCTCATATAACTATCGAGAAAATAAATAACAAACTTTGACATGTGTTGAAAAGAATATTTAAAGTTGCTGGCACTCCAGTTCCGTGTCCGTGGTCTCCCCAAGGTAGTTTAAATTTCATGTGTTTTGTAATATTGGGATAATAATGGCATCTGTCTTAGAAGATTGTTACCAGGTTGGAAGTGAAGAGCTTGACACGATGTCTGGAACAGCGTAAGCCCTCAATAAATGCCACTGATGATGCTGATGCTGCTTTTTTAAACTTTGCACACGGCAACAGAGAAAATCTGTCAGTGGCTCTCCCTCGTTTCCATTGCTCATTCCCCATATAGCGCGGCCGATTCTGATCTGTGATGGTGCTCCTGTCTGTGCCTACCTCTTCATCTCCATTATTATTACATTTATTAAGGCCTCGTCATCTCTCCTATAGGATTTTGCAAATCTTTTCCCATTTAGTTATCTGCACATCCAGGACAGCTTTTGTCTATTCCATTCTGAATACATCCCATCTTTTCAAACACAACCTTTTTCATACTTTTCCTTATGAACATCCATGAAAGGTTCTTTATTGCCAACACAAAGCACAGAGCTCTTAGAATGACACATGGGATGCTTTACACTAGCTTCCAGTACTCAATTTTATGCTGAACTCACAGAGAACTGATTATAGTTTGCTAAACTAATTATGCAGTACGCCTCTCCCTAGGACATCTTCCACACAAATTCTTAAAACTCTTTTGAGGCTGGGCTCAAAATTTTCCTTTTTTATGACGCTTCCTCTTCCCTGACTCACTCAGAGCAAAGTTTCCATTATAATTTTCCCATCAGCCTTCTGCATAAAGCCATTACAATCTTTATGTTTGTTTCCCAAACACAATTGAAGGCAGGCATGTGACTCACGTACTCAACCGTGGCTCCTTGATGTCTAGTACTATTCTTGAAGCAAAGGTGATTATTCAGTAAATGTATGTAAAATGGAAAGGTAGATCTATTTATATTCTTGAAATGTACAGTATTAAATGTAATTTAAATTGAAAATTAAATTTAAAACTTCAGTCAGTAAATATCCTACTTAAGATATCTAAGAAAATTGTTTTTTTTAAAGTTATTTGTTCTTTTAATTTAGTGATTCATCACTTAACATATAACACCCAGGGCTCATAACAAGTCCTCTCCTTAATGCCTGTCACCTTTCTAGCCCATCCCCCACCCCACCTCCCTCTGTCGCCCCTCAGTTTGTTCTCTATAGTTAAGAGTCTTTTATGGTTTGCTTCCCTCTCTCTCTCTCTTTTTCTTCCCATAGCTTCACCTGTTTTGTTTCTTAAATTCCGCATAAGTGGGGCGCCTGGGTGGCTCAGTGGGTTAAGCCGCTGCTTTCGGCTCAGGGTCATGATCTCAGGGTGCTAGGATCGAGTCCCGCATCGGGCTCTCTGCTCCTCAGAGAGCCTGCTTCCTCCTCTCTCTCTCTCTGCCTGCCTCTCTGCCTACTTGTGATCTCTCTGTCAAATAAATAAATAAAATCTTTAAAAAAAAAAATTCCGCATAAGTAAGATAAGAAAATTATAACTTTCCCTCCTATTGGGGAAGACTGTTTAGACTATAATACAGAACTAAATTAGTAAAGCGAGTTTATGGGACGCCTGGGTAGCTCAGTAGATTAAGCGTCTGCCTTCGGCTCATCATGATCACATGTCATGGTCCTGGAATTGAGTCCCGCATCTGGCTCCTTTCTCAGCAGGGAGCCTGCTTCTCCTTCTACCTGCTGCTCTCCTTGCTTGTGCTCTCTTTCTCTCTGGCAAATAAATAAATAAATAAAATCTTTTTAAAAAAATAAAGTAAATCAAGTTTGTCCCTTTAGGTAGTGGAAAAGGGAAGAACAGAAAAGTGTTTCATTCTTTGTTTTTCCGTGCAGCTTAAGACACAGTTAGAGTAATATTTTCTTTTTCACGGTATGTTCTTTTTTTGTTGTTGTGTAATTTTATTTTCTTTTATTTTTTCAGTGTTCCAAGATTCATGAATGTACCACACCCAGTGCTCCATGCAATATGTGCCCTCCTTAATACCTACCACCAGGCTCAGGAATCTCCCCACCTCCCTCCCCTCCAAAACCCTCAGTTTGTTTCTCAGTTAAAGTAAGATTTGTCACAAACTGCAATACAACAGAGTTGATGGACTGTATTTAAGTGAAACAAAAGGGAGCTTTGAGAATGGCTTACTATTTATTTATCTTTTTGTTGTTCTGTTAACAAGGAGAACAGCAGAAGAGATTAATTCAGGGAAGCTTGTGACTGAGAATTCGTATGGGCATTCAGCCTCTTCTGTCTACTCTAAAATGCTTAAGAAGCCAAGAAGAGGTGAATGAAAAAAGACACTAGCATTTGCCTTAGAAACCTTTAAAAATGAGTGGTTTTTTAAAAGAGAAAGTTTTATTGGAGATTGCCAGCCTTTCTGGCTTTCTAGACATCAAGTTGTGTTGTGTTTTGTGTGTTTTGTGTGTGTCGTGTGGTGTGTGTGTGTATGTGTGTGTGTGTGCGTGTAAGAAGATCTCCAAAAAGTGTTTATCTGCTGATTTATTTATTTATGTCTCTTTAAGTTTTGAATGTCTTATAGCAATGACGGAAAACAGGATTGTTTGGAGTTGGCAATTCCTCATTACGTACTCACCATAACTTGTAATAAGATGAACAAAGATGATGGGAAGAAGAGATCAATGCCCGCTCCCTTGCATTGTGCCTGAAGTGATCCTGAGAGGCAGCATCCCAGCAACCCTGGTGACTGACTTGTGGTGTGTTAGAACACATGAAAAAAGAATTGTCGGGGATGGAGTCCTGTGATGGACGAGGAGGTTTGGGATCCTTTCTCATACTCGCCCTGCCCCCTCCAACCCACTAAACAGTTCAAGTCAACTGGCTAGTAAAAAGCACTTAACTTGAACCAGTGGGGTTTGGGGAGCCACGGAAAGGCCCGCTTTTCTGTCTTAGGTGCTACTATTACAATATGAAAAGCTTATTTATTGTTCAACTGAATCTGAATCAACGCTGATTACAAACATCTGTACGTAGGCAATTAAATTCAGAAACCTATGCCTTATGCTTTTAAACCAGGCTAAATCTGAAAAACACATTTCTCTCTAGTTTAGCTAAATCTCCTTCTAGTATCTTTAGCCTAAAATTCCCTTCACCCCCATCACCCACCCCCTCAATTTTAATTCTCTTCCCTTTGCAGGAATCCTATCCTCACCATCCCTCTTGCACAGAGTCCTACGCCTGGCCTTATGGGATAGATTCAGAGAGAGGATAAAAGAGAAACAGGATAAGCAAAAGCCAGAGGCGGGGTTTGGGGAAGCCTGTAATTTGATAAGGATTAGCTCAGATAAGGCAGGATTGGCAAATTGTGGTCTGACTGTGAAAAGTCTGAAATGTCTGGCTGGAGCTCCAGATTTCATGCCTTTGGAAGTAGGAGGCAGGAAGTTTTGAGTTGGGGAGTGACCTGGTTAGATGATACAAACACAATATTGAGGGTTAATTGACCAGGACAGACATGGGAAGCTTGAGAGTAATTATGAGAAAATTAAAATATATTAGCACATGTAAGATGTTATGAGAATCTGATCTTAGGCAGTAGAAGTGGGTCAGAGAAAAAAGGATAGGGAAAACAAAAAGACCTCAGGCTAGAAAGATTGAATTCTCTGTCTCAATTTTATAACAACATCATGTTCACCATCATGAAACCCTAGGTGTCTACTTGGGTAATCTCATAAATATATAACAGCCCTTAACTGATAAGATATGGGAAGAGGATACAACAACAACAAAAAAATCATTTTATCATATCATCTTAGTGACCATCAGAAAAGAGTGATAAAATTCATTTAAGAAAACTGATGCTGGGGCTCCTGGGTGGCTCAGTGGGTTAAGCCACTGCCTTTGGCTCGGGTCATGATCTCAGGGTCCTGGGATCGAGCCACACATCAGAATCTCTGCTCAGCGGGAAGCCTGCTTCCCTTCCTCTCTCTCTGCCTGCCTCTCTGCCTACTTGTGATCTCTCTCTGTCAAATAAATATATAAAATCTTTAAAAAAAAAAAGAAAAAGAAAACTGATGCTTAAACCATCCTCATTGCCAAAGAAACCTTCCTACCCTAACCCTCACTCCTACTCTGATGGGCAGGAAGAATGGAGCAGACTGTTAACCAACTAATATTTTTTCAGCCCTTTACAACAATTCTCAATAAAATAAGCATTGATTTCTCCAAAATTAGGTGGCCACCGGGATCTATTTAAAAAGGTCCTTGCTTTTATAAATGGATCACGAGGTAGGCTAGGAAGGCTAGGAAGGCTAGGAATTAAGGCCGCTCAGTTCTGGAGGCCAAAATGCTTAGCTATTAAATAGATATGAGAAAGTCAGACAGGAAGCAGAATAATGAAAGAATACCACAGTTACCCTTTATGATTAAGAAAAGTGTGACCATAAATGGTATTAACTTTGTATAAACTTAATCGCAAAGACCATTATTTAGTACTATAGAATAGACCTGAAGTTCAAAGTAATTTAAAGCTCTTTTGGCCAACTTCTCAGCTGTGCAGAGATGCTGTGTACAGGATCCCCAGCACATGCTTAGTATTAGACTTGCCGATCTCCATGATCAACACATTTTCTACTTTCAGGGCAAATGTATTTCACTTGGAGTATTCTCATTCCAATGGTACATTATACCACATCCCTTATACTTCTTCTTAGTCACAGCCTTGTTCCCTGGAGAAAACTGGGTCTATTCTACCTTCCTCCAAACAACTCCAAGTATGTGAAGCTCTGTGCGTTTCTCCTGTTGCACTTAAGACAAAAATACAAACTCCAGATCTCCAAAGTCCTCCTAAAATGTGATACTTTGACTCCAACCCAGTATCCTAAAAGTCATCTGATCAAGACAAAGAAGAGTGAAAATGTTAACTTCTGGTGTTTGGGAAACTTACGTTTTTAAAGACAGTCTAGAATGCTTTAACCACTTAATAGACATTTCATTCCGCAATTCAATAATCTCTATTTGATGCACATCATATTCCATGTACTGGGTGTTTTTGTTTTGTTTGTTTTGTTTTGTTTTTTGTTTTGGTTTTTTGGTTTTTATTTTTTTTAAGATTTTATTTATTATTTATTCAGAGAGAGAGAGAGAGAGAGAGAGAGAGCGAAAGCATGAGTGGGAGGGGCAAAGGTGGAGGGAGAGAGAAAATCCAAAGCAGAATCTTCGCTAAGTGCAGAGCCTGTTGTGGGGGTCCATCTCACAACTCTGAGATCATGACCTGAGCCAAAGTCAAGAGTCAGATACTGAACTGACTGCACCACTCAGGTGCCCCCCCCCCTTTTACTCTTTTCTATGCTGGGATTAGATGGAGAACAGAAACCGGATAAAGTTAGAGCAGAAAAGCCATAGCGATGCAAAAAAATAAATGACCAAGACAAACTCATTGACAATCAATGCTATGAAGGTAAAAACTAAAACAAGTGTGATGGGATGGCCTAGGGTAGGAGAGCTGAACGGGCTGACTCTTAAACTGGGGCTGACTCTTAAACTGTGTTCTTCCCCACATGTGATGCTGGTGCGAACAATGTTCCATTCTCTTAGCAGCCACTTTATATTAGCTTGTCTGCCTCTGAAACCAAGATGCTTATGGGTTTTTGAATGGCATGTGCTGAAACTGGCTCCCAGCTTTGGGCTTTTCTTTCTGTACTTCCTTTTTCTCTATAATTCTGCTCTCTCAAATCCTTGCTACTTTGTTGTTGTCCTAAACTCCAATACTTGTCCTGCCATCATGTACCATTTTTTTAAAAGATTTATTTATTTACTTTACAGAGAAAGTGACTGAGTGAGAGTAAGAGGAGCAGCAGAGGGAGAGGGGGTGAGAATCTCAAGCAGATTCCCCACCAAGTGTGGATCCTGATGTGGGGCTCAATCTCATGACCCTGAGAATTGTTACCTGAGTTGAAATCACAACTGGACAGACACCCTTGCTTAATTGACTAAGTTACCCAGCCACTCCTGTGCAACATTTTACCTCTTTTCTATTTCACTTCTTTGCAACTTAGTAGCTGTGATCTACTGTTTTTCAGCACTTATCCAGTGTCTCCAAGGAGAAGTAGTAAAAACACCACACTTATTTCAGTGAGTTTCTATTCTCTCCCGCATCTTGGGCCCTCAAAATTCTGATTGCTTGGATAGCTTTCCTTTGCCATCAGTGAGATGTGTTTTATTATTATTATTCAATCCACCTTTTTGGTTTTTATTTTTTTTTTTAAAGAATTTATTTATTTGAGAGAGAGAGACAGAGAGAGAGAAAGGATGAGATGGGGAGGGCTGGAGGAAGAAGCCGACTTGCCACTGAGTGGGTACCCCCAAGTGGGACTTGATTCTGAGACTCCGCATCTTGCCCTGAGCTGAAGGCAGACACTTAACCAACTGAGTCACCCAGGAGCCCCATTCGTTTTCTTTTTCTTTCTATCTCCCTTTCCTTCCTCCTTCTCTTCTCCCCCCCTCCTCCCCTCTCTTTTTCTTTCTCTTTCTTTGTCTCTCCCTCTCTTGATTCCTTCCTTCTTTCCTTCTTTCCTTCCTTTCTTCCTTGAAGCCCATCAAGACCAGAGGCTACTTGGTAATTTTTGTTATCGAGCATACTGTATTTTAAATATTTTTTTCTGTTTTTAGATTTTCACATATTTTTCTATACAATCTTTGTTTTCAGAGACTTCTTATACCAGTTAGCATTTTCCCCATAACAAAGAACTCATACATTTGTGGATTAAAACAACAATTCATTTATCTCACAATTCTATGGGTTGGCGATTTGGGCTGGGCTCAGCTGAGTAGCTCTGCTACATGAGTTAGGGTTGGCTAATCTTGGATGGTTCACTCACACATCTGTGGCAAACTACTGAAGTGTCTGGGAACTGGCCAGTTAGCGGGGTTGGCTCTCCTCCATGTGGTCTCTCATGCATCAACTGGTTAATATCAGGCTTGTTCATGAGGAGGGGGGATTCCATGCACAAAAGTAGAAGCAAGCAAAACCCTCATCAGATATCACACAATACTCATTCTCCTGCACTGTTTTGACAGAGGAGGTCACAAGATCAGCCCATGCTGAGGTGCAGAAACAGACGCCAGCTGTTGTTGAAAGAGACTGCAAAGAATTGTGGCCATTTTTTTTTTTTTTACAGTCTACATGCTTGATAAATCATTAATTCTAATAATAGAAGTTTCTTGGACTTTTGTACATTGATAGTCACATTCACAGAAAATAATGATAGTTTATTTTTTCCTTTCCAATTTTTATACTGCCTTTTCGTTGCCTGATTGTACTGGATAGATCATTCAGTCTCAAATGAAACCTGAGATAGTGAACATTCTTGATTTGTTCCCAATTATAGAGGGAAAGACTTTTTAAAACATTTCACTGCTAACATCCTTTACTTTTTTGGTGGATACTTTTCATGAGACTAAGAAATCACTCTTCTATTAGTTTTTTATACACATTGTTGTCATAATTAAGAAAAGATGTTGAATTTCATTTTTCTGCATCTATTAAGATAATCATGTGATTTTCCTTTTTATTATGTTAATATGTTCATTTTCACTGAATATATTTGAAAGTTGAACTAAATTCAGTTACTATAACAGCCCAACTTGTTTTCTGTTATTTTTTGATGTGGAAGAATTTTTGTGTTTTAACTTTTAGGATTTTTATACTTTTATTCATTATGGGAAAAGTGTGATTGGTCTATTTTTTTTTTAATAGTGTCTTTGGCAGGTCTCAAAGTCAAGATTATAAATTGTGAATTGTCCACTTTTTCTGTACTCTGGAGGAGTGGATATAAAGTTGGAATCACTTCTTCAAATATTCGGGAGGATTAACCAGTGAAGAAATCCAGGCAAAAAAACCTCTTCTTGGCCTATTGTCTTCCATTTTGTGGGGGAGGGGATTGATGGTACCAAATCTCCTGGGAAGTGGTGTTATTTTTACACATTCTGTCCTGTCAATCCAAGTTTCATAACCCAAAGTTTAGCTTAAGTCTTAAACACATAAAGGGTTTTTTCATTCTGATTTGTAATTTCTTTAGCTGAGCAATTCTCTAAAAAATTAGTAGATTTTTGATCTATTTACTCTAGTCAATTTTGTTTACCTGAAAAAAATCTCAAATATCTTTAATTGTGATAGTAGTCATAATTCTCAAGCCTGATATGTTTCTCTGTACCTCCTCCCCACATTCTTCTCTTCTTTCAGCACAAAAGCAGCTGTGTTGAGATAAGGAGGCTTGGGTGGAGCTCTATACTAGCAATTGTGCAGACTTATACTTTTTTTTAAGTTTTATTTTAATGCCAGTTAGTGTAATATTAGTAATATTTTAGTGTAAAATTAGTAATATTAGTTTCAGGTGTACAATATAGTGGTTCAAGTTACACACAACACCCGGTGTTCAACACAGCTAGTGCCTTCTTAATTCCCATCTCCTATTTCGTCCGTCCCCCCTCACCTCCCCGCTGATGACCATCAGTGTGTTATCTATAGTTAAGAGTCTGTTTCTTGGTTTGCCTCTCTTTTTATTTCTTTACTCATTTGCTTTGTTTCTTAAATTCTACATATGAATGAAATCATGTGGCATGTCTTTCTCCGACTGACTGACTTTGCCTAGCATAATACTCTTTACTTCCATCAATGTAGTTGCAAATGTCAAGATTTCATTCTTTTTATAGCTGAGCAATATTCTTTTGTGTACACATACCACATCTTTATTCACTCGTAGTCGATAGACACTTGGGCTCTTTCCACAATTTGGGTGTTACAGATAATGCTGCTATAAACATGGGGGACTTTATACTTTAATGCATTTTTAATACATCTTTAATGTAGAAAATATTTCTTAGTCTTACCTTTTTGTATTTGAAATCTAAAGCCAGTTAAATTTTCCAACCCAAAGGCTCCAAATTTCTAGATTCTTTACTCTCCTCTCCCTGCCATTTTTATCACAAACTAGCCAGTTCCAGCCTGAGCTCACCTCTGGTTTCTCTGCCTTGCAAATGTATCCAGAAAATACTCAAACACACTACTACTAGCATTCTGTCTTCCAACCTCTTCACCTAGAAATCATCCTCAGAAGGCACAGAAGCAATATCATTAGCAAACGTTTTATTTTTGCTTTACATCGTCCTCCATTTTTCTAGCCTCACTGCCCACTATCACCTACTAAGCCAATGCCACATAGGTAGGATTTGGTTGTTGTTTGGCAGCATTCCATTTCTATAACAACTGTATAGCTAAGGTAATGTCTAGTGCTATAGGAGATGCATCCCCAAATTGCAGAAACTTAACCAAATAGAATTTATTCCTGTCAGACACAGAATTCAATGTAGGTGTACAGTGGGCAGCATTCCAAGACGGTGAGTTAAGGATTCAGGCTCCTTCCATCTTGCAGCTCCACCATACTTCAAATCCCCAGAGTTTACTCAGAGAGTGGACAAGGAGATTCCTCACTTCCAGGAGAGAGACCTCACAATCCTTACTTGTAGGATTGCTACCACTGCTATTGATCAGTGACCCTGGTCTCCCCTTTTCCAAGAGAGATTTTATTGTAGATTTTCTCCCACTGGTCATCATTACAAAGGGTGTGTGTGAACAAGTTAGATAAATTTTCTTTTGAGTTCACAGGTCACTGCTCATGAGAAGCCACATGTCTTGATGGAGAGGACTGTGAATCTACTGGATATCTGGATTTGAGTTGCATGTGGTAACTGCATGGGATATTAGGTTGTTTCCCTCGAGCAGGAATGTGTGTATTCAGTGTGAGGAGCAAGGGCTTTATAGAGATTGCTAGGTGTGGCAAAAAATACACAAAGAATGTATTTGCTCGTCAAAAATGTATGCTCCCTTTCTATTGCGTAGAGTTGTTTTGGGAAGCCTGTGTCTACAGATTCTACATTTCCCAGCATTGCTTGCATTTGGATAGGGTCATGGGACTAGATCTCACCAATGGGCTATGAGTAAAAATAATTTATGTTACTTGCAGGCTGAAATGTTTAAGAAGCAGTTTTCTTTCCTAGTCTACTGCTGAAAGTAAACTACCCCAAAGCCCTAGACAGTGGAGCTATAAGGCAGAGGATCCTGAACCACTTCTGGAAAGTTGCACTCTGAATACTAGCATTGGATTGCTGTGGAAGCCAAGAAAAAAGTTTGATTATGTTAAGCCACGAATTTCCAGGTATGTCTGAATCTTCTGCTACTCTTACTCAGTGATTACAAAGTATACATAGTTCTAAAAATTCATTTGTGATTACAGGAGCAAAACATTTGGAAGCCAGAGATCTATTCTAGTTCTTCCATTCTATCTATCTATCATCTATCATCTATTTATCTATTTACCTATATCATCTATCTCTTCGTGTATATGAAACTTATGTATATATATGCACATATATGAATTTAAGGGCAGATAAATAAAAATTTATTTACACTTACACACTTAAATTTTAGATAATGGTGTCTGATTAGTGTGCAATTGCTTTAGGGCAAACTAAATCTGGGAATTTACCACCTCATTCTCTTACAATTTAAACTCAACCAGTTGAGCCCAAGCATGATAGGATTTACTATGATGATCAACATGTTTTAGTATCACCGAATCCTTTTTTAGCTTCTATGCAGTAATGGTGAGACAGTATTTCTTTTTTTATTTTTGCAACAGTATTTCTTAAGTACATAGCTAAAGTCACAGCATAAAACAAACAAGACAAATGATCTTAAGGATGAGTGATAGGAATTAGTAATAAATCGTACATCTGAGTGCATAAGTGCATGGGCTGTTAGTTATCTGCAAGTTATCTACAGGGTCATTAGCTACTGTGCAACCAAACCCCAGACCACTGCACCATTTTATTATGGAGTTAGAGTGCTATCTTTACTCATGGCTCTTAAAAAATAAGCTCTAGTGGGTGCTAAGTAGCAAGCTCAAATCTATGGTTGCAGCAGGATAAATATCAAATGGATGTTGTGTCTGTCACTTGTCTATTTATTCTCAAATCCATTCCCTTCCATTGTATTGCTCAGCCCTGTATCACAATGGACAGATCCTGCAAACTCCATTTTCCTTCCTCAAGAACAGAACACTGAAGGACAGGCAGATAGGAGATTTCAGGATCATTTCCATCCTCTCCTCTCTCCTAAGGGGACATGTCTGGCAGTGGCTGCCTCCTGCAAGGTTCCAGCTCCCACCAGGCAGCTCCAACCCTGTAATCCTAGCCTTGCTTGGTAACCTTGCCAGTTGCTTCCGGGTTCTGACACCATCCTGAATCCCACCAAGATATGGAGGTGATCGGGCCTTCCTTCTGGTTGCTTTGTCATCCCATCCATTTCCTTTGGTTCTTCAGTTCCTCTAAAACCTTTGCATCTATTTCCCCATATTAGATTCCTCAGACTTGAATGCTCTGCCAGATCAGATCTTAATCAATGTATTAATATTTGTACTAATATCCACATAGAACACAATTTATTGAAACATGTACATATAAATGTATCAACAAAGTAACTGGGAATTTTTTGTTGAATGAGAGAATTTATGTGTGAAAGTGTCATTTGAAATCTGGGTCAAAAATATATTTTAATGGTTTAAAATTAAACATAAAAATTTCTTTTAAAGGGGCAACTGGGTGGCTCAGTCGGTAGATCTGACTTTGGCTCAGGTCATGATCTCAGAGTCCTGGGATCCAGCCCTGCATCCGGCTCTGTACTCAGCAAGGAGTCTGCTTCTCCTTCTCCCTCTGCCCCTTTGCCTACTTGTGCTGTCTCTCTCTCTCTGTCTTTAAAAAAAAAAATCTGTTAAAATTTAGTGTAACTATATGTTGATAATGAAATTTTAGTAAGAAACAGAAGTTGTGCTAAAACGTTTGAATGGAACCATTGGATTAAAATGGTAGTATAATTCGAAATTCAAAAATAGAATTAGAGGCAATGCTTGCAGTCAATATTAAAACAAGTAGCTTTTGAACCTTTTTGAAACGGACTGTGATTCACAATAATAAAGATCTTAGATAGAGAATGTATATATTACATATCATGAGACAACTGCTGTGTTTTCTACTCATTTTCTTCCATTCTCTTTCACCATATCCTAGTCAATGTGACCCACAGAGTTTTGAAAACATGGTACTAGGTGTGCTATAGGAACCATAACAGTCTTCACAGATTTATCCAAGAGATTAAGTTATTACTAATCCTTGTTCACTCTGTCTTCCTCTATTGCTTTTGTTAGCTCAGCATGTTTTCCCACATTTTGGTAATGGCAGCGTAATTTTCCACTTGAAATTATTCCTGCCCACCTCTCCTGTCCCGCAATGCTCTTTTTTCACTACCTCTGGGAGAGGCATGTCATCTGGTTCTGGTCAAGCAGAATGATCTCTGACCACACAGACTGTCTCAGTACCCAGTACATAACCTACACAAGGCCAACGAGATCTGCTGTCAGAAACAAGTACTTCTGCCAGACTGAAAGCTGGTGAAACTGGCTATCGATCCTGAAGCCATCATATGGACAGAGCTGCCTAGGAGGGAAGCTAACAAAAGGGAAGAGATGAAAGACTGAAGCCAGCATTTGTGACCCAGTAGACAGTCACCCCCCACCCCCCACCCCGTCAGTGCATGAGTAAATTCACCTTTAGAAATTCAAATGTGAGAAAGAAGCTCCCCTTCAGATGATATTTAGTATGCGAAATCACTGAATTTTATTAAAAATTTACATCCTCAGACCTCTTCAGTAGCCTCAACTTGTGAACAGATAGAAGAAAAATAGAAATCATCACAGTCACTTAAACTTTAAATGGCACAGTAAGTATCTGAAATTATTTGGATACAAAAATTAAGTTTGTTGGACATTTCAATGCCATTATCAAGTCTTAATCTTATTTCATTGTCCACATATTTTTAGTTAGGCTGTTCTGGGAACTCCCCATTTATTAAGAAAAGTACATTTGAAAAAAAAAACCATATTATTTACATTAGAATTTTCACTGAAAAAATACAGTTAAAGAAATTAAGGCTTCCCCTCCCCCAAATTTAATTTTTTTTCCCAACCAGTATGCAGAGATATTGTATAATGGTATATATTTATTTAAAAAGCTATTTATAGCAGATACATTTTAATGTAAAATAAACTTTTACAACATAGCTCCCTTTTTTTCAGTTCTACTCCGTATTTGATTTTAAATGTCTGCAGAGTTCACTGATTTGGAACAAATTCCATTCAAAGCACAGAGTATACTAAAGGGTGCCCATACAAGAAAATCATCTATAAATGAGAAGTTTTAGCTACAGCGGTTAACACTACAGTAGGAAAATATGTAAGGTAAGTGGCATTGCCACATGCCTGTATTATTCCCTGATGAGTTGCCACCACAATGTATGAACAAGCTCACGCAGGATTATAACCCTTCTCTATCAGGCATTCACAGATGCTCATTGTTGCTTTTCAAATACATTATGTGAAACTCTGGACAGGAGTTATTCTTATTAAAATTACTCCTAAAAAGTGAAGGCAGTATTTCCCTATGGCAGAATTAAAACAGAGCAAGTGATGGTAACACTCCGGTGTCTCTAGAAAATCCTCATGAGTCTCTCACATGGAGGCCATTTGCTCCAAGATGGGACCTTTGGACTTAACAGGCAGAGTGAATCACTTATACAATTTTCTATGAAAAAATGATTGGTTTGGAAATCTTGTGCTTTCACTATTTTTGGCATTAATTGCTTGCAAATAATGTTACCCAAAGCAGATGCATTTACGGATCCTTTCTGAAAATACTTGACTGGGAAAATAGCAAAACTTCACAGGCTATCTTTACCTCTTGTTATTATGACTTGGAGCACACAAAAACATTTACAACTGAGGCTGTGGAAAAATTGATTTCTTCTCCTCAATAGCTATATATAGAATACTAATTAAATTCTGGAGATTAGAAAAAGAAGAGAGTTCTATTAAAAATTAGGCACTATGGAACTTGGTACAAATGAAGTAACCTGAAAAATGTTACATTTGTATTTTTTTTCTTTAATGAGGTGATCTTAAATATAATATCTTAAGAGCACTACCGTTTTTGCTATAACTGTTAAATATTTCATTCCTGAGATTTCTGGAGGAAATTAAATTTCTTAAAGTAAGCAAACAGGAAAGAAATTGTTTTCCTAGATGGGAGGCTGAACTGTGGATCAATATCTCAGCCAGTTACTTTGTCATTTTCCCATACATCAGATTCCTCATTTGGGATATATTCACACTGTAGTTTATTCTTTAACTACTGGTCCCAAAATATGCCACATCTGTAAAGAGCTGAAATGTTCAGCCAAAAGATGGAATATAAGTAAAAGTTATTGTTACTAAAAATTTGCCATTTTAGGTAGCTTCTCTTTTTTCAATTGAAAACATAAAAACAAAATGAGATTTTTACATCTGGATTGATTAAATAACAATTCAAGTATCTCCTTTAAAATGATATTCTGAAAAACATTAATGTTTATGTACCACAAATTTAAATACATTTTCTGAAATGCAGAATATTCCTTGGATATTCTTTGTTTCAATCATTACATGGACTATAAAGATCAAGTTAGCTTTGGTTCACATCCTTATTTTTGATAGTTCCTGATTTTTATCCAAATACCTAAATAATCATTTAGAAATAAAGTTAATATCAAATGCATGGAAGAAAGCTTCAGAGAATAACACAATTACATTTCATTTAAAAAGCTATATTCTAATGAAGATATAGTCTAATAGAAGTCATTTGTTCTTGTTATGGCAGATATGTAAGATGTTCACTGAGTTTTTGCATGAAATGGAGTCGTTTCATAGTCTTGAAAATGAATTCCCTTAGAAGTTGTGATCTTCATAATAGCGCCATTCAAACCATCATCTTCAATAAGTGTTATTAATCCACTTGCAATCATTGATGGGCTAAAAATAAAGGAAACATTGGTTTTTAAAAACCCAACAGAAGGCATAATTATCACTACACTTTGAATTGTTTTTGAAAAAAATCTACCTTTAACATGTAATAGGGAACTGGATATCATGAAGCTATGGCTACCTCCATATTTTAGTCAGCTAGATAGATATCAACTAAATCAGATGATAAACTGAGTGGTAGATTTCCATGCCATTCTGACAGGAAGAATTTATGAACTTATATTTATTGTTAAGAAAATGATTATTTTCTCATCTTTATCTTATAGTAGATCTTAGGCTTACCAGATAAAAATGGTATCAAAATAGAAATGTGAGGAATTATAGAAAACATTAACTGAACATCTATTATCTACTTGTTGCTCTTTTAAAAACCTTCCACATATCAATGTATTTGCGGACTTTCCAAAAATGCTATTTTAGCATTATTTCTAGTCTATAAGTGAGAAAATTGAGGTATCCATGGGTTGACAGATAAGTTTATGGTCGGGGTAGAGGCATGGTTTGCTCCCAGGTGATGGTCTGATTCCTTTGTCATGACAGTTATGACTCTGTGTTGTGAAACCAACTGCTTGAGCTCAGACACTGTTCGCCAAATACGTGTGTTGAGAAACCATTTCTTAGGAAAACGGTTGAAGCTAGGGGGCCATATGAAATTTCTCAAGAAGTAAATGTGAATATTGCTTGGAATTTAGTCAAATTAGGTATCATAACTTCCACAGGCAACTAAACACCATGTTTTTTTTTTTTTTTTTTTAAATATCTCATTATGGCCAACGGCATTATGATGCTCTGTTTCTTGGAATTCATAATGTGTAAACATTCTATTCAGACACCCAAAAAAATATTTTTTTAGTGTGTCTGCCAAACCAGCACTTTGAAGCACCCTTAGTTTCTCAAATTTAAAGGGTTATTTTTTCCCATTTTATTGCTTATGTCCAGATAGTACTTTGCTCCATCATAAAAAGGAAGATTGGTATAGTTTTACTTACTCCAAAATTCCATAGAACTTCATCATATCCTTAATATGATCCTTATATTCTATATATTGTCCCATATTTTCTTCTTTCTCAATGGATTCGAGAATGGGTGTATTAACAAAGCCTGGGCAAATGGCATTCAGTCTAACGCCACTGTTCATGAGATTAGCTGCCATCTGTGGATCAGAAGTAGAAGGTTGCAGGTTTCAGTTGCTTTGTAAATGTATATCATGGGACACACTGATAATTAAAACCATTTCAAAGACTCTGATGTGAAAAATACTAGTCAGATATCCTTCTAGCGATCTAACAAAGACAATGTTAAGGTTGACTGGTAGCAGAAAATAAAAGAATACATACTTAAAGCATTAAATTAATTCCTGAAAGCCTCAGATAATTAATTCTTTAAAAATCAATATTTCTGGGAAACTCCTGAAAATACTTGATTATCTAAGCTGCTCTTATCTACTGAACTCTGCAGGAAGCGAAACGTAAAAAGCCAAGGCTCAGAAATTAGTATCTCAGGTTTGCCTTCAAAGATTGTATAACAAGAGAATATTTCCTTAAAAAATACTGTTAGGGGTAAGTCTGGGACTCTGATTCTAAAGACACTCCTGATAATATGCACTATGCAGAGGACAATTTAAGCATCTTCAGACTAGCATTTCTTGGCTCACATTCAACCTATTGATTTTATTTGAACTATTTATAAAACAAAATGTAGTCAATTATTTTTGGATTCGTTTCTTTGTAACCCTTAAAATCAACAGTCATGGAGTGCTTGGGGTCGTTTATGGATGAGCACAGAGCAAATGTTCCAACCACGATCAAAAAAATGCCCTTGTTTCAGCTCTTACACTATAAACACATGTCCTCTTTGTGATATATTCAGTCTATGTTTTTCCCATTTTCGTGCTTTCTGTTGGTGACTTTGCTACTTAAAACGCCTCCCAAGCATAGTGGTCCCAAGCAAGGGAAGGCTGTCATGTGCCATACAGAGGAAATTCATGATTTAATAAGGTTCCTTCAGGCATGAGGTATAAATACTGTTGCTCATGTTCATATATTACATAATGAACACCATGCATATTAAGTAACATGTCTTCACATAGAAATATATGTAAGACTAGGCTATGTATGGACTGATTGGTCAAGATGCTGTGAGCATAGGCTCGAAGGAACCCCACATTTCCCTGAGGAACAACAGTTCAATATTCTCTGATGCAGTGTTCGTAAGTGATTTTATAGAGCTAACTACCAAAAATAATGAGAATTGATGGTACAGATTTACATTCTTGTCATTGTAAATAGGAAATTTCTGCTATTTAAAAATTGTTTTATTTTTTTAATTTAAATTCAATTAGCCAACATATGGTACATCATTAGTTTTTGGTGTAGAGTTCAGTGATTCACTAGTTGCATATAATACCCAGTGCTCATCAGGATTATTTTGTTTTGTAATACATTTATGTGTTCATTAAAAGTTGAATTAAAGATTAAATCTATGCAAGTAAATAAAAATTTCCAATAAATTTGAATTAAGAGCATGAGAGCTGCTTATCTTTCCTTTTGACTGAACACTTACCATTCATGCATCTAATTTCTCTATCCTCATCTTTTCTCCAATTCTGTCTGGCCCTTCTCTTGTCTCACCTAGATTAATCATGGCAGAGATTCCCCAAACTGTTCTATCTTCTTCTACACCTGTCCTAATACATTCTCTCAACAATAGCCAGAACGGTCTTCTGAAAATGGAAACCTGATCTTGTCACTCCTTAGCATCAAAGATTTGCTGATGGCTGCAGTTAGAATCCATCTAAGCTCATTCCTGTGGTCCATAAGCTGCTTTTTGTCTAGCTTCTGCTTCTGACTCTCTCCTTGCTCCTCAGGTTCCATTCAAAAATGCCCCTTTTTCAGTTAATAAAAAGGCAAGCATTCTTACTTCATGCCACCATTGCATGTAGTCAATCAGGCCTACACTATTTTTCTTAGCTCTGTACACCTGTCACCCTAGGCCCCAGGGAGACGTCATCCTTGAGTACTCTCTCTGGTAAATTCCAGTCCCATCCCTCTGTGCTAGCCATTTTATCTCCAACAATAAGTAATATCTAGAGCACAATACATATTCTACTCAAGAAGGCCTGAAGTTAACAATTTTTACATTTGGAGTCAATTTTAAAAATAAAGAGTGCCTTCCTTTTTTTTTTTTTTTTTGACCCTGAGGAAAATTTCAATAACATATCTGTGTTTAGGGACTTCATTCTTAAAAGATCTCTTCTTCATTTGCTCCTTGATGGGATCTGAAAACCATTTTTATAATCACAATTATAGGATAATTTATTTTTCTCTCTTTAAACCAGATGCACTGAATTCCGAATTTATTCCTTCTGCTTTCTAGAACCTATTTTTCACATATGCACAGAAAGAGAACAAGAGATAGTTCGGTTGTTAGATCCTCACCGCTGCTGAGCGTGTGAATCCAATTATGCCATGCTTTGAAGCACAATAAACAGGCTGTTGTGCCACAGGCATGAGCCCTGAAACAAACAAAACATTTAAAGAATTTAACTAAAATAAGCAGACAAAAATCCAATAATTGCTACACGATTGAGTAATTTGTGCCTGTTCCATTTGAAACTTATTCTACAAAATACACGAAAATAATTATGAGACATTTTTCCTTCCATGATCTCTACTATATTGGCCAGAATTGATGGCGTGTAAGTTACAGCCTAGGAATGAAGCCAAGAGTGATATGGAAGTCCGTCTGTTTCCATGACCCTCCGTCGAGACAAGTACATGTTATCTGAAACATAAGCAGAATCACCTTTAAACCCAGTAAGTTACCACCAATTTTCAGTTTTTAAGACTTGATTTTTAAAAAGGATCTATTCTACATTTTGTAAAACTCCCACATGGCTGAAGTGTAAATTTTAGAAAAGAGACGTGGAGAGGACTTCTCTTTGCTATGAATTAGTAGGCATTTCCCCCATCACTGACTGTACTGATGATCCCTCTAAAGTATTTAAGAAAATTCAAAGAAACTGCTTTTGATTCTGATCTGTAAAAGATACCTAGTTCTTCTTGTCCATGACTCAGGTAAAGAAAGCCAGAAATTAAATTTAAAAAAAAAAAAAAAAGAAAGAAAGAAAGAAAGAAAACCAGAAATAAAGATGTATGATGCTATTTTGTTTCATTTCATAATCATGTGCTCTAACAGAATTCAAGCAATTTCAGAATTGGTTTAATTTTCCACACATACACAATAGTAACTATTGGAATGTATGATTAAATTCCAGGCCTGCAGAAACAGTAATATTGTAACACACGTAGCTTCTCTTCCCCCCTACCTCCTCGCCCAACCCTCAAAAATACACAAAACAATAGGCAAGACCTTTTACTGAAATGTTACTATCTAGTTTATTTCTCATCATTGTCAATTCCATGATGAACAGCAAGGTTTTAAATTAGAGCCATCTGTACATTTCAGTTTTTAACAAATTTCCCCCATTAACTCATTTTAACATTTTTCTAGTTGGTGATTTCTGAGTCAAGAAATAGTGATCTCTGATTACTATAATGTTATTAATATCAAATGTCACGCTAATAAGACTAAATTATTCTGCTGAGACATGTTTATCTCCACCCAGCTAACCAGTCCCAGAGCACCACCAATCAGTTGTTGAGTGTGTTATGCCAAAGTTCAGCAATAAATGCAGACCTTAACCACTCTCTGGGTGCCTGCCAGGTCTCAATTTATAAAGTATGTTTGCTCAACAGCACTTTAAATCACTGAGGACGGTAGATCACACATAGCGCGTCCACCCAGTGATCTCAAAGGACTGTACTGTGTGGCTCTCTCTTGTTGTTGTTTCTTAGGTTAAGTAAAATGTGTGAGTTAATTAAGTTCATCGATGTCAGTCAGCAAGAATTTATGATGCCTGCACAGGGTACACAGGTGTGTTCGGGGTTGGGGACAAAGGGAATAAAGTAGGCGCAGCCAGGCATTGGGGCTGCGTGCTCTTCTAAGTTCCTTGCTGTTTGCCTCTCTGTAAAACTTTACAAGACAAAGGCAGCTGGTTGAAGAATGGTGTTCACGGATGGCAGGAAATGCAGAATGACCCTTCATCAGAGATATGCTGGCGCAGCCACCGAAACAAAAAGCATAAGGACTCCATTCATAAATGTTGTCAAAGATGAATTTAGGATGAATTTTTGTTACTTGTGTGAAGGCACTGAACTTCTGAACCCATGCTAGTTCAAAGTGTCACAGAAGTGAAATAAATCAAATGAGGTGGTTCCATTTAAGAAGCAAGCACAAAACATAGACATTCCTCTAAAGGTACAATTGGAGAGGTGACCAGAATGTGAAAAGTTTGTTTGCATTTTTAAAGTGGCACTTGCCTTTATGAATCTTATTAACATTATAATGACATTTTCACTGACATCCTGAAAAATGTCTAGTTGTGCATTGCTTTCCTTTTCTGATATTAGCTCAAAGGCTGTATAAGTCAGTATCAAACATTCAGAAATCGTGTCCATTTTAATTGTTTTACAGCTTTACTGGGGAATAATGGACACACAATAAACTCTATATATTTAAAGCATTGGGTCTGATAAATTCTGACATATGTATACACTCATGAAACCATGATAATGGTTTCATGGAAATCAAGATAATGAACATCTCCATCACCAAAAAGTCTCCTCTTGCCCCTTTGTCGTCTCTTCCTTCTGCTTTCCCCCTCCCTCTAGGCAAACACGGTTCTGCTTTGTGTCACTGTAGTTTATTATACAAACATAATCATATATTATAAAATCTTTTGGTCTGACTTCTTTCACTCAGAATAATTGTTAGAAGCTTTATCTATGCTATAGTGTATATTAATAACTTCATTTTTTCTGAAAAGTATTCCACTGTAAGGATATACCCATCAATTGCATATACATTCATCTGTTGATAGATATCTGGATTGTTTTTACTTTTAGGGTATTATAAGTTAAGAGAATTCTTTTTTTCAATTACTTAAGCAAGTCATAGTTAACTTAGCTAAATAGAGGTTTTTTTTTTTCTTTATCTTCCTATACATATAGATTTTCACTGCTGCTTCTTATGTTTCAAACAGGTAGGGTGGGTTAGTGATCTGCAGTATTTTCCCCCCAGCTTGCCAATGGACAGTCCAGGTGGAGAATTACCATCTGTACCTCAGTTTGCTATTGTGAAAAGAAGACAAAATGGGTCGAGAAAGTTTTTTTTAAGGCTTTTTTAAAAATTTTTCACTATGATTTTTTCTGAATATTTCAGACATCCAACATTTTCTATTAGACCTCAAGAGCCACTTCTCTTTTACACACAATATTATTGCTATCGTGGTTTAGTTTCAGTATTGGTCAACTGTACTTCTGTTACTTACCTTCGCCCTACAATATTAATATATGTTGTTTCTATGTGCTTCAAATAAAAATATATTCTGAGGCTGGGAATCAGGGTCAGCACATAGAATTGTGCAGGGTGTGCATGCTATGACTCTGGAAACACCATTAACTTGGTCGTGTAAATTGTGCCGTGCCCTAGCCCTCCCACCCCCTATGCCCCCACTCCCACCAAATTTCTGCGGTTTACAACCTGCACAACTATACGTGGCAGCCATCTCTGGTAGAGGAGGATGACTGAACAAAAGAGACTGTGAAGAAAGAACCAGTGGAGGTAGGAAGAAAACAAGTTAGGCACCCTGTCATAGAAATTAAAGATAGTATTCTAAGAAGCCTAGAGTGTTCACTGTTATCAAGAGAAAATCGAACAAGAGTCATACCCCTTGAGATATGAACATGTCTCAAGATCACTTATCTATAAGAAACACCCATAGTCTCACATTTTCCTCCAGCTACAATTCTGTATCTCTTGACAACACGAAGTATTGAAAAGAGTTTCTCTACTCCTTGTTTCTACTCTCCTTGCTTCCCATTTGCTGCCCAACTCACTCTACTTGAATTTTCATTTCACAGCTCCCATCAAACAGATCTCATGACCAACATTTTCTTATACTATTTAACCACTCAAAAATATCCTTTTAATCAAAGTTGTCGAGAGGGACTATAGCACAGTGGTTTGGACTTTGGGTGCTAGGCTGGCTGAGTTAAGAAAAAAAAAATTTTTTTCAGTGAGAACATTTTATTTTTAAGATTATTTTTTAAAATTTATTTGAGAGAAAGAATGCATGCAAGCACAAGCAGGGGGAGTGACAGAAGGAGAGGGAGAAGCAGATTCCCCGCTGAGCAGGGGAGCCGGACGTAGGATTGGATCTTAGGACCCTGGGATCATGACCTGAGTTGAAGGCAGACACTTAACTGACTGAGCCACCCAGGTGTCCCCAAATACAAATTGTGAATCCATCACAATGATCTATGTGACCTTTGAAGAAGTGAGGGCTACCAAGGTGTTTCTGTTCTGTAAACTAGAGCCATCATGGTAGCTGCTGAGTCCCAAATGAGCTAATTTACATAAAATACTTTAAGCAGTGCCTGGCACATAATAAGCTGTACAATTTGCTATTATTTTGTCCCAAATGAGCTAATTTACATAAAATACTTTAAGCAGTGCCTGGCACATAATAAGCTGTACAATTTGCTATTATTTTATATAAATATTTTTCCTTAGGATGAAACATCTCCAAATCTTGTTTTATAGACTTATTTATCCACATTATATCTTTTTGTCAGAATGTATATTTTGACATTTGAATTAAAATGCCACAAATCTGGTCCATGTCCTAACTTGTTTTGGTTTCTGGACCCTGGCAAACCGTGGACTCTTGTTAATACTAATTCAAGAGGATTTACAGAAGTACATTCATTTAAGATCTGTGTGTTTAGTAGCTTTCAAGTACAAGGCATAGAGAAGTAGTCTTTAAAATATATTGAAGG
The DNA here is from genome assembly GCF_009829155.1 of Mustela erminea. Taxonomy (NCBI): domain Eukaryota; kingdom Metazoa; phylum Chordata; class Mammalia; order Carnivora; family Mustelidae; genus Mustela; species Mustela erminea. The sequence goes on from NC_045615.1 coordinate 11,200,718, forward strand.
GTGCCTGATTGGCTCAGTTGGTTGAGCACCTGCCTTCAGCCCAAGTCATGATCTCGGGATCCTGGGATTGAGTCCTGCATTGGGCTCCCTGCTCAGTGGGGAGTCTGCTTCTCTTTCTGCCTCTGCCCCTACTCCTGTGCTCGCTATCTCTCACTCTCTTTTTCTCTCTCTCAAATAAATAAAAAATTAAATACTTCTATTGGAATGTGTCATATTAATGGAAAGACCCCTGGTGCAGGGCAGAGAGTAGACCTTCATTGGCTGAACTGCTAGATCGGTGCCTGTCATCTGACTTCAAGGGACTTTTGCCAGTATTAGAACTCCATGACCAGCTGCTGGAATTAATTTGGGTTCCTAACATCTTGCAAATTGATACCTTCATGTTAAAGGCTCTTCATGTTAAAGGACTTAACAACAACAAAACAAGGGATTGTGGCAACAAGACGGCAGTCTCCAAGGAAATGACATTTTTTTAAAAAATATTGTAAGACATTTTTATTTATATTTAAAAGGTCGAGAATAGGGTATTTATCTCTAAAACTCTCTGAAGCTTTTATCTTTAAAACTCTAGACCCAGAATGGTACAAAGTTCACTCTAGACCCAGAATGGTGCAAAGTTCACCTACAGAATCCCAAATCGACTCTCACCAAAATATAACATGTCTAATTAGTTACAGGATTGTTTATCATGACAATAGGTTTAGAAAAAAAAATCAAAAGAAGGAGAAATTCTACCCACAAAATAGAGAAATCGTTTCTACAACCACTCAGGATAATAACACCAAATAGTCACTGACTGATGAGATAATTACGAAGAAAAATTTAAATACCTGAAAATTACATATGCAATTACAGAACATACAAGGAAGTCATTTAGAAAAATATAATTTCCATTTCCACATTAGTTCTTCCATCTTTAATATCCTTCCTGCCCATATTTACAACAGATAGCTTTAATCCCTATGTCTCATAGAAGTTAAAAACTCAAAAAGATCTTGTGTAAAAAACTGAAATCTGCTTGGACAGGACAATTGTACTGGACCTCCAAACAGATTTTCTTTTAAATGGGTAGAAGCCATGTGAAACAGATTACAGAAGTGCTAAAGAAATTCAGTTTAGGAAAATAAATTGAGAGTAAGGATACCAGTCTTTGCATGATAAATGGTAGCTTAGCAGCTATGCCAAAAAGCAGGAACCAGAGCCCTTCATGTTTTCTTCACAATCCAAAAAAAAAAAACCGTGTACTCACCTTTCTGTTTTTAACTATCACTTCTCTAAGATGAGAGAAAAGGGAGAACTGGTGAGAATCTGTGTATGTTCGTGCAGAAAGCTGACCAAAGTAATGGGGACACCTCCCCATTATGTGATGTGCCACATAACAGAACACATTATCTGCTGCTGCTTTTTTTCTCTCAGTATCATGTCTGCCATTAACAAATCGTGTTTTATGTATTTATTTGAGAGAGAGAGTGAGCGCACAAGCAAACAGTGGGAGGGGCAGAGGGGGAGGGAGAAGGAGGGGAAAGAATCCCACGCAGATTCCTGGCTGAGCATGGAGCCCTCCGTGGGGCTCGATCTCACAACTTGGAGATCATGACCTGAGCTGAAATCAGGAATCAGATGCTTAACTGACTGAGACACCTAGGTGCCCCTAAATCATGTTTTAAAGTGTGACAGGATATAAAAAGTGGTCTAAACCTTCCTAAAACCACTACATCTTCTACAATAAAAATCTTTCCAGAAAGGCAATTTTGTTTGTTAATAATTAACTTTATTAATTCTTGGAAAGTGGCTTCTAATGTTCCACCAAAAGTCTCCTTCCTAGAAGTTCAGGCATTGCCTGTGCTGTGATCATAGGAAATGGAGATGAACTTCGTAGCCATTCCATGAATCTCTGTAAACTGGAGGCTAGTTGCTCAAAGTGTGGTCCAAGGACTATCACCAGAATCTTATGACCTCTCCCAGACCTCCTGAGTCAGAATTTACATCTGAACCAAATCCCTAGGTATCTAATCATCTAGGTAATCATCTATACATGTTAGTTCCAGAAGACTATTCATTGCCTAATCTGGCTAGGAAACTCTAAACATTTTTATCCATTCCTCAAAAGACCAATTCATATATATTTCATCTTTCTTATTGATTCCTTCTAGTCTGTCCCTTCTTAATCATTTTAAGCCATAAGACAGCACAATAGACACCATGAAGCATGTCGACAGTACTAAACAAGAAAGGTGGCTCGCAGGTTCTTAACAGTTGGCATTTGGCCAGTAAAGATCCAGATAATGTAGGATCACCTACTCTATGGCATACACTTAAAATAATGGCAAAATAAAAACTGCTGTTATTACTACTGCTAATTCTCATCACATTTTCCAAGTTATATACAGTTGTTTGGAATAAGTTGTAGGGAGTTGGTCAAAGGTAAAACTCATATAACCAAGATTTTATCACAATGCCTGTGACGTGACATTTCCTAAGAATGTTAGGTCTTCTTTTTACTTTTGGCCTGGAGATGATAGAAGGTGATGAGTATTTTAGCTCACCTGAAATTTCTGCTCTGTTGTGACATTCCAGTCCCACTACTGCTCTTCAGGCCATGGGAGACCCAGGGCCTTGAAATTCAGTATCCTGTTTCTGTCTAAAAAGTCTGTGCCACTCTATCCATTTGGTTCTGCCATGCTCATAAGAGATACCGGTATATAGCTCTTCATGTAGAATATTTACCTAGTTACTCTCACATCCCCCTTCTCCTTTCTGTACTTGCTCAATGTAGGTTTAAGTGGAAGCTGCCCCTTGGAGAAGTATCTTTAGCACATTCACCTCAACATTAACTTCAAGCTAATTATATCAGTTTAGATGAAACATAGCCAAGTAAGTAAGATACTGGGCTGGTATTTTAAAAATCAATGATTTTTCAAGTATTTTCTTAAGACTCTAAATGTTTTTAAGTTTTCTTACTTACTGTTTTCCATCTCAGGAAATGAGACCCGAACAGGATCTCTCACAAAATGCTCCTGAGTGGTTATCTTAGAGGCACAGAGGATGCCCCCAGGGCTCACTAGGACCTCCGCAGCTAAGTACATAGGCAGGTGGGAGAAGGATTAGCAGGCAAATTGCTTTCCTGTGACAAATACTTCTTCCTTCCCACTGTCAGAAGCAATGAACTGTGTAAGAAGCACACTTGACTCTCATGGGATGTCTTGTGCCAGGTGATGGGCATCAAACCCGACTTCAGGCTGATCTTTTGTTGTTCCTTTCAACTTTTTTTTTTTTTTAATAGTTAAGGATGACTATGTCAACATGAGCGCAGCTTTACAGACTGTGTTTATAGACAGAAACTCATAGAGAGGAATCTAGTGGTCAACAGTGCTCAGAACATCTTCTGGAGCTCCCGGCTGGCGCACACCCTTCCCTCAATACACGGTGGAATCACTCTCCATTTGACTCCTGTTTGTTAAACTTATTAATTGCATTTGATACTTGGTCTGCGTCAGTGGTCATTACTCATTAACTTCTCTGCCCAAACCAGTGTTTCAACTTAAGGTTTTACTGACAGCGTAAGAGACTGTGAGGAAAGACTGGTAGAGTAGAACAGCACTCACAGCTATTCCATTAGTGAACTGACCAGTGGGAGGGAAGTAGGAACAAATCTGAGGAAGGAAAGTTCAGAAAGCACTTTTGGAAAACACAGGGGAAGTAAGCACTAGAAATTTGGTCATTTATACCTCAGTAAAGCTGAGGGGAAAAAATACTTTGACTCTGGCAACTCCTCAGACATTTTGGTCATCTGACCTCTCCCAACAGGCTATGACTTCAAGGGTATAAAACTGTTGGTAACATTTCTGAGGAAAATGTGAAGCCAGAGAGGTTCTCACTGATATTTTTCTATTATTACAAAACTCTGAATGTTTATCAAACTCCTCTCACTGTGGGAAGAAGAGATGTTCTTGCTGATAGGATAGACTACAGGGCAATGCATCTTCATCCTCTTTGTGAGATTAAAGGACATTAATGCCAAAGCCCAGGTGGGAAGAAAGGTGGCAAAGCCTGTCCAGGTTGTCCAGAGACAAAAAAGAAACTGTATAAAGGCATCAGGTATGGAGGTCGGGCGTTATGGAGGGAGGGTACGTCCCTACATAAGGATGAAGGTACCAAATTAAACACAGTGGACAAAGATAAGCTATGCAACTATTATAAGCAGAGACACCCTGCTGGCTGGGAGGCATAGTAGGTGGAGAAGAAGTCTGGAATGCTATGATATTCATTAAATTGTAAGAGTGCCAGAAAGGTAATTTGAAACCAAAATGATCTTATTGTTGAATTTGTCTTTATTCAGTTTCATCTGCATGACTAGAGAAAGATCCACACATGGTTCCCAATGTTGACTCTGAAACAGGTAGAAGCCAATGAACACCCAGAGGTGGGTAGTGTGATAAAGCAAGCTCTTCGCCAAGAGAGCAAAGTGGACGTCTAATTGTAATCCTTAAATTGCGCTTGCCAAAGACGTGTTTTGACTTGTGCCTTTGGTAAGCTCCTCAGATGTTTTCAGAGCTTAACTCTGTGTGTCAAATGGGGCAAAAGCTTAAGATATCACTGAGGGTTAGTCATGTGGTCTTGAAATTAAAGCAGTGCCCAGAAGGCTTGAAGATAACTAGTACATTTCTCTGGTTTAATGGAGTTAGAGGAATTCAGTTTCTTTTACCTCACAGTTGGGCTAAACTCATCACGGATGGAGAGCCAAATTAACCATCTCATGGACAGAAGAGTTAGATAACCCGGTGGTTAAGACAGAAGAGGTCCTAAATCAGGTTGCTCATGTGGGAATACCAGCCAGCTTTACTGCTTCCTTGCTGTGTAAGCTTGTGCAAGATACTCAGATTCTCCTACCTGGATTTCCTTCCCTACAAAAGGGAGATTACAGAATCCACTTTGTGGGGTGGTTGTATTAAATGAGGTAAGGCACACACAATGTTTAAAATAGTAGCATGTAAACAGTAAGTGTTCAATGTGTTAAGTGTGATGACACCTTTAAATATTTTTATTGGCTAAAACGCAGTACTGCATTGCACATCTTTATTCATGCTCTGAGGCAAATAAACCTCCTTTTTTTTTTTTTTAAGCCTCCTCTTATTGTACAGAACAGAATGTCTTGAACAGAGTTCTAAATTGATTCAACCTGGAGGCTTCCAGACTTCCTGGGAATGAAAGAAGTACTTCCAGTGACAGAAGGGCAAGGGGCTCCCTGAACAGGATTCAAGCTTCTCCAATCCTTGTTAGCCCTCTAGCTTTAAGACACAGCCCATAGGATTATCTCTTGATCACCACCCCAGGTTTTTTTACATTTCTATTTTTATTAAGATATCGAATACTTCTTATTAAATCTCTAATTGTTTATGTATTTTTCTTTATAATTTTATTTCAAAATAGTGCAGATATAGCCATGGCAATTTGACTCTAGGGTTTCAGATTCCCAGAATTTAAATGTGGCTCTCTCTTAGGCCAAATATCTAAGTCTTGCCCATGCTCTCACCTTTTACCACATCCTCAGAATTGAAATCTTATCATTTATAAGTAGATATTACATTAGGAAAAATAACCAATTTACCCTGAAAAACTTGTAGGATTGGTTCTATAATAACTTTAGGGATGTTATTTTGTCTTTAAGCAACCCTGAAACGGAAATGCTCATTTGTTTTTTGAGAACTTCCCAAGAAGGAAATTTCTAAGCCTCCCTTGATGGCAGTTTAAAGAGACTTAAGGACCATCTGACAATGACACCCAGAGGAAGGAGAAAGAACAATGCTGAGAAGCAGATCTCTGGTGTTGTCACAGGTGTCTCCACACCTGACCCCTGAAATACAACTGGAGCTGGGAGGTGGGGCACAGTGGGAGAGGCGGGGAACACCTGTTTTGAGCACCTGTTTTGAAATTACCACATGACTGAAACCAGATAATGTAAGGAAGTGTCCGTACTTTGGGACAAGCAGAGTTTAGACCACTCGCTGTCAATACTGGTCAGACTTCTGAAACTTTAAATGAAATTATCTTGCTGATTCCTGAGTTGATAATAAACGTACTTTGAATATCTACTTCTGTGATCCAAATTATCAGTAGGAAGTTATTATTAATGAAGATTTATTTTTGTGGCCCAAATTACCAATAGGAAATTGTTAAGAATGTCATACTTGTCCTTACCTGCTAAAGAGGACATATTGATAATGATGCCGCCTTCACCTCCATTTTGCTTACTCATGTAATCCAAGCCAAGGTACGTTCCGCTAATAACAGAAACCTAATCCAGAGACATAAACGGGAAAAGTAACATAGCCATTATACTTTATTATATATCACAGACTGAAGTTTTTATGGTGATTGTAGACATTCAGGGAGATTTCTGCAAATACTATCTCTGAAAGGCTTTCAAGCGGCTATTTGCTTTCTTTTTTAAAGCGAGTCATTGTGTAGCTTTTCTTTTGTTTGCCTACAGTTGCCGAGCTTCTCACATCTCCCCAAAAGTTCACTTAGTTGCCCAATCTGAGACTTTATGAAAAAAATTGTATTTCCTTAGTGCTTTGTCACTTGACCTCAAATCTCAGAGCCTTAGAGAACTGTATATGCAATATTCTTTTTCTTCTCTAAATATTGGGCACAAAATTTATTTACCCTACTTAGCATATCATTCCCAGATCCAGGTCTTTCACACACATACATCTACTCTGTTTAATTCTCTTGGATTTGGGGATACATAATAGTGGAAACCCTTGATTTCCTACACCGTTTTCATGCCATTTAAAAAAAATTTTTCTAATAAAAAGTCTATTTGGCATTTGTATCTACTTCTTTCCCATGTAACACAGAGGAAGGTGATCTCCCCAGGTTTAGGGTGGGCACTGATTAATTTCATTCAGTTGCAGAAATTCCATTCTCTTTGCTAGTGACTGGCTTAAGGGCCCACAGGTGACCCATTTCTAGCCAGTGAGACCTGAGGCGCAGTCAGCAGGAGGAGGTCCAGGTCAAGAAAGGGCAGTGCGAGAGAATGTTGCTGAAAAGTCCGTTGCTTTTAAGAAAACCAGAAAGATATGATTAGTCCTTTCCCACCCCTCTGTATGGGTATGATGGCTGGAATATGTAGTTACATTGCTAACATCCTTAAAATGAAAGCTCTGGGAAGAGAGGCAGACCAGAGAGATGAAAAGACATTGCATTCTGGGATCACTGCATGGCAATATTAAGCACTCCTGACTTCTGTGTTGTGTGAGATCACATAACTCTTTCACTCTGTTTCAAGACCTTGACTTGGTCAGTTGGACAAGGAATCTTCTGTAATGTCCGCCACTTAAACTTGTTCATCACTCTTGCACTGGCTTTTTGAGAGTTTACTCTGATTGGTGACTCTCCTCCCCATGTAGGCAACCTTTCTGGTTTTTTGTTTTGTTTTGTTTTGTTTTTAAGGTTTTGCTTATTTATTTGTCAGAGAGAGAGAGAGTGTGCACAAGCAGCGGGTAGTGGCAGGCAGAGGGAGGAGCTGAGCAAGGAGCCCTACGTGGGACTCATCCCAGGACTCTGGGATCATGAGTTGAGCCTAAGGCAGCAGCTTAACTGATGGAGCTCCCCAGGCTTCCCTTTGTATTCTAACGTCGGAGAATTTACCACTACAAAAACAACTTGTGGTCCAAAACTTCTACTTGAAGCTCATTTTCCATTTTAGATTTAAGAACTCTTCCTTCCAACTTGACTTTGAGAAGGTGAACATTTTCCTTTGACATCTTAATTCCTACTTTTTGCATTCTTTACAATACCGCAAAGAAAATGACATGACAGTAATGAGTCTGGAACAGAGGGCATACAGTGGTGGTTACCTTCTTTTTATTTTAAAAAGTCCCTTTGGAGTTTTCCTGACACACATTCAATCTTGCCACTCTCCCTAATACTAGTTCTAGAACAAAAAAGTAAATTGAAGATTCTATTCACTTAAACCATGTGTCAGTATGATATTAAGTAGGCTTAAGGAGAATGAGTAAAATTTCCATGAGTCCCTTTACAAAGAAAAAATACAAAACATTAAATGGTTTATATAAGAAGGAAAAAATGTCCATGGCTGAAATAACTGAAGTCAGTTAGATTCTGGTTGTTTCTGCCTAAGTCTCTAGCATGTCCGGACAGAATTTCTGTTTACGCATATTGGCGCTATGCTTTATTCTCAGGTATTTACGGCTTTGCTGACACCCTGCTTTTGTGTTTTCTAGATCTACTAGATGCAGCCAGATAAAAAATTTGGGAATACTTCAGCTTTATTTATTTTTTTTAAAAAAGGAAGATTTATTTCCAGGTCTTTGGTGGAGGAGGATAAAGGATTATTTTCCCATCCATTATCAAGTTAAGAACTGGGTAACTTTTCAAAGGAGAGTGTTCCTCTGAATACATCTACAAAACAGGGTAATGCTTTGGCTGGGGCATATGTGATATTTTTACCTCCTCTCCTACAACAATCTCTTCCTTATTATCCCAGGCAATATAATCAGGAAAATGTTAGGAAGCCACAGAATAAAATGTTTTTGTTAATATTCTAATATTCTAAATATTTTGTTAATATTCTAAATATTCTAAATAAATGTTTTGTTAATATTCTAAATACTCTTATTCCTTGGCAATATTTATATAGCACATAGATTGGGTCATTAAAATATCAAGCATCTAGGGGAAAAAAAAGTGAAAATTACAGGCTTGTTCTAGCTACAAACACAAAATAGCGGGGATCTATATAGTATTATTTTAGTCTATCATAAAGGTACTCTCAAATTTGTATTTGACCTCCAAAAAATTGGGATTTGACTCTCAAAAAGAGAAAAAGAAAATTTTATGGTTAATTTCACATAGTGTGAATAAAAATTCACTTACTGACAAAATGATCTAATTAACACATGCTTACTCAAGTTTTGATTATGAATAATTTCTAAATATAATACCAAAATTATAACTGTGCTCTATTCCAAATCTTAAATTAGTTTTTCCCACAGATTTAAGTACCCTATAAATTAAAACCACTCATAAATTTCCCTGTACTGGGAATAATTATTAAGTAACAAAGACAAATGGATAGATGGTAATAGCATATTTGTTTAACTCTAACCAGGTGTCATGTCTTCTTAATGTATATTAATATATATTAAATATATTCATGTTAATACATTATATTCATATATTCACATTAATATATTAATTATAGCATATTAATTATATTTTAATATTAACTAACCACAATTAATTAATGTTAATTAATTAAATCATGTATTATATGTACAGTGCAGTATATATTGTTTATATAATATGTAATATGCTATATATTATATATATATTTCCATAACCTATATACAAAAAACACATGTGCATGTATTCACTACTGAAATTTCCTAATATATCATTTTCCTTATCTTAGCTCCCTCCCTTCTGAGGTTCCTTTTAGTTTATTTCCGGTTCTTGTGCTACACTCTTAACTCTCATTTTAAAAATTCTGTCATCTAAATCATGAAATATTGCCTTTCAGGTTTCTTATCTTTCCTTCAGCCCAATTCTTGAGGAGTACTAATACAGGTGACCACTCTTTTTTTTTTTTTCTCTGAAATCCTTCAGCTTTTGTTTCTCTGTGTTCAGTCTTTTTTCGTTTTTTTAATGTGAGAAATATTATTGTATTCCCCTTTGCAGAGCTACTTAAAATTTAGCAAGTTTTGCCTAATCATAATAGTTCGACTAGATCTTTAAACATTATGGAGTAGGAGTAACAAAACAGAGAGCAGTTACTAATTTAATTTGTAATCAGCATCCTTGGGAGCCAAGAAACAGGAGTACATTTGACCACATTTCTCCCCATCACCTCAACTCATCCTTAGAGGCAGAGTAGGACAGAGGAACCCACTTTGTATATAAATGAAGTATATAAATTGTATATAAATTCATTGTGACAATGAAGAAAATGTAAGGAGGAGAAATATAATTTATTGAGTGATGTTATGTAGTAGCCCTGTGCTGGATACTTCATGTAAATTAGGGCTTACTTAAGCTTAACCATCCTTCCGGGTAAGGAAATTATCTTCATCCTTTTACAACTGGGAAATTGAAGACCAAAGACATGAAATAAAAGTCCATGAATTCTAAATTCAGAACTTTCATCTTGTTTTGATGGAATCTAAATGCATATTCTTATTAGTACAAATCTTTTGTCAACCCTTGTATTTCTGAAAAAAATAATCAACCACAATAAGCCATCTATTTTGTTTCGTTTTTATTTGAGTATACTAAGAGATTCAATAAATTAGTTACATACCCAAATTAGATTATAAATCCCATATGAATGGGAATGAATTTATTTAGGCTTATTAAAGATCAGAAAGTAAAGAAGTATATTACAGAATGGGCTTATCAATATTCAAAGTTAAATCTACCTCTACCCACCCAATTGCCAGAGTAACCTTTGACAGTCAAAGATTCAGTCTTCCCTGAACATTCCTAATGAGCTCTGGGTAGCTATAAATAAAGCTACTGCAGTTGGCTTCAGATTAAGGAGGAAGCACCGAATAGCCTAATGAAAACAAAAGAATGGGAAGAGGTTTAATGTATCACTTGTATGGGAAGAGCGATGAGTTCTGCTAAGTTAAGGATAAGGAAGTGGTAAGTTTGGTAAGTAGTAAAAGTAGAAGGACAAATGGTACAGCTTGGCAACACTGATGTATTAGGAAATAATCCAAACATTGTATTAAAATATGAAAATGAATATCCATGTATGTAAAATATCATAGAATGGTAGCTTATGTCTCCAGTAAATATAAATTGAACACCTACTCTGTACACAGAAGAAAAATTTTATGCCTTGAAAGAGCTTAGAGCCTACTGGCATAAATTGCACAGGTATAAAAGTAATTCTAATACAATTTTAAAATTTGTAAGCCCTATAAGCATGGTATCATTAGGGCATACAAGATTCCAGAAGAGGAAGAGATACGTAGTAAAGTCCTTTAACTAAGTGGTTACTCTGACAGAGACGGGAACATAGAGGAACAGGCAACAGAACATGCCTGGTCTCGTGGAAGGAGGCAAGTTAAACCCAGAGTCTAAAAAATATACAAACCAAACACAAATATTTGCATTATATAACACAATAATCAAATCAGAAGGATAATGATAGGTCAGACTCCAATCTAGTCTTGAACTGGGTGTTGCAGGTAGGAGAGGAAGTAACATGTTTTCAAGTTATATATAGGTAACAAAGGTTATATCTCGCTCTCTAGATGTAAGTTAAATAAATGTTCTTAGTTCCTGGAGTTAAGCTAAGGAGTGCCTTATGTCAGCAGAGTCCGAAGAAAAATAAAGGCCAGATAATTTCAATGAGGAAGAATCCAAGACAGTGAGTTGTAATCAAAGGAGTCAAATAAAATTCTCCTGGTCTTCCAGAATTTTCTATTTGCAGATATTGTAAGAATTTCTAGCCTGCAGGAAGTGTTTATTCACCCAGGACGTGTTAGAGCAAACACGCCCTCTCAGCCAGATGAAGATTGATAATTCTAATCCCATTTTCTTTGTGATAATGTCTTCATTATTTTCATGTTCTTTATATTAACTCAAATCATTGCAGTTTTCTGAGAGCTGATTTCTGTCTTTTTTTTTTTAAGATTTTATTTGTTTATTTCAAAGAACAGAGATAGCACAAGTGGGGAGGGGAGAGTGGGAGAGGGAGAAGCAAGACTCCCCATTGAGCAGGGAGCCTAATGAGGGACTCCATCCCAGGACCCCGGGGATCAGGACCTAAGCCTAAGGCAGATGCTTAGTCTTTTAACTGACAGAGCCACATAGACACCCTGACAACTGATTTCTTAAGGAAAAGACATAGTAGGTGTCCATTATGAATGCAACAAATATAGGAACTTCATAGTGTAGTGATCTTTGTCTATGAAATATCTATAGATATTACAGATGAAACTACTAAAAATACCAGCAGTGAGAAAATTGTTGTGTGATTCGTGCTTTTTCACTAGTAGAGCTTGATGCAAAGAAATTATTGTCACTTTATGTGGTTGTGGAAAGTGCCATTAAGTTTATAAAAATATATTCTTAAATATTCCTGAAGTTTTCAATTCATTTTTTTTTCCATCTGGCAACCACAGGATGCAATGAAATATGGTTCATAATAAGTCAGGGACAACTACCAAAGATTAATAAAATGTGTAATTTCCAGGGCGCTTGGGTGTGTCAATCAGTTAAGCATCTGCCTTTGGTTCAGGTCATGATTCCAGGGTCCTGCGATCCAGCTCTGAGTCGGGCTCCCTGCTCTGTGGGGAATTTGCTTCTCCTTCTCTGTCTGTACCTCCCCCCTCAACTCGTTTGCATGCATGCTCTCGCTCTCTTTCAAATAAATAAAATCTTAAAAAAAAATTAAAATATTCAATTTTCTTATCAGTAGAGAAGAATTAGAGGTATCCAGTGGAATTTAAGAAAAAAATGGAAAAAGATCAAGAGCAAAAAAAAGAGAACTTAGTAAATTCAAAATATGAACTGAAGGGACGCTTGGGTGGCTCAGTCGGTTAAGTATTCGACTCCTGATTTCAGCTCAGGTTATGATCTCACAGGTCTTGGGATTGAGCCCTACATCGCGCTCTGTACTCAACAGGAAGTCTGTTTCTCTTTCTCTCTCCCTCTCTTGCTGCCCTTCCCCCTTCTCATTCTCTTCTCTCTAAAATGAAGTCTTTAAAAGATTAATTTAAAAATAAAACATGAACAAAAGCGTAAGACATAAATCCCAATAAAGGGTGATGATGAGTATAAGTGGCTTAAATCCACAAATATAAAATGTAGATATGCTCAGATGTGACTTAAAAAACAAGAGCTCATGCTATACTGTCAGCAAGAGACAAATTTAACATGAATATTGACAGGTCAGGTCTCTAAACACACACACACATCTCCCAGAAAGACTTTGGGAGAAATCTGACACATAAATTTTAACGTTATTCTGAAAACTGATGATATCTAAGAACACTGGAGACAAATTTTAAAAAGAGCTGGAAGGAGTACCTTTCATTCTCAATTAAAGAACTTCAGGTATCTGTCAAGTATGGGGAGAAACTTTGTACCCTTATCAAAGTGGTTCAGCTTTTTTGTGAGGTACTGTAATTCTCACTACTCCCATCAAGTTATTAGAGTTAAGAAATTACTCATAGGAATGTAGATTCAAGGCAAATATTTATTGATTAAGCACTATCTTCAAGATATTGTGTTGATTACTGAGAAAGAAAGAAAGAAAAAAAAACCATAACACATCCTGTTTTTAAGGAACTAATCATGAAGTAGGGGGCCACTCCCTGTATGTTGATACACACATAGTGGTTCTTCTGTACTTGACACATGCCTGCTTTGCAAGACTTGTAGAATGACCTTAGCAAGGGCAGGGTGACCCCTACACACAGCCTAGCTCTTACAGCTTTCTTTGGCTAAGGCTTAAGTTTTACTGAACCCCAACATCTTATGTCAAATGTGTTTATAAAATGGGATAACCAATCAACTTGTGATACAGAGGATAAAACAGAAATTTTATTTTCTAATTCTACAGTTCTGTAATTTAAGAGCTAACTGATCATCAAACATTGTAGAAATTATACATAAATGCACACACACACACACACACACACACACACACAAATACCGACTTTCAGATAAAAATCCCAATAATTACAAAGTAACAGTCACTTTAATCTTGCTTTCTGTTACATTTCTGGAATTAAATTAAGACTTAGTTTTTAAACAATTTAAGTCAGGATTGGCAAACATTTTTTTGTAAGGGGCCAGATGGTAAATAGTTTAGTTAGTGCACATCATGGGGTCATTGTCACAACTATTCAACTCAGCTGTTGCAGCAAAAAGTAGCCATAGACAATACATAGATGGATGACCAGAGCTGTGCTCCAAGAAAACTACAGACACTGAAATTTGATTTCCATATATTCATGTATTTCATATGACTTTTACACTTTTTCAACAATTCAAAAATATTAAGACCCATTTTTAGCTTTAAGTTGTACAAAAACAGGTGGCAGGCTAGTTTCACCTATGAACCACAGTTTGCTCACTTCTAAGTTATGCAGTAAACTACAGGTTTTTTTTCATATTTCCTTTTAATATTTTTAAGACAGATTTATTTGCATAATTAGAAGCCTCAAATGCCTTCCCATTTGTAAAAGGAAATGCTTCTTTTCCAGCTTTCTGCAACTTCCCTTTTTCTATGTTGTAAGTCATTGTATTGATTCCATGCACGTAAGAACCTTTTCTTCTTTAGAAGCATTGTTTTATTATACAAGTTTAGACAATAAACATGGCGAAGATAGCTTACCAAATTAATCTGCACAGTTTTTTCCCAGTTTTTCTCATTATTCACACCAGCATTATTGACCAAAATGTCCAATCTCCCAAAGTAGTCTACAACTTTTCTAAAGGTATCTAAGAAAAAAAAAAAAAAGAAGACATTACAGATACAGTCTTGTCTTCCATATGTACATTTCAATCCCACCCTGTGTCTTGAAATTAATTTTCATTTATCTACTTTTGTAATAAAAAATATGCTCTTAGACTGAGACTTAATGCCTTGCTTCCCAAAGCATGGTTTGTGAGCCAACAGTATTCACAGCATTACCTAGACACCTGTTAGAAATGCATCATCTGGGGTGCCTGGGTGGCTTGGGTGGTTGAAAATCTGACCTGGGGTCAGGTCAAGTGAGGTTGAGCTCCGCTGGGGGCTCTGTGCTCAGTCGGAACTCTGTTTGAAGATTCTCTCCCTACCCCCTACACTGACTCGTGTGCACTCACAGACTCTAAAATTCTTTCCTGAAGAAATTTCCGAAGTTCTGTGGCTTAGACTATGACAAAAAAATCCTTTTTTTAATATGTGTTATATTAAACACAAGTCATCTCATGTATTCAGATCCCTTATGATCATTTCAGAGAATCTGATATCCCAGCTAGTAAAAGTGTACTTTTCATCCAGTTGATTTGGATACTGTAACTTCAATATTGACTATTCATTCTTTTCTCTTTCTCACTATTATTGCTACTTTGTATTACTCATTTGTGTAAAAACTCCATTGGACCTGGCAAAGTCTTCATAGATCCTCAGGCCAGAAGTTCATCCATTACGTTGTCCAAAATCCACATACCCAGTCCAGTCCTTGTAAATCTTCCTCAGCCATTCATACTTGGCTTTACCACTTTTGTATCAGGAAACACATTATTTCTCAAAGCAGCATTTGACAAGAGTTCTATAGATTTAAATTCTTTTGTTGGGCCTTTTACCATTGGTTCTAGCTCTACTACCTGAGACTTTAGATAACAATCATGGCTGTTCTTCCAAATACCAGAAAAGTATTCTCTGGTCTTAGGGCCCATCTATGAGTTCCTTGAAAACAGTAAATCCACACAAACTTTATTTTGATTGAACAAAATCTAGAATTATTAACAACTACCACGCATACTGAAGAGGGCATGGATTCATCAGTTCCCAAATGGATAAATTACTAGGCAAGTTAATTGCCAAAAATATTGCAAAGGCCATTATATATAGTATTGTACCATACTGGAATAGAAAACAACAAAATAAAAACTGTTTACTTTTTCATGGAATTTTTAAACTGCTTGAAATCTCAAATTGATTCCAGAAAGGATCTAAGGAAGAAAGGAAGAAAGCAGAAAGCATCTAAGGAACACTTTTTTCTTTTTTTTTTTTTTGGCATTCCACATGAAGTATGTTCTACTCTTCAAAAATCACATTCATCTTATAGGAAATTGGGTTGTTAAGTTCAGAAATCTAATTGCTTCTTTAATTTTCTTTCTCATTCTGGTCTCTATTGCATTCCTTATACTCTGCCCTTATCAATATCTAATTCATCATCTTCTTTCTGGCATACCACAGAATTTTGGGCTCAGACAGTTTACAATTCAGCTCTTGTTGACATTTAGAAGCTTGGGAGACTCTATAATTTACTTACACTCTTGACATTGTATTATTTTCTTTTCTTTTTTTTTTTTTTAAGATTTTATTTATTTATTTGCCAGAGAGAGAGGAGCAAGAGTAAGCACAGGCAGACAGAGCTGCAGGCAGAGGCAGAGGGAGAAGCAGGCTCCCTGCCAAGCACAATGTGGGACTCGATCCGAGGATGCTGGGATCATGACCTGAGCTGAAGGCAGCTGCTTAACCAACTGAGCCACCCAGGCGTCCCAACGACATTGTATTATTTTCATTTGTAATATGAACTATATCCAGATCATCTCCAAGAAACTTTCACTTCTATATTTATGTGATTTCAAAGAAGTCTCCCTTGGCCACAGCCTAAACAGTTTCAAAAGCTATAGATAGCATTAAATCCTAAAATTGTTTGATTCAAGGCCCTGTCTTCCTTAAATGCAAATAAATGCTGATGTTCAGACAACATGTGGATTTCTCATGACCAACATGCCTTCTCCTGGTCACTCATGATGTGTCTGAGTTTCCTCCTCCACAATCACTTACCTTAAGGAATGTGTTTACAGCCAGGATACTAATTTTAAATACTGGGAAGCAAAACAATTAGGGTTAAATGTCACATGTGAAACTACATAAATTCAGGCAGAAATAGCTTTCAGATGAGCTATACTGTTTTCTACTTCATCAGCATGGATGTTGGAATTTGGCGTGACTTTATCCTTGATCTAAAATATCATGCACAATCAACAAAACTTTATCCTCTGGCAAAATATATTCCACTAGCACTGTGGTTCAAGATCTCTTCTAGTTGTGCTTGTAATTCACGTTATAGGTCTTTATTAGCGTTTTCAGATCTAATTACATAAATCCTTTAAAGCAATTACCTTTAGCTAGAGGGGAACATTCCCTTCTAAGGTACCTCTTCATTTTCATCCTCATACAGAATATCCCAACGTTTCAAAGAAATTCGCATTTCAGTGTTTATTTAAGGATGGGGTGCTAGAATGACTTTTATGGAAGATTTTTGGCCCCTTGATTAATGAAGTGCCTAACAATTTAATATTTCTTTTTTTTTTCAAAGATTTTATTTATTTATTTGACAGACAGAGATCACAAGTAGACAGAGAGGCAGGCAGAGAGAGAGAGAGGAAGGGAAGCAGGCTCCCCGCTAAGCAGAGAGCCCGATGTAGGGCTCGATCCCAGAACCCTGGGATCATGACCGGAGCCAAAGGCAGAGGCTTTAACTCACTGAGCCACCCAGGTGCCCCCAATTTAGTCTTTCAAATAAACTTTGTGAAATACATATATTTTATTTTTCTACTTATTTTTCCAGAAATTTTTTTTTCATACAAATCTGTCAGGTCTCCATTTGACCAAATCTCTTTATCGTGCACACCACTATTGTCCTTGATATCTCACAAGCAGATGGTTCTATTTTAAGGGAGGAGACCAGAAACAGGAAAGCATTGAGGAGAGTCTGATAGAAACTTTTCTTCTGCAATTCTAACACTGCAGTACGGCTATTATTATTCTTAAAGTACCATATCAGAGAGAACATTTGGTTGGAAATATCTAGCACGTCTGTGATTATGATCCTTGAACTTGCATTCTAGTAGGTTTAAAAGGAAACATTGCCACATTTGGTTGTCATCGAACTTTGCATCTTCCAGCTTTCTGGGAGTTGTTTGCCACAGTTCCTTAGCCTATTTCAACTTTCCAAGTTCTATCTGCAAGTTCAATCTTTCAGTAATCACTGCAGCAGCACGGCCTTTGACTATATAAAGGAATTTTGATTACATCATGTGCTGCCAAATGACTAAAATAAAAGATTTCTCAAGCAGTCTTGGTTTTCCCCCCTTAGTTTTTATGGCTATCGGGATGTCAGTAGGAAACCTAACAGTCCAGGCTATCTATTGGAGTTCAGAAGTGGCTGCTCTCCAGGAGGCAGCCGATCTGCCTGCACCAAGGCTGGCTCCCTGGCCAGGGCTGCCTTCAGGTCGTTGCTTGTTCAAGGCGTGTTCGGTGTTGATGGATTGATTCCCCTCTCTTACCTCTCAATTGTTCCTGGTCAGCCACATCGCACTGAATGAAGAGAGTCTTCTGAGGTTCAAACTGCTCATCCAAGGCAGCTTTACATTTTACACCTGCTTCAAGGTTCCAATCGACCAGCGCTACCTATGGACGAGAGGAGAGGGAGGCATCGAGGTCATCGCAGCTAGTGAAACAGAAGAACAGTAAATAAACACCAGACGCTCCCCCCCTCTTGGACCTCAGATTCTGCAGTTAAAGTTCGGGGTCTCTCCCTAGGCACTTTGGAGGTCTGCTCGAGACCGTCAGCCTTGGCAGCTTTTGAAAGCGGCACGGTGGGCAGCCCGGGGCGCGGCCCCCTGTCTCCTGCGGGAGTCCTTTGGTTGGTGCTGGAGTCTCGGGGTGGGAGGACAAGTTTCCGCGGCCGGGCGCCACGCTTGCTTACCTTAGCGCCCTTGTGCAGGAGCGCCTCCGCAAAGGCTCTGCCGATGCCCTGCGCCGCGCCGGTCACCAGCGCCACTTTGCCGTTCACGTGCATGGTGCGGCCGGGGCTCCGGGGCGGTGGGCAAGCTCCCCGTCTCCGCGCGGCTGCAGCTTTTATGGTCCCCTGCGCGCGCGCGTGCAGCCCTGCCGGGCGCTCTCCTGCGAGTGGGCGGGGATGAAACTGTCAAGCCCGCGCCGGGGAACCCAGGGCTGTGTCACCTGGCCCTGAGCGCTCCCAGAAGCCAAACTTCGCGATCTTTGCCTTCCTGACTGGCAGCTCGGGTCAGAGCCTCCCCTTGGCCTCTGGCTGAGTGGCTGGCAGGACGCTGACAGGAAAATCAGAAAGGTTATTTCTTAAAAAAAAAAAAAAAAGCAAACAAAACAAAACAAAAACCTTCAGTGTGCAAAGACCACCCTGAGAAGAGGAGGGCAGAGGAGGGAAAGGAGGGGCTCGGGAGCTTGGTTTCCTCCTACCCTAACGTCTTCCCCTCTCTCACGCCCCCTTCCTCAAAATAAAAAATAAAATAAAATAAAATAAAAAAACAAGCAAACAGAGCAAAATCTTAGGGATGTTGCTTTTTGTCTCAATCTAAGTTTATGTCTGAACTCCCAGGTCTTGGAGACTGGAGTGTCAATTGTGTGTCATCTTGAGAGGGCTCCCCAAGGGCGGTAATCATTTACTTGCACAGGACTTCCAGAGTCGCTGTTAGCCTGGTAAACTGTTGGCTCAATGGAATGCTTATTGAATCTTACTAGCTTTGAAGGCTCAGAGTCGCCAGAATGGAAAGAGGTTCTCAGTCCTCCAGGAACTTGAGTACAAGCTGTGTATCCAAGATGGGCTGTTCTTCTGACCTAACCACTCCTTTTCTTGTTATCACCTGCAGGCTTCAATTTTAATTCCGTAAGCTTAATACCTGGTTGGCATGTATTATGAACAAAGAAACCTAAGCATTTGGGGACATGAAAGTCAGGCAAAAGGCTTAACTAACAGCAGAATGAAGCCTTTGTGTACATCTTTGCTGTTTACTGCAGATATGGTTGAAGGTGACTGGGTCAGCAGTGAAGGCGTTTCGGAGGACTGTGTGATATACGTGTTGTCAGTAAGCTGCGGAAGAAAGACTTCCAAGTTGATCTGAAACTGTGTCTTCAAAAAATGTTGAGAAGTTAAGACAGGAAAAGAGATTTACATTCTGTCATGATAATGAATAGTCACAATGTGAAGAGCACATTGAAGGATCAGATTGAAAGGGAACAGCAGAGGACAAAAAAAAAAAAAAAGGAAACAAACAAAAACCCAATACCTCTAGTGGCATGCACAAACAGAGAAAAAAGGGACGAGCTCCTCAGCAGAAAGGAACCAATCACAGAAGGAACCACTAGAAGAAGGAACAACTAGAAGAGCATTGGACCATGCTGGGGGAGCAACGTGCTGCAGTACATATGGGGAAAAATAGCTTCAAGAAGAAAGGAGTGGTTAATTATACAGACCAAGGAGCAAAAGGGAAAAACAGACGGAGGAGTGCTTTGAATTTTTCAAGAAAAGAATCAGTGTGAATAAATTTACAAAGCACAGAAACCAAATGGCTGAAATTTAAAGAGAAAATGGCTGGGGAGAAGATGGGTATTGCAGGAGTTCAAGACATTAAATGGAAAGAAATAGATTGGACGGTAGTCGGAAAGATGAGAGAAGGCAGAAGGACTGATTCAGCTTAAAAGGCAAGCAGTCTGTGAGGGGCGGAGGAACCCGAAGCTACGCAGGTGCAGGAGAGCGCCAGCTTCAGACTCACACAGGGTGGATTTGGCTCTTACCTCTGCTTCTGACCAGCAGTGTGACCTTGGGCAAGTGGCTTCAACTCTCTGTGCCTCAGACTTCTTCTTGGTAGAGTAGCAGTTTCTGTAAGAATTTGCTGAAAATTAAGTTAGGTAATACCTATAAAGCACTCTTCCAGTTTCTGGCACAAAGTCATGCAATAAATACCTGTTCTAAATAATTACTTCTGGATCAAACGTAAAATAATACATGTGAGATAGAAAAAGAAACGTGAGAATGAGTTTGTTGGTTGGTTGGTTGGGGTATTTATTTATTTATGTATGTATTTATAGTACATGGGAAGAATTGGGATCTAGGGCAGCGAGAACCTTTCAGTCCCTTTTCTCTCAGCTTCCATTGTCACCATCTTTGTTCAGACCCTTAACTTTTTCCTGTGATAGCCATAGCAGTTAACATCCTGAATTACTTTGCCCACAAATTTCCTAAATCCAATTCAGCTCCCACACTGCTCCCAGGAAACATTGTAACTGATTGATCTAGTCACATCTAGACATTCTCATTTTCAAAATCTGTGAAATATCCAAACTCTAGGGCACTGCATAGGAGGGGGCACAGCCTCGCCTTCTGTGCCCTGTGTCCTTCCTACAGCCCCTCTTTAGAGTCTAGGAAGTGAAATCAGTTAAAACGTACCCCACTCTCCAAACCTCAGACCCCTGCCATTTTCTGTCTTCTCACTTGAGGATGATTCACTTCCTAGTTTCTTTGTTTGTCTTCCAACTCAGCTATGAAAATTCTGCAGTGGAAACACCAATCTCTTTATTCTAATGATCTGACTATCTCTGTCTCTCCAGCTTCGCTTAAAGGGAGAACTGAGTCTTTTTTTCTGGATATCTCCACCACCCAGCATAGGGCCACCTGTAGTGTGTGTTTGTACATGTTGAATGAAGAAAAGTACAGATAAATAGAGATATGTGTTTGAGAGAAGATGGAAAATTTGAAATAGATGGTGAGATTCCTCCCTCTATTGTGATTACCTTTTTACAAAATTTACAAGTTAAGACTGGAAAAAATATATTGGCATGGTATTTTTTGAAGCAGAGTGTCTTGATAGTTTTTCATATTTTGTATTAAATGTATGTTTTGACTTAAAAATACTTACAGGACACTATATATGTATATTCTAAAACCAAACTAAGTCCTCCTTGCCCAGTAAACACATCCCCCCTGTGGTTTCTGATGTACATTTTTCAGCTTATGTGCTGATAACATTATTCAGTTTCATTGACACTAACTATACAGTTTTATCATCAATGTAATTTGTGTAAGTAAAAAAAATAATTCTTTGGTGAGACTAAGTTAAATCTGGGACAAACCATCATTCATGTAATTTTGTGAAACATTCCTATTTACTGTTATACTTTATTAAATAACTGAACAAAATTCTCTTTAAAAATTAAATAACAGATTAAAAGGGATGGTTCTTCTCTCAATACAATTCCAAGTATTGGGTACTGAACATTTACTCATCTCATAAAAACTAAAATCATAGCCTCAGGAATCAAACTGCCTGCCTCTGAATTCAGCTCTACTGCCTTCTAGCTGTGTGACCATGAGTAAATTACTCAACTTCTCTGAATCTCAGCTTTTACATCACTTAAATGAGGATGAAATAATATTTATTTCACAAAGTTGTTGTAAAGACTATATTGAGATAAATAAAATCAAGTGAAATGCTTGGTCCAGTGACTGGTACATAGCAAATGCTCTGAAAATGTTACTGTCACTAAACACTGCACATATGTAATTGCATTTATTATTTACAACCAAACAGTGACGCAATTATTGTGGTCATTTCACAGATGAGGAAAATAGGGTTAAGGATGCTAGGGAATTTGGCCAAGGTCACTGATTTAGAAAATGGAAGGAGGCAGTTTTGAATCAAGGTGTGATATTGAGTGGTACTTCTTCTTCTTTATAATTAAACTTTTGAGATAATTATAGCTGAGCAGTAGTTTTAGCCATGATTGAATAGTGATTTCCTTAAGAAAGGCAAGGTAAAAATAGACTTAAATTCAAGTCAGAATTCCTAATCAAATACATGTTTTCAAACACACTTGTCTCTGTTGGCTCAGTTCTGACCCGCTAAAACAAACCACTCTTAACTTGATTCTCCTTCAGCCCATGCCCGGGCTGTGCATAGACATTCCAAGATGCAACTCATTATGGGCCAAGTTAAAGATAGAGACAAATCGGTTACCTGCTAGTGATCAGCTTGTTTAATTTTGAAATGACTGCATATAAATAAATATAGCAGACTTTTTTTTTTTTAAAATAAAACCAAATAAGGCAGTTTCTACAAATGTTGGGATCTAGGATTCTTGTTCTGGATTTGCCTGCATGAACTAGAACAAAGGACTTCTCTATGCTTGAATCTATACTATGTTCTTAGTCTTTCGGGTGTTACCACATTTAGTCCTACAAGATACATAGTATTATTCTCATTTTACAGTTGAAGACACTGAGACTCATGGAAGGCAAGTGACCTGCCCAAAGTCACACTGTGCCATTTAGCTTCAAACCCAAGTCAAGTAACTCCCAGAGCCTTTGCTGTTTCTGTTCTACTCAGCTGTCTTAGGTGTATGCTCAAATGCAGTCTCTTCTTCTTTGCTAATCTTATGATCTTGGGCCAATTACGATTACTCAACCTCTGTAGTCCTGAGTTCCCTGAGCTGTGAGATGGAGAAAATTTTGATAGACCACAGAGCTCCTGACAGTGTCTGGCACATATTTGGTGACCTATGAATTATTACTATTAGAGTCTTATTCCTTAATGTTCATATTTCTTTCTGGACTTAGATATAAAGACTTCATTCAAAATGGGAAAACAGTGGTGTTAAGGGTAGAATTTCAGCTCCAGGATACAGGTACAAAGTGTTAAACTTTCATAGGGTATTAGTCTACAGGGGTTCCCATAACAAAATACCATAGTCTCTGCAACTTAAATGAGAGAAATTTGTTTTCTCACAGGTCTGGAGGCTAGAAGTCCAAGATCAAGGTGTCAGCAGGTTTGGTTCCCCCTGAAGTCTCTCTCTGGGGCTTGCAGATGGCTGCCTTCTCCCTGTGTCTTCCCCTGGTCTTCCCTCTGTGCACGAGCACCTGGTGTCTCCCTGCCTATTCAGATTCCTCTTCAGACAAGGATACAAGTCAGATTGTATTAGGGACACCCCTAAAGGCCTCCTTTAATGTAAGCACATATTTAAAGGCCCTATCTCCAAACCCCGTCATGTTTGGAGGTACTGGGGGCTTCACCAGATGCCTTTAGGAGGCAGGTGGTGACACAATTCAGCCCACAACAGACGGGGTTTCTGGTTTGGAAATGGAAGTCTACTTATTGACTAAACTCTGTTGGCGGGGCGGGGTGGGGGGCGCTCCTGGGTGGCTCCGTTGTAAAACGTCTGCCTTCGGCTCAAGTTATGATCTCAGGGTCCTGGGATCGAGTACTACATCAGGCTCCCAGCTCAGTGGGAAGCCTGCTTCTCCCTCTCCCACTCCCCTTGCTGTGTTCCCCCTCTCTCTCTCTGTTAAAGAAATAAATAAAATCTATTGGAGAGCCCAATAGATGTAGTAAGGATTGAGCCTGTTTTGTAGCTTGTGATCACCAAAGCATCCCACATTCCTGTGACTGGAAAGAACTAGGAGGCCAGAGACCTGGGAGTCTCTGGGAGGAGATTGGTCAAGATGACACCCGTGTCGGTAAACTGGGCCAAGGAGGGAGAGAGAAAGAAATTCCTCTCTTGCCAGTGATCTGAGGATTGAGAGAAATGAATCTGAATAATTGCTGTACCCAGTACCAGCTGGAATCAGTTGTAAACCACAGCTCAGAGTTAACTTCCACTTACTATGCTATGCTTAGACAGTTTGTATGATTTACTCAACAAATGTGTCCTAGGCACCAAAGATATGTCCTGCACTAGGACACAAGGACATGTTGTCAATAAAACACATGTTCCTACCCTCCACGGAGCTTGTAACCTAACCTGGCTGGGGAGGCAGACACTCATCGGGACACAGGCAGGTGTATGGGAGGAGGGGGTCAGAGAAGCTTAACCTACAAGGTGCGACTGGGGAGAGGCAAGTCTTCCAGAGAAAGTGCTAGTTCTCCTGAAACCACTCCTTCTCCGAGAGCAGGAGAAAGTGTAGATCTGAAGATTCTAGAACCTCGAAGGAAGGGGAGGTCTAGGTATTCAAACAGTCAGGAGAAAGATAAGAGTTTGGAATGATGGCGGGTGTGCGAAAGATGCGGCTGAAGAAAAACGCAAGAGTCAGACCATGGAGAACCTTTGAAGCCATGAAATCAGCTTCAGATTTCACTCTCAGATGATAGCAAGTCACTGGATGGCTTTAAAAACCTGAGAGACCTCTCAGATTTGGGTGTTTGAAAGATTATCTTAGGCTGTGCTTGGAGAATGAGCTGTAGTCAGGAGCAAGAGGAGCAGATCAACCGTATTGATCCTGCTTTACTGTTAACAGAATTTAGGGGTTTGGGAAGAACAGTGGAATTAGCGCACCGTTAAGACTCCAATACGATGCCGACCACAAAAATCAACCTGACAGGACAGAATCAAGTGGAAGAATGTCAGTGAAACCTCTGGGGACAGTCACCCATTCACATTTCCATTGGACTGTTTTCTATTTTGAGTTGGCTGTAGTCTGTATAACAATGAAAAAAATGTTGTATATAATTCTGGATGTCAGGGCTTGTACATTTGGATCTTAAATTTGTGGAAGGAAATTTTTTTGTATTTGGCTGAGCTGTGCCCCATGTTGGAGGGTATTTATTCTTGCTGAATTTTGGGGTAGTATTCTAGAAAATCTTTTAGGACTGGCCCTTTGGCAATTTAACAATCTTGGTCAGAGAAGAGTAATCACATTTCACAGTACGATGAGGAGAATGAAATTCAAGTTTCCCACATGTAAGGGATTCCTTATCATTTTTAGATCTTCCTAAACAGAGGGGAGAGAACAACTTCTATTTTTGTGGTTGTATAATAGGAGGTCTTATTAGACATGGAGACTTCTGAAAAGTACCCGCACAACTGACCTAAGTCTCAATACCCTCAAATACACAGCCAGAGTCCTCTGTGGAGGGAAGATTTGGAGTCTAGAATATGCGCATGTTGCGATGTGCCTTTAGCCATGAGAATTTTTTCAGGAGATGCCACCACAGGTCCTGGTCTTCAGTATCTGGTAACAATATGGGGCACATTTCAGAAGCTCATTGCTTAAACATTTTTTAATAAGTGATTTCCTATGTTTTGTAAATTCTTAGAGATTTTAAGTAGTAAACCTAAGAGACTTCATAGAGTAAGGTGAACACACAATCAGTGAATCCATTTTGGGTACCGAGGGATAGATATATCATAGAAATCTAGCCTTGGAAACTTGTAGGATTTGTGACTTGGAAGTCAAACAAATTTGACCTCATGTGAGCTGATGTGAATAAGCTGCGTACACATTTGCAATCAAATGCTCAGTGTTCTCATCTGTAACATCATGGCTTTGGTAAAGTGGAGACCATAGGCTGCAGTGGTTCACATCTGCCCATCCCACTTACCACATGCTCTCTGCTCTTAAACTATTGCTAAAGAGTAGTATTACTTTATAACAACGTAATTAAAATCACTAGAAAGAAAACAATATGGAGGCTAGATATAACACTTACTGGTACTATGAAATTTACAATATAGGTCTCTGCTATACTGTATCTAATAACACAAACTACAACAAATCATATATGTTAGGTTGTAGAATTCAAACTGGCCATCTTTATGTCAGAAGCCTACAAATATCTATCTATCTATTTATTTATTTATTTATCTATTTGCTTCAACTCTCCCTTTCATTTTCATTTGAGATTGGAAGCATCATAGTGCAGAACTTGTCAGACACCAAGGGATTTTTGAATAATAAATAGGAGACACATTTGTTTCAAATGGGGACAAATACATTAACTTTTAGGTTGAAAAAATATTATACTCAAGTTATGTAACTCAGTAACTCAAGTTATTGTCATATCCTGGGGCTGTCTTATGTTTATGAACTGACCTCATCAAGATAATCTAAAATGAACAAGTAGCAATAGTGAAGTGCCTTTACAATTTACTGAGTACATTTCATGAACATTTTCTAGGTGATCAGGGAACATGCTAGAACTTCTGGAGCTATAGCTGATTAAAGAAGCCTTTCACATTTCATCTGCTCCATGTCTCACAAAAGACCACAAATAATAAAGGAAGTCAGGACAAGTGTATATTCTTCCAGATACTCCTTTTAAAAAATGTTATAGTTTGTTTCATTTTGGTTTAAAATGTATTTGGATATATCTAGAGAACTCAAACTATCAGGCTTTTTAATTGAATCCTGACACTGAAGTTGTCTTTTCAAGATTTTTACTTCTGTATCAATATGCCAGCTTGTTTGCACTCTGCTTTGGAATTTAGTTTTTCTAATTGCTGTCAACCTTTGAACCTACAAGGTGAGATCTCATATTACACTGTGTAAACGACAGTACAAGCTAACTACAGAAAAATTTCCTACTGGTAGGCCCTGTGGGTTTCAACTATAACTATGCAGTAACCTAAATATCCTGTGAAATTAGGGTAAGAGTCTGGCTTAGAAAGAAGAGTATGGAAGTGAGGACAGAGACAGAGACAAAGACTGAGGAAGAAAGGAAGAAAGGAAGGAAGGAAGGAAGGAAGGAATGAGGAAGGAAGGGAGGGAAACATTAGCACAGAGCTGCCTGAATGGGTGTCTAAGCTCCTTGCTTGGGAAGCAAGTCCTCTCTGCTCTGAAGCACCGTGACTGTCTGGGAAGGCAGCTCTCAGTAACAAGAGCAATACGAATGACTGGTTTAACAGTCAGATAAGACCAGATGTCTTCCCAGTGACTCACTGTGAAGAAAAATTCAGTTTTTGTGCAGTTTCACTGTGTGAAGACAATAGCACTATTAGTAAACTTCTTTGAGAAGATTGAACACTTTGGAAACTTGCCTGATCTGGGTTTTGGGGGCAGTCCAGACTTGAAGAAAGGAAGGGAAATGATCTGTCCTTTCCCTATATTTCTCATCTGTTTAGCTCACTATCTCTCATCTTCCTTAGGTATACTGGAATCGTAGCTCACAAATTCAGTTTCTCCTTCTAGATTTCTACTCAATGTTCTGGGAAAATTTAGGCAAAATATGTATTTCCTCACTTTACATACAGGTGGCTTTTATTTTTCTCCTTCTAAAACAAAACAAAAAAAATGCTTCTGCAACATGCTACTTGAGTAATTTATAGGGATTTTGTATGAGTTAATAAGGTAATAGATCATAGTAGGTGAGTATACTTATTCCAAAGAATGCACCACTATGTCTAGTTGATATTGCATTGATTTTGGGGGAGTAAATACTTTATTAATTTCTACTAGAGAGAAAGGTCTTTGTGTCTTATTTTTGTAGTTAAAATGATGTAATAATTCTCTCTGAGAGCTAGGAATCAATTTAGTGAAATGGGACTGGAGAATAATTTATTCTTTGCTACCACACATGTTAATTATTTATCATAAAATGGAGCGGGCCAAGAGATAATCTCGGACCTTTGCTTTGGAAGAAGTCTTTGCTGTATATTATATGTTCCAATTCTTTTATGTTCTATATGAATAGATTAAAACAGTAAGGTAAGTGTCTTTTCTTCGGTGGCACAGCTTTCACTGGTTGGGTCATATCTGAAAGCCTGATCAACTGTTCCAGCAAGTACATTTTGTATTACATAGGTATCTTGCTGAAGAAGACAATTATAGGATTTACAGGTACTGAACATTACCGAAAACCTTACAGTAGAATAAAAGGAATCTGTTACAGTGTTTAGGGTTACAGTGGCTTGTTTTGGTTAAATAGATGTGCATTGTTTTCCTGGAGTGTGTTTCCAAAATAGTGATGATGATGATGATGATGATGATGATGATGATGATAGTTAACATGCATTAAGTTAATAAATTAATTAACTTTTCTCACTAATGGCATTATATTTAGACATTGACGCACATTGTATCATTTATTCCTTAAAATGGTTTGGTGAGGTTGGAGCCTGTTATTTTTTTCTGATTTACAGAAGAGGAAAGTGAGACTTAGAGATGTTTAGTAAATTGTATGACTTGACACCATTAGAAATGGCATAGCTGGGGCACCTGGATGGCTCAGATGGATGGCGGTCTGCCTTTGACTCAGGGATCAAGCCCCACTTTGGGCTTCCAGCCTAGTGGGGAGTCTGCTTTTCCCTCTCTCTGCACCCCCCCACTTGTGCTCTCTCTGTCTCTCTCTCTCTCAAATGAATAAATAAAATCTTTAAAAAAAATGTTGTAGCTAACCCATGTGACACCACCCCGTGACTTGGCACTTATTGTTCTGATATACATTTGAAAGTCTGCCAATTTCATGATCATTTATATACTACCATTTTTTTTCTGACTTGTATTGAAATGAATGACATTTCTAGCAGACAGTGTTGACAATATTTTAGGCAAATTTTAGAATTGTAGAGCAGGACTAAGGTACTGGACATTGGGTTAAATATATATATATATATACATATATATATATATATATTTAGGTGGTGCTGAGTAGCAAGATCCTTCTGAACTGAATTCTAGAAAGAAGAGTGGTAAGCGAAGTCTTCCGAAGTGGAAAGAGCAGTAAACACGTATCCCCCCTTACCACTTACCAGCTGTTCAACCAGAGGCAAAGTTACTTAATCTTTCTCACATCAGTGAAATAAAATCTGAGATGAGGATATAGTCTTTCTAACGATATCAATAGGAAAGTCAAGTGATAAGATATATCTTAGCACAGCACAAGGAAGATCATTAAATGTTAATTGATCCCAGGGAGTTCCTGGCAAAGTTCGAACACATTTCAAGGGACTGTATTTTAGCAAAACATTTAGAGGAAGGGGGAAGTGATTAGATAAAATGAAAACCCAGATACTTTGAAATGGCTTCCTGGTAATTCTTAAATGAAAACAGGAGGAGAAAGAATTAAGAAATGTAGGGGAGTTGTGAATAATGAGTAAAATGAAATTTAAATTTAACCATAAATAGGTGAACATGTTCTTAATTGTTACTATGAACCAGTGAGATGGCAGAAATAGGTTGAGAGCAGGGACAGGGGAGTACAAAGCATATGTGCCATCGCAATTCCAAGACTCTAAAAGAGAAATTATTTGAGCCAAGAAAGAAGGAAAAAGAGAGGTATGACATTACTTATATGGTGCATACTGAATCCAGTTTGTATGAATAAAAGGGTATATTCAAGCCCATTTAACTTAAAGTTACTGCTGCCACTTCCAGTCAAAGTCTGGTGCTGAATTTCGAAGGGATTTTTAAAAATGAAAAAATGAGTCTTGACTTTAAACAGTTTATTACCCAGTGGATGTGAGTTGAGCAGGTGGACAGCACTTGGCACGCAGGGAAGGCTCCAGAGTGACGAGGCTGGTATATTTTGTCTCTTTTCAACAGAAAGAGCAAAGCGTGTCAGTTTGGAGTTTCTGAAGGTAGATGAAATGCAAAGAGGGAAGTATAACTGTGCTAAATTCTAATCCAAAAGGAAGAACCGATTTGTATCCTGAGATTTGATAATAAATTCAGCATCTTGGTGTTTATATTGGCCAAAGGAAGAAATGCTGGAATTGGTCTTTCAAAAGCCAGATTATGGAAAATGGAGAAAACATGAGAGAGATACCATGACTAGGGTTCAATATAAAGAAATATTGTTTGCATTGTTCATGAGGCTTGCAATAATCAAGTTCTGATTTACAACCCACAGTGATCGCTGTTAGAGGCATGGATTTGGAAGGTGTTCTAAGACAGGTGACGGGGAAAGTGTTAGCTCTGTATTCAACAGCTTATTTAATATTGACTCTGTGCATGGGTCTGTGATAAGCCCTTGGGTGACAGTTTACTCCTTTCTTCACGGAGCTCACCTTTCATTTGAAGGAGACGGAAAAAAATTATTACAGGAGTGATGAGGGGTACAAAAAACAATAAAACATTACTGGGATAGAGTGACATGGGGGATTGGGGGAGGGGAGCTGAAGGATCCCTTGGGGTCTAATGGTGATCAGAGCCCTCTGAGGAGTCAGTGACCTGGGAGCTGAGAGGAGAACAAGAAAGGTCAGCTCTATGATGATTGGTCGAAGAATGAAAAGAAAGCATAAGATTTGAAGAAGAAAATTAAGATCAAAGCTTTCTTTTTTTTTTTTAAAGATTTTATTTATTTATTTGACAGACAGAGATCACAAGTAGGCACAGAAGCAGGCAGAGAGAGAGGTAGAAGCAGGCTCCCCACTGAGCAAGAGAGCCGGATGCGGGGCTCGATCCCAGGACTCTGGGATCATGACCTGAGCCGAAGGCAGTGGCTTAACCCACTGAGCCACCCAGGCGCCCCAAGATCAAAGCTTTCTAATGGACTGAGATTTTAAAATCACGGTTGAAGTAATAAAAATGCTTTATAAAATATGTGAAACAAGGGGTACTCGTGTGGCTTGGTTGGTTTAAGCGTCCTATTCTTGATTTGAGCTCAGGGAATGATCTCAGGGTTGTGAGATCAAACCCGTTGTTGGGCTCTGTTTAGGGCTCTGCACTGAGCATGGAGGCTACTTGAGATTCTCTCTCTCCCTCTCTCTCTGCCCTTTCTCTCTCTCAGGTACATGATCCAGGGTCCTGGGATGGAGCCTCAAGTAGGGCTCCCATCTCAGTGGAGAGCCTGCTTCTCCCTCTCCCTATGCAGTTTTGTTGTATTCTTCTTTACCTGGGAGAACACTATTTGAATTAGAAAGAACAAAGCAAACATGGTCTGTAGATCACAAGAGACTTCGAAGATTGAAAACTATCACCTGAGTACTTTTAACATGAGTCAATGATTTATCCAAATACTGACGTTCTTCAGTGTCTAAGCATTTTTTTTTTCATGATTGAAGACCAGCCATGAACAAATGAGGAGGAGTACGTGACAGATGCCAGAAGACCAGAAATGCACAAATGGCTATATTTCCAGTGAAGGTGAGAATTGGGGGAGTGCAACTGGGGAAGGGGTTAGTCTAGATAAATTCCAGAAGTTGTGCTGGGATGACTCTGACATCTATCTGCAGCATAATTTTATGTTTGAATATGGACCAATTATTTGAGGGCTCTTAAAGAGGCAAGATGATTACTACTAGGAGCCAGCCCAGGTTCAGTTAGGATTTCTCATGCCAGACTAACCTATGGATTTCCCAGGCTAAAAAGGCAAGTAGTAAAATAATTCTAGATTTGAGAAAGGCATATGAGGAAGAAGTCTGGTTTAATAACTTGCTTTCTCAAGTTAACATTTTACAAATTCCGTTCCATTTCAAAAAGCACACAACTACCTTAGAAGGGGCAAATGTATTTGTTGATAATTAAATGCCATTTTTCATTATTAATAATTCTCTCTCAACCCCCCCCCCCCTTTTAAAGAAATTTGCATTCCAAGTAAAATGCATAAGATAAATGACAAGGTGTTTTTAGTAAACAAAATATCCATCTTTGTTTTTTAATAAACTAACTAATTCTAAATTTGCCTTTGGATATTGTAAGGTAGGTTAAATCTATTCATAATGAATATATGATTATATTTACATCTGGTAAAACAGTATGTGACCTAAATCCTGAGTTTATTCATTCTTTGAAGGTGGAGTTAAATAGTATATACTTCAGTCTTCAGTCTATTATAAATAAAACTATGTACAGAGGTGTAATCTTCCAATTGTGTTAGTGAGCTATAATATTATATGTGTGATTTATGAGTGAATTCACTTGGTAAGATTTTAAAATTATTTTTTAGTTTGAAGTAACTTCAAATTTCGAGAAATGTCCAAAAAAAAAGTACGAGGATCTTTTTTTCATAGACCCATTTGAGAGTTGTCAATGTGATGCCCTGTCAGCCCATATTTCTCGCCAGTAAACATTCTCCTACCTAAGTACAGTATAACCATCATGTTTGAAATCTAACAGGACTAAGGGATATTGGATCAGTTTCAGAATAATGCCAGCAAATGCTTCCTGTTGTTCCATGTTATAAATGCTGTATTGTCCTTATTGTTGTTATTCTTATCAATTTAGTTTTATACATGTTTTGGTACATGTAAATTGGTAATTTATTTTTTGATGTTTTCATAAACATGTATTTCAGATGTCTTTCTGTTCTATTAAATTCGTGTGGTCTCCAAAAAGGATATAATAACTGAATATTGATTGAATTATACTGTCATTGACAAAATGGCACCTGTTCATGACTTTGCTAACAATATGAAACAAATCATTCACACTTAAACATGTAAATAAATCAGTTTCAAATGTATTTACATAATGATGTGATCCATAATAAAATATTCATATATTATTCATTTTATCATTTTTGTCTGTAGCAAGTAGAGTTATTTATAAGATTTGTAAAACTTGGCACATGAACTAGAATGCATTTGCTATCCTATCAGCAACATTATTTTGAAAGACAAAATATTTTTTAAAAAATACAGCAATATTTATTTTTATTTGCTAATATCTTATTGTCAGACATTTAGATTACTTGAATTTTTACTCTGTTTTTACTTCTTAAGTTATTTCCTTAGGTTAAATTCCTAAAAGTAAAATTTCTACATTAAGAGGATACGCCAGATTAATGTCCCAAAAATGATGGATACTCCCACCAACCAGTATGAGACGGACCATTTTCCTGCTAACTAACACTATTATACTTTTAAACCTTTGCCAATGTGGACAAAAAAAAATTAAACCATTGTTTTTATTTGAATTTGTAGATCTTTATTGCTAGTGAGATTAAATATTTTTCATTTTTTTAAAAATAATTTTTAGTTTTTATTTTTTTTAGTCTGTGAATTGTTTACTCATTCACATTATCCAATTTTTATGGTATGTTATTTTTTAAGATTTATTTATTTGAGAGAGAAGGAGGGAGCACATGAGCAGGGGGAGGGAGAGAAAATCTCAAGCAGACTCCTCACTGAGTGTGGAGCCAGATGTGGGGATCATGACCCAAAGCTGAAATCAAGAGTTGGACACTGAACCTACCATGCCACCAAGGTGCACCCAATTTTTGGTCATATTTTAAATAGTTTCTTTTGTGTGACAGTTACTAATGTTACGAAATTACATTTTAGAAATACAATCTGAAGAGGTTATGCATTAATTAATATGATATCTGGGATTCTAGGTAGAATAATCCAGTAATGTGGTGGGGACAGATACAATGAGAGTGATCATGAGCTGACAGAGAATGTGGGAAAACTGAGGAAGACTTCAGGGATTTTCGCAGGGCATCCCTCTCCATTCATAAGTACATACAGAATATCCAATCCAGAAAGTGGATATGTTCGTATATCAATGATTTTGTATGTCACAAGGAATGGATTTAAAAGGATAAAAAGAAACTTTTGGTTTCAAGGGCTTAAGCATGTATCAAAACATCAATCTGTATGCTTTAAATATGTAGCTTTAGGGGTGCCTGGGTGGCTCAGTGGGTTAAGCATCTGCTTTCAGCTCAGGTCATGATCCCGGGTCTTGGGATCAAGTCCCACATCAGGCTCCCTGCTCAGTGAGAAGTCTGCTTCTTCCTCTTCCTCTTCCTCTTCTGCTCCCATGCTTGTGTTCTCTCTCTCTCTGTGTCTGTTTCAAATAAATGAATAAAATCTTAAAAATTAAAAAAAAAATTAAATATGCAGTTTCATTTGTTATAGCCCCAGAGTGGAAAGAGTCCAAATGTCCATTAATTACAAATAAATGGATAAACAGATATTATATCCACCCCTACAATGGGACACTATTCAGCAATAAAAATAATGAACTGTGACATTTAGGAATCTGAAAGTAATTATGTAGCATGAAGGAAACCAGAATAAAACAAAAAGCAAACACTTTGTGGCTCTCATCATATAAAATTCTAGAAAATATAAACTAATTTATTGTCAAGGAAAGTAAATCAGTCATTGTCCAAAGGGCTGATAAGGGCAGGGTGAGGTGATAAGAAAATACTTGGTAAATATAAGGGTGTTGGGTATGTTCATTAACATGATTATGATGGTTTCATGGGTTCATATGTATGTCACAGGTAATCCAATTGCACACATATGTGAGTTTATGGCATGTGAGGTATACCTCAACAAAACTTAAAAAAAAACTTTCCGTGAAGGTTTAGATCTCTTATATTTCACATATGAGTGAAACCACATGATAATTGTCTTGCTCTAAGGGGAAGGGAGGGAAAACTCAATGGGAAGAGGTCAGAGAGGGAAAGGAGCCATGAGAGACTCTTGACTCTGGGAAACAGAGAGTTACAGAGGGGAGGTGAGTGAGGGGACGGGGTAATTGGGTGACGAATATTAAGGAGGGCATATGATGTGATGAGCACTGGATGTTATAGGCAACTAATGAATCACTGAACGCTACATCAAAAACTCATGATGTACTCTGTATGTTGGCTAACTGCATTAAAAAAAAAAAGTTCTCTTTTTTTTTCCCCCCAGATACCAACTCTATTTAATCATCTTTCTCTTCATGCTTTGGGAAGGACAGCCCTCTTTTTGTGGCAAGTAATATTGGCAAGAAATAAAAATTGTTTCTATAAGTCAACAAAAATTCTAGTTGAGTGAGAAAAGTCACATTTCTGGACTATGGGATTCCCCTTTTTTCTATTTTCCTTTGCTTTCCTGACTGGACATGTGGTGAACAATCCAGAGGTCACAGGAGCAAACAAACCCTTATTTATTTGGACAACTCCCTCAACTCCAGGAAACACACCAGAATGAAGTGGACACACTCATCTCATATAGCTGTAGTCACTAGAACTAGGCATTCCAGAACCATATTCTTTCTAGTGTGGTACAGTCTTCTCCAGACCCTATTAGTTACACACACTGTTTCAGTATGGTCCCTGTAGTCTTATGGCAAGTGCCACCAGCAAATGGAATTCTGGACATCAGGGGACATGCTTTCTTTGAAGTACCTGGGGAAGAGCTGGGTGTTATGTGATGTGATGTGAAGGGAACAGATTTTTCTTTTTCACAACCTCCCCTTCCTCCAGGTGATCTCCGGACCTGCCCCCCACCCCCCCGAAAAAAATTCCCTGGATCCAGGCCACAAAAGAGGACCACAAACTCTTTCTAGCTGGCCTTTGTCAGCTATGCAAATTAAGTCAAAATTGAAAGAACTAAGAGGTTTTGCAAGTTGCCAGTATTATCCATACTGAGTCTTCTTGCCCAAAATTGTGTCAAGACTATGCCTTAACCAGTCAAAGAGAAGAGAAGGAGGCCCCCTAAGGGCTCAGACAATTCATGGTTTTCTCCAGGCATGGGAGAGAGAGAGAAGAAACATCTGCCTTCCCTTACTACACTGGGGTGACTAAAATACACGGTGGGGACCTGCTAGGTAGTAAACGTTGAATGACATTTGCCATAGAAACTGACATTAATCTGGCATGTGCCCTGGCCTGGGCAGGTTAGAAAGTATGGTGCAGCTCATTAGATCTTCCCCCATTCCTAGAATTTACGGGGACTCTCCCATGTGTATGTGCAGATATATGGGATTCAATTCAGGAAGATGGCTCTCTCACAGAGGCTCTCCTCCTGTGTTTTTACACTAAACGTGAAAGCTCTTCTCCAGTGTGAACTCAGATGTCAAATGACATCAAATTTATGGTTAAAGAATTTCCCATATTCAGTGCAGGCATAAAGTCTTTCTCAAATATGAACTCTGCAGCATCAAATGAGGCCACAGTTTGCCCAGAGGATTTCATATATTTTTTTAAAGATTTTATTTATTTATTTGACAGACAGAGATCACAAGTAGGCACAGAAGCAGGCAGAGAGAGAGGAGGAAGCAGGCTCCCCGCTGAGCAGAGAACCTGATGCGGGGCTCGATCCCAGGACCCTGAGGTCATGACCTGAGCTGAAGGCAGAGGCTTTAACCCACTGAGCCACCCAGGCGCCCCAGGATTTCATATTTTTAACACATTCATCAGGCCTCACTCCAAGGGACTCTCTGGTGATTGCCCGGGATGGAACCGAAGCTAAAAGATTCCCCGCATTCACTGTAGTAGGAAGCCCTGGCTCAGGGGGTTGCATAATGTTGGAGCTTTAGCTAAAGAATTTCCTACACTCATGAGGACTTCTCTGTTGTGAATTCATGGATGTTAAACAAGCCTGTAGTTGTAGCCAAAAACTTTCCCCAGTTTACTGCACTTGTCATGACTTCTTCCATCATGAAAGGCCTCCTCACAATTGGGGCTTCTGGGTGGCATCTTTCCAGTTGGGAGCAGCTGGCACTACAGAAAGCTGGTGTTGTCAAGAAGGCCTTCCCATAGGTGAACGGCAGCCCTTCCCAAGGGAAGACCTGTCCACATCCTGTCTTCACTGTGCTCCTTCTGGTGCTGGTGAAGCTGTGGGTTGAGCCAGAATTGTTTTCCACAGCTTCACAAGTGCTCAGCCATGGCACAAAATGTGTCTCACCACCTGGACCCACATCTCACAGAGATGAGCCTTCGGGAAGGATGGACCTAGCTGTGTCATTCTGCCCTGTGACATTGTTCTTCTGAAACACTCTATACTGAAGGTGTCCCCTTATCCTCTGGTCCACACCAGCCATCTAGGAAGGCTCTGTGTGCAAAATTCTCTGGCATCACATGGTACTGCCATCTCAGATCCTTCTCAAGGAAACCCTATTCCTCTTGGGAGATGTCACTCAAGGTCAGCCACACTCTTAAGACAGTCACACAGAGGCAGTTTCTGCTATGGGATTCCATGGATACAGCAGGCTGGTAGCCGTGCTAACCAAGGAGGAGACCCTGGAATGAGAACCTCTGTCCCCAGCTGGCCCAAGTGTGGTCACCACAGAGGGAAGAGGCAAAAGACCCAGAACAGTGAACACAATTTTGAAGAACAAAACTGAAGGACTGACATTATCCAACTTCAAAGTTTACTATAAAGCTAGGCTAGTCAAGACAGGGTAGTATTAAATGAAAGAAAGACAAATGAAATCAATAGAACAGGGGAGAGACCTGAAATAGACCCACATAAATGTAGTTAATCGGTATTTGACAAAGGAGCAAAGAAAAGACAAAAAAGCAAACAAAATAATTTGAACAAATTGTGCTAGAATAATAGACCACCACACACCCCTCCCCACAAAAAAAATCTAGACACAGACCTTTACAGTCTCTTTCATAACAAAATCAACTCAAAATGGGTCACTTACCTAAATGTAAGATGAAAAATTATAAAATTCCTGGATGATAACATAAGAGAAAAACTTGGGTTTGGCAAGGACTCTGTAGATCCAACACCAAAGGTACAATCCATGAAAGAAAGAACTGGTATATTGGATTTGATTAAAATCAGAAATTACGTCTCCAAATAAGACTCTTTCAAGAAAATGAGAATACAAGCCACAAACTGGGAGAAAAAATTCACAGAAATTCCTTGTTAAAGTGTTGTTATTGGTTGAAAGAACTCTTAAAATTCAACAATAAGAAAACAAATGACCTGAATTAAAAATGGGCCAAAGGCCTACTGGACACCTCACCACAAAAGATACAGGGATGAAAAAGAAACATATAGTGCTCTACATCACATATCATTACATATCTCATTAGAGATATGTAAATTAGAACAACAATGAGATAATCACTGTGATTAGGTTGGCCAAAATCCAGAATGCTGACACCACCAAATGCTTGTAAAGATGTGGTGCAACAGAAACTCTCATTTGTTGTTGGAATGCAAAATGGTACAGCCACTTTAGGAGACAGTTTGATGCTTTCTTGCAAAACTAAACATACTCTTACCAAAGGATCCGTCCATGGTGCTTCTTGATATTTACACAAAGGAGTTGAAAACATGTTCACACAAAAACCTGCACACAGATGTTTACAGTAGTTTTATTCATAATTGCCGAAACTTGAAAGCAACTGAGGTGTCCTTTGGTAGGTGAATGGATAGATAATTTCTTGGAATCTAAGCAATTGGATATCACCAGTGCTGAAAAGAAAGAAGCTATCCAGCCAGGAAAAGACTGGGAGGAACCTTGAATACATGTTACTAAGTTAAAGTAGCCAATCTGAAAAGGCCACATACTGCATAATTCCAACTACAGGACGTTCCAGAAAAGGCAAACTTTGGAAAGAGAAAAAACATCAGTGGTTGCTGGGGGCTTAAGTGGGGAGAGAGGGATGAAGAAGGCAGTAGGAAGCACTTGCCAGGGTGGTGAAGCTATTCCGTATGGTATTATAATGATGATGTGTCCTCACGTATGTCTTCAAAGACACAGAGTGTACGACCCCAGGAGTGTTCCGTATGGTATTATAATGATGGTGTGTCCTCACGTATGTCTTCAAAGATACAGAGTGTACAACCCCAGGAGTGAACCCTGATGTGAACCCTGGCTTTGGTTTATAATAATGTGTCCATGTAGTTTCATCAGTTCTAACAAATGTACCACGTTACTGGGCACTGTGATCAACAAGGAGGGAGGCTGTGTGTCTGTAGGTGTGTAGGGTATGTGGGAAATCACTGCTTGCTTTTTGTTTGCTTTGGTATGAACTGAAAATTTCTGTAAAAAACAAAGCCCACTTTTTTAAAGGATCCTTTCCTTATCTCCCTTTATCTCCCTGAGAATTACTGGTCACTCTGAAACCGATGTCTCCCTAACATATGTCCACACTGCATTTACCTTTGCTTCTGAAGATCTGCTTTTATGTCCCTTCCCTGACAAATAAGCAAGTCCATACCACTACCACATCCAGTTATATTCGTGGCTTTTCCTATAAAACTTCCCTTACACCAGAAGATCAAAAAATCTTCTAAATCTTTTCTATCTTCAGCACGTCCAAATAAGCCCACCATTTGCTTTTTGCATACCTAAATTTCTGGGAAAATTAAATTAAAAAACCTAATAAAATGTTAGAAATTATTTGTGATATGATAGAAGAGAGGTAAATCAGTATTTGCCCAAAAGGGTCTGCTATACAACTACTTTTTCAAGTAAATATTCAGTTTATATGTTTGAAATGTTCCCGTCATTTAAGCATTCGCTATTCAAAATGTATTATTATCATCCTTTGAGGCTTTCAGACATTGGACCTTCAGATCTTTGGCCATTCTGTTTTTTGCCTCATAGGCTTCTCTTGCTTTTTCTGTATTTGTCATCTCTTCTAGAGTCCACAACCCATTATTTGTCTTGCTTGCCCATTCTCTGGTGCCATTGTCCACCCATTGACTCTATACTAACTATATACTCTATACTAATACTCTTATTATAGAGTAATACTCTATACTAATCGATCCCACTTCTTCATTGTCAAATCCAGGCTGCTCAGGCACCATGAGTGCAGATCACAAACTGTAATGGTGAGTGGCCCTCTCTGCGGCTCTCCCTCTCGTGCCCTAGCATGGCTAACGTCAGCGTTCGAACTACATTCTAACCCCTTCATCTCTATACTTTTCTCTCCTTACTAGCAACACACTTGTGACTATATGTCCTCTCTCCTTGCTTCCAGATCACGCCAGCAGTGGCACTTTGGCATAATTCTCATCTCTCTGTTTTCACTGTGAAAGCACGCCCTTTCCCTCTTCCCAAAAGTACTATTTCACCATTTATCTGTTTTCCTTTCCCCTTACTTTTGGTTCCTCTTTTTCTAACAGCATCAGTCCCATGGTATGTAAACATTTTCAACTTGCTTTTTTGTTGAATTTTTTAAAAAAGAAAAATCCTTTCCTATCACGTTTAGCTAATTTATTTTAATACGATTTCGTATTTTCTAATTCATCTGACATTTATTTGGATATTTTCTATATTCATTATCTCAAATGCATCATTCATAGTCATTCTTCAGTCTGCTGAAATTCAGCTTCCCTTCACTTACTCTTTATTGTCTGTTTTTCTGACATTGGACTGACTGCCCCACAACGGCAGAGGTTTTGATCTGTTCTGTTTTTTATGTACCCCAAGCACCTAAAAGAGTTCTCTTTGTCTTTCTAAAGAACTCCATTTCCTGAGACAGTCTGGGCCCTCAATAACTATTTTTCGAATGAGTCAGTGGATGTTGGACACGTTAACGTTCTCTTAAGATGATGACAATATCCAATATCCATGCTGCCATGTCCAAGTACACACGGACATTTTGGTCTTTATCATCTTTTACTTCTCTTCTCCACCTGACCTTCTTTATCTCTTACTTTTTTTTTTTTTTAAGATTATATTTATTTATTTGACAGAGACAGCGAGAGAGGAAACTCAAGCAGAGGGAGCTGGAGAGGGAGAAGCAGGCTTCTTGCTGGGCTAGGAGCCTGAGGGGAGCCTGGATTCCAGAACTCTGGGATCATGACCTGAGC
The DNA here is from genome assembly GCF_009829155.1 of Mustela erminea. Taxonomy (NCBI): domain Eukaryota; kingdom Metazoa; phylum Chordata; class Mammalia; order Carnivora; family Mustelidae; genus Mustela; species Mustela erminea. Next base: position 11,241,453 of record NC_045615.1, read on the forward strand.
TAAAGGCAGACACTTCATGACTGAGCCACCCAGGTACCCTTTCTCTTACTTCTTGAAACATTTTCTTGCCTTGAGGTTCATGACCTTGTACTCTTTTGACCTCTAATTTTTTAGTCTTTTTAGGATTCTTTGCAAGGTCCTCTTCTGTTAATCTGTGGGTGTCAGCTTCTAAGTGTCAATGTCTTCTCTTCTCTTCAGGCATTATAACGACCCTTGAATACGCACATTCACTTCCTGGGGCGTCAACTTTTTCTAAATGCAGAGCATTCTTAAATCTAGAGCACAGTTCTTGGGACAATTGGGTGACTCAGTGGGTTAAGCTTCTGCCTTCAGCTCAGGTCATGGTCTCAGGGTTCTGGGATCGAGCCCCACATTGGGCTCTCTGCTCAGCGGGGAGCCTGCTTCCTCCTCTCTCTCTGCCTGCCTCTCTGCCTACTTGTGATCTCTCTCTGTCAAATAAATAAAATCTTAAAATATATATACAAAAGTCCAGTTCTTGAACCTAAAGTCTATCCATACTTGTCAATCTCTCCTTCTGTCCTCCAGCTGCCCACAGAATCATGTCCTTATTCTGTGCTCTGCAAATTGTGGCACTAGTCCTTCACTTTCCCAAGTCAGAGACCATACTGATAGTCTCAGTCTTCCTTCATCTTGTGTTTCCTTTTCTAATCATTTTCCCCTCCCAGTTTATTTTAACTCCACAATATCTTCAGACTGACAATAAAAAGCAATTGATTTGTGAACAATACGAGTCAACCAATAATCTTAAACTTACCCATTACTGTGAAAAAAATTGCACTGTATTATAATTCTCTGTTCCTTTGTCCCTTTCACTCCAGAGTGTTTAAATCCCTTAATGATAGGAATATTCTGTTACATTCTCAGCTCGTCACACATGACTTGATGGTCAAGGTGTAGATAAAAAGCATTTGTTGGTCAGTTGGCAACAGACCACTCAGCTTAGAATGTAGGGCAATAAAAGGGGGAGGACAGTATACAACAATAATAAATGTAAAAACCTGTTTTAAAAAAAGTTTGTTGGAAGGATAGGTTATTCTATATAAATTATAATCTTTAATGATTTACTTGTGTCAGCATGTCTGCGTATCATAGTATGGAGTACATAACTGCGAGTGCATATCGGGGCAATATTTCAAAGCGTTGTTTTGATAGAGGAGATAGACTAGGTTTACAGATTTGAATTTAAGTACATTATTTGATGAGTGTCTAGGTGGCTCAGTCGGTTAAGCAGGGGACTCCCTTGATTTTGGCTCAGGTCATGATCTCAGGTCATGATCTTATGATCCATGTGAGATGGAGGGCTGTGACAGTTTCCATGCTGGGCATGAAGCCTACTTAAGAAAGAATCTCTTCTTCCTTTCCCCTCCCCATCCTCTCCCCCTCCAAAATAAAATAAAACAAAATAAAGTAAAATCAAAAAACAAAGTATATTATTTGAATATAATTTATTAGTGTAAGAATTTATATTAGTGCAAGATAAAATTAGTGTAAGATAAAATTCCACGTAGAATTCTCAAATAATTTCTACTTCTCTTACTAAACATGAAACCTGCCCATTGTTTGCACTAGACTCTACACATCAGTCGATAGAGGATATACGGCTGCTGACAACTAGCATAGCATGTTTGGATCCAGGGAAGATTCCCTAAGGAGATCCTTGCCTTGCCAAGTAATAATTATTGGCAGTGTGTCAGCAATGTAAAGAATCTGAGAAATTCAAACTACAGCTTGGCCAAATTAATCTTAATATGCTGACATTAGAGTTTTTGAAAACTCTAACACAGGTGAGAAAAAAATTTACCTGGAGACAAAATTATGACCCTTAAACATTTTATTTTTTGACACATTGTTCAGAGGATAGACCTTAATTTTAGGATAGTTTTAGTTTCATAGAAGAATTGAGCAGAAAGTACCATGTTCCTATGTACCCTCCCCTCTCCCCACACTTGCACCCTCCCCCTCATCTCGCTTGTACATTTCTCTTTTTATTATCTTGCATTTGTGTGGTACATTTGTAACAATTGGTGATCTAGTATTGATATATTATTATTCACTAAGGGCCATGGTTTCCACTGGGCTCATCCTTTGTGTGGAGTAGTTCTACGTGTTTTGACAAATGCATGTCATATACCCACCATTATAATGTCATAGAGAATAGTCCATTTGCCCTAAAAATCTCTGTGTTCTACTTGTTTATTCCTCCCCTGACTCCGCCCAAATGCCTAGCAACCATTGATCTTTTTAGTATCTCTAGAGTTTTGCCTTTTCCAGAATGTCATGTATTTGGGATCATACAAGATGTAGACTTAGAAACTGGCTTCTTTCACATGGTGATAGGTGTTAACACATTTTCAGTGAATGCTTTCAATGTACAAAGCATTAACCTAGAAGCTGAAGAAATAAGAATTTTTCCATATGATGAGCTCATGATTGAGTAGGGTATGTGTATATGTGAATAAATAAAGTACAATAGATAGGGATAAAGTATCAGATTCTTATAAAAAAACACAGGAAGGGGGGCACCTGGTGGTTCAGTGGGTTAAGTGGTTGCCTTCAGCTCCAGTCATGATTCAGGGGTCCTGGGATCAAACTTGGCATAAGGTTCCCCGCTCAGTGGAGAGTCTGCTTCTCCCTCTCTCTCTCTGCAGCACCCCCACCTTCCTGCTTGTGCTCTCTTTCTCTCAAATAAATAAATAAAATCTTTAAAAACACACACATAAAGGTAGGGGTGCCTGGATGTCTCGATCAGTTATGTGTCTGACTCTTAATTTCTGCTCAGGTCTTGATCTCAAGGTCTTGAGTACAAGCCCCACATAAAATATACATAAAGCATAATAGAAAAAAAAAAAAGCAAATTATCTACAGGTGGGGGCAAATGGAAGACAATTTAGTTAAGCTTCCCAGAGCAAGTGATTTCTTAGTTGTGTTCTGAGAGATAAGTAAGGTTTTGCCAGAACAAAGAAGTAATCTTTCTGCAGTTTCTTTGTTTTTCTAATTTCAGAATTACTAAATACATTTCATATATAACCACTTAAAAGCCACCCCCTTCCCTATATTTTTTTTTACATGACACAGGATTATATTGGTAATGTAATCTGGGTACACAACAAATAGATATGTGAGCACATTTTAAAAGAGCTGCTATTCATGCGGGAAAAATGATGTTACTGGCCCAATCTGCTCATACTTTGTTTTTCTGTCAGCAATAATAAATTTGTGACCAATATGGCTGGAATTAAGGGTGTTGTCAAGGACTATAAAAGAAGGTCATCTGTCACACACTGAAACTAAACATACGACCTTCAGTTCTAGGCCAGAATAAATTATCAGGACGCTTTTCTTGTTCAAACATAAATATGCAGACACATATATACAATATTTGTCTGAATACTTGCTGATTTTTCCTTTAGGCAAATGTCTATTCTGATAAAATGAGTACATTAAAATGATTCTGGTTTATTTGAGGTTTTTTTTTTTTTTTTTTTAAATTCCCATGCCCTTTTAGAATTTTGAGGTATTTATAAATGTGAATTGGGTAAAAAACACTCAACAAATATTTTTTGGATGAGAGCTTAATTTATAACCCAGAGAATGAAATATGTGAAACTAAGTATTGCATTGAGATATTTAAATTTGTTTTTTATATTTTCCCTAATTGCTTATTCATACCCTATAAATTAGACCATAGAGTCTGGATCACTGCAAATAACTTTGAAAGCATGAGGGGGTCGTATCATCAACCTATTACCTTGGGTAATTGAAGTAATAACTCTTCAGGATATTGGGCATAGTAATCTCAGAGAGAAATTTGCAGATGATGGGCTGAGCTTTAATTGGCTATTTGCCTCAGATATTCTGAAAGACTCAGCCTTTAGTCATGCCTTAAATAAAAAGAAATACAGAGTAGCTCAAGTCATTTCCTGTACTTAAAACATTTGGCAAAAATGAGTTCCAGGGTTGTTAAAACTGATGTGTTCAATTTTGGCAGCTTCTTTTGTCCTCAGGGTACTTTGTAACATCTGCTGTTTCATAGTACGTATGCTAATCAGGAGATGTCTTGTTTTATTATTGTTTTTTTTTTTTCAATCCTTAAATACATATGAAAAAGAAAACTCATACAAACCTCTTAGATGAATGATATATTAAAATTATTTTTGTGGCCAAGTTTGCGGGGGGAGAAAAACCCACATTTCTCTCTGCACTTAAATCCAAAACATATGAATTGAATGCTTACAGAATAAAATGCCTTTTTTAATCCATTCAAAAACCTTCATAAAATAAAGAAATACATTTCCTTAATTGCAGAATGGAAGAAGCCTTGAAGGATAGCAGACTATGCCATCCCAAAATATGCCCCTTTGACTCATGGATTGTTTGGAGCTGAAGGCAATTGAGAACAAGGGGACATAAGACAAACTCTGTGTCCTTTACTTGCCTAAAAGCAGGACATAAATTTGCAAAGGTGTCCCCTCTTCCCTCTTTACCGGGAGAAATAGAAGTTAACCACTGAACACAACTCTAGACCCTTTTCAGCCCAGAGGCAACACCAGAGGCATATATACAACAAACCTGGTGAACACTGGACCTTTTCTGTTATTATTTTCCCACATATTTTCTTTCCCACAATTTGCTACCCCTAGAAGTCCAAAGTCTTTTTCTTTTGTCTTACCACTTCTCTAACAAAATGACTCCTCTTTTATTAAGTTGCTATATCAACCCCGTTCTAACTACCCCTGGAACTTACTCTAATCACTGGGGGCTCTCGAGTGTCCGTACAGCGCACGTGACTGCAAACTTCTTGTTCTCTTGTTAATTTGTCCTTGTCAGACCTATTTACAGGGCCCCAGACAATTAACCTAAAATGGATAGAGGGAAAAGAAAATTTTTTCTTCTTCTCTCCCTAACTCCCACTGAAACGCATGGGGAAACAGTTGTTGTGAAATCTCTCCCCAGTCCTGGGCATTTCATGGTATCTCTTGCTTGGAAAGAGAGGTCTCGCAAAGCACAGATGGAGTGAGTTTTTGTGCAACTTTCTTCCGTAATTATGAAACAACAGCTCCTCCAGACTCAGTGAGCTATATGTTGAAGAGAAATTACAAGCCATTCTCTTGCTAAAAGAGTCTGAGGGTTTAAAAAGCAACTTCTCTTATACCCTAGGAAACGAGTAGGCTTTCTGTAACCCAAGCATCCCAGTCATGGTATGTGCACGCATGTGTGCACGTGTGTATGTGTGTGTGTGTGTTATATGAATTGGACTTCACATAAGTTAGATTTTGGATGCATAGTTTGTTATAGTGTCATATAGACATACTTAATAGTTGCACTATTTTTGAAATAAATTTCATTTTTTCAAACAGTTTTAGATTTATAGGAAGATTGTACAGAGAGTTTCCCTATACCCTGCACCCAGTTTCCCTTACTACTAACACCCTACGTTAGTATGGTACATTTCCTATAGCCATTGTGCTGATACTGTCATAGTTATTCATAAAATCTCTACGTTATGCAGGTTGTCTTAGCTTTTAACCTAATGCCCTTTTTCTCTTCCAGGATCCCATCTCAGATTTTACACTACATTTAATTGTTATGTCAGTTTAGGCTTCTCTTGGCTGTGACAGTGTCTTAAATTTCCTTGTTTTTGATGACTGTGAGAGTTTTGAGGAGTACGGGTTAGGTGTTTTGCATATTTTTGTCATTGATCACTCTCTTAAAAAATTACTTAGGCTGCAGCCAACAGGAAAATTTCCTTTTGTCTATGTTTAGGGATGCAAAGTGGTGATACTAATTTCCTTAAAGTGAACTCAATGTCTCCATTGCCAGATCTCATTATCAAAAAGCTTCCTTGGAATAAAAGACTAGATATTTTCCCAAGATTCCTGCTGTATAAAACAATATTCTCACATTTGAGGGATCCTTTCTTTAAAATATATTTAGTGTAGGTGTCTCTTTAAACTGTGAAGGCACTTCTGTGATGATCTAAGTGACTATTGAGACGATGAGTATTTCAGTTGCTAACGTTCAGGTGTTATGAAGTGCCATTCTGAAACGAAAGCATGGCTCTTCTGGGGTTCTCTCATCTGATTGAAACACTGCATTATAACCAGTCCTAGGAAACGCAGTGTGGGTGTGTGTGTGTGTGTGTGTGTGTGTGTGTGTGTATTTCCAGCAGAGTACTTATACTCATTCAACAAATAGTTACTGACCCCTAATAGTATGTCAGGCATGGGTTTATTTGCACTGATGACTTAGTTCATGAGCCACTGATCTGTCTTACTCTGGTGAGTAACCAGCCTCTCCGTTCTCTATTCCGTGACTGAATCTCCCCATAAATCCTTGAAGATCAAATCGTAAAGAAACCAAATTCAATTGACTTTACATTATAAAAGAGCTAGATCAGAAGTAAATATTTTAAAACTGTGAAAGAAGTAAATCCTATAGAAAGCTAGCTTTGTAACCAGACAGTGGCTTAACATGTGCGAAGGCACTATCTTGTGTACCTGTGATCACAAAGGTAAATCATTAAATTGGGAAGAAAGATTGCATATTAGGTGGGATTACCTCATTTACTTTCTTATTTCCAAGTCATTTGTTTTTCAAATATTTTGTAAACCGAATTTATTTTAATTTTGTAAGTCAGCCAATATTTTTAGTTCCATAGTTTTGGCAAGTAGATCGCCCTCATACTGATATCCCGTATAATCAATGAACACGGTATACTAATAAAAAAGACAAAATTGAAGGATTCATTTGTGCATACAATTTTTTCTTAAAAATTTTATTCTTACTATGACATTTAGTTTGTTATTTTGAAAATTCTGAAAGTTAATTCATTCACTTTTTATCATGCCTTTAGATAGATATAAAAATCAGTTATTGAAGTATAGCTTTATAAAACCTCATATACAATAAAAGATAATCCATATCTTGAGTGTATGGAAAGAAAACAGGAAAATTTGCTGTTTTTTGGGGGTTCTTTGTTTCTTATATTTTAAAAAAAAATGTATCACGTGCTCCAAGGCCAATTATTTGCAGGAGTCTTGGAAAAATATAATTTAAATACACAGTGTTGACATAAAACACAGAAAACATTAGCTTTTGATTTTGGAAGTATTTTAAAATTAAATAATTTCTGCAGAGGCCCAACAGTTTTGTTTTTCATTTTTCTGAATTGGAAATGTGGCATCTTGTGTAGCATGAATCTTAAAATAGATCCAACTCATTTTGAAGTGTGTTCTAAGATATAAAATCATCACTAATAGGTCAGAAACTTAAATAGAAGGAAATAAATGAAGTGTTCTATGGAATTGGGTGTATGGAAAGGGAAAGCTCCAATCCTTCTTGGCATACCATTCATGTGATATTTTTCTTTCTTATGGGAAAAGGGAATTTTAAAAAATTTATATGTATATATATACATATATATATGTACATATATATATATACACATATACATACACATATATACATATATTATATGTAATTGACATGCAATGTTACATTAGTTTCAGGTATACAACATAGTGATTCACAACTCTATTACCTTATGCTCTGCTCACCACAAGGGCAGCTAGCATCTGTCACCATGCAACCCTGTTGCAAATACCATTGAGTATATTCCCTCTGCTGTAACTTTCATCCCTGCGTGGAATAAGGAATATTGACACATGTATGTGCTCAGTGTTTAAGTATGCTATGCCAAACTTTTCATCTTTTGTCATAAAATACCTGCATACTTGTATTTGCAGATTCCTGTGATTGGTTCTTTTGCTCAGGGATTATGCCAGCTCATTCTAATCCTCCCTGATATATTTACGAAGAAATTTGTACCTTTTTTTCATGATTCACCTAAGACTTTATCCCATACAAGAGCTGATAGTATTAAGCCCTAAGGAGACTGAGTAATTTCCTTTTCATCAAGTATACAGTTGCCACTCTGCCTCCTAAGAAAGTAGTAAAAGTTCAAAATACTCATTTTTCCTGGAGTAGAGAGTCTAGAAATTCTCCAAAGTTCTTTCAGTGCAGGATATCTCACCAGAGTCCTCAGAGTTATTCACTCTCCAACCAAGAAATGCCATTTTAGGATATAAGACTTTCCAGACACATTTTCCACTTCAAACTGAAGGCTGGAAACATTGTGGATAAAATATCAGTAGTCCTAGTGGACTGCACTTATAAATGTGTAATAAGAAGTGAATGAGCATGTAAAACCCTTTGACCAGTTTCTTTCCATACCAGGAAAGTACTCTCTCACGAAGAGTATGCGAATAAAAGTATTGTCTAACTCAGAGATGGGGTCTTTCCCTCATATTGGGCAACTCCCAGTTAAAAATGACTATGTTTTCTGAGCTCAAACAGCCATGGAAGGAAGGAAGGAAGGAAGGAAGGAAGGAGAAAAATATTATTTAATAGATTTCTTTCTTTATTCTGGTGCCAGCAAATCAATGAAAGTATGTGAATTTTGATCTTGGCCCTAAATGATTAGGCAGAGTGTTTAATAATGACAGCTTATTGTATGAGTTTGCTAAGGTTGCCATAGCAAAGTGCCACAAACTATGTGGTTTAAAACACCCTATATTTGTTGTCTCACAGTTCTGGAGGCTTGAAGTCTGAAATTGAGTGGTGGGTAGGCCATGCTCCTTCTGGAACCTGGAGGTCAATCTTTCCTTGTCTCTTCCTAGCTTCGGGTGGTAAAAGCTGGTAACCTTTGGTGTTCCTTGATTTATACCTGTATAACTCCAATCTCTGCTTCTGTACCCACATGGCATTCTCCCTGTGTGTCTCTGCCTTCTCATGGCCATCTTTTTATAAGAACAGCAGTCACATTGGACTAGGAGCCCACCTGGATCTAGTATGACTTCATGGGAACTTAACTAATTACAGCTGCAGGGACCCTATTACTAAATAAGGTCACATTTGAAGGTAAAGGCAGAACCTCCGCATTTTGTTTATTTGTTTTTGGTGGAGCGGGCACAGAAACCCAATTCAACCCATAACACTTAATCTCTTATTTTTTGTCAATGGTACATGACATGGCCATGATTTGCTCTGAAAAGTGGAGTCACATTTACAATGGTGATATTCATTTAGAAAATCTGAGCAAGCAATGTCTGGTGATACCAACAAGAGAGGCTTCCTATCCTCAAGATTAGAATCTAGTCAAGGAAATGGACCATTTACAGCTGTGATAATTCCTATAATAGCAATGGAGACAAAGTTCTGTGAGAGTAGTGGATGAAGTGACACATTTTTCTTGGCTGGAAATGATTTTTATCTTTTTTATGCTTTAACATTATCCAAGGATTTTACGATGAACATTTGTAAGTTCAGGAAGGCATTATAGCAAAGAGAGAGATAAAGGAGTATGGTTCAAGGCATGCCCATATATGCCCAAATCAAGTTATCCATCACTCTGGAGGGGGATTATACAGGGATTCCATTTTGTACAAGAACATTCATCCATCTGCTCATTAATCATTCATTCAACAAATACCTAATGAATATAGTAGTCCCCCCTCATCCTAGGGGAATTGGCCCAAGACCCCCAGTGGACATCTGAAACTGAAGAAAATACCAAACCTTATATATTTTGTTTTCCCTATACATACATGCCTGTTATAAATCCCAATTTATAAATTAGGCACAGTAAGAGATTAACAACAATTAATAGTAAAATGGAACAATTACGTATAATAAAAATTACTATAGATTTTAGCAACCCCAGCATAGTCTTTTTCTTTCCTAATCAAGAACTTTCACCTTTTCATTTTTTTTTTTTTTTAAAAAGCACCTCATAGCTTTTCCCTGGTATATCCTAATTGCCAGTGTCATTACTTTTGTGCTTGAGACCATTATGAAATAAAACAAGCGTTACTTGAACACAAGCCCTGCAATAGCACAATGCCCAGTCTCATGACCAAGATGGCTACTAAGGGACTAAGACGCAGGTAGCATTTATATTGTGGATGCGCAGGACAGAGAGATGATTCACACCCTGTGTTGGATGGTGCGGGTAGGCACGAGATCTCAGAATGACGTGCGATTTAAAACTTATGAATTGTTTATTTCTGGAATTTTTCATTTAATATTTTCAGACCACAGTTGATCACAGGTAATCTAAACTGTGAAAAGTGAAACAGAGGTGGTGAGGGGGACTACGGGACCTGCCAGGCACTACTCCAGGCACTGAAGATACAATGTTGAATGAGATTATATTCTTGCTTTCAAGAAGTGTATGGTTTAGTGGAGAAGTAGATTAAAAAAAAACAAATCATGAAATACAAATAAATGAAAATCATTACACTTTGTAAAAGATGAAGATGACAAACGAGGGGTAGGAAAGCAGGAAAAAATCTCCATTAGGAGGAGATACTTAAGCTCTGAGTTCTGAAGGATGAAGCGTTGACTGTGCAAAGAGAAGGAGAGTTTTGAATGGGACTTTTGTTAGACTCAATAGAAAACTGGAGGGTAAGTCTAGGTGCTTGCACAAGTTTCAGAGAAGTGATCTATGTTTATAAGTTATCTAGGAAAAGGGAAAATGGAGTGGATAGTGAAGGTCAAGTATAACAACTTGTAAAACCCTTTAGCCAAGTGTCAGGTATAGTCAGAGAAAAGAAAAAGGGAAATTTAGAGAAGCAAACAGATGGAAGAGATCGAGGAAAGGTGGAAAGAGAGGACAGTGCGTTGTCAATAATGTTGAGTTACAGAGAGTTCTTGAAAGGATGCAGACAGTGGTGCGAGGAAAACATCAAGTTTTGTCTATGTTTACATATAAACGGATATAAACTTCCAAATGTATACTCTGCAGTAACTCTACTATGCACGCATCTTAAAATAATCAGAAATGTGTGCAAAGGTGTCTGTACCAAGAACTCATTTTCACTGAGCTTTATAATGAAAAATAGAAGCAATTGAAAAATCCAATGATAGAAAATTGGTTTAAGTGTCATGTGTCTATACAATGGAATAGTATGCAAGTGTTAAAAAGTATATTATAAAGTAAGCAAGTCTCAAAGCTTGGGTCTCAAGACTCTTTTACCATCTTAAACTTGATTGAGCACTCTGAGGGGCTTCTATTTTTGTGAGTTATACCTATCTATTCAATCAATCTTACTATGCAAATGGTATAGTTCAACTCTAGTTCCTCTTTACTATGCACTGGGACCAAAGCCGCCAGGCACAAAGCAATGGCTTCTTGCACATGCAGACCAGCACAGATAACATACTAACTTATGCTTCCTAGAATGAGAAGGAAGAAAATGAATACAGAAGTTAAAAACATTTCCTACATGACTTACCACCCAAAGTTGATTCAAGAATTCCAAGCAGACTGTGTGATAGTTCAGCTGCCTCTAAACTTCAAAATCACAATCTAAAACAACATCCTTTCTTTTCTTCTAGAAGCCATCGAGGTGGTTCTAAGGAATGTGTAAGTTTCTATGTGAGAACCTATTTTGGAATAAGGACAAATTGTAGTGAACCTCGCGTGTTTCCTATTTATTATGGTATCCCTGTTCCTTGTTTAGCAACAGCTTAAACTGGCTTGGCAGGACGCTCAGAAAATGGTTTCATGGGTGTAGCTACAGGCTAAACAGGAATGCAGAAGAAAGAATTAACAGGCCCTGCTGGTTTCTCAGAAGCAGCGCAGTATATTACAAGAGGCCTTCATTAGGAGAAATGCACCTCCAAGCCAATCAGCTACCTGCTTCCAGCTCACCCCTCTACTTGCTAAGATGTCATCAAATAGTCCTAGGGCCGTAGGGAATCTTCCTGCAATAACCTCTCATCATTCTAATGCAATCATCTTGAAAGACTCCTCATCCACTGCTTGAATCCTTGGGCAACATCCCTCATTATTATTGACCCGACTCTGTTTAACATCTTCAGTATTGTCAAACTAGCTACCCGAGGCAACCTTTTATTGAACAGCTCAAAGTATCCTAAAGCTGTTGTGTTGAGCAGCAAAGTATTTTCGGAAATGGAAAAAGACCTCTTGTTCTAATTATACCCCTGGGATGGCACAGACAAACCCTGCTCCCTCTTTGCCTTATTCTTGCAAATCCTTGGAAGCCACAATCACACATTGCCTAAATATTCTTGTTCTCATCACAGATACTTAGGGTTTGTTCATCACAAGGTTTCCAGGCTCTTTGCAATCCTAGCCATTTTTCTCTGCCCATATTTTGAATTTAACAATTTCCCAGATGCCAACACAACATTTTAGCAACATGTGCTATGTGTTATAACGCTCTGTGCATTCCTGTGGTGCTTAAAGCTACATAAAGAGTTTCAAGTGCTTTGCAGATACACTGTTATCTTACCTCCTTCTTGGTATCCTACAGCTGAAAAATACTTTTTAACTCAATATTTGAATTTTATTCCTAGTCTTGTGAAATCTAACAGTTGATGCAATATAACAATCCAAAGATCCTTTAGGATCTCAGATTTTTCACACAAAAACACATCTGTGTTGATCAGCTCATGGGAAACGTGTTTTTCCTTTGTATTTGAAATTGGTGGCACTGAAGGAATGCTCCATCCATTCTGCACAGGAAAAGCTAGACTGTAGGCTAAGAGGGGTGCTGGCTCAGATTTCTTGTTGCCTTTGCCTTACCGGTACCCAGATACTTTGAATGTTATCCACTCCTACTTTTAGATATGTGTCAAAGAGATTTACACATAGACTGAGGGATAGATTCGATATAAAACGTCACAATGATACCCATAGACACTCGTGTCTAAAATGCTGAAGAAAATAAACTTAAAAATATGCTACATTTGTGGAAAAATTCTTCTAATTAGCCCATTTCTCTCTGTTTGAGGTGATGATAGCTACAAAAGTTAAATGTCAATGCAACCTTCAGGAGTACCTCTGTTCAATTTTTTTTGTTTTGTTTAAGCTAATCTCTTTTAAGCAAACTGTATTGTTTGTAGTGTCCAGTTCTTTCCATGCGGCTTGGTCAAAACGTAAAATAATGCATTGTTCTCAGCTAAAAATGTTCTCTGTGACTATCTTCTTTCAATCTTTGCCCTTCACGCAGTTTTGAATCCGGATACATAATTTTCCTGCCAGAAGTTCGTGCTTACTTCTCATTGGTTTTCATTTCCTGTTGCCTTCTGAGCTCCACAGAGAGAAGGTGCTCTATCTGGCCTCTCTAAGACGTGCCGTGTTCCCCGGGCAGATTGTTTATTTAATGAAAAAGATAGAGGAGTGGTCCACTCTTTTTGTTTGGAGTTATATAAATATTTTTAAAAGGGAAGATTTCCTCATTTATTCCACTTTAGGCTTCCTGCTCAGGGAGAGTTTTAAATGCACGTTTAATCACCCTAGAAATGACAACCCAAGTTACAATTCTGTAATTATACCAAATATATTCAAGACATTGGAAATGAGGAAGGTAAAATGGAATAGCAATTCTGAACTTCTCTCCACATATACTGTAATGGTAGGATTATCGCATATGCACATATTCAAAACCAGTTTATCATTATAAACCCAATGATAAAAACAGCAGACATAGTGTTATAATAACAGCTGAATTTAGATGAAAATAATCAAATAAAAAACTCATAGTTCATTGTTTTATATAGAGAGTATTATAGTCTTACTCACCTTTATTTCAGTCTTCCTTGTATGGAGTTTGCTTACCAAGTGGTATTTGAAATTGAAAAATCCTTAAAAAGATAATAGAAGAATATTTTCAATCAGAAATAATTTATTTTATATTCCCCAGACATTCTATTGTGATTTAAGTTTAATGAATATAAAACTCACACAGTACTACTAATGAACCTTGAAACATCTTATGTGACTGCAAACACAATTAGTGCTTGATAGGTAGGGTAGGACACATGGTACTACAGAGAGAAAAGAAACAGCAATGATTAAAATAACATTAAGAATGACATTTCATATGGATCATCCAAAAGGGAGAGCTACTAAGAAAAGAAAAAGAGAAGAGAAGACAAGAAAAGAAAAAGGAAAAAAAGAAAACAAGAAATGGTGGAAAGTGTGCTAGCACATCATAATACATACTTAATATCATAAATATAGGACATACATTTCTATAAACATATTGCCTATTATATATAGCATACAATACATATAGTGTTTATAATACACATAATTATAAATTTAATACATAATTTTTATAGTGTATAACACATAACATCTTAATACAGATATATTTAAGATAATAAAATCACATGATAGTATTTTGTATTTGGTGTGTTCCAGGACCCATTTTAGAGGATTTATATATCATCTCTTTAATGTTTGTGCCTCTCAATGAGGTAGGTCCTACTTTACCTCCATTTTATACATGAGGAGACAAGAGAAAAGATGTTAAGTGATGTGATTACGGCAACAGAGATAATAAATGGCATGGGTGAAGCAGAGCCTTGCTTTTACTGGATCCCCATGTTTGTCTATAACTCCATTATGTTAAAAAAAAACAGAAAGCTAAGAGAGGTATTATCCTGACTTCACCTTTTGCCACACAATTTTAATTTTTATATTAGATTTACCTTAAAAACTATATTAAGCCTAGTACAATATTGGAATGATTTTGTCATTCCTGAGCTCAGAACCTGCTGAGTCACCAGCACTAACTGGACTGGGATTTTTTTATTTGCTGGAGCTAACCTATAAAGCAAATAATTTTGTAGATAGAGGCAGCAATTCATGTTAAAAACTGGGACAAAGGATATTTTGAAAGATTGTTTTGACAGGACTTCCTTGGTCCCTCTTAAACAGTTAATATGTGATTTTATTAAAAATGACTTAACAGTAACAAAAACTTATTCTAAATTATGTTTGTCGAGAGACTCTGGACTCCGGGAAACAAACTGACGGTTGCAGAGTGAGGGATGGGGTAACTGGGTGATGCGCATTGAGGAGGGCACATGTTGTGATGAGTACTGGGTGTTATACGCAACTGATGAATCATTGAACAATATCTATGAAACTAATAATGTACTATATGTTGGCTAATTGAATTTAAATTAAAAAAATAAATAAATTATATTTATTATAATGTCTATTACTATTCTAGCCAAGAGAAGAAAAACATCCAGAAGAAAATAATAATCAAGCAGAAGTTATAAAATGAGATGAGTGTTAGTACAATAGCTATCAACAGATACTATGATTTTCTTAATTTGAAAATCCCTACAAGCTCTGAGGCCACAATCCTTTGGTAATAAACTTATATGAAAGAACAGATATTAAACCTGGATGGCTCAGTGGGATAAGCCTCTCCCTTCAGCTCAGATCATGATCTCAGGGTCCTGGGATCCAGCCCTACATCAGGCTCTCTGCTCAGCAGGGAGCCTGCTTCCCCCTCTCTACCTGCCTCTTTGACTGCTTGTGATCTCTCGCTCTCTCTCTTTCTCTGTCAAATAAACACATAAAATCTTAAAAGAAAAAAAAAAACTATGCAAAATCCCCAACACTTAATTACCAAACTACATTTACAAAGCTAGCAACAAGGAACTTTGAGGCACCAATGAAGGGGAGAGGAGTAAACACCGACACTGACTGATGAGATGTGATTCAGTTCTCACAAAATTAAATGTAGTTCCTAAGATTAATATGGTTATTATTCTAGATGCCTGAATGGTAGTAACAGTATAAATACCACTTAGACAATATTTTTATTACCTGATGAAACTTTGCCTTATACTTTCATCTCTGATGAATTAAATGTAACTTAATTTAATTTGTAATTTTCTCAACATTGGAATTTTGAGAAAATTACAAATTAAATTAAGTTACATTTAATTCATCAGAGATGAAAGTATAAGTTAAAGTTTCATCAGGTAATAAAAATATTGTCTAAGTGGTATTTATACTGTTACTACCATTCAGGCATCTAGAATAATAACCATAAGAGAATAAAGACATGTATCCTTTTCTACCAGTTTCATCTTTTAGGTGTAAAATTTTGATAGTAGCCTAGATTGTGTGTTGGTTGTGCAATTTTATGCTACTGGGGTCTGAATTACATTAATGTTTTTTTCATTTTATAGGGAAAATAGTTACAGATTGGTTACTGATTTTTTTTTCTCAGACCATTTTTGTAGTACATTAAACATTCTAGAATAAAAATTAGTGAAATAATGACTATACTAGTTCAACGTAATTACTTAAAGAAGGTAAAATTAGCATATAATTCTTACTTAAATCATGATACCCATAAATACAGATGACTTTGTTTAAGGAGAAAAGAAACATATTCAAATCACAGTGACACAGCAGAGAAAAATGCCACAAATTTGATATGTTTGGGACACACATGTTTCCTTTAAATAATAATCAGAGCATGTCAAGTATTTTATCACAGGTTCTTGAAGTTGACACATGGATTTTCAATTTCTCGGGCACAGTACATGATTTTTTTGTTTGGAGTTGCACTGGTTTTGTTCTGCAATGAAGTACATTAATTCTTCTGTTACTCTTTTTATTTAGAGTTTTGGACATTATTTCTAGAAGAGTCACAGTTTGAAATACCTCAAAATCTCTTAACCCAGAAAGGTAAAGGAAGTTGCTCTAGTTTAATTAAAATGCAAGGTACAGAATGAGGATAGTCACTGAAGTTCATGGTTAAATAAATGTAACTATGGTGAAATCTGTCACAGTGAGAAATAATTACATCTGGTTTTCAATGCTTTAACACTTACATTCTGTTTCTTGAATAATAAGAATCAGACTCAGACTTTATAGGAAGTTAAAATGTCATCAAAATTGAGGGACTATGTATATTTTATTACTGCTTAAATATTTCACTTCTCTTTTCACCTGGTTGT
Organism: Mustela erminea; assembly: GCF_009829155.1. Lineage (NCBI taxonomy): Eukaryota > Metazoa > Chordata > Mammalia > Carnivora > Mustelidae > Mustela > Mustela erminea. Next base: position 11,258,277 of record NC_045615.1, read on the forward strand.
TTTGGCACAGATATTAGCTATGATTTTTAGCTATGAACAGCTGCTATTGATTCGAAATCATGGAATCTGTTTTTTCTACTTGCTTTAATCTCATCAAGGAATTCAATCAGTTAGGAACCTGGTACAGAATACCACCAGAAAACTGAGTTCATGGGATGCCTGGGTGGCTCAGTTGGTTAAGCCGCTGCCTTCGGCTCAGGTTGGGATCCCAGGGTCCTGGGATTAAGTCCAGCTTCGAGCTCTTTGCTCGGCGGGAGCCTGTTTCTCTGTCTGCCTCTGCCTGCCACTCTGTCAGCCTGTGCTCACTCTGACAAATAAATAAATAAAATTTAAAAAATTAAAAAAAAAAAGAAAACTGAATTCATGGTTATTGTCAATGGTGAGAGATTATCTTCTGACTATATGTTTATAAGCAAAGAATCGACTTCCATTTTATTTTTTCAATTGCTTTAAAAGATAAATTCAAATGTATTTACTGGAGGTTTTGCTTGTTTTAAAAAACAAGTTTCAAACTTCAGTTACCTGAATTTAGTTACTTCCCAATCTTCCCTCTAAGGAAAAATTCACTTGAATTGAAGCCAAATCCATCAGCTGAGTATAGCAATTGTGTGCACTCAGGCAAATCCATCAGGTATAACTTATTAACATTAATCATTTTAGGAGCAATGGCTCAGAAGACCTGGTTCTACACAGAATTTGTTTTAGATCAGAGAAAATGAAGTAGAAAGATTAAATGAACTAAAATAAACTTAACTTCTCAGTGGTATTTTCTTTTATAAAATATTTATATATCAAGAGTAAACATAGGTGGAGAAACAGTTGAAAGAGGGAACAGTGTCCTGCGAATCTGGTCATGAAGGAACGCAACTAATGGGTAAAGGGAATGTGCTTATGTATCTTCAAGACTGTCACCACGCTTTTACAACAGGCTTGACTATTTTTTGGTAATTGTGATCTATCAAAAAACAGTACCACTCAATTCTGCTTTGTAATTTAACTTGGGAAGACAAAGCCCCAAATAAATGACTATATTTGTTTCAGTTCCAATTAAAAGTTAAACTTAAAAGGCCAAACCTAAAAGAGTGTATGTATCCACTGCGGGGGGGAAATACTAAAAATAAAAATCTGCTGCAACGCAGAAAACCCCTCCAAAAAGGGAGTAGAGAAAAAAGCCAATTTTATTGTTGACTAAGTATTAAACCAAAATGTGATGTGCACCAGGGTATCTGCAAAGGGACTGGAAAGACAGAAAGGAAGCCCACCCCCTACACAGCCAAGCAGATCCAACCCATTATGTATGTTTTCAATGTAAACAAGAGTGAGTCCTTAAGAAAGAGGACTTGCTAACACCCTTTGCTACATACACAGTTCATCTGAACTTTATCTTGGTACCTGGGGAAAAGTCCTCGGTTGGCTTTATCTGAACAAGAAACACACTGGCCATAAATTTGAACGAGGCTCCAAAGGTGGAAAGACAGAAGGGTGCTATCTCCCTTCATACATGCATTGCATAAAGATGGCTCTGAGGCCCTAGTCAAAGGTTTATACACATCTGAAGAAGGCAGAGAAAGAAATTCTGGATAAAAGAGAGCACGGAGAGAAGTGTCTTCCTTTTTTTCAACAGGGAGAATTAAGTTTCTTATTTTTAATTTATGTTTGCCCTTATGTCACCCACAGGGATAAAGAAATAATATGGTTTCATTATGGTTTTCCTTCCTTTTTATTCTAATCATCTGAAGAGTTTTCCATAGGTACTACCTATTTTTGAAATAGCTTCATTAAGTTATAACTGACATATAATCACTGCACATATTTAAAGTGTGCAATCTGAATTTTGACATATGCACACACCTGTGAAATTATAGCCACAGTCAAAATGGTGAACTTTTCCATCATCCACACACACTTTCTCCTGTCTCTTTGTAATTCCTGCCTTCTATCACTTCTGCCCTTCTCCTCTTCAGGCACATATTGTTCTACTTTCTGTCGCCACAGATTAATATCATTTTCTACAATTATTCAGTATGTATTCTCTTATGCCTGGCTTTTCACTCAGCATAGCTATTTCAAGACTCATCAGAGTTAACGTAAGAACAAGTCTTTCCTTTCCTTGCTGGGTAGCATTCTTTTCTGTGTATACTACAATTTGCTATTGCGTTCAGCTATTCATGGACATTTGGCTCGCTTCCACTTTTGGGCTATTACAAATGAAACTGCAGTGAATAGTATATGTGTACCAGTCTTTCGATAAACATGTATTTCCTTTTCCCAGGGCAAATACCTGGGCAAATACAAATACAATATACAAATACAATACAAATACAAATGAGTAGTGTGACTGAATTATACGGTATTGAAGAGTAGCAGAATATTCCCACTAAAATAGGCAGCCTTGGCATAAAGATTATTCTGAGCTCCTTACTTTGAGAAAGAGCAGACATAGCAGAAGCTCTAAAAACAGAGTAGAGTCACCTTTCTATAAGGGCAATATATATTTATAAAGGAAACCTCCATTTGGAAGGATATCCTCTTGTCTGCCAGAAAGAGGAGAATGACTAAATCACAGGAAATTTTTGTAATGAATAGAGAAAGAACTGACTTAAACCTACTTAACAAACTTCCCCTTGTTTACCATGTTTCTCTCAGGAACCTCTTCATAACTGGTCCTACCAGCCCCTGCCCCTTTCTTTTGTTCTTAGCTGAAGATAGTATCTGAGTTTGACTTTTAAGGCATCATGATGGGTAACTCATTTTTCCATGGGTATCTCTTATGTATATGTGAGGTATACATGTTTGTTTTTCTCATGTTTATCTGTCTTTCATTATAAGACTTTCAGCCAAGAACTCAGAAGAGTAGAAGGAAAATTATTACTTCCCTACAGTAAATACATGCTATTTTTAAAGATTTTATTTTTTAAGTAATCTCTATAGCTAAGGTGGGGCCTGAACTCACAACTCTGAGATCCAAAGTCACATGCTCTACTGACTGAGTCAGCCAGGAGTCCCCTTGTTTTCTTTTGTTATTGTTACTGTTTTTCTTTATTTTCTTTTTCTTTTTTTTTTTTTTAAGATTTTTTATTTATTTATTTGACAGACAGAGATCACAAGTAGGCAGAGAGGCAGGCAGAGAGAGAGGGGGGAAGCAGGCTCCCTGCTGAGCAGAGAGCCTGATGCGGGGCTCGATCCCAGGACCCTGAGATCCTGACCTGAGCTGAAGGCAGAGGCTTAACCCACTGAGCCACCCAGGCACCCCTGTTACTGTTTTTCTTATGCTCAGTCCCTTATACACTTAGTAACTTCTCTATGTACTCCTCATTAATGCTTGCCCATACTCAATACTGCCACCAAAGATGTCATTTTTTTTTTTTTTAAGATTTTATTTATTTATCAGAGAGAGAAGCGGGAGAGAGCGAGCACAGGCAGACAGAATGGCAGGCAGAGGCAGAGGGAGAAGCAGGCTCCCTGCTGAGCAAGGAGCCCGATGTGGGACTCGATCCCAGGACGCTGGGATCATGACCTGAGCCGAAGGCAGCTGCTTAACCAACTGAGCCACCCAGGCGTCCCCAAAGATGTCATTTTCACGATGTCCTGTCACATAATTAGCTATGATGGTTTTCTATTACATTATCTCTTGTAATTAAACTCTTCATGTAACTAATTCAGTTGCTTTTCTTCTTTTCACTTTAGGGAGGCACAGGCAATATTCATTTGCTCTTTGACCTACTTCCTCCTCTACTATAATCTAAGTAGGTGTGGAAGGCTTGGCCTCTTAATGTTTCCTTGAATTCCTGTGTACTTCTTTAAAAAAATTACCACACTATCAACATATATTTTGTTCAGTCTCATAAAGAATGTTGACAAGTAGATAACACATGTATTGAGGTAAACAATTGAGTCAGGGAGTAGAGATGGTAAAATCTAGCCTTTTAAATTTCCAATTGCATTTTTCACTCTTAGGTTTCAAAATTAATTTCTACTATTCAAAAAAAACTATTTTTTCCTAGTTAAATAGGATTCCTTACTATTTTTCCTCCCCTTATATAATTTATTTTGGTTATTGACTATCTTTCCAACTTTGAACATCTGGTCTTCTTGGCCAAGTAGGTTCCTCATTGACCTTAAAACAACCAATACTCTTCCCTATTTTTTTAGCTTAGTTTGTATACCCTGAAGAAGATGAAAGGGTATTTTGGTTCGAATTTAACTCCTGTTTACCCAGGTACTTTCAAATACAACACTTCTTAAGTATCACCATGGGAGCTTAGAACACTAGTCCCTGGGCTAGGCCGTGGGAGTCCCAATTCCTCATCTTCCTAGTAAACACTGCTTATCCTCTTTAATCTTCTAAACACTGCTGATTCTGGTGTTTGACTGGCTGTATCTTCATCCCCAGAATACAATATGCCTGCTTTATCTTAAGTATTTCTCAATTTTTTTTTTTTTTTAAGATTTATTTGACAGATTGAGAATGAGCAAATACACAAGCGAGGGGAGCAGCAAGCAGAGGGAGAAGCAGTCTCCTGGATGGGCAGGGGAACCTGATGCAAGGCTCTATTCCAGGATCCTGGGATCATGATCTGAGCTGAAGGCAGATTTTTGGTTTTTTGTTTTGTTTTGTTTTTGTTTTTGTTAAGCTTTGTTTGTTAAGCAGATGCTTAACCAACTGAGCCACCCAGGGACCCCTGTTTTTTTCAAGTATAAAAACTTGGATTTACGTCCTGTATTACTTAACAGAATGTTTTATTATAATTTATTAACTTGCCTACCTACCTATATTTAAGATACTGTTTATTTAAGCATTAAGTATTGTTCTGTACTTTGCAAAAGTTCCAGTCTTTTGAAACTAACTTTCTAATAGGACTTCTTGAATGACTTGGGTCTAAAGTATTCTTTTGCTTTCTCCAAGACTGAGAAATACGGAGATTTGTATAAAGGTGGTGATTAGTTAAGGGTTCTTTTCCTCAGGGTATTTTGGATAAAAGCTGAGCTGGGTTGCTTAGTTTAGTCTGGGTTCATAATGAGGGTAATGTATTTGTTGAAAATTGACTAAATGGGACAGACTAGAATACAGAATCAAAAATAGTTCTACTTGAGACTAAAACCACCATTGTAAATAATCAGCCTTTTTTTCCCCCTTTTGATTACGTGCTTCTTAACATTGACCTTTCTCACATTACATTTAAACAGATGCGTAATTCTCATGGTGGCAGTCTGAAAATAGTAATGTAAGTTTCAGAATCTTTTCAAGTACACAAAACTTTTGAATCAATTGCTTAAAAGATAAACCATGACAATTTTTACTATGAATCCAAAACCAGTTTAAGCACATTGATATTTTATGAATCATAGCAGTATCCTCCTGCCTTAAATATAAAAATACAAGTATGTGTGAAATACACTTTTTATTCATCTGCAGACAATGTTTGGACCAAATGTGGGTTCCCAGACATTTTGGATTAAAAACTGATCAGCGTGTGGACTATAAATGGAACAGTAGGCATAGCTCAGGGGAAAGAAAAGAAGGGGGTCATAGCAAAAAAAAAAAAATAGGTCCGATTGAGGTAGAGATGGCCAAATTCCTTTGTAATAAGAGATGCCAACTTTTGTTTAGATGTCCATCAGTTTGGCACTTCCAAAAGTGAGAATGCAATGGGCCTTTTGAAACAAAGGGATGTCATGTCAAATGTTGAGGTGTGTCAGGCAGGAAACACTCTGTGCAGTTCATGTGTAGCTCCCTGTTCTAACTTCTTTTTTGCAGATTCTCTGTCTCTGAATAGAACCGGGGATTGTAAATACTTCTTGAGACTTGTTACAGATTTGATCGTATCTCAATGTTTTCTCTTCTGGTGGAGTTTTCACTAGCCTTAGCTCCACTGAATTGTAGCTAACCAAACTGACCACAGATGACATTTTGCTACAGAGTTCATGGGGATGGCTCAATTAATGGAAATAGATTTGTGGCGCCTTCACATAAATCCAAGAAATTCTAGAAACTGAGCCAAGTCAACCAATAGGCGTTTGAGCCAATGATAAGTGAAAATAACTCCTTAGGCCACTGAGTACTACTTGGCATTGGATAGCAACTATTTGATTTATATTGCCTTTACATTTTTACAAGATCAAAACTCCTTTTTAAAGTTGTTGTTGTTGTGTTTTTTTGTTTTTTTGTTTTTTTTCCCAAATGTATTTTGAAGAACAATTAACAATCTCTTGAAAGTAACTGAGGAAATGTTGGGAAAGTGGTTGTGTCAAACTATTCAAGGCAAAGGGTGTCAGCTCTTTTCTGCCTTTGTTTCATGCTTTGATCTCAATAAGCCATTATTCCCTTCTAGGCGTTTAGTTTAAGACATTTAACTATTTCATAATAAATAACATCCCAGTCCTCCTGAAATTTTCAGAGACGATTACTTTTCAGCTGCTTGCTCTTACAAGGGATATATTGACTGATTTACACACGTCACTATGCACTTAGAACAAGATGAGGGATAGAGGAGAGCCGCTGAGATCAGGATCATCTCTCTTCCCCCGACTCTTGGTCTCTTCCCACATGCATTTTGAGGGTAGGTATTATTTTTTCAATTTAGGAACATAGGGAATCGTACTCCCAAAATATTTAATTTAAAACCTAGGAAACAGGTGGGCTTCTTTGCTTTTGTTTTTGTTTGTTTTTTACCTAAAATAAACAAGATAAAATGCAGTGCAGGAGGTATTAAGGAAAAGGCAAAGGTAACATTTAGCTTTGATTTCTTTGCATGAAATGCAATACAAATTTAAAGAACAATTGATATATTTTTTTAATATTAATCTGTTTTAGTTAAATTGACATGTGCACAAATAAAACATAACAGAAAACAGTTTCTTGCCCTAATATTCTCCTCACCCAAGTTTATTTCTCAGAGGAACACACTGGCAAATCTTCCAAGGTTTTTTTTGTTTTGTTTTGTTTTGTTAAAGAATTTGTCAGAGAGAGCAAGCACAAGTGGGGAGGAGGGGTGCAGCAAGCAGAGGAAAAGGGAGAAGCAGATTTCTCACTGAGCAGGTAGCCGGATGTGGGGCTTGATTCCAGGACCCTGGGATCATGATCTGAGCTAAAGGGAGACATTGAACTGAGCCATCCAGTCATCTTGCTTTCAGGTATTTTAAAGGCATTTTCTTCTATAGTCATACATATTATATTACCATATTACTTGACTTATCATATATGTACACACATATATGATATATATATATATGATTTATGATGTATGTATATATACATATATGATAAATCAAGTAATTAAAGTACTAGTATAATACATAAAGTGTTAGATGTATGTGTGTGTGTATATCTATCTATATATATATAGTTGTATATAAATGTATGAGCCATAGTATTATATATGTGCATTCATATATATAGAAGAGAGAAAGAGAATGAATTCCTCTTATAACATGAGGGATTTAGAGCTATCATACAACTCTTCATGTTGATTCTCCAATCTCACACATTTTTTCTGCCTTAGACTTAATAACTGCCTAGCTGTATCTTCTGGTTTGTTGTCAATGTAACAATCTCTAATATTTTTCCAAATGTTCCGCCGGATATGTCAAACGTCTATCAGTAGATTTACCAGAAGTTCAAACACATCAAATTATCTCTTAGTCACATATGTCCCCTTGGACTTCCCCAACCCCTTGTTTCTAGGACTGATACACAGCTGTCATTGCAAGACTTGCCTTGTATTTTCCTCTTTTGAATGTTTTATTTTTTTTTAATCTCATCTCATGATTTTCCTTATTTCTAATTTACTCACTTATTTTACTAAAAAATATTATCTCAGAGTTTCTAATTTTTCAGGCATTATCTATGTAAAATTCTCTTTATTATATCCACACATTGATTTATAGGTTTGCTTTGTATACAATTATAGTAAAAAGATAATCATTATCCCCTGGAAAGTTGAAGACTCTGCCTCTCTGTCTTCTAGCATCCAGTGTTTCTGGTAGAAAAAAAATCAGTTGATACGGTTAGAGGATTTCTTTTCATCTGGTGGTTCTGTGGGTCTTGGTCATGCTGCTTTGAAGAATGGAGGAGGTAGAGGGGATAGAGTGGTGGGCAGCAAAGCAAGGTTTAGCAAGGTTTATTGGGTCAGAATAAAGTTTATTGAATGATAGAGTACAAAGCTCCTGAGGAGGGAGGAGCCAAGAGGTTGCCACTGGAGTTTCTAAGTCTAGGGGTTTTCAGGGGCTTGTTAGTAGGCTGTTTAATCCAATTTATCCTCCCTGCGATGTCATCCAATAAGGTTTTTGAGGGCTCTTTCCAGGGTGATATAAAATCCTTTTAAGGATGGTTTCCCCTTAGGGCGAATGCCCCTTGTCCCTGCCTGCCTTCCAATTATCCTTCCTCAATATTTGAATACTCTTATTTTTGAATGGTTACTCACTCTGTACTTTCCTCAAGCGACTAGAATTCTCTTTTGTTCCCTGGGGTTTTAAACTTCCTCAGTGAAAAGTCTTAGAGTGAATGTCTTGGGGAGGGTGGGTTTCAGTCTGGAGACTCATAGTGCTGGGAATAGCCAGCAATCCCTCTACCAACAAATGAAATATTACTCCAAAGTTTGCGGTGAAAGAGAGAAGGCGAGTGGGTCAACGCTCAGAAATGTCTATCTTAATTAAATTGACAAAGGTAACTTAGTTCAGATACCCAATTATGTTCCACATGGATCCTTCTCCTTGTCAATTTTCACCTGAGACACTGGTGGGGAAATCTAGAGTGGATGGTGTTAGGTCCAGTGCATGCTCTTCTTTGGTCTTTGATGTGAAGAGAAAGGGGAGACATGGGGCTTGAGACACCGAGGATGGTCTAGAAGCCAATTATGCAGGCTGCACCCAAGGTGGTGTTGAAAACAGGAGAAGGGATGGGGAGACAGAGGCCAAGTGCTTCCAGAAGGCAGAGAAAGTGATGCTGGTTCTAGAGCTCATCAGCTCCAACAGGAGGAGAAAACACCATGTTTTTCCACCAACAAGGGGAAATAGGTAGTCCATGCTGGGCCAGAGAAGACACAATAGGACAAGACAGAAAGGACAAAGAGGACAGGAATTTCCCTGAAACAAAGGGAGTTTTGGCAAAACTGCCTGAGTGTATTCCTTAAAGTCCCTGCCCCGAGGTAAACCTAACCACAGTTGGCTTCAGTTATAGCTGTTAACTCAGGAAATGAAGGTCATGCCTTATTTTACCTTACCTTGAGAACCTGCTGTTTTTAACCCATGGAAAATACTAGAAGTTTTACAAGGGAAAATTATCCAATTTCGTAGCTTCCATAGTTAGTGGAGAACATCGATGGAAAATAGTAAAGGTTTTAGAAATCCATCATGGTCTAAGCATTCCATAAAATTCCTTAACTTTCCAACACATGTAGTCTTTACAGCCAACTTCCCTAGGAAACGATCCCTTGTACAAATTGCTTCCCAGATGTAGCAGCCACTAAGAACCGACTAAGAAGGGTGTGAGGAGGGAAGGCAGTGGAATTTCCCAGTGCGGGGAGGAGGGAGCTCTTCCTCTTTGTCGGGTCTATCTTGAGAAATTAAAGGATTAATCTGGGGAGCCAAAGGAGTCGTAGGTTTCCCTTCTTTTTCTTTAGAGATGTTTGAGAATGTCCTCAGTATGTAAAGGGGCCAGGGCAGGCCTGACTAGACCCCACATAGTAAGGGAAGCAAGAGATGCCCTTTTACCTTGTCTATGGCAACATTTCAAATTCTTTCCAATTCTCTCCCATACTTCTAAATCTAAAGTTCACTGGTCAAGGAACCATGGGTTCTGTTCAACCTCTAACAAACCCTGAAGTTGGTCCTGTGTTACAGAAGCCCTGCTCATCTTAAGGAGCTGTTTCTCATTTTTAATAGCATTGTTAGCCTTTAAAGTTGCTTTAAAACCTTAATATATTGTCTCTGTTCAAAAGAGGTTTTTCCCCATATACAGAGTTCTTAGAGAACTTTTAATTCCATAAAAATACCCAAGCCTAAAACTTCCCCGAACTTGGCCTTGAGCTGACAACAACCTACTGCGTCTAGACTTTTCATTTTTGGGTGGTCGGTAGGGTGTCCTTTCCAAGAGGCACATTTGGTCACCACTTGCCGGGAATGGCCAGCAGTCCCTGTACCTACAGATGAAAGATTACCCCAGACTTTGCTGTGAAAGAGAGAAGTCAAGGGGATCCACATTCAGAGACGAAGACCCTTTGCCCTTCTTTGTTTCCACCATTATTGGTCCTTCAGGTTAGTCACAAATCCTAGTCACAGTTTCTCAAGTTCCTGAGTGTGACAAGGGGTCTTACTGGAAGTAGGAGGATCTGTTTATGGGGAAAGATACACTATACCAATCTGCTATGCTAATCTGTGTGTTCTACGGAGTTCTGCTGAACATAGCCCAGGGGACAATGCGGACATCTCTTAGATCACAGAGTGACTGTTTGGGCTAAGAAAGCTTTGGGGAAGGCAACTCCCGGCGGCATTCCTAGGGCTGAGTAGTCATGCAGGCCTCGGCATTCCAAAGGCCCACACTCTTCTCTGAAATCTTCTTTGCCCTCAGCAGCCTCTGTGTCACATTTTAGCAAGCCAAGTATTAGAGCTGATTTCATGCTCTACATTAGCCCCAACATCACAGGATGGGGATGTTCTGGTGTTAATCATTTGATCATTTCCCCCGCGAGCTTGTCTGCTCTGTTTCTGGAGCTCCCTTTGGGTAGTTGTTGTACCTCCTCAATTGATCCTTTAATTTGACTTTCTTTCCTATTTTTCTTCCATTTGTCTACTTTTATGCCCTTATGAGATTTCCCTAAATTTACCTCCATTCGTCTATCACTTTTACTTCTATTTATTTTTAATCCCAAGTGTCCTTTCTTATTCTCCTATTTTTCTTGTTAATGGATATGTGTTTTTGGGTTTTGTTTTGTTTTTTTTTCCTCTGCCTTTAGAGTCATGCCACACTCTAATACCTCCTGCCATGAATTCTAGTCCTCAGCATGTCTGTGGAGCAAATTCATGAGTTCAGATATCATAACTTCCTCATTTTCCCCATGTCAGTGACCAGTCCTCTATCTACTTTTAATTTTGTAAATATTTATTTTTTGTAAATAATTTTGTAAATATTTATCTACTTCTAATTCTGTCAATACTTATATTTGTAAATAATTTTGTAAATATTTATCCTTTATTATCTCTTTTTCCATTTGTCTTTCGCCCTGTGGATAATGCCTTCTTTCATACTTTACTGCCTTTTTCTTTTTATCTTTGGAATACAAGGAGCTCAGTACACCATTTTTAATTATATACTGTGCCGTGATTGTCTATCTTGAAGCAACTCCTGAATGTAATTTCTAGAATGGAGAGTCATCTCTAAACATTTTAGAATTTCAAGTAAAAATAATTTTTTTCTAGGTTTTTCAGAATTTATTGAACTAAAGATGAGTTAGACATAAAAAGTCCTTGTAGTCTACTAATCAGTGACTAATTTGAAAGGAAATATGAGAGAAACTTTCTAGTACTTTGGAACAGTTTCTTTGGTATTCAATGCTAAGGATCCATGTCCTTTTTAAACCCCCTTTGTCTCAACATATGATTAATAAAACAGTCATATACAGAATATTCCACTGGGCAAATCTAGAGTTATTTGTAATACCCCACAAATAGCAGCAATTCACCCCTTTCTCTCTCATCCAAAAAAGAATATTTAAATATAAATGTGCATAACATTATTAACACATTTACTCTATTAAAATGTGTGTCTTGGGTACTGGGTGGTTCAGTTGCTTAAGCATCTGCCTTTAGCTCAGATCATGATCCCAGGTTCATGGGATCGAGTCCCACGTTAGGCCCCTTGCTCAGTGGGGAGCCTGCTTCTCCCTCTGCCCCTCTCCCCTCTCTTGCTCTCTCTCTCATTCTATCTCTCTCAAATAAATAAATTAAATCTTTTAAAAAATGTGTTGTAATGTTGTAATGTTGTAAATGTTGTAAGACTACAAAAATGACCTGTTTGGGAAAAAAATTGATCACCTGCCTCATTTTAAGGACAAAACCAATTCAGATGGATTGTTGATCTAAATATGAAGTGTAACACAACAGAGATTATGGAAAAAAATTAAAATAATTTTCTTATGTACTTGAGAGATGGAAAGATTTCCTAAATAGTACATAAAAGCCACTATCTGAGAAGAAAAATATTTTGAGGAAATCGGACTATACTGAAACCAAAAACTTTGTTTATAAAAAGATAGCATTATGAGACTGGATAGTCAACAGACAGAGTGGGAAAAAATACTTGCAATTTACTTATTTTATAAGGAATATGAATAGAGAATACTGATAGAAACTTAATAAGAAAAGCTGAGCCCCCCAATAGAAAAATGGGCAGGAGTCAACAGGGATATCACAAGAGAGGCTATCCAAATGGCCAAAATACTTAGGAAAAAATATTCAAACCTACTAATCAACAGGAAAATGCAGATTAACACCAGTGAGATATCACTATACATGCATCAGGATAGATTTGCCAAATTCAGCAAAGAAAAATACAGAATTCCTAGATATATCTGAATTTCAAATAATGAATAATCTTTTAGTTTAAGTATGTTCCAAATATTTCAAATAAATGGAAGTTCTGTATTTTATCTGGCAACACTAAACAGGAAGGCTTAAATGGAAATGCTTAGCAATATCCAGCATTTCTGGTAATGTGGAACAACAGGAGTTTTTTAAAAAAAGATTTTATTTATTTATTTATTTATTTGAGAAAGACAAAGTGGGAGAGAGAGTGTGAGCCCAGGAACAGGGGAGGGGGCAAAGGGAGAGGAAGAAGCAGGCTCTCCATGGAGCAGGGAACCCAATGTGGGGCTCGATCCTGGGATCACGACCTGAGCTGAAGGCATATGCCCAATGACTGAGCCACCCAGACACGCCTGCAAATGGAATTTTCAAGCACCGCAGTGTGGAGCAGCAATCAGTACAAAACCACTTTAGGAGAGCTCTCCGGGACTATTAATTAAAGTCAAACTCAGTAAATCTTGGGACTCAGCAACTCCTCTCTAAAGAATACACCAAAAGACAAGTATACCCACAGCACTCTTTGTATTAAAACTATTAAAAAATATATCTCTTAATAATGTCACAAATAAACTAGTGTATACTCATACAATGAAATATAAAAAAACAATAAGAACAAACTATTGTTACACTCAGCACATTGATAATATTCTAAAACAATGTTGAATGAAAAATGGGAAACACAAATTAATCATTTTAGATGGTTCCATTTGTGTAAAGTTCAAGGACAAAGCAGAAATAATCACAGTGTTAGAAAACAACACGGGGGTGCACCTGGGTGACTCAGCTGGTTAAGCTTGGGACTCTTGATTTCAGCTCAGGTCATGATCTCAGGGTTGTGAGATTGCCTGCCTGGGGCTCTGTGCTGGGCATGGAGCCTACTTAAGATTCTCTCTCCCTCTCCCTCTGCCACTGGTTCCTGTGCACACACTCTCTCTCTAACAAGAAAAAAAAAAAAAAAAGGAAAGAAATCAACATAGTGGTTACCAGGAGGAAGGCAGTGACTGGGAGGAGGCACACGTGGGAGATTTGATAGCATTTCTTTCTTCCTTCCTTCCTTCCTTTCTTTCTTTCTTTCTTTCTTTCTTTCTTTCTTTCTTTCTTTCTTTCGTTTTTTTAAGATTTTATTTATTTATTTGACACAGAGAGAGAGAGATCAGAAGTAGGCAGAGAGGCAGGCAGAGAGAGAGGGGGAAGCAGGCTCCCTGCTGAACAGACAGCCCGACGGGTCTTGAGATCATGACCTGAGCTAAAGGCAGAGGCTTAACCCACTGAGCCAACCAGATGCCCCAGCATTTATTTCTTGATCTGGATATTGGTTACTAAGGTTACTTGGGTCTGTTTCTTTTGGAAGCCATCCTATTGTATAGCCTTTTGATTTGCATACATTTCTTTGTGCAGGTCCTATGTCAGTAAAAAGTCTTCTCTAGAAAAAATGAAATTGTTCAAACCTTTAGTAATTCATTTTTAGTTATAAAAAATTTACTTGTGATACACATGACAACTGATTCCAACTGGTGAGTCGTGAGGACGCATTCAAGGGGAGGTGCTGTCAATCGCGCGTCTGCCTATGCTTAGGAGCAGTGGGTCTTGGCATTACTTCTGTGTCACGGGGTGGGGGGGTGGGGGTGAGGGGGACAAAGATGGTTCCAACAAACACCATCAGTAGCATGTTTCACCCTTGTTGAAAACAACTCTTCCACGGGCTCAGTTCAGTGTACTGGAATCTGTGTCCTTCACTCGGTTTAAGCACTCCCTCTCTGCTATGCTCTGTCTAGTTTGTGTCCTCTGTTTGTCTTTCTAGCAGTGGGCTGGGATTTGACTTTGCTTTCAAGTTTCAGTGTTTCCTCTTTGTACGCCTCACCTTCATGCTTTATGCTTGTTCACAGTTGGGATGATCTGAATCGATACCCGTGTCCTCCTTCCGTCCTGGGCCCTGGGATTCTATCCATCGAGGATGCAGATAAAATGAAAAGTGTTGTAGTATAAAGAAGGGGAATTACTATCTAGTTATAGAACTATGGGGTCCCTTTATCTTAGAACAGGAAAGCAAGAAGTGATCATTGTGACTCAAGCACTTATCATTATCACAAACTCTAAAAATTGATAATAATAGTAATAATGAGAATAAAAAGGAGAAGGAGGAGGAAATGCCTTTTGCCATTGTTCCTTGTACATGTTCCTGGCCCCTTACTTAGCTGGAGACAGATTCCTAGTCTCCTATTTACTCTTCCTAAAACTCTCCAGATTTTATTATTATGTTTCAAATTAGAAACCACTCTTAGCTTTATAGGTTCTCCACGACGCTTTCCTAACCTTCTGTATAGTTGAGTACAGATCTTTGGAATATACCTCATGTAGTGGAAAGAAGGATCTGGAGTCAGTCTTGGTTTTGTACCTGGTCCTCACCTTACTAGCTCTGCGAATTTTAGCAAGATTCTCTCAGAGACTCCGTTTACTCTGATGTTAAAGATGATATCGATATTAAGAGCAAGAGTTATGGTTTGGGGGCACCTGGGTGGCTCAGTGGGTTAGGCTTCTGCCTTCAGCTCAGGTCATGATCCCAGGGTCCTGGGATCGAGCCCTACATCAGGCTCCCTGATCAGCGGGGAGCCTGCTTTCTCCTCTCTCTCTCTCTGCCTGCCTCTTCCTACTTGTGATCTCAGTCTGTCAAATAAATAAATAAAATCTTAAAAAAAAAGGGTTATGGTTTGATGAAATGAAGTATAAAGCACTTATCACATTGTTTAGAGCACAACAGATTTTTTTTTAAAAATTTATTTACATTTAAGAGAGAACACATGCACAATTGGGGGAGGGGTAGAGGGAGAGGGACAGCAGACACTACCCCCCACACACACCTGCTGCTGAGCATGGAGCCCACCCAGGGGCTCAATCCCAGGACCCTGAGATCATGACCTGAGCTGAAAGCCAAAGTCAGACACTTCACCCCACAACAGTTTTTTTTTTTTTTTAAAGTCTTAGTTCCTGCCCTTTATCCTTTCCCTTCCCTTCCTATAGTTGTGCTTGTTGCTTAGCTGGTCTTTCCTACGTTAGTTGGTCAAAGTCACAAAAGTTTGTTAACTGTATGATTAAAACAACATCATGTACATAGCTGCTCAAACATTCCTTTCCTACAGGAATGTCTTCAAATGATAATCTTAGAACATATTTATTGAACCTCATGCATGTAACATAAGCAAATTGCAGCTGTATAAAGTGATGAGAGGTGTTGTAGAAAGATAGGTCACTTGACAGATGAGAACACGTTAGGGTGGGGAAGAGAAGGGAGAGCAACCCCAACCATAAGCAGGGTAATAACGAAAGGGTAAAGTGAAAATGACAACCTATCTTAAGAAACTCAAAGAAGGGGAGCCTGGGTGGCTCAGTCAGTCAAGCATCTGCCTTCAGCTCAGGTCATGGTCCCAGGGTCCTGGGATCAAGTGCCATGTCAGGCTCTCTGCTTGGTGGGGAGCCTGCTTCTCCTTCTCCCTCTCCCTCTGCCTGTGCTCCCCTGCTTGTGCTCACTCATGTGCTCTCTCTCTCTGTCATATAAATAAAACAAAAGAAGAAGAAACTCAAAGAATTGTGCTGTCAAAGCCAGGGAGTTCCATTGAATTCACTTTGAAGGTCAGAGAATTGTTGATAATCACATCGCAGAACAACTGGGAACACAGGAAGAAGATGTGATCGAAGTTTACAGCGAGTCATTCAATGATTTAAATATTTTTTATTTCTTTACTCTCAATCCTCTTTTAATTTTAAAAATTGTTTTTTGTAATGTGGTGTTCAAAATGGAATTGAAAACTGGCACCCCATCTCTTTATAATGTCTGGTAAAAAAAAAAAAAAAAGAAAAGAACGTCTGCTAATTTGAATTCTAGTGCCGATTACTCAATATCATTTGTTTTCATTATATTGATTTTGGGTGCTCAAACTTCAGCCCTCTTCATATTGCCCTCTTCCTTTTATCTATTTTTTAATTTTTTATTATTTTTCTTCTTTTTTTAAGATTTTATTTATTTATGTGACAGAGAGATGGAGAGAGAGCACAAGTAGGCTGAGCGGCAGGCAAAGTGCAAGGGAAAAGCAGGCTCTCTGCTGAGCAGGGAGCCTGATGTGGGGCTCGATCCCAGGACCCTGGGATCATGATCTGACCCTAAGGCAGCCACTAAACCGACTGAGCCACCCAGGCACTCCGCCCTCATCTTTTCCTGGACTGCGCATTTTCAAGCTTCTGATAAATAAGATCGACCAGTGTGAGTGTTCGTGATGACTTTCCCATTGGCCCCGAAGTTCTAGCATGTGATTGCTTCACTCCTGGACTTTGACTTCCAGTGGAAGATGGAAGTTTTTCAGAGAACTGAACCGTGGAAAAATGACCTTTCATTAACTTGAAGATACTTTTAAAATTTGAGGGTCTGGACCAAAAGAAGAGAAATACTAGGCTGGAGTTAGGATGACAGCAAAGGTGAGAGTAATGACTAAGTCCAAAGATGGCTTCACTGAGGGCTAACCATTTTAAGAGATAAAAGTCTTATCATAAGGTCCCCGAAAAGTTCTAATTTTCATTAGCTTAATAAAGTAACTCGTGCAGAAGTGTGTACAACAACAACAAAGATAAAGCAGCACATTCCTTTTTACGTCTTCTTGTAAATCTTTCTAATACAGTATCAACCAAAATTCCTAAACTATAATTTCACTTTCCCCAAATATTCTGCTGTTTCTCCCTCTTCATGACAAATGAAAAGGTTAGAGATACGTAATAAATACTTCTTTGTTGAATGAGTTGCATAAATGAATGTAATAATGACCAGTACAATGTATAAAGGGCACAAATTTTGGTACAAGAAAAAATAATCCTAAATCAATGATTCACTACTCACTAGCCTCGTGTTATTAGAAAATTTAATTCATTTATGTTGCCCAAGATTCACTTACCTAACTGCCAAATGGAGAGAATACTATCTATTTTGTATGATGATGGAGAGGATTAAAATGATGTTTATAAGGTTCGTGGTACATTACTCAGTAATGTTTATTACTAAACTTACCACCACTATTATCAGCACTTCTGTTATGTGTCTTGCCCATTTCATGTCTCAGTGTCAAATACAGATTCTTTCTTCTATTTAGGCATCAGAGACTCTCGGCTTGAATTCCAGCATGATATTAGGTTGCTCTTCAGAGACACATGCTCCCTCACTGCCTTCAAGGGTCTTGCTTTGCTGGCTTTTTCCAAGATGAGAGCGCTTGGAATCATGGCTGCCGTCCTTCTAAGTCTCCAGGAATTACATGATCACCTCAGTTTTCTTCTCCCAAGAACTGGGGGGGGAAAAGAAAGAAAGAAAGAAACAAACAAACAAAAAGCCCAAAAACTTTAGTTCTTCTATATTCAACATTTGTACCCATGGCTTAATGAATTTTACTGAATTTAAATAATCCACATACTCTTCAAACTCCAGATGAAAATCAGATACACTGGTTTATTCACTCATCCAACCGAAAATTTCCCTGGTCTATTTATTTATTTATTTATTTATTTATTTATTTATTTATTAAAGATTTTTATTTATTTGACAGACAGATCACAAGTAGGCAGAGAGGCAGGCAGAGAGAGAGAGGAGGAGGAGGCAGGCTCCCAGCTGAGCAGAGAGTCCGATGCAGGGCTCGATCCCAGGACCCTGGGATCATGACCAGAGCCGAAGGCAGAGGCTCTGGCCACTGAGCCACCCAGGTGCCCCTCCCTGGGCTATTTAAATCAGATGTATATGCGGTTTATTTTGTGTGAATAGATAATAGCTTGTTTCTATAACTTAGCTTTGTTTATGGCTAAGCTTCGCCTCCCATCACATTTTTACAGGCATAAATTCAATAATAGCTATGATATTATAAACAAATATTTCTGAAAGCAAAAAGCTACATTTTCTTAAAATAGGTCTCCCTGATGAAATTTCCTGTTGTGTTTGACACAAAAAGTTTCTGAGATCAACTCTAAGTATTTGTAGTAGAAGTTTCTTTTCCCTTTAAAAGAATCATTTCCATAACTTTTATTTATTATTTTTAAAAGATTTTATTTATTTATTTGACAGATCGCAAGTAGTCAGAGAGGCAGGCAGAGAGAGGAGGAAGCAGGCTCCCCGCTGAGCAGAGAGCCTGATGTGGGGCTTGATCCCAGGATCCTGGGATCATGACCTGAGCCGAAGGCAGAGGCTTTAACCCACTGAGCCACCCAGGCGCCCCTCCATAACTTTTAAACGTTTTGTTGATAATGCTTATGTACCCAGTTTGTGACATGAGCAGGATGGGAAGAGGCATGAACACAAAGGAACCTTGTTTCTTCTTCCTAAACGTTCCTTTTGACGTCCTCTCTCAGATTGTTCACTTCGATTCTTGAATGGAAATTACACAGTTTTCCCAGCAACACTCAGGAACTAAGGAACGGTGTCATTTTTCACTGAGTAGACAGTGTAATCCAATGCAATATATGATCGCCAATCTCTTACCAGACTTAAACCTCTTCTTCCCCAGCTCAGTCCTGCCTCTGGAAAACCTGTAGCAGGAAGGAAGGTGCTGTTACTCTGTGCACTGGTCCTACCCCTCCCTCCCCTCTTTCCTCCCTTCCTCCCTCACTCTCTCCCTCCCCACTCCCTTCCTTCCTTTCTTTGTCTGTCTCTTTTCCTATTTCCCCTACATTCACCAAGCCACCTGGGCTCAAAGTTTGGGTGGTCAGGAGGTTAAAGGGCATTCTACTGGACTGATGAGGTTATAATCTTGTATCGGAGTCCCTGGGTGTGGCAGATTCCAAATGCTGATTATTTTGCCCGTGGGCAATCCGTGGTGGGTTCTTTGAAGTTCACCTATTGGAAGCCCCATCCCTAGATTCCTGAGGGGGTCATATATCTCAGCTGGCCCCTTTTGACGCTTGCCTCAGCCCCTGGCTTCTGACAGCCACTCCACACTAACTCCATCTGTTGGGTCACTTAATTCTACACAGTGCTCTTGGAAAACTCCTTTTCCAGGTGAAACAGGCTCAGTTTCTTTAAATATAGCTCTCATCTGGTTTATGGAAAACAGGACTTGGGGCTCTGGAAGAACCGACGATGCTCCAAGTCCCCCCTCTTAGCTTGTTGCCTCGTTGCCACAGATGGCTCAGTAAACCCTCTAGATTTCTCAAGCAGGTATTGGGTACCAGACACTACATCTGTTGGTTCCCCCAAGATTACCAGATCCTCCCCAATTCATTTTTCTCACTTAGAATGGTGCTTTGGGGCTGGGGGTGGGAAGAGAAGCAGCTATGAGGTGCTCTCATGCTGTAAACACCTTCTCTCAAGAAATCCATGCTCCTCTGTCTCAATTTTCAAGCCTCTTTTTATATGTACTTGAAATAACAATAACAACGTATGAGGGGTCATGGGACCTTTTTTTAGATTTTTTTTTTTTTTAAGATTTTATACATTTATTTGAGAAAGAGAGAACACAAGCAGAGGGAAGGGCAGAGGGAAAAGCGGACTCCCCTGCTGAACAGGGAGCCCAACATGGGGCTCAGTCCCAGGACCCTGAGATCATGACCTGAGCCAAAGGCAGAAGCTTAACTGACTGAGACACCCAAGCATCCCTTTTTTAGCTATCATATTAGTAAGATCCATATAAATGATAGAACTTCTCTTTAGACTGTGCTCTTTGAAATCCTTGATTTTCTGTTGTGGAGACTCAACTGAGATTAAGACAAGAAAAATAAGGGCGCCTGGGTGAGTCAGTCAGTTAAGCATCTGCCTTGGACTCAGGTCATGATCCCGGGGTCCTGGGATCCAGCCCCACATCTGGCTCCCTTCTCGGCAGAGGAGTTTGCTTCTCCCTCTCCCATTTCCCCTCCCCCCTTCTCCTGTGCACTCTCTCTCTCTCTCAAATAAATAAATAAAATCTTAATAAAAGAGACAAGAAAAATATGTTGTACACATACAACAAAATTATATGGCAGGCATGATAGAAACTTCTTATGACAAATTTCTGATAACTAAAACATTAATCATGATATAGTCAAAATTTAATGAGAGGGGCGCCTGGGTGGCTCAGTGGGTTAAGCCACTGCCTTCGGCTCAGGTCATGATCTCGGGATCCTGGGATCAAGCCCCACATCGGGCTCTCTGCTCAGTGGGGAGCCTGCTTCCCTCTCTCTCTCTCTCTCTGCCTGCCTCTCTGCCTACTTGTGATCTCTACCTGTCAAATAAATAAATAAATAAATTTAATGAGAGTATAGTTTGAACACTTGAGCTTCTGAAAAAAATATATATAATTTACTTTTTAGATTCCACCAGCAAATTATGAGTACTGATATTAGGTAACCCTACTAGATTGAGCATTGCTCTTTTAGTTTCAATACTTTCACACATGAAAATGGTATTTTATTAGTAGTACTTTCACTTCTCTGGCAATCCTGCCTTTTAAGTGGCATCCATTTACAGCACATAAAAAACTGAGTCATTGGGAATGCTCAGTCTGAAACTGCCCTAGTCAAAATGAAGCATTTAATGAGAATATTTTTCTAGTAGTTTTTTTTTTTTCCTTAAACAATTTTATTGACCCTTGGGGTGGATTGGTAACTCTGGAAATCTGGGCCCAAATCATGCCACATTTGGCTTATGTTCTAAAACTCTGGGCCTTGACTTTTTCTGTATTCTGTGTGCAAGGGAGCACTAAACTCCCTTCTCAATTCAGTTCTGGCCCCAGTGTGAGCACAGCCTGTATCAGTTCTATGCCAGGTCCAACTCTTTCTGTTCTGTGAGTATCACTGTAGTGAGTCCCCTCACCCTGGTGGCCCCAAGGCTTCCTCTTGACCAAGGGCTGCAATTCATTTGCAGCTTCTCCCACACTTACAGAACCAGCTCCATCACCTCATACCTCAGCATTGGGCACCAACCATTCAGAAGGCCACTCTGTAGACATCGAGGAATCAGGTCTAAGACATCACCCTCAGTTGATTACCCCATGGAAAAGGTGAACAAATGTGCCACTAGAGCTTCTTTAGCATTGTACCCTACCTGGCTCAAATATTTTAACCTTCATTTAGTGTATTTTGGTACCCACATTTCTTGGGTCAGACACTTGCCACCCTGGGAAGGAATTTCAAGTCACAGAGCATTGAGAGGCAGGTTAAAATGCCTTCTGGCAGTTGGTATAAAACACTATTCCATTAAAGGAGATATCAGGAAATAGAACACTCTGAAAGCCAAAAGAAGTACTTCTAGAGTTACTATTATCCAGAAACTTTATTACCGACTCAACTAAACAGGAATAAGTTTTCCAAACCCCTACAAACCCCCTGAGAGGAGAAACATGACAAAGCAGGTCTTGAAGTAAGAACAGGAACGTACAGGATAAAATGCTTGATTAAAGGAAAATAACATGTAAATGAGAGATACACCATAACAAATGAGCAAACACTTATGAGTACACATTTAGATTTGTAACATATCCAGCTACTGAAGAAGAGTTGATGTAGCATGAGGTCTTCCGAGAAGTCTTTGGTTTTGCTGTTGCTGGTTTGGGGAGACAGCAGAGCAAAGAGAATGTGATTTTGCAGTTGTGATTATCTCACTTGGATTTTAATTTTTATATTTAAATCTATGTTTGGGGTCATACTAAGGTATAGTCTGTAATACTATAAGTTTTTTTTCTTACATCTGAGCTAAATCAGGTAGTTTCCTACTTTTTTTCATTTCTAAGAGAGCTCCATCTAGAGCTATGACTTCACAAATATGGAGATGGAGAAATACAGAAAAAATAAAATGCAGAAATGAAGAAGCTATTTCTATAGTAATGCCATTGCTTCCCAAGATCTTAAAATTATTTTTGGAATTTTATAAGACAATCTTTTCCTTATTAAATCATTCTCACTTCTCCCTGATCTGGGATCTTGTCAGTTGGAAATTGGCACCCTTGATATAAATATTTCCATAGCTATTGTATAGCAGTTGTTTGGCAGAGTGAATTATTAATAATTTTATTTTAAATGACTAACAGCTTCAAAAGTATGGATATTACCTGCTCCTTAGTACCACACACAAAAATAAGGGGCCTTATTCTACTTAAGATTTAGATTGTGCCTAGCATCTTCCATGACTAGACAATATGTCACTCTGCCAAAACCAGATTGAGGGAAAGAGCAATCCTAGGGTCAAAAGAGAATGTGTAACAAAGAAGGATCTGAGCCTTCTTTGTACATTTGTATATTCCAGTTGCTAAATGGTCAATAATTCAAAAGAGTTTGTTTCCAGATATAAATTATCAAGAAATTACCCAGGTTTTAGAGATCCTCAGGATCACATTAGCCTGAAGTAGGAGGGCAGGATTACCTAAATCATGGAATGTATGAATAAATACAAAAATATAAATGTCAGGCCTGACCACCAGTTGCTTATCTGAGGCAAGTAAGAAAAATGCAATCTACTTACTGAAAACTTTTGTGACTTACTATTCCTCTTAAATGATATTAACTGTTATTTATTATATATATGTATATATACATTGATGTGTATGTGTATATATATATATATGTATGTATGTGGTGCTTCTCCTTATTTCTTTATTTGCCTATTTATAGTAAAATAACACAAAAGGATGCTTAAAATTGAGGGAAAAAGTCACCTGCAATTCCAGAAAGTAACCTATTATTATTTTGTTTATTTCATTCAAGTTACTTGTGTGTGTGTGTGTGTGTGTGTGTATATATATATATATATATATATATATATATGGTACATATAGTACATAATTTTAATCTTAGTGAAATACATTTTTTAATTTTAATATCAAAATTTATTGAATGAAATTTATTGAATAAAATCCCATGTGAATATAACATATCCCATAATGATATATTTTGCATACTATAACTTAAACACGTTGTTAGAAAACAAGTCTTCACCTGGGTGGCTCAGTCATTTTGAGTTGGTTTTAATTTGTTCCCCCATCTCTCTCTGCCTTTGGCTCAGGTCATGATCCCAGGGTCCTGGGATAGAGCCCCATATCGGTCTCCCTGCTCAGCGTGAAGCCTGATTCTCCCATTCACACTCCCCCTGCTTGTGTTCCCCCTCTCGCTGTGTCTCTCTCTGTCAAATAAATAAATACAATCTTAAAAAAAGAAAACAAGTCTTCTGATTTATTTTTTTATTAGAAACAATGATTCTATGAATACCTTTATCACACACCTGTTGGATTTGCAGTTTTTAAGTCCTACCAAACACAGCAAAGATAAAAGCCTATAATGAGAGTCAAGTCTATAGCTTGAAACTCATTAATACAGTAATGGTTAGCCATGGTAAATTAGCCAGACTTGCTAATGTATTCTTCATTGGTTAAGTTGGTGTTTTCTTTTGTTTTTAATATGACCTTCAAAAAATTATAAGAAAAGAGCAGGACACTTTAGGGTGGTTCTACCTCCCAACTTGAATTTTTGATTCTAGATGGTTTCTCCTTTGCCTAAATGAGGGGTCTCTCAGGAGACCCCTGAGTAAATATGGTGACTGACCATTGTGGAAAACAAAACCGGGCAGCAGTAAGCTCTGAAATAAATGGACTTTCGAGGCAGGTTATTAGTGGGGTCCTTGGATGCTCTCAATGTGAATGGGAAAGGAAAACATAAACCAACAAAAATCAAGAAATCCACTGAAGATAGTGAGGGCCTGAGGTAAGAAAAACAAATTCTATGAAGTTTTTCCTTCAGAGACTCTTCGATTCCATGACTAAAATGCTGCAAAAGGAAGTCAAAGGAAGAAAAGAAGACCTTGGTTACATTTTAGAATCTCCAACTGCTGTTCAAGTATTCAGAGTGAGGAGAGGAAGTGTATTTTGTCTGAATGTAAGAAAAATCAATTTTGATTCACTTGGGACTATTTAAAACAGACATTTGGCTACTTCGCAGTGACTTGAGACCAACAAAATCTGTTTTTGCCAGTTTATCATTAGCTCAATTTGAAGCAAGCTGCCAAAATATTACTTTAATGGATTTTTATTGGTCAGTTTCAACTCCAGGTTAAATACCGACTTATAAATTCATTTAATCTCAATTTGTTCTTATTTATAGTATACATATGGCCCATACAAATTTTTTAAAATCTTCCAGGCCCGGAACATATTTTTAAGATAAGTTGAACTTGTTGACTAATTTTTTCCAAGAAGGGTTACCATGGATTTTTGAAAATAAATTTAAATGTGCCCACAAAAATAGGACATTATTCAGATACTCTTCCTGATCCTCTCTTGACTCTTTCCAAAACAAAAATTGAAACTTAGCTTGACCTCTTGAGCCATGGTGTTTACTATGTATTCCAAAACTAAATTATATTATCACAAATAAAACATTCAATAAAACAGCTGCCATGGAAAACTGATTTTGAATGGGGCATTCCAGAGTTTAGCTGTATCTTTAGCATCAGCATCAGATAAAGCTTAAGCTATTATAGGGTGCTTGGTGCTCTGATGGACAATTTTTATGTTTCTCCTCCTCCGTCCCTTACCCCTCCTCCTTTTCCTCCTCCTCCATTACTTCCTCCTCCTCATTCATCTTTTACAATTTTTATTCCGATTAAGTTGGTCTTATTTAATATAATACTAAGTAATATCATTTGTTACCTAAATGGAGCTTCTACTGGAATTGAGAAAAATCTAACAGGAACCTTTTTATTCAACTAATGGTGTAGAAAGGGCAATTTAAGCTAACTCAATGGACTCCTACAAATTTTGACTCATACAAGAAGCCCCTTGACTGTTACTCATTTTGAGTTGGTTTTAATTTGTTCCCCCATCTCTCCTGCAACTGCGAGAGGCAGATTGCCATTATGCCACATGAAACCTCTTTGTCCAACCTCTGGCACTTGGGGAGCTCGCATGAGTTGAGTGGGGTGTCCAGGCTTTTGGGGTGCCCTCAGAAGTGGACTGGGGTCTTCAGGCACTTGGGATGCTCACAGGAGGGGACGGTTCACTGACTGGGACACTCACCCTTCATGCTGTTTTACTGATGGCATGTCAAAAGCCAGGATGGGGTCATTCACTGAAGTAGGGTTACATGCTTTTGGTTTTTTCTTCCTTCAGTGATGGGATAAAATTATAGCAAGAGTGTGTCTTTCTTTCTTTCTTTCTTTCTTTTTTTTTAAAGATTTTGTTTACTTATCTGACAGAGATCAGAAGCAGGCAGAGAGGCAGGCAGAGAGAGAGAGATTGGGGAGGAAGCAGGCTTCCCGCCGAGCAGAGAGCCTGATGCGGGGCTTGATCCCAGGACCCTGAGATCATGACCCCAGCCAAAGGCAGAGGCTTTAACCCACTGAGCTACCCAGGCACCCCAGGAGTGTGTCTTTTAAAGGACAGTGGGAAAGGCATTGACAGGAGATATATTTTAAGTGTGTGGTATTTTCCCAGATATAATCAGGTCACCATCTCAGACATTGGATAATGTTACGATAGACACTCATCTAACCTCTAAGTATCAGATTTTGATGATGACAAGACCTGTTGTAAGTAGCTAACAATTATGCAACAACATTTCTTGTGTATCAAACATTATCAAAAAAGTACATCACCTGAACCTTGATGTGGTGCATTATTACCTGACTTTGTAGATGAGACATCTGGAGTTCAGATTAAAGAAGTTTAAGTAACTTGCTCAAGAACACAGAAGATAAAGATCAGGGTGGAGATGCAACCCCAAGCTGTGAGGCTCTATCCTAACATGCTGTGATGAGCCTTGGTAATCTGTCTCTCTGTCACATCAAATAAAAAGTTTTAAAAAATTATTTATTTATTTATTTATTTTTAAGATTTTAGTTATTTATTTGACAGAGGGTAGAGGGAGAGCACAAGCAGGGGGAGTGGCATGGAGAGGGAAAAGCAGATTCCCTGCATAGCAGAAGCCCAATGTGGGACTCGATCCCAGCACCACGGGATCATGACCCGATGCAAGGCAGTTACTTAACCAACTGAGTCACAAACAGAAATTTTAAAATAATCTTGATTTTTCTATTTGTGGTTTTTAAGAATATAAAACTCAAGACTTTGTTTATAAGGATGGGTTCAATCTCTTAAGCAGAAAGCATGATGTTATCTGAGAATTTCTGAGAGCAGTACATTCCTCAAAAAATTATTATGCCTGAGTTAACCTAAGGAGCTATAGTTAAGAAGAGCAAATGAAAAGACAAATGTGGTATCTGATCTGTGACCCCGCCCTGTAGTCAAAGGAACATCTTCCCTGGTTCTTAGTTGAGTGGTGACTAATTATCAGTAATTGCTAAGTGCTAAATGCTTTGATTGTAAGGTATCATTTAATCAGTACTTTTTGCAATTTATAGATGAGACAGCAGAGGTGCAGGGAATTATGCAATTCACCAACTCTCGCACAGCTAACAGGTGGCAAAGTATTATCTACCTTGCAGTTATAAGGATTAAATATAGGGTACATAAAGTTCCTGACACATAGTAGGCAAGTAATAAATGCTATCTGTTATTACTGTAAATTGTAACATTTTACAAGTTCTAGTCTCCTTGTCAAAGCAAAACAGAGCCAAATACATTATGAAAATTAATGAAGGGACACCTCACCAAAGTAGAGTGGGGAGGCTAGAAAGAGGAACTCTACCACTCCAGATCAATTACAGGAAGAATTGTCAATTACAGGCTCCAACAGAGATGTCAGCTACAATCCCCAAAAGAAGAATCCTCAACAGGAAATAATCATCAATCATAAGCATCCAAAGAAAAAGGTGTACATTGCATTCCTTACATGGAATTGACTACCCCTGCAACTCAGCCATGGAGAAACCATCATCATCCTAAACTCTTCAATGGGCTTTCCTTCAAAACAAACCCTCATCCTTCTTCTCTGTGAAATAACAGTCCTCTTCTTTGTTTGTTGGATCTGAACCCCAGGCTGTCTCGAGTCCGGAGCTTATGCTTCTGGTACAAAGTAATGGTACCAAACTTTTCCAAGATAAATCTGGCACAAGAAAGACTGAATGTAATGGATGTCAATAACCCCAGAAGAGCGATATTTCCCACAAGAATGCTGGTAACATTGGCAAGCAAGCCATCACCCATTTGTGGCTTTGTGGTAGCAAATGCCAGTATGTTGGAGGGAGGAGGAGAACACGTAGGACACTCTCCTGGACACTCCCCATCAAATGTGGGAGGACTGAGACTGAAATCTCATAGTAAATGGCTACAAATACTTAGTCAAATTTCAGTATGAATGTTACTGTGGCCCAGTTTGTATCTACATGCTTAAGTAGTCTAAGGACATTTGAGTTCTTAGAGACCCTTTCATAATATAAGTCAGCAGAAATATGTTGTGCTCAGATTAAATGAATATCCAAGCACAGTAACAACCCCTAGGGTATATGAAACTTGTATCATTAGAGAAAGAAATCATTTTAAATTTAGAAATGATCTTTAAAGTCCATCTTTTTACATATAGAGTATAGAATACTGAGGTCCTCCATTTTTTGACATGATTCTCCTTTCTTCATTAGAAAACTGCAAACATTCCTGACCAGTTGGAAAGGGAATTCCACTTATCTTTGAGTGACTCCCCACTTTCCCCCAGATTTCCTAGCTAAGTGTACTTGACTACCCTTCTTTGTCTATCTTCATCATTTCCTGGGACTGTGACCTTCCCTCGATCTGGGCCAACTTCTCAAGCCTCCTCTTTTAAGACTTATGTCTGTGATAATGTATCTAAAGCATTTACTGCCATGCCTCTGCCACTGTGTGGCCCAATTCTAGACTTTCTATGTAACAGAGGCTGAGAGCAGCAATCTTGTGTGAAGGCAGGGACCAGGTGGTTTATCTTGGTATGATGTTTGCGTAGAAAGCACATTGTTTTTATTTACATGTTCTGTTGATTGGAGGTGGCTTTGGGAAGGCTGTTGGAGAGTGCCAAGGGACTAAAGGCCTTGACCATTTTTCCCAAATTAGTGCGAGTAGCAAATATCTCAAAGTTTGTTGAAATTTATCTTATCCGTTTATCGTGATACAGGAGACTTAAATTTAAAAATTTCACAGGGAGCATGAAAGGAACAATAGAAAATATACTGGTCAGCTTTCAGCTAATAGAATTTCACTGATTTTTTTTTTTTTTTAATCTGAAGAGAAGAGTGGAGCATGAACAGGAGTGTCACTGTTACTTA
This sequence comes from Mustela erminea, assembly GCF_009829155.1. Taxonomy (NCBI): domain Eukaryota; kingdom Metazoa; phylum Chordata; class Mammalia; order Carnivora; family Mustelidae; genus Mustela; species Mustela erminea. Next base: position 11,287,027 of record NC_045615.1, read on the forward strand.
ATCTCTCATCTGTTGATTCCAGTGGAGGTTTTATGCTGAACTACTGCATTTACTCAGGTGACTTATGTGAACTGATGGCTATAACCGAGTTACAGGGCAGACTTGCTGTGTCAATATCTGCCCAGTCCTTCCTTTATCATGTAGCTGCAGTGGGATTTGAGTTGTGTCATCCTCTTCTCCAGCTCTAGTGGGGAGCCCTCATTGTTCTGAGGCAATCAGAACAATCCCTTATCTCTTGGTCACAGTATGCTTTTTGGATGGCTAAGGAATCCAGGCAGAAACCAGTCCACACATGCCCCAGGGGACTGAATCAGAAGCAAGCATGCCACAAGAAGAAACCAGTTGGAATGGAACTCAGACCTTTCTTTTTTTTTTTTTTTTTTTTTTTTTTAATAAATTTTTTTTTTATTTCCAGCATAACAGTATTCATTATTTTTGCACCACACCCCGTGCTCCATGCAATCCGTGCCCTATATAATACCCACTGGAAGAGATTATGCAGACCTTTCTTTTTGATGCCTGTGAGAAGAGATGCCTTCTTTCACCCTGCATGTGAACAAGGTAGAAGGTACCCAGGAGTTCTAGAATCTTCCACGTAGCAGGGGAGGCTGAAGATAAAGCTGGCAAGTGGAGGACAGAAGCTAGAGAATCAATCACAAACAAGCAGGGTGTGAATCCTGACCAAATCAAGCCTGAAGTTTATCCTTCTGGGCCTTCAGCTGCATGAATAATAATAAACAACCTGAGTTGACTAGACCTGATACTTTTCTATTATGTGCATCGAAAAACACAATAACTATTACATGAGCATACAACCAATGCCATTTTAGTGTGCTTTCAGAAGAATAATATGCTATCTTATCTTGGGTGAGGAAGTTTGGGATTTGTTTTCAAGAATTTGCATATATCGCTTCGTTAATATTTATAATGGTTAGTGCAGCAGGAGTACCTAGTTTTATGATTATCTTTGCTTCAAAAGGAGATTGTGATACAGAGAAATTGAACATTTTGTTGCAATCCACTCCCTAATTATGTAAAGTTAAATTAGAGAAGAGGGTGTGCAGGAAAACAGAGGGGGAAAGTTGAATAACACACAGTCATTTAAGCGGGGGGAAAATCATAAATGGAAAAAAACATTTTATTTCACTTCCCATGTTACCAAGTTAAAGAAAAAACATGTGGGTTAGATTTCATAGAGAGAAAACATTTATGGCTTTAGTCTCATTTCAATACTTCAAACTCCACCGTAATTAAACTCTTTCAAAGTTTATTACACTGACGTGAGAAGGAGCATACAGACCTAGCTGAAAGTTGGATGCAAAGGAGGATTACCAGTAAGATGATAAGATGATGAACTCATTAATATCTTCTTTATTATTCCCATTTTGGGGATTTGTCAAGTTCCCATATCATTAGGAATAAGAATGAAGAGGTTTTTGTTTCGTTTTGTTTTTGTTTTTGTTTTTTGTAATCCATTAACTAACTATGAGCTAGTTAAAGGAATCCTGGCAGACAGTGGCATTCCTCCCCACTCTGGGAGAATAATCCAGGGTTGTTCTCCATCATGAACAAGATAAGCCTGGATCAGGGGCTGTGGCTAACACCATGTCAGCTTCCAGTTTTTAGTTTCAGCACTGACTGGAGCCACAGAGCTATGCTGTAAGCCTGGGTGAGTCATGGTTCATTAGCAGATAGTTGTTTCATTGCTGGAACTTTCCATCTTTCAAATGTCAAAATTAGAGTGCACAAAGGTCCCAAGAGTTAAAGGAATGCGCTCTCACTTAAAGCTTAGCCTTTATGCAGATTAACAAGAGAAGGAGTATTCTCCAGAGTACTAACATGCTCTCATCTGATAAAGCATGGGGAGTTTGAGACAAGCACACATGTGGCATTCTCAGTCTTTTTCTTAGTTGCAAAATGTTGAGCCTTGGTTTGTGGTCAATATCTAGATTGCTCTCTTGCTGTCTAAGTTTGCCATGGTAAATTATTTTCTCATTTATATTAAGTGGCATTGTATTTTTTGGAAGGCTGTTCAGATTTCCTTCATAAGAAAAACTGTTACTTAAGACAATTTCCTCACTCTAGTGCCTCTAAAATGGAAGCACTGATTTTTAAAAGACATTAAGATCTTTTACGTTTGGCCACATGTAATTTTTTTTTAAGATTTTATTTACTTACTTGTCAGAGAGAAAGAGAGAGAGAGAGACAGCACACAAGCAGAGGAAACAGCAGGGAGAGGGAGACACAGGCTCCCGCTGAGCAGAAAACCTGATGTGGGACTCAATCCCAGATCCCTGGGATCATGACCTGAGCTGAAGCAGACTGTTAAACAAATGAGCCACCCCAGTGTCTCTGGCCATATGTGATTTTGAATCATCATATTAATACTGATTATGAATAACTTCCAGATTGATTAAGTTACCTACTACTACATTCAATGACATTTGTCCTCTGTATACCTTAAGCCCCTGAAAGACACTGTCATTTATGTATAAAAGCTTGTAATAAAATGCCTGTATTATTCTGTAAATAATCAGACATTATTTTTTAAAATTTATATATTTATTTGAGGGGTTTAAAGGGGTGGAAGTAAGAGGTAGAGAGAATCCAAGCATAGGGCCAACTCAGGGGTCTGTCTCATGACCCTGAGATCACAACCTGAGTGGAAACAAAGAGTAGGACACTTGATTCTACCACCCAGGCACCCCGTAGACACTGTATTTCTTGTTCCTGACCTTGACCAAAAAGATTTCATTACTTTATGGCTCATTTCTGGGTTTCCTTAACACATTATTTTTTTAGTGTTTCATTTGGGCAGGAACAATACCCTCAACACTTTGAAAATACTTTCTTAAGGTCCCACCACATGAAAAGCTAGTCATGTGCATACTGTCAAATCAGATTTCATGAACTCACCAGTATGAGGTCCATATTTTAGAGGGCTTTGTTGAAACCATTAGGAGCAATATGGAAAGCTCACAGTTTCTTCTAGGCTTTTATGAAGATCTTCATATTTGTCTAAGTTGACTCATTGTCAGCAAATCAGAGAAAGGAACAACAGGTTGTACACACTCTGTCTATTGACAAAAGGTTTTGATGTGGGTGGGGGATTACCTTTTTTTTTTTTAAGTGTGTGTGTTATGGTATAAAAGAGGGGCGCAGAGATAATCTAGTAAGACGTCAGGCACTCTTTGTGACTTACATTTGGCGGGTGAAGAGATTATAATTTTTCCTTCCTGTGTTTTCAGGCTTTACTCCATTTGTAGTATCTGGCCATGTGTACACATGCAGTTCCTTCATGGCAATGTCACAATTGAGATTCTTTTCCCCATGCCCTCACCAATTACATAAGAGAAGGAGACTGAAAATTTTGAAACTAATGCATAAAAATAGAAATTAAAAGGATATCAATTCTCGTTTATCTCTAAAAAAATGTAAAACAGCAAAATAGTTTTATTTAAAAATAATTTCATCCATAAATCAAAGTATCCTAACTCAATTTTTATTTTCATCATTTATTCATGAATATTCACAAATGTTTATGCATAAATATGACAAAATTGTGAGCAAGCAATGCATGTTTCCTTCCCCTATAAATTTTTTTAAAGATATTTTTTATTTATTTGACAGAAAGAGAGAGGTCACAAGTAGGCAGAGAGAGAGGGGGAAGCAGGCTCCCTGCTGAGCAGAGAGCCCGATGCGGGGCTCCATCCCAGGACCCTGAGATCATGACCTGAGCTGAAGGCAGAGGCTTTAACCCACTGAGCCACCCTGGTGCCCCCCCGCCATAAAGTTTTTAAGGATTTTTTCTGCCTATGTAATATTTTGCCTAATTGATGAGCCATAATTTATGACTCCTGCGAAGTCAGACATGTAAGTTTTTATAAGATTTTGCTCTAATGGGTACTGTTAGGATTAGCAGCTTCATTCATAAATCTTTTGCTTTTTCAAAAATAAGAAAAGTTACTAGATCAGAGTGAAGATAATTTTCTTTTCTTTTTTGATTATGCATGTTCAGTTTTATTAGATAATGCCAAATAGTTTTCCAAAGTGGTTATGAAATTTTACTAACTCAACAGCAGCATATGAGTTCCTATTTCTTCATATCTTTAATGGCACTTAGTATTGTCACTCTTACATTTTAACCCTTTTGGTGGAAGTATTTCATTGTATTTATAGTTTGCATTTTCCTTATGATTAATAGAGTTGAGCATCCTTGTACATATTTATTGGTCTTTGGTTTTATTCTTTTGTGATTTGCCTGTTGAAATCTCTTTTCCATTTTTAAAAATTGAATTGATTTCCCTCTTATTAATAATTTGTAAGTATTATTAGTAATTTGTAAGCATTTATGCATTTGAAAATGGCATCTTTGAAGTTTATATGTTTTATATATATCTTCTCCCATTCTGTGACTTTTCTTTTCGATTTATATGATCTATTTGGATCCACAGAAGTTATAATTTTAAGTGAAGATAGTTTTCATCTTTCCTAATACAATTTCTAAGAAAATTGCTTTAATTAATTAATTTATTTATTTATTTATTGAGAGAGTGTGAGCAAGGGGAAGTGGCAGAGGGAAAGGCAGAAGCAAACTCCCTGCTAAGCAGGGAGCCAGATGTGGGACTCAATCCCGGGACCTTGGGTTAATGACCGGAGGCAAAGGCTGATGCTTAACCCACTGAGCCACCCAGGCGACGCAATGTCATCTCAGTTTATTATGTTCTGATCCAAAATTGTACTTGAAGATTTCTGGTAATGCCTTCCAGGTAGTCACCACTTCCAGGGAAAAAAAACAAAAGAAAAAAAAAAAAAGGTCCCAAGGCAATGTAAAAGGAAAGATCTGTAGCCACAGCTATCAATCACCCAGGAGAACCCACCACATCATTCCCTGTTGTGTCAGTTTGTGGAACATACCAAACGTTTGGAGTGGATTAAATAGGTGATGTAGGTAGACTTCGCAGCTCAAAAATATCCATTTCTGCCACATTTCTTGATACCCTTTTACTAGAGTTAGTTGTCATATTAGAGGAGCTCAAGCATTCTCTCCAGTGAGTCACGGTGCAGTTTGGGTGTGCCTTCTAGGGAAAAGGTCACTGCCTGAAAAGCTTGTAATCAGGAACTGCATTGACAGAGTATGGCCCAGTTCCTTGTCAGATGCTTTGCCTCAGCTGATTTGACTATGAGCACTCAAAGGAGATGAATAAGCTCCCAGGGCATAGAGTTTAAACATGAGCACATTTTGTGCCATCATTCCAATAAACAAAACAAAACAAAACAAAAAAAGGAAATTCCTCTAGGGAACAATTTTCAATTTAGGGTGGATGATTTTGCCCAACATTTTTTTTAAGATTTTTAAAATTTATTAATTTGAGAGAGACTGGGAGAGAGAGAGAGAGAGCACAAGCAGGGGGAAAGATAGAGAGAGAAGCAGACTCCCTGCTGAGCAGAAAGCCTGATGCAGGACTCGATCCCAGAACCCTGGGATTATGACCTGAGCCAAAGGCAGACACTTAAACAACTGAGTCACCTAGGTGCCCCTTGCCCAACATTTCTCTCAGTTTTAAGCATCCCTAGGCTCACATGTATTTTATGGAATAGCAAGTCCATGAAAAATGCTCTATGGTCTCTGTAATCCATTTCTTACATAAATGTGGGGACCGTACACATGGTGAATCTTGCAGAGACAAAACACCAATATTCAGACATCTGAATCTTACTCCTCAGTAGATTTTGAGAGCTGTGTTTACACTGGGTGAATGATCTGGTGCTATCCAGAGGAAGGAAAAAACACCATTACAGGCGGAAGAGGCAAAGGCCCAGAAAACAAGGGAAAGACAGAATCATGAGAAGTGGGACATGGAACAAGGTGGAAATGTGAAATTACGGGGCTGGACAAAGACATTACCAAATTTTTATTTTGTGAAAAGATCATATTTTGCCAATTGAAAACCAAACAACCACGAACAATGTTCAGCTCACAAGCATGACTTCCCCTTGGAAAGCCTACTTTTTCTTCTCCCCCTGCCATCTTTGTTGAAATATAATTGACATATAACATTGTGTAAGTTTGCATCATGATCATTTGATGCAAATATATATTATAAAATGATTACCACAATCAGGTTAATTACCCTCTTTATCAGTTCATGTAGTTTGATTGTGTGTGGGTGTTGAGGACTTCCAAGATTTACTCCCTTAGGGACTTTCAAGTATAGAATACAGTATTATTAAGTATAGTCACCATTTTATATATTAGATCCCCAGAACTTACTCATCTTATAACTGGAAATTTGTACCTTTGGCTAATAGCTCCCCCTTCACCCCGAGCCCCTGTTAACCACCAATGTACTCTGCCTATGGGTTTGACTTTTTGAGATTCCCCATATAAATGAGCTTTTACAGGATTTGTCTTTCTGTTTGTCTGATCTACTTTTCTTAGTATAATGCTTTCATGGTTTATCCATGTTATTACAAAAAGCAGGAGTTCCTTCTCTCTTTTTTTCTTCCTCTTCTTTTTATGGTTAAATAATACTCCATTGTGTGTGTGTGTGTGTGTGTGTGTGTGTTTACCGTATTTTCTTTACCCATTCATCCACTGATGGACACTTATGTTATTTTTATGTCTTGTGTATTGTGAAAAAAACTGCAATAAATCTGGGGTGAAAATACCTCTTTGAGATAGTGATTTTATTTCTTTCCGATTTGTACCTGAAGTGGAATTACTAGATCATATGGTAGTTCTTTTTTAAATTTTTTGAGGCATCTTCACATTGTTTTTCACAGTGGCGACACTAATTTACACCCTTACATCCCTCCTTGCTCTGTCCCCCTGAGCTAACTGCCTTCATAGTGTTGTGTGTAGGATTAATTATACCACACTATATTTTAATATTTAATTTCCTATTTGTTTCCTTCATTACACTGACTAACTTGAAAGAAGAAACTATTCTATTATGTTCCCAGTAGTGCTTGGCATATAGTAGGTTCTTAATAAAAATGAACTGAAGGTGGGACACCTGGGTGGCTCAGTGGGTTAAAGCCTCCGCCTTCGGCTCAGACGATAATCCCAGGGTCCTAGGATCGATCCCCGCATCAGGCTTTCTGCTCAGTGGGGAGCCTGCTTCCCTCTCTCTCTCTGTCTGCCTCTCTGTCTACTTGTGATCTCTGTTCAAATAAATAAATAAAATCTTCAAAAAAAATGAATTTAAGGAATAAATTACAGAAAAAAAAAAAAGAAGTTAGGGCTTTCAGATAAAAAGGCCATGTTCACAATAGTAAGAGAAGGGGCATGTGCACAAGAAGAGAACAGAGTGAGATGATTGAGAGCTCCTGTCTGAGTCTTCTCTTTTAAATTTCTTGTGGACCTCCTTAACAAATCTTTTATCAACTCACTGTATGCTGTTAAAATCATTCATTAGCTGCTTATGAATCTCTACAATATAGTGCTCATGCTTAAGATGAGCAGGGATTTTCATAATCATTGACTGATATGTTAATAAGAGAACAAAGAAGATGATTCATAGGAAATGACAAATAAACTCATTTTTTTAGTAAATACATGAATACTTGCTATCATCTTAAATAAATTATGATTGAAATGTTGAACGACTACCGAATTATAATACAATGCTGATGAAACTAGGGATTGTTAGGTGGTATGTGGGAAATGAAAAGTGTTGTGGGGTTTTTTGGGGGGGTTCTTAGCTAGGATGGCCCCAAAAACAAAACAAACAAACAAAAAACAAAATACAAAAACCTTTGAAGCTATTGCCAAAAGTAGGAAGAAGTGTTGTCATTTATACCCAGAGACATTAACAATGACTATTCAGGTTGTTTGCCCATGTTTAATTGGGTTATTTGTGGGGTTTCTGATGTTTAGTTGCGTAAGTTTTTTTATATATTTTAGATATTAACCCCTCCTCGGATATACATTTGCAAATATCTTCTCCCACTCAGTAAGGTATCTTTTAGTTTTGTTAATGGTTTCCTTCACTTTCTGTACAAAAGCAAAATATAGGTATACTCCCAATAGTTTAATTTTAAACAAAAACAGCTTTGTTTCCCTTGCCCGAGGAAACATATCTAGAAAAGTGTTTCTATGGCTGATGTCAGAAAAATTATTGCTTATGTTTTCCTCTAGGAGTTTTATGGTTTCAGGTCTCATGGGTCTTTAATTCATTTTGAGTTTATTTTTGTGTCTGGTGTAAGAAAATGGGTCTAGTTTCATTCTTCTCCATGTTGCTGTCCCGTTTTCCTAACACCATTTACTGAAGAGACTGTCTTTTCCCCATTGTATATTCTTGCCTTCTTTGTTGTAGATTAATGGACCATGTAAGTGTGGCTTTATATACGGACTCTCTGTTCTGTCCTATTGATCTATGTGTCTATTTTTGTGCCAGTATCATACTCTTTCAATTACTACACCTTTGTAGTATACCTTGAAATCTGGAATTGTGATACATCTGGCTTTGTTCTTTTTGAAGGATGCTTTGGCTATTCAGAGTCCATTGTGGTTCCATACAATCTTTAGGATTATTTGTTCTAGTTTTGTGGAAAATGCTAATATTTTGATAGGGATTGCTTTAAATTTGTAGATTGCTTTGGATGGTATGGACATTTTATCAATATCGGATCTTCCAGTTCATTAGCGTGTAATATCTTTCTATTTGTGTCATCTCCAGTTTCTTCTATCAACATTTTATCATTTTCAGAGTCTAGATCTTATAGCTTCTTGGTCAAATTTATTCCTAGGTATTTTATTCTTTTGATGAAATTATAAATGGGATTGTTTTCTTAATTTCTCTTTCTGCTTACTTTGTTATTAGTGCATATAAATGCAACAGATTTCTGAATATTAATTTTGTGTCCTACAACTTTAATGAATTTATCAGTTCTAGCAGTCTTTTGGTTGATTCTTAAGGTTTTTTTTGTACATACTATCATATCATCTGCAAATAGTAAGTTATACTTCTTCCTCACTGGACACATGAAAAGATAGCCAATATCACTAATTATCAGGGAAATGAAAATTAAAACCACAATGAAGTATCACTTTACACCTGTCAGAATGACTAAAATAAGAGACACGTGAGATAACAAGTATTGTTGAAGATGCGAAGTTAAAGGAACCCTTGTGCACTGTAGTAGGAAAGCAAATTGGTGCAGTCACTATGGAAAACAGTATGGAGGTTTCTCAAAAAATTACAGTTGTAATTTTCATATGACCCAGTAATTCATGGCTGGGTATTTATCTAAAGAAAATGAAAACACTAATTCAAACAGGTATATACAACCCTACATTTATTGCAGTATTATTTACAATAACCAAGATATGTAAGCAATCCAAGTGTCTGTCCATGAATGGTTCAAGAAGGTGTGCAATACATATATGATGGAATATTACTCAGCCATAAAAGTAATGAAATATTGTCATATGCAACAACATGCTAGACCTAGAAGGTATAGTGTTAAGTGAAATAAGTCAGTCACAGTCACATACCATATGATTTCACTCATATGTTGAATTTAAGAAATAAAATAAATGGACAAAAAACACACAAAAGATAGATTCTTAAATACAGAGAACTGGAGGCTAACAGGGAGGTGGGTAGGGGGTCGGGGAAATAGGTGAAGGGGATTAACACTTACCGTGATGAGAACTAAGTAATGTATAGAGTTGTTGAATCACAATATTGTATACCTGAAACTTAATATAACACTGAATGTTAATTATTTTTCAATAAAGAAAGAAAATATCTTATTCTGAAATGCAAATCAAAGGATTATATATCTGTACATATTTAACAAGAAATGGGCATGGCTATGAATAAAACTTTAAAACTCCACGAGAGTTATAAAATTGAAAAATACTTTAGTAAATGCAGAGACACAGTTCTCCTCAAAAGGAAAATTTGGTATGTTAAACATGACAATTATTCATAAATTAACCTATGATTAAAAATATAATTAAATGGGGATACGCTTGCATAGATAAATTCTCAAAATAATACCAAGTTTTTCTGTAGAAACATAAACATATGAAAATATCCAGAAAATTTTTGAAGCAGTTAAGTATTGAATAGCTATCAGAAATTAAAAATGTATTATGAAATTACAGAGATTAGAGTGGTTTATTTCTAGAGGATACAGAAGAGTTGAGCAAAATAAAAGTCTAGAAATAGGCACTAATCAATGAGAGATTGAAAACTAATAGAAAGTGAACAAAGGTGGGGCGCCTGGGTGGCTCAGTGGGTTAAGCCGCTGCCTTCGGCTCAGGTCATGATCTCAGGGTCCTGGGATTGAGTCCCGCATCGGGCTCTCTGCTCAGCAGGGAGCCTGCTTCCTCCTCTCTCTCTCTCTCTCTGCCTGCCTCTCTGCCTACTTGTGATCTCTCTCTGTCAAATAAATAAATAAAATCTTTAAAAAAAAAAAAAAAAAGAAAGTGAACAAAGGATATGATGAAACATTGCAGAGGAAAAGAAAGAAAATGGCTGATAAACATATAGAAAAATATTCAATTACTCCATTAATAAATTTAAATTAATATAATACTGTATCTTTTTAAAAAAATTCAGAAAACAAAAATTATAGGATTGATGATCTAATCAGTAATCTTGGTGAGGATATTGGTCAATGGGTTTTCTTACACATTGTTGATGGGATGCTAAAGTGTTTGTAGTATTTCTGGTGGACATTTTGGCAATAGTTTCAAAAATGAAAATATATGCTCCTTTTCATTCAGCAATCTCATTATTAACAGTTTTTTTTCATTGCTTGTTTGCGTCTCTATTTAATCATTAATATTTAACAATAAAAATGGACACATTTCTTTTTTCATTGTCATAAACAATGTCAGTATGAACAGTATGGTAAGTAAGTCTTTGCATACTTAATGCTTATTTCCTTAGAAAAAAATTACTGTAAGTGAAATTGCTGAGTCAAATACTGATCAAGAGGCATACACATTTTACGGGACACCTGGGTATCCCTTTACAATCATTAAAAAGAAAAAATAAGCAGATCTAGATGTACTTATATATATACACCTGTGCATATATAAAATATATTCTTCTTTTCTGTGTGCTAAGTGCTGGAACTACTCCTTAAGAATAAAAGAAGTCACACATTGATGAGCATTTAACATTTCATCACTACTTTTCCTTATCAATTTTTGTAGAAAATATCCTGGATTTCATGGGCAATGTTGACGATCTACCAGACTCGCTGGATACCCTTTGGTGTTTTCTCTGAGGCATGGCAACGTGCCCTGAGATGCGCCTTCAGTGGCTGTGGCTGCCCTTCTGGAACTGCCCTGGGGCCACTGGGGCTGTGGTGCCCTTAGAGGTCAAGAGCTGAAGTCGCCTGGAAGTTTGCTACTCTGGTCCCTGCCTGCTGTCCGACAATGACTGTTGGGTGAGAGTATGAATGCCGGGCTTCCTCACCTCTTCCTTACCTCAGGGGTTGGAATATCTCTGAGGTGTAACTTACATCACAGTTTGTCAATGGGAGCAGGCTGAAGTTTATTCAGCTGTGGGACTCATGCCTGTGGTCACATCTTTGCTTGGCTTCCCCTTTATTCTCTGACCTTCTTCCTCCATTTCCTTACCCTCTCCCCTAGGAATCTTGCCTTATGGAAATCATTTGTAAGTGAATCCTGATCTCAGCATCTGCTTCTGGGGAACCAGACTTAAGACACTGATCCAACCACATGTTGTTGTTTTTCGAGAGCTGCTGTGTTTTGTTGTTGTTGTTGTTGTTGTTTCCTGTATTACCCTCCTTTAAATATGTCAGGACCTTGGGCAATCCCAGATTTCTCTCTTAAATTATGTTATATGAGAAAACAGAAGTAGTCAATTCATAGGAGACAGAGCAATTCTATCTTTAAAAAACACATGAACGTTATTACCTACTAAAACAAGTTACAACTTCAGACACTGGCTTTTTCAAAATGTAATGCCAAGTTCTCATGAAACGATGATATGATAGGGCCGTTCAAACCAGGATACTGGCTTCATTCCTTCCTTTCCGAATTGCTTAGGCAGTGTAGCGAAAACATAAATGCCTTAGGCTCTTTCTGTTGGGTTTTCTTCTTTTTCTTTTTCTTTTTTTTTCTTTTAGGCTTTCTTGCTTTTCTCTGCCAATTATGGTTGGGTTTTGTGCTATGCACCATTGTTCATCAGAAACAAGCTTAGAGCTTTTAGTACCAAGCAAGTGCCAACCAAACCAAAGTGGATAATGGAATTCTAGGCTCTGTCCCAGCTCCTCCCATTCTCTCCCCGTGGGTGAGAGATGTGTGTAAGTAATAAGAATCAGTTTTGTGAGTAACTTCTAAGCTCCATCTGATAACTTCAGCAGTCACAACTTGAAAGCATGAAATGAGATGAGATTTTAGGGAAATCGCTTTTTGTTGTAGCAAGTTTGGTGGTCTCGGCTGACATTCCTTTCACGATTCCAACCAGCTTTATTGTAATCATTTGATAGAATGCATGCTAGCACAAGAGCTTGCTGCGTATAAAACATGCTTGAGACTAGGCCAAATACATAAAACATTTTTGGGTTTTATGGTCACCCCACAAACTATAATGCATACAAATTGTACTCCCAACACTTACTGTCAGTTCCCATCTATCACTTCAGGAGAAGAAATTCCCCGAACGTAAAAGCATACAATGTCATGGGTTTTGATGAATGTTTACACCCATGCAACCACAGCCCTATAAAGCAACCCCAGCAAATTATTGCGGAAAATTCCCTCATACCGGTTCTCAGAGAGTTACCACTCCTCCTCACAAGCAGAGGCAAACAATGTTATGTTTTTGTTGTTGTTGTTGCTGCTGTTTACCACAGATAAATGTTGCTTATTCTAGAGCTGCAAATCAATGGACTCATACAGTATGTACTTTTTTTTTTTTTTTGTCTACCTTTCAGTTAACGTAATGTTTGGGAGAATTTTCTATGCTGTTGACACCACAGTAGTTCATTTCTTTTTATTGTTGACAAATATTCCATTGAATGAGCACATCAAAATGTGTGCATTGTCTCACTGATGGAGTATGGAGTTGTTTACAGTTTTTGGACAGAATGAATAAAGCTGCTATGAACAACCCTGTATAAGTTATTGTGGTCATATGTTTTCTTCTCTCTTGGGTAAATGTGAAAGGGCTCGGTAGCTTGGTCATATTGTAAATGAATATTTAATTATAGAAGAAACTGCTATACATTTTCCAAAGTTATCTGTGCTGTTTTACATTCCTACCAGCAATGTAGGAGTGTTCTGGTTGTTCCTCAACATAGCATAAGGTAGTACTGGTGTCTTATTTTTAGCAATTCTCATGTATGTCTTATAGTATTCCATTGTGATTTCAATTTGTATTTCCCTGATAACTAATGATGTTGAGTGCTTCTTAAAGTGCCTTTCAGACATTCATATATCTGTTTTGAAATATCTGTTAGTCTGTTTTAAAAAATGGTACTGCCCTTTTAATGACTGGGTTTGGGGATTTCTTTATCTAGTCTAGATACAATTTTCCCCCCAGTTTGAGATATTATGAATATGTTTACACATTCTGTGGCATGCTTTATCACTTTTATCAATTGAATCTTTTGTGAGAAGCTTTTAATTTTGATGAAACCCTAATTTTTTTCTGTTATAGTTCTCATTTTCTATGCTATACTTAAACAATCTTTACTCACAGATCAAGAAGATATCCTAAGGTTTCTTCCAGAAGATTCATAGACTTGGGCTTTATGTTTAGGTCTATGATCCACCTGAATTAATTTTTTTACTCATGGTATGAGGGAGGAGTTAAGTTCATTTCTTTTCCTAGAGGATATCCTATTGTTTCAACACTGTTGATAAGAATTTCCTGGGATTTCAGAATAGTTGAAGATAACAGTGGTTGCTTAGGTTCCTGTCTCCCGATACTTCCTCCCCAAATACTACAGAATAACAAAGAGGTTAAAAACAAAACAAAACCAAAAAACCTATCCCAAAATGATGCCGTCATTAAACTCAAAGATAGAGAATGCTCCTTTCTCAAAATAGCTAGAAAATTTAAAAGCAAAAGCATAAAATGTTAGTGAACAATCTGTGAGTCTTCTGTCTTGCTGCCAGTCTTTGGGGCAAAAAAAAAAGCAGGTTGATAAATCCTGAGGAGAGAAGGGAGAATGCGGTGGCCTTAAAATCGATCTGACCTGCCCCGAAAGGAGTAAGTCCACCCTGTGTCTAAACACAGCAACAAACCAAAACCAACATAAAACAAAAATGAGTATTCTGGTAGACCAGAACGATGTGGCATGTGGCAATTCAGTGGTGAAGAAGAAAAGAAGCAAAGGGAGCAATAACTCCGCAAGAAAAAGACATGAAAGGGGCGCCTGGGTGGCTCAGTGGGTTAAAGCCTCTGCCTTCAGCTCGGGTCATGATCCCAGGGTCCTGGGATCGAGCCCTGCATCAGGCTCTCTGCTCAGCAGGGAGCCTGCTTCCTCTTCTCTCTCTGGCTGCTTGTGGTCTCTCTCTGTCAAATAAATAAATAAAATCTTAAAAAAAAAAAGATTAAAAAAAAAGAAAAAGACATGAAATATCAGGAAACAAACAATCCCTTCTCCCCCCCCACCAGAAAAAAATTAAAAAGAAACCCTCTGAAAAATCTAGATTTTGCTATATTGAATGAAGTTAGTGCCATTGAAGTAAGAATCTTATAAAGCTCCCCAATACCAAAAACATGGACAGAAAAAAGAAATATATCCATACAGAGTTTTTCTTTTTTCTTTTTTTTTTAATGGTTTATAAACATATATTTTTATCCCCAGGGGTACAGGTCTGTGAATCACCAGGTTTACACACTTCACAGCACTCACCAAAGCACATACCCTCCCCAATGTCCATAATCCCACCCCCTTCTCCCAAAACCCCTCCCCCCAGCAACCCTCAGTTTGTTTTGTGAGATTAAGAGTCACTTATGGTTTGTGTCCCTCCCAATTCCATCTTGTTTCATTGATTCTTCTTCTACCCACTTAAGCCCCCATATTGCATCACCACTTCCTCATATCAAGGAGATCATATGATAGTTGTCTTTCTCCATACAGAGTTTTTCTAATTCTTATGAAAAATTAGAAAATGAATTCCAACATGCTTTGACCAGTGAGAACTCCTCCCCTCAGAAAATAATCCCTCCCCCCAAAAAACCCCATGAAACAGAATCATATGATAAGCCCTCAAATAGTTTATAATTTGAAGATTGAAAGGGTTGACTATTTAGTTCTACTATGATCTGAATGTTTGTGTCTCTCTCTCCCAACACTGTATGTTGAAATCCTAACTCACAAAGGTAATGGTATCAGTAGACGAGGACTTTGGGAGAAACCCTTCCCACTATGAGAGGCTACAAGGTGTCTGTGAATCGGCAGAGTGTCCTCATTGCAACGGTGCTGATCTTGGACTTCTATCCTCCAGAACTATGCGAAACAAATTTCTGTTGTTTATAAGCTGTCTAGTCTGTGGTGTTTTATTATAGCAGCCTGGATAGACTAGAAAAGGTCTTTTCGGCTAGGACCAGCCTACAGTGATGCCAGCAGCCTCTGAGGACCTACAGCCCACACGATGGCTAAACTGTGGTATGTTCTGGTAACTAACACTGGGTCAGACTGGACCACTAACAAACACTGGTGATCCAAGCTAACTAGTCCCTGGGTGGGGATAAGTTGAGGCATGAGGCAGATACCTGGGTTTGGAGAGGGATAGATTTGGCCCAGTCCCCTATTACCGCACCCCAAACTGGGAAGCCTTCCTCTTGAAGGATGGAGGTATGTTTTAGATGGAAGCCAAATGGCTTGGAATGGGACATAGCCCGTGCCTTCTTCCAGGTGTTTTTCCTTCCTCGCATGTTGTGAGGAGCTGTCCAGGTTCTTTAGAGAGTGCTGGGCCCAAAGCAGCCACAGTCGAGTCAAGGGCTCCTACTCCACTGGCCTGGTTATATGGACTTAATTGCGGGGAGGGGAGCCATACTCCCCCTCCTTTTTCATCCTTCTGGGTTTGTAACTATTTTGTATTTTTAACAACTACCCATAAAGTTTGCCCATACTGGAAAGGTTTTTTGTTTGTTTGTTTGTTTGTTTGTTTGTTTTAATACTGCCTATAGTACTGATTCTTTTAAGTACTTTTTACATAATTTATTTCCTAATTTTCCATTGGATATTATGTCAAGCTAATATAATATTTGTTATGTTCTATTTTCTGGGGAAAGAATTGTGTTTGACTATGTTGGGCTTTAGGACTAGGTGGGAAGAACATATGTCATTACAACTAAGCACTAAATAGTAAATATTTTCTAACAGTCATGTCATTTTCTCCACTGAAAATCTGGTCAAAAGATTAAATAAATGGCTGGAAAAGATTTTGATACTGGACCAAAAGTCAGGAACTATAGGGAAATATGACACAACTGAAGATAGGGTTTTATATAAAATAGGAGTATTTCTAAGAGAATCTAAAAAATTGTGCTACTACTAAAATTTGAAAGATACTCATATTTATTTTTTTGTTTTTTAATACTTTTTCTTTCTTATTATTAACATATGATGTATTATTTGTTTCAGGGTTACAGGTCTGAAAGATAATCATGTATCAGGAGGAAGATAAAAATCTAAGTTGAAAAAAATAAGTGACGGTGGATGTAATATTGGAAATTTCAACATGATATTTCCGAAGGCAGTCAGAGTCATTTTCATATGGTCTGTGAGTACATAAATGTTTACCAAAAATTTGTCAGCATTATGTAATACTGACTCAACAACAATCTTCCTATATTTGGAGGACAGAAATTCTCAAATCACTAAACAATGAACTCTTCAAGGAATAAGGGCTATTTAAGTCAAAACTGTCATATTGCCTAATTGTTACTCTTGCCTAAAAATTACATACTGCATAAGAGCACTCATCTTTCTGTGCTGATTGAACACACATTAAGAAAACAAGACTGGGAACTACTAGAATGCAAACACTTGAGAGCTGGGTTTCTCTTATTTACACTGTAACATCAGTGCCAGAACAATATCTAGGAAAGTAGAGGCACACAATAAAATTAGTTGGAAAAAAAAAACAAAACAAAAAACAAAGAAGACTTACATTTAAGAGCTATAGTTTATATCTTTGTAGCTCCATTATCTAGCACATACTAGGAAGTCAATGAAAGCTTATTGAATTAAGCTTCTGACCTGCTTTCCTTGAGATGGTGAACCAGAAACTATAAAATTAAAAATAGAACAGTACTATCAAATGTCAGGGGTTGCTGGTCAAGGAAGTCATGTTTTTATGGGAGCCCTGGAATCTGACTTTATTTTAAATATTACTCTAAACACATCCTGTTGACTTTTAAAAATAATTATTGAATTTAATCTTGGTTTGTAAAAGCATACTTATCAGTATTCCGGAATTATTTTAGAGATGATTTCCCACACATAATTGTACACTGCTAAAAAAAAATATGTATATACTTGAGTTGTAAGATTATTATAATGAGAAAAGAGATGTGGATTTTGAGGGATCTGTTTCTCTCTTGTGGCTTCACAGACCATCTATGAGCTGATTGTTCTTCAAGCTGTATCTCTCATTTCCATTTCTCTCAAGCTCCAGACTGGTAAATCCTACAGAAAAAAATAGATACATTCAGTTCCATCTTTGGGAAACATACCAGATATGCCCAATATGGAATTAGCTACCTTCCTGAAATCTGCTCTCCAGCGTCTAGTGTTTCCGTGCTAATTCATGGCTTCAAAAGTTTCCACAAGCCAGCAATATTCAGTGTTTTCTCAATGTTTTCCTCTGGATTCCCCTTCACTGAGCCTAGAATAAAATATACTAACAAAGAGTAACATGGTATGAAGAAAGGAAGGAGACCCCACTCCATCAGTCACCGTCTGCATAGCCTAGCACATGTACCCGTCAGATGCTCCTCAATTTATTTATCTGAAAATGTCAGGTGTTAGAATGAATTATTGCTAGGACTTGTTCCCATTTAACATTGACTACTTAACATCTCTCTGGGAAAGAATCAATATCTGGCTTCATGTCTTTGCCAAATGTAGTTGACTGTGAAGGCCCATGTTTAACAGTAAATTTTGAGATAGTTAACTTTTTAATGAAGAGGACAGTCTCAAAATTCTCTTCTGATCTGTGCCTGGTGGGCCTTTTTTGCAATTTCCTCTAATTTGATGAAAGGTGCTATCATTTTTGATGAGCACAGCTTCTTTTCTCTAAGGGTTGAAATCTGACCATTCCTTCACGGCTTACTCAGCCTCTGTCACAAAGCCTTACTGGATTATTCCATTCTTCCCTGGGACTTCTATGCCACAAGGCATCTCTCTCATTTTAAAGGCATTTATCGTAAACCACTTTATAGTAAATTTACTTGTAAACATTCTTGGAAGTTGGGCTTTTGAGTGCAGGGGTTATGAACTATGGGTCTCTAGATGTTCCACAGTAGCAGAAGAATAACTTACACGAAATGAGAATGTGTTCAATAAAAACATGACTGATTCAGTGGTTCTTGGGTTGTTTTGTTTTTTTGTTTTTTCTTTTTTTGTTTGTTTGTTTTTTTTCCCAGGCATGGCTGGATGGTGTTGTTTTGTTGTGGTTATAGCCCTTTGTCCTTGCTTATTCCTTTCTGTAAATTATGGCTGGGCTTGTTGGGGAACTTGCTAAGCTGACTGGTCTGTCACTTTGACACTGAATGCAGCGAAGCCAGCTGATGAACGTATGACCTAAAACTGGACCTCAACTAATCGGTCTGTCTCCAGAGAGACGGACTACCATGTCATAGGTAAGAGAACTGTGACAAAGACTCTCTCCTTGACCAAACTCTAACATGGCTCCTAGAAGTCTAAGCCTCTGTCCCTGTGATGACCCAGCCCCCCTTGAGTTCCTGTCCGGAAAAGTTCAAAGCTGTCCAAAGAACTTACCATTTGTTCCAGCTAACACCTGAAGATAGGCCCCCCGACCTCCCTGTCTTAGTGCACTTATTAATAAAAACAAACAAGTTTATTATTATAAATTCTTCCTCTGTCCCTTTGAGATGTGTGTGTATCTCCTACAACCAAGTGGTCTCGCTTTCAAGGACTTGAAAGCCATTCTTTGGAAATGTAATCATCAGGAAGGATGGGGCCCTGTCTCCAAGTCTCTGTGGGAGGATAGAGCTTAACTTCAGTAAGTGCTAGTTAGCAGGCACAGATGGTCTAACAGCATTGACCTTGACCTCTTATTCCACTATTTATAACTCTTCACTTTCCTGACTCTGCAGGGCTCTGCTTACTACCCCTCCCTACTCTCTCATTCTCCCTTTAAAATACCCATTCACCTCTACACAAATCCAAGGAGAGCTCAGTTCACACTGGACTCTTCTCTACTGCAGTGTTTATCACTAAATAAAATTGATCTGTACAGCCTTTCAGCACTATCCACCTTTATCTTTGGCAGTTGTTATGTACCTCGTGGAAGGCAACTTGCTCTATTGTTATTTAAGATAAACTACAAGATTTATTGAGAGATTATTTTCTATCCTGTGGTCTAGACATTGTTAGCTAAATGGATTTGCAGAACTTTGAAATATTGGAAGTAAAAAATATTTTATCTCCCGATTAGGGGGTTAGAGATAATCAGGATCTCCATCTGACATTATTTAGCAAATTGTTCTGTACTTGGTTTTAGAGTCCGTAAATATTTCCTACCTTTGGAGCCATTTGCTTTAGTGTTCACAAATGCAGATCATTTGTTACAGTTATAGATAGGGTATGTAGGATAACTATTGCATTTGTAAACTCCTAAAAAAGACATTTCTAAATCTAATAAACTTAGACTTGTTTTGTCAACATAAATACGTGCACTTGCAATTTTTAGCAGTATGATCCAAGCAGAAAAAACATGTAAATTTTGTGTGTGTGTGTGTGTGTGTGTGTGTGCGTGTGTGTGTGTGTGTGTGTGTGTGTGTAGGATGCATGTAGATGCACACTGTTCACCTTAAAAGTAAAACTGTCAGTTACTTTACCAGCAAAAATTAGTTTATTCGGGAATAGCAGAGAATTATAGTTCAGGACAAGCAAGTTTCAGCAAAACCATAAGCAAGTCCAACAAAGGAGAGGAATGTTATTTTATGGAGAAGAAGGAGGAAGTTGGGAGGGTTTGTTTTAACAAAAGTCCATTAGAGAAAAACAAACTTTCAGGTGATACTGGTTTCTCATTGACTGAGTTGCAGACGGTCCTGATTTTTTACATGAGCTCCAATATACATCTTCCTCTTAGGACTTGTGATTGATGGATGATTCCTTTCTGTGGAAGATTCTTCTGCCGGGGTCTGTGCTGGCCTCTTCTGTTGGAGTCGGTAACTGACATTGAATGGTAAGCCCTTTCTAGCCTACACACACTACTGATTCAACTTTAATAAGGTTTTCCTTTATTCATCTTCTTTTTTTTTTTTTTTAAGATTTCATTCATTTATTTGAGAGAGAGAGTATGTGTGCCCATAAGTTGGGGGAAGGGCAGAGGGAGAGGGAGAAGCAGACTCCCTGCTAAGCAGGGAGCCCAATTCAACTCAGGGCTCTATCCTGGAACTGTAGGATCGTGACTTGTGAAGAAAGCAGACCCTTAACCTAAGACACCCAGGTATCCCTCATTTGCAACAATATATTTGAATCACTTTTGTCTTGGCAAGGAGGAAGCAGAATAGAACACAAGTGTAAGAATGACAACAAATACTATTTATTATTTACCTATTGTGTGTCAGGGAACTTTATGTACATTTTATTTAATCCTTCCAACAAAACTGCAAGGTCGACAATACTTTTCCAATTTCAAAAGCAAGGAAATGAGACTCAGAAAGGCTTTGTAATATGGAATTTCAACTCGTCTGTCATTCCTAAATCTGTCAATCTTCCCAGACGCCAGCTACATGCATCATTTGGAAAAGAAAAAATGTTTTCGCTAAACTATTCTCACAAATCTGTGAACAGAATCAACAAATGTAAAGGAAGCAATGTAAAGGAAAATCTCTGGTTCAAACTTAGAGATGAGAGAGAGAGAGAGTGATTGATTGATTTAATTTTGTTCCTTAACAAATACAGCCAAAATAGTTTCGAAAACAACTAAATACTGTGATGACTTTGTTTACTCAAAACAGTTTTTGGGACTGTAGAGAAACATGGAAACTTGGATGTTTTGCATATAGAATGAATACATTGTTTATTTTTTTTTTTCATTGTCTACTATTTTTTAATGTTGCAAAGAACTTTCCTAGGAGGTACATTAACATGATATAAACAAAGGAAAAGACAGGAAATTGTCAAGAAAATATAACAAAAGCCAAAAATACCCCCCATAGACTCCATAGAAAGAAGTTAACTATTTGGCTTGTTAACTTGTACCTTTTTTATGGTTTGTAATTTGTTTTTATTTATCTTCTTTTCAGATTTACTGCTGGGGTAGAAATAATTGCCTTTCCTTTTTTTTTTTTTTTTGCCCTTCTCTGTGTTATTACTCATTTTGGCCTCTGCTATGGCTTCCAGCTATCTGTAGTTAAACTGCACTACTCTATTGGGGGAAATCATGAATGTTCCACACTTAATGAAACTATTTTGCCTATTTGATAAAGTAATTTATCTCCATCCAGAGAATTTCTAGTCTTACAAATCAAAGAAGTATTGCATCAGGGTTTACTATGTAGTCTAAAGACTGTGAGCATTTTTTCGAATCAGAAACAGGATTTTATATTTTTGAAGGCTTCAGAAGTGTTTAGTTTTGTGGATCAGATTACATTCAGAATCCTTTGTAAGAACTCTTTTCAACTTTGGAATTAAGCCTAATTTTCTGTACAATTCTGAAACCTTCATTTTGGTCTTGTTAGGGGAGGGCAGGAAAAAAATTTTTTTTTCCACTACCCATCTTAGGATCATTGGCTGGGGCCCTATAAATTAGACTGGCAAAGAACAGATTACCAAGAGAAAAACAAACAGAATTTTATTAACATGTGCACCACACATGTACACATGGGAACACTCAGTGATGAGTAACAAAAGAGTGGTGAGAACTTAGGTTTATCTACCATTTTCGGCCAAACAAAGGGAAGTGAGGGTGGGGGTTCCAGGTAGAGGATACAAGTTATGGGAAGGTGATCCAGGATATTTTGGTAAACAAGGGTAGTTTAGTAATATTTATTATGCAAATTTCAGTCAGTGCCTACTTCAGGGATAAGAGTTACTGAACCCAAGTTAGTCTGCGTGATGCTGCAGAGAGGAGTTTTTGATTGGAAAGGAATTTGAGCTTAATTCAGGGGGCCGACAACCTGGGAAGAAGGCAGACTCTTGTCTAAAAGCCAACTCTGAGGTTTCTGTCTGGCTCTGGATTTTTTTTTAAAGGGTTTAGGGTAGTTAATCTGCAAAGGGAGTGCAGTGGGCAGCAACATTTCTTGATTACAGGCAGACTTACAGATGCCAGCTATAGAAGCTATCTCAGGATGGGGGCAGGGGAGGGGAGACAGGAACCTACGGGGATGGATGACACCCTCCCCCGCCCCTCGCCACCTCCTCACAAGGAGGTCAGGTTCTTGTCTCCTGATGTGCAGGAGTACTCTGTTCCTTCTGCAAAGGAGGGCAAGGTCTACAGATGCACAAAGGTCAGTAAAATCACCACCGTGTAAACCTAAGAAAGGAAAAACATTTTGCTAAAAAATTGTTAGACTAATCAGAAAGCAGAGGCCGCTTCAGACTTGCTGGCTTCAGTGGTCTGGAAAAGTTCTGGTCCTTCACTCCTCAAGGCCCTCTGTCTGCAAATCTCAAAGAAAGTAAATTAGTTCCGTTACAGATCAAGGGACTTAGGTCAGCAAGGAAGGAGTGTGTTGAAGGAAGTTAACCCTTAAGACCAGCTGGAGTGTTGTGACATCGAGAGTCCTCTACGGGGTACTGGAGAGGGAGACATTTTTACAAATAGAAATTGCCTTCATAAATATAAATTTCTTTTACTAAAGGAAAATCTGGGCCCCATTTTTAGAGTTTATGCCAGGTTTGTTGGTCTCACTGGCTTTTAGCTCAAAATAATCTATATAGCAAAGAGGTATATTTTGAAGTAGCATACTCTGGTAAATTTCAGTGTCTATTCTTCAGGATAATTTAAAAAACTTATACCTTTTGTCTTCCAACATTTGGTCCACAGAATGGTTTTAGTATCCTCAACTATTTAAGAATAAAACCCTAAATAGTTAATTACTGTTATTTTTTTTTTCATTTTCACACACAGTAGAATTATATACTCTTAAAAACAAACAAAAAATTGTTAGCAATAATCTTCTTAAATAATTCAGAAAATCCTAATCAATTGTTGTATTGTCTTTATGTGTATAGGTCCTAATGATGGGCTTTTGTGTCAATGCTTTTTATTACAGTACTCACGGGACTTTTTGCAGATCAGACTTGGACAGATAGCTTTGATTTCAGACAAAAATACAACTCCATTCCTTTTTTTTTATTTATTTAAATGATAGTTTTAAAATCTTGTTAAAAAGAGCTTCTGTTTGGTTTCAGAGTTCTCCATCTAATGCTTTTCAATGCTTCTTATGTTTTTAATTTTTAAAATTTTAAATCTTTTTTATTTTTAATTGAAGCTTAGTTGACATAGAATATTATATTTGTTTCAGGTGTATAGCACAGTGATTCAACAGTTCTATACATTATACAATGCTCACTACGGTAAGTGAATTTATGGTCAGTCATCATGCAAAGTTACTATAATATTTTTGACTATATTCCTTATGCTGTACTTTCCATCTCCATGATTTATTGATTTTATAACTGGAAGTTAATATATCTTAATCCCCTTCATCTATTTTATGCATCTATTTTATGCATGCAGTTTATTCTTTATTAATGAGTCTATTTTTTTATTCTTTTGTTCATTTGTTTTTTGATTCCACATCTGATGTATGCCACTTAATATAATACCCTCCAGGTCCAACCATGGTTGTGAATGGCAAGATTTTATAATTTTTCATAGCTGAATGATATCCTATTGTGTGTGTACACACACACATACACACAAATGCATGCTCACATGTGTGCGTGGTACAGCTTCTTTATTCATTCATCTATCAATGGACACTTGGGTTGCTTCCATATCTTGGCTCTTGTGAATAGTGCTGCACTAAACATAGGGTTGCATATATCTTTTTGAATTAGTGTTTTTGTTTTTGGTGGGTAAATACACAGCAGTGGAATTATTGGATCATCTGATATTTCTGTTCTTAATTTTCTGAGGAAACTCTATATCGTTTCCCATAGATGCTGTGCCAGTTTGCATTCTAATCAACAGTGCACGAGGATTCCCTTTTCTCCACATCTTCACCAACACTTGCTATTTCTTTTTTTTTTTTTTTAATAGTAGTCACTCTTACTGATGCGAGATGATATTTCATTGTGGTTTTGATTTGCATTTTCCTGACTGATAATATTGAATATCTTTTCATGTGTGTGTTGGCTATCTGTAAGTCTTCTTTGGAAAAATGTCTATTCCAGTCCTTATGCCTATTTTTTAATCAGATTACATGTTGTGTGTGTGGTTGTTTTTATTTGTTTATTTTTGGTGTTGAGTTGTATGATTTCTTTATATATTTTGGATATTAATCATTTTGGGTGTTTTTAACCTTCTGGTTAATATTTAAAATATATAAACTCAAAATTCAACATTACCAGGTACGTCTTTTGCAAATATCTTGTCCCATTTATTAGATTATCTTTGTATTTTGTTGATGGTTTCCTAGCCCGTGCAAAAGCTTTTTAGTTTGATGTACTCCCAATTGCTTATTTTTGTTTTTGTTTCCTTTGCTGGGAAGACAGATCCAGAAAACTATTGCTAAAAGCCAAAGTCTGAGAGATTACTGCCTATGTTTTCTTTTAGAAATTTTATGATTTCAGGTCTTATATTTAGGACTTTAATCCCTTTTTGATTTTGTGTGTGGTGCAAGAAAGTAGTCCAGTTTCATTCTTTTGCATGTAGCTGACCAGTTTTCCCAACCCCACTTGTTGGAAAAAACCTATCTTTTCCTCATTGTATAGTCTTGCTTTCTTTGTTGTAGATTAATAGGTCATATAAATATAAGTTCATTTCTGGGGTATCTATTCTGTTCCATTGATCTATGTGTCTTTTATTTTTCTCTAGAAATATTGTTTTGAATACTAGTTTTTAGTATGGTTTGAAATATGGGATTGTGGTGCCTTCAGTTTTGTTCTTTCCCAAGATTCCTTTTGTTTTTGAGGGTCGTCTGTGGGTCCATACAAATTTTAAGATAATTTGTTCTAGTACTATGAAAATTACTACTGGCGTTTTGATAAGGATTACATTAAATCTGTCAATTGCTTTGGATATTTGGATAGTATGGATTATATTTTCTTATTAATGTCTTAAGTGAAATAAAATGGTTAATGTTTGAATACCCTAAAAAGTCTAAATAATTTTCATTGACAAGAAAATTAATTTTCCTAGTGTTGTTTCTGCCCTCCTTCCTTCTGTCTTTCACTCTCTCTTTATCCCACTTTTTCTTCTTTCCTTCATTCTGTGCTTCATTCTTTTCTACACTTTTTTGAATAAATTCCAGATACATTGACTACTAACATTTCTGGGCTTTTGATGTCCCCTAAGGAATCTAGTGTCCTCCTGAAAACTTCTCCCATTAATTCTATTTCTTAGAGCTCTTTTTTTATTAAGCACACATTATAACTAAAAGAAATAAGAATTGGAATAGGAAAACAATGGAAACTGGCTCTTAGCTACTTTGATATATGTAAAAAGCCCAACTGATTAACATTAATATGATAAGAAATGTTTGGCCCTCTAATTTGACTACTCATAAATATTCTCATTTATTTCTGCCTTGAAAAATGTTTTCTCCTGACTTTTACCATATTCTACGTTTCTTGCCCTATGATGTTGGATATAAACATATTTAAATAATACAACTAGGTGTTACTGAAATCCAAATTATGGAACACAATTATTTTAATGACCTTCCTCATTAGTGTGGATTTTCAAGCATGAACACAAGTCCTGGTCCAAATGCCCAAGTTCAACAGTATGCAGGCAGCGGATAACTGGAGCTCTGGGGATTCATGGAGGGGGAAATTTGACGGAGTCTGAAGAATCATATTTCTTTTCTTTTTTCCAAAATTTCTGTAGAATGTGTCCTAATTAACTTCTACTCTGTCCACTTCAGATTGTGATGTTTATACCTAATAGAACAGCAAATACTAATTAGAGCTGAGAGGGAGAGGGAAAGGAGAGCATCAGTAAGAGTTACTAGGGTTCAATTAAGTATTGAGGGGAAGACATGTGAAGCTCAATAGATTGAAAACTGTTTACCTAAATTCCAGTAATTTTGACATTTTCTAGCTTACTTATTTCTTCTTTCTCAGACTGTGATGAGTGATGTAATTTGTTTCTATTATGTCATATGAGGCTTCTTCAGATATATATTTTATTTAATTTTCCATTATTTAGGTTTGGATTTCATTCAGTGGGCCGTATTTGGATTTGTACATTTTTATCTTTCATAGAAGTATGGTTTTATAATCCACAAGGGAAAAAATTTTCATCAAATCAAGTTACTATGCAGGAGGCAAATTCCTAGACACCTAACTGAGGACTTCAAAATCTATTCAATACTAACTTGGTCATCTTTTTACCAATGTACTTACAAAGAAAGTTACTGTCTGTTTAAAGAGATAGATACAAAAACAAGCAGAAGGTATAAATTAATTTTACTCAGACTGACTACAAGAAAGAAGTGATATTTGAATTGAGCTTTACAGGATGGCTAAAATTTCAATAAATCTTGGTAGGTAAATAATATCCCAGGAACTACCCTATCAGTTTTGTTTTTGTTTTTGTTTTTCCTAGAGCTAATAACACACTACCTCATGTACAATAGATGTTCATATTTGTTGTGAGTTTGCCTGCGTTGCACTACTTTGTTTTTAATCTTCCCCACATTTTATTCTTTCAGTATTTTTTACTGAGAATCTAGTAGGTCCAGGCACTGGGGATCAAGCTAAGTAGAGAGAACATATTTTCTTTCCCTAATGAAATTTCCAAAATTATAGAATAAGGTTTCTTTGTGTAACAATTTACTCCTACCACTAATGTAATCACTTTGTACTATATTAAAAGAAGAAAAATTGGGTGCCTGGGTAGCTCAGTTGGTTAAGGGACTGCCTTCAGCTCAGGTCATGATCCCGGAGTCCCAGGATTAAGTCCCACATCGGGCTGTCTGTTCAACAGAAAGCCTGCTTCTCCCTCTGACCCTCCCCCATCTCATGCTCTCTCTATCTCAAATAAATAAATAAAATAAAATTAAAAAATTAAAAAATCTGGTCTGCATGCCATGGAATTCCAAAAAACTTGCTGGGTTTTTATCTGAAGAACAATATAAGAGAGTTGGATTGTGCTATTATCATTTTTTTAAACAAGTATTTGCTGCCTTGTAGATTTCAGAACTTTTGGGGTCCTATACAAGGGCAAGTATTTTAACAGGTTATAATACATACAGAACTGTGCTTTCTACTAATGTCTCAGGTTCCCCCAGTTACCTCTATGTAAATCCAAATCAGAGCAATATTTGGACACTTAAATTGTATTTTTAATACAAGTACAATAAAAATCTCCAATAAACTTTAGTTGTTTTTAATGACAACAGTGTATGTACATCTTCTGACACTTGGTCAATTATACTGTAAGGAAGTTAACCTACCACTATATTTGAAAACTTTTAAAATACCTGTTTAAATACTTAGAAAAAAAGGGGCATAGTGTCTTTAAAAAGGAATCTTTTTAATTGACTTCTCAAAATTATATATAAATGTCATATATATATATATATTTCTTTTGTGATCTGGTCTATGATTTTTGCTAGATCCTGAAATAAATTCTAGAACCTTTGCTTTAAGAGAATTTGCAAAAGATTAAGAAATTTTCAAAACTAGTATTTAATATTTGTGATAAGGAGATTGAAATGGTTAATTGGAAAAAAAATTAACTGACCAGCAAGGAAGATGAAAGTAGATCAGGGGCACCTGGGTGGTTCAGTTGGTTAAGCTCCAACTCTTGGTTTCAGCTCAGGTCATGGTCTCAAGATTGTGAAATCAAGCCCTGTGTTGGGCTCCACACTCCGTGGGAAGTCGGCTTGAGATACTCTCTCTCCCTCTTCCTCTCCCCTCCCCCACTTCCATGCTGGTGCTCACTCTCTGTCTTTCTCTCTCTCTCTAAAACAAATAAATCTTTAAACAAAGTAGACAAATATTTTGAACATTTTTCTATTTTGCTTGGAAAGGAAAGAAAAGAAGCACAAAATTATAGGAAAGAGAAGCCATGTGAAACAAAAATCTCTAAACTTACATGAAAAAGCCCTTCTTACCAAATGGATTTCTGTAAATACAACTGCATTTGAGAGGCTTAAGGTGGCAAAATGTATTTTCAACAGTGGAAATGGATAAAATTTATCAAACCTTTTTGTAATGAAAAGAAACTGAAGGGCACCTGGGTGGCTCAGTGGGTTAAAGCCTCTGTCTTCAGTTCAAGTTGTGATCCCAGAGATCAAGCCCTGAGTTAGGCTCTCTGCTCAGTGGGGAGCCTGCTTCCCACCCCCTCTCTCTGCCTACTTGTGATCTCTGTCTGTCAAATAAATAAATAAAATCTTAAAAAAAGAGAGAAGAAAAGAAATTGAAGCCCCCCTCCTTTTTTCCCCAGTGAGTAAGGCAGATACCTGAATTACACTAAACATATCTGTAACCATTTTTGAGAAGAAACTCACTTATTCTTGGACGTTTATGTAGCTATCAACTGAACCATAAGTTATATAACATAGTTTCAAACAAAAATGGATATTTAGGAACTTTTAATTTGATGCTACTAAAAAGTATTAAAAGTCAAAAATTAAGAACTTTAAGACCTATCTTCCACCTCCGCCTCCCAAGAAACTCTGATTTTCCAGACGGTAACAATTAAGTGGGCCTGCTTACTGCCTTATGCGTCTTCTTTTATTCTTCCTTGAAGAAGTCATTATTGGGTGTTAACTCAGTGCCAGGCAGGATGTTAGATGCTAATGCTTAGCGATAAAAGAGAGTTTCTGCCTTTCAGGGATATCAGTCCTGCGCAGACAGACAAGAAAACATGCAATTAAAGCACACCCATGTAAACTGTAGAAAAGAATACTGAGAATATGTGCAGGGATTCGGGAAAGCCAGATGAGAGATATGTAGTCCTCTGGTTGAGAATGCAGACTGTATGAATTTCCAGGAAATGGGGAGACATACAAATATAAGGTGGTGTGAAGAATATGACAAATTCAAAAATTGTTAAGAATGACTAGAGCAGGGACACCTGGGTTGTTTGGTAGGGTATGCATCTGGTTTTGGTTCAGTCATGATCCCCAAGTCCTGGGATCAAGCTCTGCCTGGAGCTCCCTGTGGAGCAGAGAGTCTGCTTCTCCCTCTGTTCCTCACCCTGCTCATTCTCTTTCTCTCTCTCTCTCTTGCTCACTCTTTCTATCTCAAATAAATAAACCTTAAAAAAAAAAATGACAAGAGCGCAAGATGTGGATGGCACAGTGTCAAAATGGAGTTGGAAAACCAGATCAAATATAGCTATGTTATGCTGAAAAATTATTTAGTGGCTTCCCATCGTGTTCACAATATTACCCACATTCCTTTGTGTGGCAGCTAAACCTCACAGACTGTCTTGCAGGATCACTTCACCGTTCACCCTTCTGAGTCTTCTCATCCCCCGGTGGTGCCTCTTGGCTCTCAAACGGTCTTCTTCCTCCTTTAGAGGACCTGGATCTCTTTTTAAAAAAAGAAAAAAGAAAAAAAAAAAGAGAGAGATTTTATTTATTTGAGAGAAAAAGTATGCAGGGAGAAGGACAGATGGAAAGGGATAAGCAGGTTCCCTGTGGAGCAGAGAGCCCGAGGCAGGACTCTATCCCAGGACCTGAGATCACGACCTGTGCAGAAGGCAAATGCTTAACCAACTAAGCCACCCAGGTGCCCTGTGGATTACTTTTATACAACATAGAAATCCGGGCCACATAGATGCTGACCTTTTTTTCTCCTTGGTTTTTCCATGCCATGACTTCAGATTTACTCCTTTGCAGAAGCCCTAGGCAAGTGCTGGGTCACTTCACACAACAGAGGACTGTACCCCACTCAGAGTTTTACACCGAGAATAGGACTCAAACCCTTCTAATTACAGGTCTCTCTCCAACCTATAAATGCTCTCTGAGAGTTCATTCCAGAGGGAACATGAATTTTTCACCCTGTGCCTTTCTATATCTCTCTGCCTCCTGGAAACTTCCATGCTTCCCTGAGAGAGGAAGTTTTTCCCTTTTCCCTTTCAGCAAAGATTTCTCTTCTGTCATATCTTGGTTTTCATAGATCCCTGGCTTTTTGGAATCTCAACACTCAGTTAGACCAGATACTGGGCCTTATTGTATTATTTAGAAAATCATTTTGGTAAAGCTTTTTATTTAAGTTTATAGGGTTATTATAGTCTCAAGAACCTTATTTTATATCTCAAACTCTGAATATCGACTTTTTACATTTACATTCTTTATTAGCAGTTCTAGAACATCTTGAGGCAAAGCATGGCTTTGGTAGAATAGAGATGAGGTGGTTAAAAGGAAATGCAAAGGAGAAGAAGTACATTTATACCATTCTACAAGTAATGCCATGCTGTGTTGTTGATACTCAGATGCTGGAAGGAGCAAGGCAGTATCTCAGGATCTTGACCTTTTGGTAATGGAGACTGGTGTCCACAGGGAACAGCAAGGTGGAATCTGAGCAGGGAAAACTTCAAAACCAGTTGAGTGTTTGGTGCAACTACCATTAATTGGAATAAGAAAACCAACCACAGAAATGGAAACACTAAATAGAGCAAAGAAGGAAAAGAATGATGTTATAACGGAAGTATTGGAGGGCATCCACAACTTCCCAGAATATTATAGCTTCCATTTGAAACTGACATTACTCATTTGTTTCTCTTAATTTCATCTGAGAAGTGACTTATGGGAAAGATTCATTAGAAAATATGGTATTCCTTCAGAATGATAGAATGCAAGGCATACATTGCTAATTTGGATGGTATTTCATGTGTGTGTGTGTGTGTGTGTGTGTGTGTGTGTGTGTGTGCGCGCGCGCGCGCACGCACGCTTTTTATAAAGAAGGCATGTCTAGAAGATTTAAATTAGATCTTTACTATATTAAACAAATGATATAGAATGAAAGCAAAACAAGTTATATAACTCAAGCATCAATTTATAACCCAGACTCGGGGGTTATAAATTTATATAAATATAAATCTCAGTGTTTAATCCAAAAGTTTAGACCTATGGGGAGAAGGTTCAGTGATGATTGCTTTGAAAACATTAATTGAATACAAATCACCTGGGGATTTTGTTAAAATGTAGATTCTGGTTTGGTAGGTCTGAGAGAGGGAATGAGATTCTGCATTATCCAAAGTCCCTCTGAGACCCCAATGCCCCTAGTAATAAATCCCTCTTTGAACAAGACACTAGAAAAGAACTCTCTTGACTTGACTGGATTGCCTAGGTTCCATAATTATCATGGGTGTTTTTTGGTTTGTATTTTTCCAAATGAATTTTAGAATTAATTTATGTCACAAAAGATGGGAGAATATGCCATCCCCAAACATACATTTAGCATAAACACTATTTTTATCCAAAGGCACTTGACAAATAGCAGATACAAAAGAAATATTGTGATCTCCTCTTTTCTTCCTAAGAGCAGGAAATAAAACTTCCATATTAAAGATGTCTCTCTATGTTCAGGAAAAAAAAAAAAAAAAAAAAAAAACATTTTATCACCAGAGACATTGAATTGAGGCCAGAAAAATGTATATGAATAGATTTTGTTAAAATAAATCTGATCTTCCTTTAACCTCCCTATACACTTTAGTTCCTTTTTAACAATTGCTACTTGGTTCAATCTAGCATGTGGGTCTTGCTAATTCTTTGGGTCTTCATTTTCCTACAGAAGCTCCCATGTATGAGTAAATATCTGTATGCCTTTCTTGTGTTAATCCGCTTCATATCATTAATTCTCAGGCCTAGTCATAGAGCCTGAGAAGGTAGAGGTAAAGTTTTGTTTTCCTTACAGTAGCTTCCTTAAAAAATAGGAATTCACGAAATCCACTGGATATTTTGATTGCAATTGTATTAGACTTATAGCTAAATTTGAGGAGAAATTTAAATATTTTAATGCTGAACTTACAATTATTTGAATTTTATTTTATGTCCATCTATAATATTTTGAATTTTTTCTGTAGAGCAGTTTCGCTTATCTTTTATTAATTTTGTTCATAGAAACACAATGTTTATGCTGTTATCACAAATAGAATATTTTTATATTTTTACAGTTTCTAATAGGTTATTGCTGGTGTATAAAACATCACTCACTTCTTCATATTGATCCTCTCCCTGCAATTCCTGCAGAATTCTCTTATTTGTTCTAACAGAGTGTGTGGGTGTATGCGTGTGTGTGTATTTTTATATTTTCAATAAAGACATATATTTACAAACATCTCCCTTCTTACCCTTCAATGCCTTATTTCTATTACTTCCTTCTATTGGCAAGGCACTTCAGTAAAATGTTGGCTTTTATCAATGACAGTTGGTCTGGTCGGCATTGTCATGTGTTATCTTCTCTTACGAGGTGATAAAACTATTAGTTTCTAGAACATGCTACAGAATTATTTCTTATCTTGGGAAATTTTCATGTACCATGTTCCCTGCCTGTGATGCTGTTTTCTCCATATTCTTCACAACTGGTTCATTTATATCATTCATGCTAAAGCTTAAATCTCACCTGTGAATAATCATGACTTTCATGAACAAAAGAGTACAGGAACCAATGACAAACTGAAGTAAGCAACTTAGGGGTAGTTTTTTGGCCCTTGACTGAAATGTGCAGAGGCAGGTTGTGGCTTTGATCACAGCTACCTTTGTAAAGCTCTCCCTCTCTTTTTCTCTTTTGTTTCCTAGAAAACACCTAAGTTGTCGATATGACACAGCTCACTTCTTATAAGCTTAGCGGCTGTGCTGGAATGGAAACTTCTTCCTTGTTAAAGTAGCAGATTTTGGGGGCACCTGGGTGGCTCAGTGGGTTAAAGCCTCTGCCTTTTGCTTAGGTCTTGATCTCGGGGTCCTGGGATCGAGCCCCGCATCGGGCTCTCTGCTCGGCAGGGAGCCTGCTTCCTCCTCTCTCTCTCTCTGCCTGGCTCTCTGCCTACTTGTGATCTCTGTCTGTCAAATAAATAAATAAAATCTTTAAAAAAAAAAAAAAAGGTAGCAGATTCTGATTGTCCTCACTTGGGTTATGTGCTCATCCCCAAACAAATCACTCTTATGAGGGAAAGGAACCCCGAGCCTACCTCTATGGCAGATGCAGTGGGCGCCTTGGCCAACAGTCTGTTTGCAATTTCTCAGTGCTGAGAACAAACAGTTCACTGACCAAAACATCTGAAGTCCAGATAAAAGATTGTCTGAGATAATCTTTTCTGACATTCCCCTACTCATCCTTTTATTGTCTAAGTTAGCCCTCTGTAACTTTCATATCACTGATCCAGATTGGGAATTATTTCGTTTATATGTATTTCCTGAACTAGAATGTCAGCTCTATGACAGAAGGAACTCGGGTTTCCTTGTTTACTGTTCCACTTCCAGGATATAGGAAGATGTGTATCACGTGAAAGGAATTCAATATTTTGTTAAAAAGAATAAATAACCTTAACTGTAAATATCAGAAATCCATAACTATAAAAGTTAACATTCTAATATTTACGAATAGATGATATTCAATACTGTTGTCCTCTTAACTTCTTTGAGAAAAGTTGGCAAGAGGAAGTTGAACATTGGCTTTTTGCTTCTCTTTTTTTTTAAGAAAGTCTGTTGTGAGATTCTACTCATAGCAGATCTAGTAATCTCACCATGAATTTGAATGAATGAAATATTTAGGTTGATATGTATGCATAATTTAAAAATTATCTCTTTTTCATAATGAATTTGCTTTCTGCATGTATGGTTATTAATATATTTTCATATATGTCCTTGCTATGTTATCTTAGGCATTTTACTTTTCTAAAAGTCTTTGTTTCCCTCTCTGTAAAACTAGAATTATAATATTTGCCTCACAGTTTATCATGAAGATTAAATAAGATAATGTATTTTTAAAAGCAAGCACAAAACTGGGACGCCTGGGTGACTCAGTTGGTTAAGCATCTGACTCTTGGTTTCAGCTCAGGTCATGATCTCAGGGTTGTGAGATTGAGCCCTGGGTTGAGCTCCAGGCTCAGTGGTGCATCTGCTTGTCACCCTCGTTCTGTCCCTTCCCACATTTATGTACACAATCTCTCTCAAACAAATAATATATCTTTTTTAAAAAGCTAGCACAATACTTTGCAATTATAGAATTAAAAACCATAATTATTATTTCAATTGTTTCTTGCCTTTTGGTGTAGGATATCTTTTTTGGGCAGAATTCTTGTCAACCATAACAGAGATATCTGAATCCATTTATAAACCATCCCCCATACAAAACTATGTTTGACAAGTAGAGTATATATGTATGACAACTTCCTCTGTCTTTAGGTTAATAATTTTTTTTCAGATCTCTAAAAATCATATTGCAGAAGTCATAGTGAGTAAAAAGAAAGGAGAAAAAAATAATTGGGGCCATTTTCTCTTAAGACGTCAGTGCCCATGGCAGGCATCCAAGTCTCAGGAACTCACTGATGTTCACATTGTTGGTAGAGTGGTAGAATCAAGGAACACTGAGAACAGAACTTCAATCATATTTTTCACCATCCTCAAGTCATTACTTTCAACTGGCTTACAAAATATTTTCTAGGATTATTATAGACCAATATATTCAATGGGTTTACCATTGAAGATAGTGGTTTACATGTAAAGTAGCCTAAAATATTCCAAACAAAAAAGAAATAGAAACAAGTTCACATTATCCTGGGCAGCAGGGATAACTGAGCTGTCTAGATCTGTTTGATGGAAGCTTTTCTTTTGGCAAATAGACTCCTTCATCTGAGCCAGGTGCCCTCACAATCTTTCTCCCCGATTCATGACTTAGATTTGCCTTTCTGTAACTTTCCAAGTGAAGATATGAGAAGCAAAATAGAAGGCAGAACTCAGCCAGTGGGAGGTAGTGGGATCTCCCTTTTGCTGGGAGAACTTCTGGGAAGTGAAAGATCAGTAAGGTGAAAGATAGCTGGGGGCCAAAGAGCCAGGAGAAGCAAATATTGAAAGCCTGGGTCAAAGCCAAGAATTTCAGGACAAAGGAAACAATGAGAGAGGCAAGTTAAGGTGTTCCAGTCTATTTCTTGGAACAGGTTTTGTTGTTTTACTACTTCCTTTTATGTGTAAGCCATCGTAGGGTGTGTATATGCATGGAGGGGGTGTTTCAGTGCAGGTACGTGCAAAAGAACCATGGAGGAGATAGACAGTGATTCCAGCACAAATCAAATAGGGTAAGTGAGACCAAAGTAGAGAGCCATCTCAGTCATTAAGATCTCAGTACTGGTGCTACGTGCTTGTGTGCTTTTCCAAATTTTGTGGATTTCCTATTTTTCTTTTCATTTATTTACTTATTCCTTTATTTCTCTCTAGCTGCTTAAATACTTCACTACTGCATGACTGTGTGTTTGACGTTTCTTCCAGGGTCCAGCTTCCCTTCACATTTTCTCCTGGTCTATTTTTATTCATTTATACCCTTGCCTGTTTTTCTGTTTAGTTGGTTTTTTTTATTTTATTTTGTTCTCCTGTTTATCCAGGTGTTGATTTCCTGTTCATCCTGACCTTTGATGCTGGTTTCAGCCTGTAGGTTTTGCCTGAGCGATGATTCACTTCCTGGATCATGGGACAGGGTTGGGTGGATTTTTCAAGCCCTGAAGTGGGCAGCCCAAAGTCAAGAAGTAGTATGCTTAGTCCCTGAGTTGGAAGAAGGGAGAAAGTGCCAAGGGAGTAATTGCCTTCATAGATCTTTGGTTCTTGTATGGTTATATCCAAATCCAGCCCAGTGGATCATAATTTGTTTTAATTTGTGCAATTCCTTCTTAAGTGCCCTTTGTGTCACTACTCTTTCTAGTTCATCCATGTCACAAATAAGTACTGGTTTCCTTTCTTCAAATAAAGCAAGTTATGGTGCTCCTCTAATAACAAGTTCTTCTAGATTCCCATTACCTAAAAGACAACCTTCTTAATACCAAGCTCGATTACAAGGCTTTTCAGAATTCTGCAGTGGCACCGTCTTTCAGGCCTGACCTCCCACCACCCATCACTCTTCCCTCTACACTGTGAACCTACACTCCATTCCAATATTACTTCCTCAAATTGTTGGTGTTATCTTAGGATTTGTCAACATTATATACATTCCTTCCCCTGCAACTATTTTCTTCTATTTCTTCCTCTCATTTTTTTGAAACTCACTTTCAAATATCATCTCTTCTTCCCAGGCTGGCTATGAAAAGTTTATTCATTTTTAATGCATTTTCTTTATCTGTTCTTTAAGAGTTGTTCTCCTCACTTTCCTGTCTCCTGTCTTTCCTCCTTGTCTTCTTTTTGCTTCCTTCTTTCAACAGATATTTTTGGTGTTTGTGCTCTGTGCCAGATAAATCAAAATAAATCAAAATGTATGGTCCCTGTCCTCAAGGACCTTACATGTTTAGCGCCATCTAATTGTTCATGGCCTATGTCCCTCATTAGTCATAAACTACTTGGGGGCAGGAACTATCTCATCCTCATCAAATTTTCAGTAATACTTAACACAGGAGAGGGCACAGAATAGGCTTCAAGAAACATTTTTAGAAAGAAAAAACAAATATATATATATATATATATATATATATTTTAATAAATATCTTTCTGTGGTATGTATATTTAGTGTGTCTTTATAGCTGCCACACAAACAAAACCATAAACAACACTACCATTTGGGTCCTGGACTAAGCTCAGTATGTGTGGGATCTCATTTATGCTTCACAACTCCTTGAAAAATTGCCTCTTACTATCCCTATTATAGAGGCAAGGAAACTAAGGCGTGGAATAGATACTCACAGTGCTACGGCATAAGAGGTACGGCTCAGACCTGCACACCAATCTTGATGAACTTTAACACCTGAGCTCTTAATCATTTAAGAACTTAATCATTCTCTCAGCTGTCTCCAGTACCAACCTTCTGGTCTCTCTTTGTTAATCATTGGAAATGTAATAAAAGGTGTGTTGTCATTTTTTTTAAATCATGTATATACTTTAAAACTCAAATGGCTTAATGTTTTTTCAGTATATCCTGATTTTTATGAAAGAGAAGGTGTCTTATCTCAAAAACAAAAACAAAAAAGTAACATGGAATGCTATAGTATTGCACATTCACATTTAATTTTAAATACTGAAAATAAGAGCATGTCATAAGTCCCTGTAAAGGATATACCAAAGTTATTGTTTGCTTAAGACTTTCTCAACTTGGTACAAAATGTTTCTACTTTAAATTCCAAGCAGGATCATATGTAATTTCACAATCATTTGTGAGTATGCTTAAAGTAATGAGCTTCTGGCTTTTACTCCGTAGGGCAGGTCCTGATGACAACAAAATGCCTAATGAAAGTAAAATAGGGGGCGCCTGGGTGGCTCAGTGGGTTAAGCCTCTGCCTTCGGCTCAAGTCATGATCTCAGGATCCTGGGATCAAGTCCTGCATCAGGGAGCCTGCTTCCCCCTCTCCCTCTGCTGCTCCCCGCCACTTGTGCTTTCTCTCCTTCTCTCACTCTCTGTCAAATAAGTAAATTCTTAAAAAAAAAAAAAAAGTAAAATAGAATTCTACCAACACAGGTTGGTTGTTGTGGAGATATCATGACTGAAAGATTGATTTTACAATTCATTTTGCTATTATATTCTCTTTAAATTTGGTCTCCATTTTGCTAGAAAGGCAAATAAAGGCTGTTTACATACTTATAGACTGCTTAATATTTTTAAATGTTAAATCAAATCAAAGAAGTAATTACAGATATAGACTTACGTATAAATCCTGTAACATTGTTCATAAGGTTAAGATTGGCACTTTGTATTACACTTTTGCCACTCCTGAGGGCCTACTGTGCTTCTGTCTAATATATTCACTATTTTATTTATTCAAAAGTTATTTATTGAGTATTACTAATCATCAGCTGATGTGTTAGTCATAGGTGTATAGAAATTAAAAAAAAATAAAGATTGTTATCAAGGAACTCAATAAATCTGAGGAGACAATCAAGAAAAATAACTGTAGAATAGGGAAGAGCTATTCAAATAGATATATATGTAGAATATTTTGGAAGTCAGAAAAACACCCAGAGGAAAAGCCCGAGTTTACTATATTCTATATGTTTCTGTAATTTATTTGATAATATTTTCCAAGGGGAATTGAGTATTAAACACATGATAAAAACAGTGTTAACCATGGGTATTAGAGAGAGTGCCATGTATAAAGCTCCCTCTGAAATATGGTAATATTTAGAAATTTGTAACTAATTTAATATATTTGGAGCAAAAGATATTTGTAGGGTCTACATGAGATACAGGGCTGGAATAAGAATTCCAGGCTATGAAAGGCTGTCTTAGTATTTTATCAATAATAGAGTTCCACTAGAGAATTTTCAGCAGTGATGGGGTCTGATTAAAGCCTGTCTTTTTTCTTCTTAGAACTAACTTTTTGAACTGATTGGGGAGTGACTAAAACCTGCAACATGGAAAGAGTTGGGAATTCGTATGAGAAAAGATTATCTGAACTTCAGCAATGACAAAGGGAACAGATATAAGATATCAGAACACATAGTGGCCAACTAAATGAAAGAGCAAATGATGAGACAAAGAAGTTTCAGGTAATTTGAAAACATAGTGATCCACATTCTTTCTTTCTATACTATCAGTGTCAGCTTCTATTAACAATTCTATTAACTATTTCCAGCAAAAATTACAAAAGACAAATAGAGTCTCCAAGTAAAGTTTATAAGAGACAACAGTCATAAAAAGCCATGGGCAGAAATACTCTAAATTTTTATAGCCCCTTCAATGTATCTCATGCTAAAGCATCAAAAATCTTCATATATAGCCTATTCTCTTCTGTTGTACAAATGTTTTACCATCACTAAAAGTTATTTCTTAATATCCTAAAAGTACTAATGTATTGTGGAGAAAAAAATTGTATCTTGCTAGAATGTTTAAATCTAAACACACACCTGAAATAAATGCCATTAAAAGCTATGTGATTAATGATATAAATTAACTTTAAATCAGAAAGGACTTCTGACAGACTGCGTATTACACTCTTAACAATATAACATTCTAGTGTGTTTGGCTGTTCTATTATATTTTTCAAATGTTTCATTTGTTAAGTTTTGGCTTTTAAATAGTTTTACAACCCAGTAGAACTAGAGTATAGAAATTATATGTATTTTTAAAATAAAGAGAAAGGAAAATAGATTACAGATATCTCTAATACAACACATTTTAAAATTTTATTAAATGCTTTCACCATTATCTCATGATTACCACTAATTGTACTCTTTTTTCTTCTTCATTAAAAGTCTGCCACCTTAAAAACAAAAAAATAAAAAAAGAGAGAGAGAGAACATGGCACACTCTAGTGATACTTCTGAGAGTGAGAGAATACAAGAAAGTTATGCTAAGTCTGGCATTAGAAATGAGTTTTATGTGTCTATGGGGCATACAGGTGGAAAGATGGGAATTTAGAACCCAGGACAGTGAAATTGGTTTTTTGATGTTGATTTGAGAATAGTCACACATAAGTGATAGTAGAAACTTTTTGTTTAGATGGAATTGCCTGAGAATAACCAGTTAATTTAGTTTTATTTTATGTTAATATTGTTAATATTGTTAATTTAGGTTAATGTATTTATAAACTTTATAATTTAATACCTTTAGATTGGTTCTTTCAGTTTGTTTTCAAATTCCTTGCCTTTTCTTGCCATGTTACTTATAATATAGCAACTAGAAAGATTTTTTTTTCTGTGAACTATATGTTTTATATAACTGCTCAAGAATAATGTCCAAAATCAGAAAAGGCAGAATAAAAAAATGATGGTGTGAGATGAAAAGAGAGCTAAAATTGAACATAGCTGCCAGAGGGGTCTCTAAGAATCAAGGCACAGAAGTGTCCACTAGTTTTGGCAGTTATAAGGTTGCCTTTGGGAGATCAGATGGAATGAGTGAGGTTAAGACCAGATATAAATATGATATGTATAATAATGTATTGATTTATAACAAATATGCTAAAATATTTTATTTTAAGAGGATATGATGCCATTGCAATAAATGGGTAAGTCACATGAGATAAATATGACAATGATGTTGTTTTATGTCCTGGAGAGCACCAAATTACTCTCAATATAAATAATCCAGTGAATCCAGTGAATCTCAGAAAAGGTATTATTCTTATGGAGTCAAGAAGCTTTCCAAACTTAAATCAAAATATGACCGGTGAATTCAAGTTGGCTAGTTTGGAGTGTTCAATTATGCTATTTTCTTCAAACTTCAAGGGTTCTCATAAGAATTTAGGTGGAATAAATCTCTGAACAACAACAACAACAAAAATGGTAGTTTTCCCCTATAGAACAGTATGTTTTATCTGCTTTCCCATTTAATGAAAAAATTATTAGGCTTTCAACTGGACAAAGCTTTTTTCCCCCAAACAAAGAATAGGATTAAAGTTGTTGGCTGTTTTTCTCATTGAGTTCAGCTCTTGTTTCTCTTCATAAAACATTAACCTGAAAGCAGTATTAATTTATGTTTTCATTTTTTTTCTGATTTTATAATTTTAGTGTCAAGCATGTATTAATTGCCTTTATCTTGCTGTATTCATGCCAACTCTACTGTCTCATTCAATGTCCAATACACTCACACTCTTCCATGATTTATTTATTTTGCCTTTTCTGATTTTTGACATTATTCCTGAGCAGTTACATAAAACATATAGTTCACAGGAAAAAAAAATCTTTCTAGTTGCCATATTATGAGTAGCATGGCAAGAAAAGACAAGGAATTTAAAAACAAAACTGAAAGATCCACTCCAAAAAACCTTAAATTATAAAGGTCATAAATACATTAACTTAAATTAACAATATTAACATAATACAAAACATAAATTAACTGGTACCCAAGATAAGAAGGCTTAATGAATGGGGTATACATGGATATACTTGCTTGATTTAATATTCAAGAGGAAACATAAATTAAACATGTGTGTTTCCTATGTACTTCTGCATCTCTATTTCCATACAACAAAAATTGTATATAGAATGATTGTCTTTTGGCATTTACATTTTCATCTTTCCAGCAACATAATTTTGTACTCTTATTGCATTATATTTATTGTAACAAAAAAGTGAAGTACCAAGTCTTTGAAAAGTTTTCTGTAGCAGTACTCAAATTAAGTATGTTCTTATATTAATATTGATTTTAAAAAGAACACCCATTCTCTAAGCATATAGGTTGACTGCAGGTTAACTACATCATGTTTATAGAGTACTTGCTTAGCAAATTATGTAATAATTCTAATACATGGCAATCATATGTCACTGCCTTAGAATGGTCATATCAAGTAGGAGTGAATATATTTACATTTGTGGACAATGTTTAGGACATTCCCAGTATACAAAAAATATGTTTTAAAATAGTTGACTATATTATGATCTTGCAATTTTACTAACAATTCAGATATGACTCAATCCGAAAGAATCTGAAGAGTATGGTGCCTGGATTGTTTCCATATTACAATTGGAACAATGTGTGACCTACAATATTTTACATTGTCTTCTTATCAACTGAGACTCTGTTTAATAAGGAAAACAAAATAGGATATAATTCACAAAAATAGGAGAAGATGAAAAATCAGCTTTTTTTTTTTTATATTTGAACACTTTATACTCATGCTGAAAGTTTTTCTGAGATAAGTGTTTGGCTAAATCAATTTTTGAGTTGCTACTTTTAGAGACTTGTAAACTGAATTGATTGATCATTTTAGCCCAAACAGTTGAATTATATTTGCCTGTAGATGGCATTTTACCTATCTATTCTTGCCTAGAAGAGTGCTCTGCACAATGTGGTCTCAGCAATTCTGTTTATTGAATTTCTAAATGCTATAACAAAACCTGACATCTGTTAAATTCATACAATGGGATATTATTCTGCTATGAATAAGGAGTAAAATATTGATTCATGCTACAACATGGATGAACCTTGAAAATAGTATGTTAAGTGAAAAAAGCCAGACACAAAAAGCCACATACTATAGAATTTAATTTATGTGAAGTGTTCAGAAAAGGCAGATTCCATAGAGACAGTAGTTGCCAATGGATGGGAGAGAGATAGGAGAAAATGGGAGAGTAAATTGTAAAGGGTAGGGAGTTTCTTTTCAAGGTGATAGAATGTTCCAGAATCAGTGATGGTGGTTACATAACTGATTATACTAAAAACCACTGAGGTGTACATTTTATTTTATTTCTTTATTTTTAAAAGATTTTATTTATTTATTTTGAGAGCGTGAGAGAAAGCATGGGCCAAGGGGAGGGGCAGAGGGAGAGGGAACAGCAGACTCCCCACTAATCAGGGAGCTGACCCTAAGATCATGACCTAAGCCAAAGGCAGACACTTAACCAACTGAGCCACCCAGGCACCCAGTTGTTCATTTTAATTACAATATGTGAATGACATCTCAAAGACGTTATAAAATTTAGTTAGATGTAGTGAAAAGAAGGGCCATTTGTACCCCAATGTTTATAGCAGCAATGGCCACGGTCGCCAAACTTTGGAAAGAACCAAGATGCTCTTCAATGGACGAATGGATAAGGAAGATGTGGTCCATATACACTATGGAGTATTATGCCTCCATCAGAAAGGACAAATACCCAACTTTTGTAGCAACATGGACGGGACTGGAAGAGATTATGCTGAGTGAAATAAGTCAAGCAGAGAGAGTCAATTATCATATGGTTTCACTTACTTGTGGAGCATAACAAATAACAAGGAGGACATAGGGAGATGGAGAGGAGAAGGGAGTTGAGGAAAATTGGAAGGGGAGATGAACCATCAAAGACTACGGACTCTGAAAAACAATCTGAGGGTTTGAAGGGAAGGGGGGTGGGAGATTGGGGGAGCCAGGTGACGGGTATTGTGGAGGGCACGTATGGCATGGAGCACTGGGTGTGATGCATAAACAGTGAACTCTGTAATGCTGAAAAGAAATTAATAAAATTTTTAAAAAAGGAATATAAAAAAGAATTTAGTTAGAGTTTTAAGTCTTCAATTTTTATTAAGCACTGATTAAAACAATGTGTATTTTTTGCCTTTTTTGCAATTTATTCTTAAGAATGTGTTTTTCTTAGAGAAAAATATATGATGTGATAGACGGGTTAATTGACTTGATTGTGGTAGTTGTTTAACAATGTATACTTTATATCAAATCGGCACATTGTACACACACATTTTACATTTTTTTCCTGCCCCCCTGGGGACTTTATTCACATTAGATACTTTAAATATATTACACTGTTAAATACCTAGGAAAAGAAAAGAAAAGGAAAGGCTTAGAAAATTGCAGTTGAAGAAGAGAGGACTGGCAAAGTACAGGTAAATGATGAGGAAACAGCTTAGTGAGAAGGAATATGAAGGCAGGAGGAAGATTTTGTGGGAATTCTTTTATACATCTACATTCCATCTTAGCTTTTGGAACACAGACATCTTTTCTTATATTAGAATTTCTGTGCTCAAACAAGAAACATCCAAAGCACAATAAAAAAAAAAAAAAAAAGAATGAATGTGTTCTTCTTGTGCTGATCATTGTACTAGAGATATGAACTGAAAAATCCTTTAATCAGGCTATGATCAGGGTGCCTGGGTGGCTCAGTTGGTTAATCGACTGCCTTCGGCTCAGGTCAAGATCCCGGAGTTCTGGGATCGAGTTCCACATCAGGCTCCTAGCTCCGCTGGAGTCTGCTTCTCCCTCTGATCTTCTCCCCTCTCATGCTCTCTCTCACTCTTTCTCTCTCTCAAATAAATAAATAAAACCTTAAAAAAAATGAGGCTATGACTGAAGTAGTTGGAGAAGAACTTCAGATACACCCAACTTCAGATACACCCTAGCAATGATGCTGGTGGTAGTTTTGAGTTATAATGAACTGTTTTAATAAATTAAATATGTGATACATTGTTATATAATTTAATTTATGTGCATGTGCAAAATAAAACA
This sequence comes from Mustela erminea, assembly GCF_009829155.1. NCBI lineage: Eukaryota > Metazoa > Chordata > Mammalia > Carnivora > Mustelidae > Mustela > Mustela erminea. The sequence goes on from NC_045615.1 coordinate 11,331,365, forward strand.
GAAGTATTATATTTAAATGGCCGTTGGGGAAGGTTATAATAGACTAACATATGCCATAGTAGGACCTACTTTGTGTTCCCTGTCTATGGAAATACAATTTCACATTCTGTAATTGTAATTCTGCAAAGGAATAAGCGACCCCTGACATCTAATGATTTTTCCATGAATTTTTACTAGTCCCATTTTATTTTGGTGGCATGACTGGTGAGTAATGGGATACCTCTTAAATGGATGTTTCATCACTTTTTCAATTACTCCTGCTGGTTGAGCTATTTATAAACTATCTCTTTACATGTAAGTGGTTGCATCTCACCAATGGCATTATTATTTAGTATGCCTGAGGGTTTTCCCCCATCCCAAATGAAACCATAATATTTTATGAATTTGCTTGGATAGGACAAGTAAACTTTTTTGCTGTTTGTATGGTCCCTTAAGCCTCCAAATGAGTGCCATTCTTACAGTCTTCTTGACATTTTCTCACGCTCAGATTGCTTGATATACTAGCTCTGCTCTAGACTATTCTCTTGTCTTACCACAGCTGATAAAACCAGTATTGGTTGCCTAAACCCAATCAGGACCACTCATAAAGTAGCTAACAGATTAAGAGGTAACCTAAATGCAAAACTCTGCCCAATAGAAGCAGACTATATGGCAATATGACTGGCTGAACTGATTAAATTCTTTCTTTAGGGGTTGGCCAGGGGACTGATGGGGAGGTTAATGGTTGGTAATGAGAGCAAAGCTGAGAGTTGGTTATAGAGAAATGAAAAGTCCAGAGAAGCCATTATACTGAGAGGAACATCTAGGAAGGACTCAGTGATTATTCACAGGAGCAGATGGAAGTAAAGACACAGTATGCTTGAAGCCCACAGCTGTGAAATCATGAGCGACGGAGGGGAGGAAGCAGTATATGTCTGATGTGCTGATATGACCAAGTAGTTATTCATTGCTAGTGTTTTGGCATATATTTTGAGTAACTTTCCAATGTCTCAAAATATTGGCTTTGCAGTGTTACTCATTCCACAAATACTTATCAAGTGCCTATGTGCCAAGTGCTTATTCTAAGTGGGGGACTCCTTAGTGAACAGGAAAGCTCTTGGGGGAAATTGGAAGGGGAGGTGAACCATGAGAGACTATGGACTCTGAAAAACAATCTGAGAGTTTTGAAGGGACGAGGGGTGGGAGGTTGGGGTACCAGGTGGTGGGTATTATAGAGGGCACGGATTGCATGGAGCACGGGGTGTGGTGCAAAAATAATGAATACTGTTATGCTGGAAATAAAAAATAAAAAATAAAAATAAAAATAAAAGCAGAGGACTGCTTATATAAATGAAAAAAAAAACTTAAAAAAAATGGTGCTAAAAAAGGTGTTTCTATATCAATTTGAAGGCATTATTTTAAAGTTTTCTGTTATTCTCATTCTTGTTGTTTGTTTGTTTGTTTTTATAAATACCAATTCATTAAATTTTCACAACAATTCTGGAAGAATCTAAATTTTACAGCAAAAAAAAAAAAAAAGAAAACGATTTGCCTAATTAGATGGTGATGGTCATACCATCTACTACTAACAGGTGGTGCAACAAGGTTTTAATTAAGGCAGTCTGGTGTCAGTGTTCATGTTCTCCATCACGTTTAGACACTGTCTTTTAAAATGCTTGTGGCAGAATTCCCTTTGTGTTTAGAGTAACTACATTTGTATGGTTATGGTTCTTCTAATCTAGTATCATGTTGAATTTCCTAATTAATTGTATTTTTCTTGAGGACAGGGTTTCAATTCATTGTAGGCATTTATGGCTAAGGGACTACAAATATTATGGGATGATGGAGTGATAATGCTACTGGTTATGTTGGTCACCACTTGTATTAGAAGACAATCGTTGTTATTCCTTGACATCTTCCCAGAACCATCAGTCATGAATGAAGCACATATTATCATATACAGTAACATCATGGTGAATCACGGTACTTCTCAGAGGGATGTGCATATTAATATATCTTTTATATGCCGTATGTTCTGAGTCACAGAGTGAACTGACATAACCCAATTAGCCTTCAGGTACTATAGTAATTCTTCTGAAAGATGAGTTATGTTATTTGTTATATAATATCATTGAAACAGTTTTCCATATTATTCTTACATTTGTTACATGGTAAATCTGTATTGGTTTAGGTACCTTTTTTTTTTTTTTTTTGCTTTTGTTTTTGTTTTGTGTTTGCATTTTCTTTGGGTTATTTGCTACCTGGAATTGCGTGATATAGTTGAAAACCATTGATACTTATAATCCATACACAATATCCATTTGATCTTACTCTTCCTCCTCAATTTATTAGCAGTGGTGGGTACCATACACCAAGTATTATAGTCACGATAAACTATTTACACACATATATTGAATACAATCTATCTTCTCATTTTTTGTTTCAACATATTGAATTTGGATATAACTTATCAGGAGCCCCAAATCTACCAGAGATGTTTTTCATATTTATCCAATAACACCACCAAAGCAATTTGTTAAATTCACAGTTGAACATATTTCACTGAAATTCCCTGGTGCAAAAGGAACAAAGTGTTTGAGATGCTACAGGTGGCTTTCAAATTTATTCCCTGAAGTATAAGTCTGTTACCAAGGAAACATTTTGCAAATGGTAGGAAAGCGCTCACCTACTTGCTTTGTCACACGTCCCTGTGGTTTGTGTGTGTGCTGAGCCCATTTCACAGAGTGCTGCTGGCAGCTTCCATCCTCATTATAAATATATTATAGCCCCACAAAGCACTAAGCAGAATTGTCAGGGACAAAATTCTTCTGGCTTTCTTTTCAATGAGAAAATGGGAAGTAGAGGATAACACTAATTAGAGATGGTTTACCAATTCAAAAAACTCTTAGTGATAGGGTTGAAGAGAATTTGAAGAAAACTAAAAAAAAAAAAAAAAAAAAAAAAAAAAAAAAAAAAAGCAAGAGCAAGGGTAACAATATTACAATATTTAAATTAATCTGGATAATTATAAATTTGAATATTGATAATGCTGGGAACAATGTGCTTAACAGAATAGTTATTGTTTGGCTTGTAATAATATTTTCTGGGACAAATAAAGTACCATTTTATATTTTTAAATGATCTTCTTTTAAATGATTTAGTATCAACTAGAAAAATTTACTAATTACTTTGTGATCCAGATTCTTTTCTACTTCCAAATTCTCAACTTCATGTGAATGTGAGAGGTATCTGGTACCCTAAAATGCATTGTTTTGTGTATTTTGAAAAGGTAATTTAACTCTATCTAATATAATCTTATAAAATAAATTTTTAAGGAAGCTAAGCTTTTGACATTAAGTGTCATTGACAGTGACACTGACATTGACATAATGACAACTCATTGTATGCCTCAACTTCTAAAATACCCAACATTTGTTAATTTGCTATGATTCAATAATTTACAAAACAGCCTTGCATTAATTGATCCCTTACCACATAAGTGCTTGATGTTGAGGTTTCAAAATTAACACATGGCTCCTACTGTGAAGAATGCAGTTAGTTCTGATATGAACATGTAAACAGATGAATGATAGTCCTGTGGTATTAGAGATGAATTAGGGAGAACCTGTGGGTTTTCTATTGATCCTGAACTATTACTAAAGTTTTAATTCCACCTATAAGGAGACTGTATAAAATATTAGTCCTGTATATGAAGAACAGCTTATTCATGGTCTCATGCCTGGAGTGACATTTACATGTTTTAGGGAAAGTTCTAGGTGACTGAACAGGTCTACTACTAGGTAGAAGGCTATACTTTAATCATTTATAACAAAGGAGAATGTACATAATTTTGGCCTAGTGCCTTCTTTTTTTCACTTCGGATTTTTTCCCCATGGAGGACCAGAGAAAATTAGTCTGCTGCAGAGGTTGTTGAACTACTGCTAGGTCATCCTCAAGTTTTAGATTGCTTTTATATGAATTAATTGTATCATTTAGTGTTGTACACATTGAGTACAGACCCTGAACTAAATTAATCTCCCCTAAATTCTAAACTCTGAGGATGACATTGGGCAAGTATGAATTTAAAAAGGGCACCAGAAGGGCACATATTTATCTTGGAACTTTTCAATAAAACTCTACTTGACATTGTTTTAATAATTCCTAAATTATCAGAGTCATATAAGAATTATTTTACTCATTGGAAAACCCTGGGGATTTATTTCAACCATGACTATCATTTGATTTATGTGCCTGCTTCTCAGAGTTTGAAAATGGCCACTAAGCAGAGTTTATAAACTACAGAAACATCTTAAGGAAATTTTGTTATTAATAAATAAACAGAAACTGAATGTAAACTCAGTTTCAACATTTATACTCTACATCAAACAAGAAATAAAAATGCAAATGTCTTGAAGAATAAATACGTACTTAAGGAAAGATATAAGGGTGAATAATGAAGAGCACAGAGGCATTCAAAGAACCTTTAAACACTATTTCAATTAAAAAAATTTCATGTTCACTTCATCTAATACATGTTTCTCTATATTACAATTTTCACAGACTCAGCATGCTTTTCTGGGCTGATGCCAACTCCTGTGTTTTTCAATTATTCTGATAGGAAAGGTGGATTGTTGATAATTTTTCTTCCTAAATTATGATTTTACCATGTACAAAAAAACGTTGATTTGTAATGTATTTTATTTTTCTTTGAATGACAGAACTGAGATGAATGAAAGAATTTTTTCCAAATGTTTTTCAAAATTGGACATTCATGCATGAGATAAAAGTTTGTAATGTCTAATTAAAATATTTCTATTTTGGGGCACCTGGGGGCTCAGTTAAACCTCTGCCTTCAGCTCAGGTTATGATCTCAGGGTCCTGGGATCGAGCCCCGCATCAGGCTCTCTGCTCCGCAAGCAAGGAGCCTGCTTCTCCATCTCTCTCTGCCTGCCTCACTGCCTACAGATCTCTCTCTGTCAAGTAAATAAATAAAATCTTTAAAAATAAATAAATGAAATAAAATATTTCTATTTTATCTATATCGTCAAAATATATTTATATTTTATCTATATCGTCAATGGAATATTAGTCATAAAGAAGAATGAAATTCTGTCATTCGCAGCAACATGGATAGAGCTAAAGGGCATTATGCTAAGTGAAATAAGTCAGGCAGAGAAAGACAAATACCGTATGATTTCACTCATATGTGGAGTTTAAGAAACAAGACAAAGGAGCAATGGAAAAAAAAGAGAGAGAGAGGTACAAAGCAAGAAACAGACTCTTAACTAGAGAGAACAACTGATGCTTACCAGAAGGAAGTGAGGTGGGGTTGGACAAAATAGGTAATGGGGATTAAGGAAGGAACTTGGGATGAGGCCTGGGTGGTGTGACGCAGTGTTGGATCACTGTATTGTACATGTGGAACTACTATTACTCTGTATGTTAACTAACTGGAGTTTTTAAAAATGAGCAAAAAGAAAATTTTTATTTCTTTGGCTTCAATATTATTCAATTTTTACTTGGGAATTTGTGAATTTATGCAAATGATATCACTGAGGTGAATTTATTCAAATGACTAAAAAAGCTAGAAAATGATGATGTTGAGAAATAGCTGAAAGTAGCAATCTGAATTCTCTTACCACACTATAGTTGAGTGATTATGACATTTTGGCTGTAAATAAATATTATAATATCACATTATTCAGTTTATCCTAATGCTGGCTAGTGTTATTTCATTAAAAAATCCAAATTTAATTTTTTGAAATACACATAATTACTTAAATTTGATGAAAAACATGGTACTAATTTGAAGCAATTATTTTTCTGAATGGACACTATGAAGTTTTTAAAATTTAAATTAACTGGAAATTTCATGGCTTTGTAATGAGATAAGGCACTAATTAGAGCCCTACATTTAACTTGGAAACATAGATGTATTTTGACTTTGGAGAAGAGAGAAGAGAAAGGAAGTAACAGACAAGTAATATGGAAAGAAAAAGAGAGAGAAGAGGAATGGAGAGAGAGAGAGAGAGAGAGAAAGCACTGATAATATTCCTCATTTTTACATTTTTTTAGCCTTTTATTGTGATTGTATACTTGTACTTTGCCTGAAGAAAACATTCATCATAAACAAGGTTTACGATGTTGTCTGCTTCCATTCCTGACATTTTGTTTTCTGATTTTTTTTTCCTATTAAAGATTTTGAGGAACACTTAAAAAAAATAGAAATTGAAATTAAAATTAAATGGCCATATACTGAAAGACTGAAAGAAAGAATAAAAGGAAACATCTAAAGTAACAAAGCTTTGTTTTTTTGGTTTAAATAACACAATTAACACTTGCTACTTTGAAGGTAGAGATTTTAATTCATATATTGAATATTGAAATAGGAAAACTATAGGATACAGTTGAACTAAAACTTGGTCATCTTGATGACTAGTTTACTTTCCCATGGATTATTTTCTCTTAAATATTTGACATGCTGAGACCATGTCTCTAGAGTATTAGTGACCAGTTAATTCAGTCAAGAAATTAAGCCAGTTAGGTCAGTGTTTTAAGATGGAGGATTTTCACATGCTCGATGGATGATGGAGACACTAAGAATGTCTCTTATCTCTTCGTTCCTTTCATGTAAATTGTCTTTACATCTAGCCTTCCCAGCCTTTTGGCATCCAGTCAGGTGAATAACTTAGTAAGTTGATATAAAATGAAGCACAGAGAAGACGAACATGAACTTAATGTTAAGAGGTAAATTGTGATGAGAATGCACATGTTTTCTTGACTTCAGAATTAATTCCTATCCTCAGCCGTGGACTGTATTTAGGCTTCTTAAATTAACCCAAAGACCTAATTGTTCCCAAAGAGCTAATGGTTCCCAGCACTTGTTAAACATTTCCATCAAGAAACCTTACTGAAATTGGAATGGAATTAGAAAACAAAATGGTACCTGCAGCAGATTTTCTTCTGTAACACCAAAATTTCTTTTCTATTTCTGTTACATATTTTATAATCATTTTAACTTTACATTTCTTTCATGACACAGGTTTCTCAAACTTTATAGTAAAGTTGTCAATCTAGGAAGATGCTAGTATTTATCTTGTAGCTTCTGATCCCAGTAATCCAAGGTCCTCTGACCTTAGCTTGAAGACTGAGAACAAGGATAACCTGAGAGGGCAGTAGTAGCTCTGGCTTCAATTGTTACTAGGGTCAGTAACATTGAGTATGATTGTCTTGTATCTTTAGGCTGCATTTTATCACTTGTAAATAACGGTTTTCAGTAGGTTATCCCTCAACAACCTCTTTAATGAAGGTGTTAAACAGCAGAGTTATGCTGACTTGTATAATTTCTCAAAACTGTAATATACTCCTTATGTCAAAATATCACCCTCAATCATTAGTGAAATAAGCCTTATTATCTTAAATGACATTTATAACTCCCAAACCAATGAGAGGGAGCCATCTTGTGGTTTAGGCCCAGAGTGACTTACATTTATTAGCAAAGAATGTATATAATCTGCAAAAATATAATAGCCTCAGATACCTTATGAATGTGATCTAAATTTTTAATCGTTAGGTAATTTTAAAAAACTCCAATTATGAGTATGAATAAAGGTTTTTTAGACAATTTGGGAACTTGCTCAAAGCTAAGGTTATGCAGCAAAGAGGATGTTAGTGCTTGTAATTTATTTTGTGAAAACCTTTTGGTAGTTGTAATGCTTATTGAAGATACCAAAGGGGTTTGGGCTATGTCACTTAGAAATAAAAGAATAATGATATGAAGATAGATAATTGCATATCACCTATTATATTTTGTAATTATATTTCTGAGTCATAAGAATCAGTCTTTTTGATTTGTTAGGGGTGTGAATATGGTATATGGCAAGTGAGCACGTCAGATTTTATTGCTTAGGAATATTATATATAACACATTTTTTTAAATTAAAGATTTTTATTTATTTATTTATTTGACAGAGAGAGATCACAAGTAAGCAGAGAGGCAGGCAGAGAGAGAGGGGAAGAAGCAGGCTCCCCGCTGAGCAGAGAACCCCATGCGGAGCTTGATCCCAGGACCCTGAGATCATGACCTTAGCAGAAGGCAGAGGCTTTAACCTACTGAGCCCCCCAATCGCCCCTATATATAACACATATTAAAAGGTATGCATGTTTAGCATAGAAAAAACAATTTAAGAGTTATTAAAAATATGCTCACAATTAAATACTATCACATTAATATGACTTTTTAAAGTTTCCTTTTAGAAACTAAATTATATTGTCCATTAAGGTAAATAAATCATATGAACATAGTGTCTCCAGATCTATTTCTCTATGCTATAAAATAACATCATTCTTCTTTAGTTAACTTTCATAAACTATATGAACACAACATCTCAAATATAACCAATTCAACCACTAAATGGGTTCTGATTTTATAGATTCAGAGTAAATTACAAAGAATATAAATCTCTATTTCTCATTCTTTTTTATTTGAAAAGGGAAAAAAACCCGAATAGCTGGAACTGGAAAAATATTTTAATTTGCTATATGCCACATATGAGTAGTCACAATTTCAGAAAAAACCGGAGTCTTATTTTAGAGATTATTGATTACCTAAGAATAATATAAACTCTACATAAAATAAGCCTCTTATTTTATGGTTCCTGCAGATGTTATTTCCTTCCTTGCTTTGCTCTTGAACGTGGAAGAAGCTTTCCTGTTTGCCACCCCTTGAGGTTTTCTCCTGCTAATGAGTAAAGACTCAAAAAGATCTGTTGATAATGATTAGGAGAACAAAAGAAGCAGCCAGAGATAACAATATTATTAGCAGGTAGACTTGCAGTCCATATTAGTATTTATTAAATAATAATATGCAAGATTAAAGCTGTATTTATTTCAAGGGATTTAATAATCTATTAGCAACCACTTTCTGGCAATTTAAAAGAAAATCTATGCTTTTGGTTCTCCACTCTGTTTTAAAGATTTCAGAAATTTAAATATATTCACTTTGTTTCCTATTTATATTTCATATCATATTTACTTTTTGATTAGCTACTTAGCAAATACAATATTACACTCGTAAGAGCGATCTTTCATAAAGCAAATATTTCAAACAATGTCAATTGGTATGAAATTACTTTTGGGGGGAAAAGTAATTGTTTTAAGAAAGACCCTATAAATCTATAAATGCAATTATTTCTTCAACCAATCCTTTAGAAAAGCTTCCTCCCCCCACTCCCCAGAAGAAAATGGAATCTGACATCTACTCAAAAACTGAAAGAATGAATGTTATGGATGACTTAAAAAGAGACCTGTTTGTGGGCACCTGGGTGGCTCAGATGGCTGAGTGTCTGCCTTGGTCTCAGGTCACAATCTCAGGGTCCTGGGATCTAGTCCCATGTCAAGCTCCTAGCTCATCAGGAAGTCTGCTTCTCTCACTCTCCCTTTGCTTGTGCATTCTCTCTCTCTCTCTCTCTCAAATGAATAAATACAATTTAAACAAACAAACAACAAAAACCCAGAGACCTGTTTGGAAGACCAAGAGCCATTAGGTTACACAAGTAAACATTGTCATTTGATTTCTCTCTGTATTCCTTGTTTGGAGAACATGTTTTCAGACAGGTCATTTTTCATGTCACAGAATGGACTATGAGTGAGCCTTCTTCCCCAGCCCGGCTTCCTGCTGAAGTGAATTTTTTAGAGCAGGCTACTGTGGCATAAAGAACATCCACTGAAGGAGACCCTGAGTTTCTCAGTGGGTAAAGAATCTGCCTTCAGCTCAGGTGCTGATGTCCTGGGATCCAGCCCTGCATTGTGTTCTCTGCTCCACAGGGAGCCTGCTTTTCCTTCTCCCTTTGTCTCTCTCTTTTTCTCTCTGTGTCTCTCATGAAAAATAAATAAAATCTTAAAAAAAGAAATCGACTGAGGTAACTTAATTTTTGAATAAGGAAGCAGGAAAACAAAATACCTACAATCTAGTATCCTGTAGTTCAGTAATGATGGCTTCCTTTTAATTTAAGATTTCTAAGGATGGGTAATTATAAATGTAAACTGTGCAAAGTTACAAAAAATACATTTAGAAAATAAGTTTCTCAAGGAAGAAAGCAACTGTCAGCAAGAATAAATTGTGATAAAATACCTGAAGAAAAATAATCAATTTAGTGGTATTTGAAATGGTGGATATAAATGAGGATAATACAAATATTCTAAATCGTGGTAATACACATTGATTTTTAAAAATCAGAATTTACCAATAAGCTGTACTCACATTATGCTTATTCGTGAACATTTTTTTTTAAGTATCTATCACATACAGATATCTCCAGCACTTGTACTTACAGATGACCTTGCCCAATTCTATGGAAGCATTCAGTCAAGAATCTGGTGACACTATATGACTATTCAAGCACAACTCAAGTGGTTAGTGAAGCCCAGCTCATCAGGGAAAATCATAATGTCAACTTTGCAAGGAATTTTCAATCTATCAATTTTCCTCAACCTTGGGCAGCCAATAAATATCTGAAATTCTGTAAAATATTGTTACATATAAATGATAGGTGCTCAAAAAAATGAGAGACAAGTTTTCACATACCATACTGCAGTATTTTCTTGGTTATTTTTTATACATGAATTTTCCTCTTTTTTCTTAACCACTAAACTCTAGTCTTCTCGTGTAGAAGGAAAAAATTCCAGATGAAAAACAAAACAAAACAACATAACACCACCAATATTCCATTTTGAAATGGTCCTTATGGGTGAGTGAGATAAAAGTGGTTTAATAAATAAATTGATTTTAAGGAAAAGGTTTTCAAATAAAAATTATAAATATGATAATGTCAAATCACTGTTCTAAATAATAACACATCTCTCATTTTATTTTGAGAAGAAAAGCTCCATTCACCATTTCCTTAGCATATTTTATTTTAATGGAATGCATACATTAAAGGTTCTTTGCATGGTATATGACTGGGTTTGTGACCAGATGTGATAGTTTCCGTCAGAACAAAAATCTAGTATGACTTTTATCAGGAAAACAGCACGACCCTTTGGTAAAATTTGATCTTTATAAAAATGGGACAAAAGAGGTATCCACATTCTTGAAAAGTGTTAATTTTTATTGGTTTTGATCAAATTATCTATAGTTACATGATAAATACCACATATCGTACATGAGTTAATGACTCTTATTAGAGTTTGCTAGTTGCAGAATTGAACTAAAGACAATATCATGAGAAACAAGTTGATAAAATCATGCATACATTTTTAAATATATTTTCAGCATAATGTCCTGAAAAAATAAGACATCATCTTGACAGGAAGACAGACAGACATCAGACCCAGGAAGACATGTTTTAAATCTACAGAAAAATAGTTAACACCATAAAATAGCAATACTTTTTTTTTTTGGTAGTCTTTTAAACATTTTGGTTCACTAATAATAAAGTCACTGTATGCGATATTAAGATGGCACATAGAAAATATATGGCACATTTTCTTTTTCGTTTCTCTCCACAGCATATTCTATAATATTCATAAAATGGTGAGCTACTTCACTCTATTTTACCCCCCCAGTATTATCATCTGAAATACACTAAAATATAAATTTAAGGAATTACGGGATGGCTATTGCATAATTCATAGAGATGAAAGTGAAAGAGTGCAAAATTATTCAAGCATGTTTAAACACAGCCTTACATCCAAATCCTTTCCCGGCCTTTAACCCACAGCTCCTTTCTCTTGGTTCACATTAACAAGCCAGGCAGGTTAATGTGCACACTAGTGGGGCTGCCTGAAGGCACCTTTGCTAAATGTCCCTCAAGAAAAAAATCACCTATTAAAATAAAACAACTTAATTCATTATATTTTTATTCTAGCTTTACTCTAAAAATATGATTTACATTTGGCTGATAGTTTTTGTAATGCAGACTATTTTGCAGGGCTTTATATAATACCTTCATATGATGAAATATATTTTGAGGGACTTAATTGAAAATTACTGCTATGTTATAGAGACATTTAAAGTTACTGTAAATAATTTCCATAGAAATCTATATAGACAATTAACTTTATATTTCATTATTTTATGAAGCTTACAACATCTTATGATTGTTTAACACATAAAGTGCATTTTTAAATGACTTAAATAAGAATAAAGCTAGTTAATAAGGGGTTGAGAAAATGGCACTGACTCAGCTTAAACATAGACAAAAGATATGAAAAAATAAATGAAGCCCTGTCTCTAGGGAATGAAGTAGACTTATTTGCAATTTATGAAGTAAAAGCCATTTCTTAACAAAGATTAGCTTTCTTTTATCATTTAGACCTATGTCACGATGGAACAGGCTGTCTTCAGAGTAATGAGCTATATGTTACTGAAGAAATTTTGAAGAATGTGGATAATTTTCTATCAGGAATGTAATGATGAAGATTCTAACATTGGGAGGGAAGTTGATAGGAAACACCTCAAAGGTTTATATTTTGATTCTAAGGATGTACATGAGAGCTAAAATGAATTTGAAGAAAGAAAAAATTATTTAAAAATCAGGTTTAAATAGAATATTTTGGAAAAATAGGTTTATGTACATTCACATCAATTGTTCTCAATTGTGGAACTTTGCCAATATTACAGAATTTCATGTCTTACTCCAAACATACTGCATTCAGCACTTAGAACAATGGCAGATTCATATAAAGTGTTTGACAAATATTTGTTTAGTCAGTGATTGGATTATAACCTTCTGTGTTGAAACTCAGCCTGGATATATTTTTAAAGATGCATAAGGGATTCTGATGTACAGCTAGTGATTAGAATCATTATTTTTTAAAACAGTATTCTTTTTTTTCTTTTTTTTTTTTTTTTTGTACCCCAACCTCCCACCCCCCGTCCCTTCAAAACCCTCAGATTGTTTTTCAGAGTCCATAGTCTCTCATGGTTCACCTCCCCTTCCAATTTCCCCCAACTCCCTTCTCCACTCTAAGTCCCCATGTCTTCCATGCTATTTGTTAAAACAGTATTCTATCACCTCTAAAATTTTCCTTTTATGTTGCTTACGAGTGAACCATAAAAAATACTGAGAAAAATACCTGCTAAGACATGAGATCATCTGGCATTACTGGTGATTATTAGTTGTCTTTTAGGAGAATGGTCTGACAAATATTTAGTCATTCTTCAAAGACAGTCTAGGAAGCGTTTTAGAATTGCATTGTTAATAGTTGGTGAGAATTTTGACTCCTATAACTTGTCCATGCGTTGTTGAGCCAAAATAGGACGCTTCCATCCTTAAGAGATGGCCAAATGAGATGACTACAGTGCTCATATTTCCCACCAAGAATGATTTATATTGAAAACATATCACAACATTATTAAGCTTTGTCCGGAAAAGTTGTCTTCCTTTGCATTTCCAGTTTGAAGGAATTTATTCCATTAACAACCTATGAGAGTACGCATGCACGCGCATATGTGAATGCATGTGTGCCTAAGAGATGCGAAGGGGAAGAGATGAGGCAGCATTAACATGGGAAGGGTAGAAGAAAAAGAATGAATAAAAGGATCTTTGCTCTTAGCTCAGGATTTCTCTTTCTATTGGTCTGATTTCTGGGAAGAGCTTCTCTGGAATATTTTCCCTGCCCTTGCTATTTTCAAACCCTTTGTCGTTTTATTTTATGCATAGGCTCTAAGATCTTTGTAAAGGAAAAATAAGCATCATCCTACCTCTTTTTTAAGTAATTAGAATAGCAGCAGCCTCCCTATGGACATTCACTGCTTAATATCAATATGTTTCTGAAGAGAAATGGGGCCGGGAGAAAAGTTTAAGTTTAAAGTTATTTACCTTAATCCAACTCATAGTGTACATTGATTGTTTACTCATCAAGAGCTTATATAGCAATGAGATTATGAGACTGCTCTATTTTACCACTCTTTGTAGTACTCAACAAGAAAATAAAAGCCAATGTATCTGCTGAGGAAGACACCTCTTAGAAAGGAATAAAACTGCAACCGGTATAATGGCTATTTCAGTCAATCAATACAGTACAATACAATCGATACAATCAATATAATACAATCAATACAATATACACTGTATTTTTGAAAATACTGTGTTAAAAGTCACCAGATTGTCTTATAGCCACAAGCAGTAATTCTTGTTTTAGTATCCCTTTGAAATGTCAAAGTGAATGAATTGATACACTTCAAGACCTACAATATATATGTCATGGACTCTGAAGTTAACTGTGTGCTTAAAGACTAGTTGGTGATTACTGAGATGGACATGGTTATTTTACACTGTCACAAACGTCCTTGTGCCCGAAATAGAGAATGCAGTAAGGAATTATGAAGGCATTGTGGAGAACAAGACATGGTTGTCATTATATTCAAAATTTCAGTCTTTTAGAGAATTCTCATCTTCAATTCATACCTTTCCATTGCCCATTATTCAGATAAGTTCAGTTAAAGAAAGGGGTCTTGTCAAAATTACTTGAAAAACTGTACCAGAGAGTCCTTTATTTTTGCTTGAGCAGATACAGTAATTGAGGTACAGTTTAAAGAGATAATAAAATTTGTCACTTTAAAGATTTTACACTTCTTGTGGCTAAATTTTTCTCTGAAATGCAAATGAAACCAACAAGTGATGATGCACATTTATGCTTGTCAGAACCCATTGTGCTGTTTCAGTACCTTTATAATAGCAAGTAACAGTCCAGGATCCAGGCCAAGGCAACAAAATTGTCTGGTTCCCAAACCGAATACCCAAAATAACTAGAAAAGGTGTTTATCATAACTGTGCTTAATAGGTGATTGTAATTCAAAAGACAAAGTTGCTCTTATAAAGATACAAAAAAATATGTATATACATACTCTGAGTCACCAGACAATTCTTGACCAATCTCAGTGAACTAAGATTACTATTAACATATATGCTATTTTCTATTGATTATATTTGTTTTGGCTAGATTGTTAAAATTCAAATCCCTGTGGTAGAAACCATCCTTATTCTTTTAATATGTTTAAACTCATCTCATTATTTTATAGTCTTCGCTTTGTCAGCATCAATGAATACTAATAGACTAAATGTAAGTTTATGTTGTATACATGGAAAGGCTTGCTTTCTTTACCAGTTCACCATCAACTAGGTGAGAAACACAGATGGTATGGGCTGACAAATTTTGAAAGATTTTGCTATTACCTCTGTTACAAAGTATAAGAAATCTGTCTTGGAGTAAGAGACATGACTTCAAAGATTGTTAATGATTGATTATTCTAAGGACTGTGGTACATTTTCAATTTAAGAGTTGCATTTTTAGAGTGCTCTAGTTGTTGTCTGGGACATCTACAAATATCGGTATTGCCAATTTCCTACTTTTTAATGTGAGAGTGTTTTCTACTTTTAATATTGGCAATTCCCATATTCCCTGGAGTTGATTTCATGGATGTGTACTTTATAGATGAAAAGAAAACATAACTACCAATGTAATGTTCAATCCTCTGAAATGACAAGCATGTTGAATTATATCATGCTGAAAATAGACAAGTATATTTTTAAAAAATAAGATGTATAGTATGGAAGACAAACATGTATTTCTCTTAAAATCACAACAACTTCAACTACACAGAACGCTAAAGTAGCTCACAATTTTCTTCTGTTAAACATGTTGGCTTACTTTTTCACATATTCTTGCTAAAATTTCCATGGTTCCATAAGATCCTGGGAATTTGTAAACCTAATATATCCATATTTTAGGGATAAATAGTTTTTAAAGCATTTATAGTTCAGAATTAGGGTAAATGTTATCAGACTATACCTATAGAATAAGAATTAATTGTACAATAAGATAAGTAGTCATAGAATCTTTTAAACACAGCAGCTGGGAATTGACTAGGCTCTGCGAGTGAGTAACTGCCTTGGAGAAACACGTGGTAAGGTTAGAGAAATTTTAAAGATCCTTGGCTTTCTTGCTTCTACAGTTTCATTCTGGAATCTATTTTAAGCAGTAAAGAAAGTTCTATATCCCCACTATAGCTGACCTTCAATTCTAATGTTTGGGGCAGAAAAAAATATGGCATCTAAATGCTAAGATACAAGGTTTTATAAAAATTCATATACTATGGAACCATAAATTTCAATGGTTGAGGTACATAATACTAAGAAAAATTATACTAAACTGCCTGTACAAAAGTTACAAACTTTCTAACATGGCTTCTTCAAAACAATCAGAATATCTGTATTAGAATTTTAACTTGCATGTGGGTAATTAGTGTATAAGAACACATTTGAATTTTCTCACCATTAATAGTTTTCTGTTGGGTTAATTGAAAAATTAGGGTTTGACACAGGGCTTACTAACTACTGCCTTGAGATGCTAACTGCGATATATTTTTCCAGTTTTAAACAATCTGTAAACATTCATTTGAGGGGACACATTTCTTTAAACAGTTTGGATTCAGCCATACAAATAATGTTATTGTTGCCATATGAGTCAGGACCATCAGAGTATTTTCTTAGTATAGTAAGACAATGATAAACATATACACCCAAGCAAAGTATAATACTTTTAAGATAAGAGATTTCTACCATACCAATTCTTCTGCTGACAAGTTGTCTTGTGGCTAGTATTTTTTCCATTTCAAGTTTCAGGGATAAAAGAGACATTTTTTAATATTCTTAGATATTAAACAAGCAGTGTCTGTGAGTTTCTTTTGGGGAATAAGTTCATTATGTTTCTATTTGCTTCTGACAGAATTCACTTAATTGAAACAGTGATGGAGAACTTTTGAAATAAGATGTGTAAAGTACAGAAAAATATATTCAAGTATTTCAGAGACATATTGAGACAATATAGTTTATCCTAACTCTACAATACCCAGTTTATCCCCAGGGAACACAAACAGCATGTCTGGCTCTAATCTGTCTTTAGTACAAGAATATATTCCCATGGTTTTGATTCACACACAGCAAATGAAGAAGACTGTGTTCAACTTTCAGGCACACAGTCCTCAAAGTAAGTAAAGAGTAACAATTTCTTCCAGTTGTGGCATTTGCATTTAATGACAAACATGTTTTGTTTTTGTTGTTGTTGTTGTTTTCCCCTCATAGTGTTTTATTTATAAAGGAGGGCAGTTTGGTCCTTCACTAGCAAAAATTGCTGAGTAAATGTTATTTTTTCATAAGTTATTTTTTAAAACTACTATTGGATAGACTAGAGCTCCATAACATTGAAAAATATTTAACTTTAAATGGCAGTTCTTGCTTTTAGTTTTAGTGTGGTTAAAGTTCAGAAAATAATACCATTTGATTCAAAGACTGGATTATTTTTTCCTCTTGAATCTGAGTTAATTATTTTCTTAATGTTTTAGATCTTTTTCTGTCAATCATTTGGCACCTTGAGTTTCCATGTAGCAAATCTGACCAACAATTAAATATATCTAAAAAGCATTCTAGAACTTTTAAAAAATACAACAGTACTGATAAAAAATAATGCAAAAAATTGCCAAACTGAAAAGAATCAGAGTCAGGTATAATTTCACCAATAACTCTATCATATATTTGTACTTAATTACACTGCGTGAAATGAGTTAATGCCCCATTGCAGTTAAAATAATTCCATGGGGTTGCTGATAAATTTTAAGTAAAAATTTTATTTAAAATTATTCACATCTAGTGCATGGCATATATATTGAAATCATTAATTCAGAAATACAAAACAACCAATCCTTATTTTATATAAATGACTTATCTATATAATTTAAAATTAAAATCTTCCCTCCTTACATTGGGAACTAAGAGTTTGAACCCATATAACTTTGATGGGAAACTGTTCTTGTTAAAAAAATCTTTCATAAATCCATTTTTGTTTTAATTAAATTCATTTTTATCAAAATGTAAATACTACAATCCCATTGAATTTTAAAGTCTCATTCTAAGATAAAATATAAAAATCTTACTGAACTTTGTTCAATTATATCAAAACATTAAACATAATTACATACAGATAATTAAGCAACTGTTAAAAATCCAACAAAACAAGGGTGCTGGCTTGCATTTTGCAGTGTTTGGCAATAATTCCAAATACACTGTTATAACACTTATTTAAAAACAATTCTCTTGTTTTCAGTATTTCCATCTTCATTCATAGAGATCTAAAGTTAAGAAAAGTAGATTTTATATATAATATGATCTCTTAAGCCATCTGTTTTAAATTTGCAAAGAGGGACATTTTGTCTTCTAAACAATCAAATTTAATTTGAATTTTATAATTTGAATTTTTTTGGTAGTACATAAGTTGATCCCATAACATTTATATGTACAATCCTCTGTTACTGAGTTTTCTGCTGAATTAATTGATTACTCTTCTGTTTTGTAGCTACACTATGAGAAAATATTTTAAAGCCTCAAGCTACTGACTTTTAAAATCTTCAACATTTCTGCTTTTTCCAGTTACAAAGTTAATTGTGTAAATTTTACTTTTGTAAGATTTAACGTCATTGCACTGAAAACCAAGAATTTCCAAAGCAGTTTTTACATGTACTATTATGTGATATTATATAACAATACAAACACATTGGCAGTAATACTTCCACTTACATGATATACAGTGAAAGGACAAATAATCTTAAGTTAATATGAAATAAAATCCTCATAATATATATTTTTGTATCCATCAAAAGACTCTTAATCTGCCTTGTGACTTTGCATAGCATATCACAAAAATACCCACCCATATGCCATTTTAATATGATGGTCATCGTTTGTACGCCAACAAACACACACGTATACACACACCTATGGCAAAGAAACTTTCTTTTGAATTGATCGTTTGCACTTGCATTCCCCCAGAGGCTTAATCTTGTTGCTGATGAATATCCTCATGCCTAAGAATTTTATAGATAACCCAGTAGAAAATATTAAAAATCAAAAAGGCTAATGGGAAACAGGCTCGAGAGATGGTGTCAATCTTCTTGGCTCTGTCGATAAAAACCTTCCTCATTTCATCAGGGCTTTTCGGCATTACCTGGACAGGATGGTTTGGACCCTTTGGGGTCACACCATCTTTTGCTTGCAGACAGGGTCCCATTCCATAGGCTGTGAAGCTGAATCGACTTTCCCTTACCTCATCATCCTGTCATAAGAAAAACAAAAGAAAACATTTTAGTCATGGAATAGAACCTGTATTTCAGAATCATAACTAAAACTTTATCATGATAAATGTTACCATTATTGTAACGGAAAGATAACTGAAGCATATAAAGATTGAGTTGCTTTTTTCCCCATTCAGGTTTTATTGATTTATCCTGTTGCATCATTTAAATGTGTCCACTAAGAAATATGAAACTCTTAACTAATGTGTTTATTGGGAAAACTACAAATTCTGGTATTGTCTCCATATTGCTAGAATAATTAAATAGAAAAAGAAAAAGAACCTAGTGGGATATTATGTGTTATATATTCATATACCAGGTTTGCTTTATGTTATGTGTTTAAATGGGTAAATATGCGATGTCAAAGGGCAAAATATCAAATCATTGACTGGATTTTTCTTTTTCATAGAGGTAAACTTTAATGTTTATTTCCTATGATTTTTAGATTACTTCACTGGAAAATACAGTCTAGCTTAAGAACACTGCTTGGTTTTTGTTATCCTCACTTAATGTTACTTCTCTCTTTTACACTAACCCATTTAGAAGACTAAAGATAGTCACATGTTCTAGTTTATATGAGATTACTTTTCAGGTAAATTGAGTTGAAATTATAAATGAAATTTGACAGAAGTTTATCTCATGTTAAGGAAAAGTATTTATTATGCTCCAAAACCTATTATTTAAGTTACTATGTTACCTTTCTTTCTCTTGAAGTTGCAAATTAAATAGTTCTCCATATTTGTGTGTGAAAAGAAAACCAAAATTTAAAAGAAAAATTGTTTCATGAAAATGTGATAAGTGAAGTGTGCTCATGATAGGAAAATATGGTATTTAGGAGTTTATAATTAAAATCATTAATGAGTAATTTACTTTAATGCACTTATTTAGAATGTAACAGTAGATGATTGCCAATTAATTGGATTTTTGCTACTAAAACTGAAAGTTAAAAAGATATTTTATGAAGTTGCTACAGCCCTCTCTTTATTAAAGTAATTTTTAATAGCAATATAGGAGACAAAAGTAATTGCTTCAAACACTTGAAAAATTATTTTGGGTCTATGAAAATAGAGGCTCAATTAACAGTATATTACAAAATATGAACATGAAAAATGGAAATTAAAATGGATTCTAAACATGAGAAGTTGAGGAATGTTGATGTAATAATGTATAAAATGGTTTTTTGGTAATTATGGAGTGAGGCAATTTCACATGACAAAAACATATAATTATTGGAAAATAGTTAAACCATAAGATTTATGAGCAGTTGAATTTTGAGGAAACAAATATGAGATAAAAGCTGATGATCCTAATTACACGTAACTACTGTTGTCATCTTATAAAAATAAGAAATTGATTTTTCAATACTCTTTAGTAAGGATGTTCATTTATACTGACAATTTTTTTTAGCCTCCATGGGAATTTTAAAGCTAAATTATTATTTGCCTTGAATTTCTCTGTCTTAGAAAAAAATGAATATACAAGAAATTAAGCAGTAAGTGCTAAATTAACATCCTCATAGTTTAGGAAATCATGCTGGTGTTTGCATTCCAGAAAAAAGGTATAGTTTGTTTGAATAATTTATATAACTTTGTGTGCACATCAGATGACTGCTGAAGTATAAAACAGCCTCTTAACCTTTGTCAGCCCATGTGTTGAAAAAAAATCCATCTAAAAATAGGGCAAGAGTCATTTTTCAATGAACATTTACAGCGAGGTATTGACATATTCGTTGAACCAGTTAAGAGATAAATTACAAAGATACTAAAGTTTTAGGATTCTAGCTGCTGTGTTTTGTAAAGTAGGGTTCCCTTACTTTCAGTCTCCCCTGGTTTTACTAAGAAACAACTGACACATACCTCTGTATCAGTTTAAGCTGTATAGCATGATGGTTTGATTTACATATACGGTGAAATGATGATCCCAATGGGTTTAGTTAATACCCATCATCTCCTAGAGATACAATAAAAGGAAAAGGGAAAAGTTTCTTCTTGTGGTGAGAACTCTTAGGACCTACTCCCTTTCCTGTAGGTCATACAGAAGCATTAGTTAGCTCATCATGTTGTAGGTAAGATATAGTCCTAGTACTTATTTATCTTGTAACTGGAAGTTTATATCTCTAACCACTACTCCCACTTACTCCCTTTCTAACCATCTATTTGGAAGAACTTATTTTCAGACCTTAGAGAAACCCACCCCATTAGTCATCTTGAAAAAAAGCTATTCATGGATCGTGCGGTTATTTTCAACGGTATCCTTCCACATAACTGTGAGTAGAGGGTTAACGTCAGACCTGGGCTGATGAATGACTGTTGATTCTTTGCACATTTCCTTGAAAACAATAGAGTTAAACTAAATGAGGAACATGGAATTGGGTACATTTACTGCACAGAGGCTGTTGTGTGGGGCCCAAAGGCCTTTGGCCTACGTGACCAGAATGTATACAGGCTTGGTCGGAAATCAAGGCTGTGGCTTCTCTGTGCCCAGGGGATAATACAGGCCTTGACGTTTGCCCGTGGCGTGCATCTCTATACACCTGTGAATGAGGAAAAGAGCAGCTGTGCGCTTGAGCGACTCCCTTGCCACCCAGTGAGATGAAGATGCTCCGTCTGATGGGTTAGCTGCTTCCCATGCTCCCATAGGACCAAGTAAACTTCATAATAGGTTATAAAGCCTGTTGTGTCTGGGGGATTTGATTGGCAACTTTCATCTCGAATTTCAGCAGTAATGACGGAAGTTGAACTGGCTTTCAGATTGTTTCACACTCACTATGGCTCAAAGTTCTGGGAGGGAGTTTGGTGAGAATGAGATCCTGATCCACCCTGGGTTTGAGTTGCCAAAGCCCTGCAGAAAGTGACTGGGATAACCCTTGCTATTGGAATGTGGCTGACACAGAATTCTCCCTTGATGAACTGACAGATGGCTAATTAATGACATAGAACTGAAACAGACCAGGGTGAGGGAACTGAGAGGAAAGTGACTCAAAATGCAAGGAGTTTCTTCTCTTCTATTTCATTGATTATCTGTGAAACTGAAACCACTTGGCAGAAAGAGGAGTTAGAGCAAGGAGAGCAAGCAGCTTCATAGCCTGGGCTCAGGATGAACGTGAAAGTCCATTCAGGACTTGGAAAGACTTGCATTTTATCCTGATAGGACCTCTTGGCAAACCCAGGGAAGCAACACTGGAAACTTGTGAGTATCCAACAGCCCTGTCCAATGGGAATCTAATGGGAGCCACAGACAAAAATCACGTGTATAATTTTCCATTTAAATTTCACATTGGTTAATTTTAATGAGATAAAAGAAAGAGGTGAAATTAATTTTAGTATTGTATTTTCTTTAATTCGGTAGGCCCTAAATGTGATTTAAACATTCCTTTGAAGTAAAAATTAAGGAGATAGTTTACACTCTTTGTTTCATACTAAGTCTTGAAACAGTGTATATTTATTTGTAATACACCTCAGATCAGACTCTACATTTCCAGGACTCGATAGCCACTTGTGGCTTAAATATACCATTTTGGATAAAGCAATAATAACGTAAAGAAGCTGGGTCTCTTTACTGTGAAATAGAAGCCAGTATCTGGGGAATCAATCTGGGCTTTTTGGATCTTTAGGTTACTTGCCACAGGGATGAAAAAACATGAAAAATAATGTTGGCTGTGAATTCTAACTTTTAACTTGCAGCAGCTACTGGCAGTGGAATCAGTGACCCTTTTGACTAAAGCCTGGGGTGGTATAAGGCTGTGCTGAGAACCAGCACCCTGGTTCCCTCAACTCTGGTAGATGCTATGATTAGCGGCTCCACCAGGTATGGGTTCTCCATATTCTCCTTTTGGAAAGGCAGGAGGGTGTATATGACTCATGGGGATGCTTGCTCTGACAGCTGCCATGCTGGTTTCACTGATGGGAAAACTATCTGGGCTATTCAGAAGAAAGATCATGGCCGGAGATAAATCTATTAGCTCTCTTTGGGTGACTTTTAAGACACAGAATGAAAAATGACAGGAGTCCTATGAAAGATTTCCTGGCACATGATTGCCAGCTGGGAGGAAGGAAATCTGTTGCAGTTCAAGCAGCTGCTTCCCTTAAGGAACCCCGTTAAATCTGCTTTCATCTCAGAAGTTAAATCAATGATGCCGATGGGGAATGGAAACAGAAGGCCCTGATATGGGCTGCTGAGGTTCCTTCATCCTTTCAAGCAGTTGAAACAAAGAAGAGTGGCTTTGAAGGTCACGCTCTCCTTGCCCAGTCCCGAGTGGGATAATCAGTGGATGTCATCACCTTTGGCTAAATGCATAATTGGAAAGGCCGCGACATGTGAATGAACAATCTTGCCGTTTCTGGCTTGAACTTAATCTTGGGCTGTTGTTTCTTAGCCCAGCTGTAGTTGGATGGATGTCCTAACATGGGAAGCCCTAAGAACTGTCTCAAACTTCCCCTGTGGGAACCATTAAACAGCACAAGATTCCGGGAAGGTAAACGAAATTCTTAGCTCCGATTAAGAAAATACTGGAAGCAGGGGAGCTAGTCCTTCATTCGTTTTCTCCAGAAGATCTAGGTCGATCTGGCTTATGATAAAGCTAAACGAGGCCTGCACTCTGACTGCTGACCACTTGGGGTCACTAAAAAGTCGCTCAACAGTTTCTACCGTGGTAAATGATAAAAACTGAAGAGTTTCAGGACAAAGGAGGCTGGCATGACTTTTTTTTTTTTAGATTTTATTTTTAAGCTATCTCTACACTCAACGTGTGGCTCAAACTTACAACTCCAACAACTCCAAGATGAAGAAAGAGTTGCATGTTCCACCGACTGAACCTTCCAGGTGCCCCAAGTCTGGTCTGCTTGGGCAGACTTGAACAGGGCTTTCCTTCCCCCCTCCGCCCCCCACCCAGGGCTTTCCTTTCAAGGTCGATATAAAGGAAAAAATCTGATGCTGTGTGTCTTCATGTGGGGTAGACCCAATTAAGGAAACCTGAATTCTCCTGCATATTATCACAGCCTGGTTGGAAACAGTTTGGTCCAGGTCACTTTCAAAAGGAAGTTAGTTAATGATAAATGGTAGCTTCCCTTGCTGAGGAGAAAGTCAAGGGCGGGTTTAGAAACTAGTGACTAGGTAGAGGAGGCTAACCAATCCAACTGAAATTCAGGGTCCAGCCTGTCCCATTTCTGGAAATAATCTGGGTAAACCAACTAGACACAATTAACACACAATAAAGGACAAACTGTTATCTCTTCTGCATCCCACCATGAGAAAACCAGTTGTAGCACTATTTGAAATTTGGCAGATACATTTTTATTTCTATGGGTCTCTTGTATAAAGTGACTAGAAGACAGTCTGAACTAGAAAGGGGAACAGGGGCAAACAGGGGTGAGAGGTCTGAGGCAGGAAATAGCCCAAGTAACCTCTCTGAGACCTGAATATTCATCCCTGCTAGGGGCATCTGTGACTAACACACCTAGATTGGCATTTCTGGAAAAGGCTCAACAGTGGTGCCCTAAGATGGCTGCCAGAATTCAAGACTAGAAAGCTCTCCATGTTGTGAGTAGGTTTAATCTATTTGAATGACAACTACTGACATTCTCCTGTGCTCTGGCAGAAACAGTCCCCAAACCAAAGGAACCTGAAAGGCATCAGCCTATACTTAGGTTTAAAATACCTATCACGCTGGGGCACCTGGGTGGCTTAGTTGGTTGAGCTACTGTCTTCGGCTCGGGTCGTGATGCGGGGTCCTGAGATTGAGTCCTGCATCAGGCGCTCTGCTCAGCAGGAAGCCTTCTTCTCCCTCTGCCTCCCAACCCCACTCCACCACACTGCTCATACTGGTGCTCTCTGTCTCTGTCTCTCTCTAAAGTAAATCAATAAAATCCTTAAAAAATAAAATAAAATAAAATACCCATCATGTTATGATAGGTAATGTCAGAAAGGTATTTCAATGTTAGTGACCTAAAAAAAATGAAAATGATATTATTTAGGAACAAGCTAAGGGGATTTACTCAACCAAAGTAAATCATGGCCTGTTTGACAATGGACCAGAGATGGAATCTCTAGTTGAGCTTCCTGGAGTAAGTGATATGAACCTCATGATTCTCTTCCCACCGAAACAAAACAGGTCACCTGGTTGACCAATGGAAACTTTTATAGAGAAGATCAGGGCTCAAACCATAGCTGAAGTCAAATTGAAAAAAGTGTAGTTGAAGAAAGAAAGGTAAGTCTACAAAATGGGCTGACTTGAGAACCAGCATGTGTGGCAGTATCAGGAGAACTGGTTCTTCCTCTCAGAGTCAAAGACTCCTGACCTTAGCCAGTGGTTTTGCCTCATGCTCAGGCAAATGGGCTGGTCAGGTGGACATTTAAGAACATCCCAGGGTGGCTTATGAAACTCCTTATGAAAATTCCAGGGCAGAATTAAATCAGGTCAGGTAATCCCTGCCTAGTTGCTGTCTCAGAAGGGGACTAGAAAGCCAAAGCAGATGTCTTGGACTGGCCATGGAAGTGGTCGTGGTGGTGTCCAAACCACGCAGCAATGGACAAAACCGTGACAGTCCTCTATTGTGCAATAGAGCCACTGATGTAGTGGGATCTTGACCTGAATATTAATGAAAGAAAATATTGCTTGAACATTGCCTTTGAGCTAAATCTCCTGAGGGTAAGTGCTAACACAGAGCTGGCAGATGGAATAGTAAGGTCTTTGATTATGGTTCCTGGAGGATTCAGTGGATTTTGGCAGAAATAGACAGTGAGTCCATCTTGGTCTTTGTTTACACTGTTAACAAGCCACAGCTGAAAATACTATTAATGGCTTGGAACAAAGTGTTTTTATATCAGTCTGTGCTCCTGAAACAGATCTCATTGGACAAAGGAATATATTTAAGCATGACCAGGGTATAAAATGGCCCAAGAGAGCAACATAAAAAAGACACTTAAATAGAAGTTGGAATGAGCAATTAAAACACTTGTTACTGAAGATAGGGTGACAAGGACGTGAGCCGGCTAGTTCACTGGATGAGTGTGTCAATCATGTAGCTATGAGTGACCATAATGAGGAATGCCTTTAATAAGTTTCTAGTGTCTGATGGTGGAAGTGTGAGGGTTGGGAGCAATGCTGAGACACAATTCTGTCCTTCCCTCCTCACGGGTACTTCTTTTGTGTTTTCTCTCTCTCTAATAGTTCTGATGGAAAATATGAGTATATATTGTATACTTGATATAATGGTTCTAGGACCACGATTGCATTTTCTAGCTAAAGGGATCATTGCTGCTTATGACACATATCTTTTTCTTTTTAAACTAGGAAGATATCCATGCTCTCTGTTTGTGAGGGGACAAAAACATCTGATGTGTTTGAGTCCCATGAAACTTCTCCATTAGAGGAGAAGTTTGCTCTTTCTCCTGCCTTTTGACCATCTATAAAGTTAAGTAAATGACATATGAAATCCAAGCTTATTTCTGTCTTGTAAGCATGGTTGCTTCCTAAAACTGGTAATCAGGGTTATGGTGTGGTAATGAACAAAGCTACTTGATACTTAGACTTTTTTAAATAGAAAAATTGACACACTGGAACAATTTAAACTTAATCATCTTTAGATAGCATGGGTCCCTCATAAAATTTGACAACTTATAAGATTACCATCATTCTACGTGCATGCAATAATGATAGTCTTGGGGAAGGCAATGTTTCTCATACAAGGCTAACACCTGTCTTGGCGTCACTGGGAGGAGTTGCTGAGATCCAGTTTTCTAGATAGGCAATTGTGGAAGTTCAAACTTATTAGCCTTTAGGTTGTCCCACCACCAAGCTCTCTAGGTGACCAGAACACACAGCCAAGTTGTGGAAACAAGCGTTTCTAAGAGGCACAAAATATCTATCTAGTAGTTTTGAATTTTTAGTGATGCAACAATCTTTGGATTCTTCTAATACTGTAATTTAGATTTTAAGTGGCACTTTATGAAAACATAGTCTGGGATGACTTTTGTGTTAGTATTTAACTATTATTTTATTACTTAATAATTTCTGCTTTTAAGGAAAGCTGTTTCTAAGTAGGACTATACACAAGGCAATCTATATGATCTGTGTCTTTATCCATTTTTAAATCAATAGCATCTACGGGTATCCTGGACAATAGGTTTCAGGTAATTATGCGTTACAG
Source organism: Mustela erminea (assembly GCF_009829155.1). Taxonomy (NCBI): domain Eukaryota; kingdom Metazoa; phylum Chordata; class Mammalia; order Carnivora; family Mustelidae; genus Mustela; species Mustela erminea. Next base: position 11,358,620 of record NC_045615.1, read on the forward strand.
TGTGATTTGGTGTATTATTGTTCTCAAAAGCACCTGGAAGATGATTTCAGTAATGTATCATATTTCCAATTAATTGTGGAGTTGAAAAAATAGAAATTTTTGGAATTTCAGTAAAAACACTTTAAATACTTATTCCCTGGTAATGGCAATGACACGAAGATATTGAGGAGAACTTAGGTTCTAAAAATATGAAAATAGGTTTTGTATTTGCAATTATGAAACATATGTGCTAAAAGAAGCAATTTTCAATTATTTCCTATGTCACAAAAACATTAGATGATCCAAATTTGAAATCTGACTCAAGATTGACACTCAAAATGCAAATGTATAATTAAGCATTCATCACCGGTTGCCTAGAGCATGGATCACCTTCATTATTTAACTCTCAAATTCTTGGTTTCTTATCCCAGGGAAAGAGTTTAGCACTATCTAGCAAGGTTTTTTAGGGTGAGGGAAAGAATATAAAATGCTTAATAAAGTACTCAAATTAAGGTTATTGTATTTTTCAATATTTTGTTTATTATAATTGTGTTATTATGCATAATACACAACCTGAAAGGAAACTACAAATAACAACTGGAATCATTGTCCTCTTAGGTATTTTAAATACCAAACTCTCAACAAAGTACTATGTAAAATAGGCCGGCCCAGTTGCTGACTCTGCAAATGGCCTTGCACTTGAGTACTGTTGCACTAAAAATTAACCAAGGGCATAAAACTGAAGAGATAATGTTTCTGCCGTAACCTTCACTGTCATACTGTTATAATAGATGGGTTTTGCTATCTGACTGCTAAGATTCTTTGCAAATCTAGTTTTTGCAATCAAGGAGTCATCAGTGTTTTGAACATGTTCTATGAAACAGCACAAGTATTTTGGATGTGCCCGTGAGATAAGGCACATGGATACATCTTGCTTCTTCAGAAACAGGATATCAGTTCTGTTGGGTCAGCTTGCAATCTGGCCCAAGAGTCCAGATGGCCAGAGAATGAGGGAGAGAACAAGGACCCTCGGACTGCAGAAAAATCATGTGATTTTTTGGTCATTGTGCTGTTAAATCACTGGGCTATAGCAGTTCCCCCCACCCCAAAGGCTACACTTAAAATAATAATTTTAAGAATGGATGAAACATTTCCAATAGATTACTATTAATATTAGATTATTACATTAGAAGGAGCATCAAACTATTTTATAATTAATTTCTTTGTTTTGTAAGACTCAGTCTTAAAATTACCCTGTGTTTATGTATGTTTAACTGTACAGTGATATTCTTTATTCCAATTAGTACTCAAATATTTCTTGGGCATAATTCAGTTTTCTGCAGTCATCTTCAGCTCGAGTTTCTAATAGACTAAAGGCCAAATGAGCAAAGGGTTTAGACAAACATCTAAAACTTTTGTATCCAACACTATGTGTTAGCCAATATTTGATATTCATAAAGGTAAGCACTTTCCAACTCAAAATATAGGCAATGATTAAAAGATTAAATAGAATGAACTAAAAATGAGCAAAAGAACATGGCTGATTAAAAAGGTAAAAGTGAAGAAATGGCTTAATTTATTCACAGATAAAACCTTCCTAATATGCTTTAAGCAAGTTAGAAGTGTAGGCAATGAAAAATGTAAAAATCCATTTAGTTAGTATATAATTCTTTCAATAAGAGGACCCGTTTTCACTAAGCTTGAAAGTGAGAAAAATGTTTCAGTAATTAAGCATCGATACCACACTGGGAAACATTCCATATGCTTTTTCATTTTCTTAGAGGATTAGGCCAAAGACTGACTCATACTAACATGTATATTATAACTAGAAATATTAAAAATAGAAAATCCAAGCATAGACTTTGTCATTCAGTTGAATTGTTTCATTTCCATCACAAAAGATATATATTAACATACATGTGAGATAAGAATTAATTTCCTATCCTCTTCTTAGTCCTCAAAAATGACCAAAGAAAAAAAATCTTATTTTTGGGTGTGGAAATGGTGAAGACATGAAGCTTACTAATGAGTGGTAATAAAACATGGATCCTCTAAGATAGCATGAGTGATGATTTATTGTGTGAACTGCTGTGAGATACAACACCATTAAATACATTATTTTCATCCTAATGTTTCTTCCCTGGTAGGTGCCTTTGTGTGTTCTATATACATTCAAGATGTTCAGTAATTATGCCAGAGGTCTTTCTGTTGAAATCATTTTCTGTAACTTCTAATTGCCAGATAGGAAAGTGACAAAGGAAGGAAAAGTGAATTGCTATTAATTTCCACTTACATGATTTCAATGTGTGGATTTTGAAAAAAAATTACTAAGGAACATAACAATGGCTTATTTTTGCTGAGAAAAATCACCATTGCTTAGAAAATGCTGAGGTAAGATGAACTATGTAAATAAACTAAAAATTCTTTTTCCAAAATAAACACCAGTTGAAAATAAAACATTCAGTTTAATACATTTATATACATTTCTATATTATTTTGAAATTTGGAAAGCTTAAAAAATATAATTATAGATGACGTTAAAGATACTTCATAGCTACAAGTCAACTGTCAATATAAAATTCCTTGAAATCTAATTCCCAGGAGAATTTTGCATTTATTGTTGATGACACATGAATTAGTTATGAATTAGCCAAGTTCATGTTTGGTGTATTGAATTTAGATTCAGAAATGGTCTGGAAGTTGTTAAATGGCAAAATGTAAGCTTAAAAAGATGAACACTTAAAACAATATAAAAATGGAATACATACATTTTAGGAGATTGAGGAGAAATCAGTAAAATACTTTTTAAACACCCATATATCTAGCCCTAGCACAGTATGTTAGATTCATTTAGTGTGAACTCAGAATTATGGACTAACATAAAATAATACATTATAAATAGACAATTTGTGTAAAGGCAGTATGTACACTTTAGTTTAATTTGAGATGAAATTCACTATAATGCATGTAAAATTAGATTAAGTAGAGATTGTATTAGTTTGTTGAATACTATTTTCCTAATCAGATATTTCAAAGGGACATAGCTCTAAGAATTAGGTGTATTTAACACAACCTCCAGATATTTGTTTGCAGGAAATCATTAAATTCTTACAATATCTGCTTTACCTGAGAGGATAAAATTTCAAACCCCTGTAAATCAGAGTCATTGAGATTTACATTAGTAAAAACAATCATTTGTTATCCTTAGAAATTACCCTGAGTTATTTTTGAAGTAAGACAGCATGTAAACACATAGGTCAATAAAATAATGACAAGTTTTGTACAGATAGTCAAAATGCAGTCAGTGATATCTTAATCGTAAAAAGATAGCCATCGTGGCTCGCAGAATCTAAACTTGGTGGTTCTTTCTCAAATCTAGAACTAACGGTCCATCTTTATTTCATCTGAGCATGTACATAATAACGACTACACAATAACAAGCAGGAAGCTAGAGGCGCTAGAATACCGTGGGTCACGTCTTCTCTCCGCAAACCATTGCATCAGTACACCGTGATGCAGGAGAAGCTACGTGAAATGCAATGCAACCCCATATCAGCCATTTCTTTTAAAAAAGAACATAGATTCAGAAACATTTTGGCGCATCTTTATACCCTTGCGGGACTAAAGTGATGATATCACACGTGGGAAGAGCAAACTTCTGACCAAAGTATTTTCATATCATGCATACACCCATACATATACAGCACTGGGGAGAAGCGTCTAGGACATGGTGCAGTGGGTAATCAGCACACAGCAGGCTATGGCAGTGTGGGGTGGGGAACTTTGGATGCAAGAGCAAACTTGTAGTCTTTCACCGAAGACCGCTTATACCTTAATAGGGAAAGGGTCAGATACAAGAGATTCCGTATAATGCTAAGCCAATGCTGAACCAAGTTAAAACTTTCCTAGGAATAGTGTAAGGTCCCCTGCTGTAACAAACTTTTTATATTGAGACTATTTTATTTACTTTGCCTATTGTGCCAACTTAGAGTGCTTGGGGAAACTATGTTAAGTCTGTACTCGTGAAGATAAAGGGCTTGGGACCAACATTTAGCTCATTTAGACTCATTTAGATTATGTCAATTTAAAGATTTACATTGCTCTGTTTCTAAGCAAAATACATATTTTTTTAAAAACGATCAATTTGGTCAGCCCAGAGGGTCATTAGGTTGAGAAAAATAGTTTTCAAAAAGTCAAAATGATCACCCCCAAATTTGCATTATTACAAAATAAATGGAATGCATAAATTTCTAATGAATGTCTTTGCATTACCATACTGTTTCTTTTTAAAAAATAAGTATTGATTGATTGCTGCTGAAGTAAACCTAAGTTTTCATCAGACTTCTTTGTGCATTGTTCTTGTAAAGCAACTTAATTAAATGTATTTTTTATACTAAGGCTCCTATAGGCATTAACTGCTTAGTTACTAGAAATTTAAATATATTTTCTCCCAAAGAAGCTATTTGTGTTATGCAAACACAAAGCAATTAAAATTTGTCAAAATTATAGTTAAGATAATTAAGTAAAAGTAATTGGATCAAGTGAATTTTTTCCCCCAGGGATGAAAAAATAAAGGTGAAGTGGGAAGTGCCTAGCTATGTTGGGAACAAATATACAATATTAGTAGAAAAATAATTGAATGATTACACGTTATAATATAAGAAAACTTAGTAAGTGCTTTAAAATAATACTGGCTCTAGATACATTGTATGAAATTGAGAAACTTTCAATTAGATGAACGTAACATGTTTCTGGTCTGTGCATCTAATGTTATATCCATTCTTTTTTTTTTTTTAATTTTTTATTTTTTATAAACATATATTTTTATCCCCAGGGGTCCATTCTTAACCAAGATGTGCAGCAGAATCATCTGGGGAGGTATGTTTAAATGCACTTTATTTCAGAAATTTAGTTTTTGGGTTTTTTTTTTTAAGATTTTATTTATTTATTTGTCAGAGAGAGTGAGCACAGGCAGACAGAGTGGCAGGCAGAGGCAGAGGGAGAAGCAGACTCCCTGCTGTGCAAGGAGCCAATGTGGGACTGGATCCCAGGATGCTGGGATCATGACCTGAAGGCAGCCGCTTAACCAGCTGAGCTACACAGGTGTCCCTAGGAATTTAGTTTTAATAGACTGGACTGTTTATTATTTCCCAGCCCAAATTCTTGGCTTGAGTATGTTTAAATGCAATCATCGAATGCTATATTATAGTGGTCAATTCCAAAAACTAATCTGCTCTAGCATAGACTACCTTTCTAACTATTCAGCTATTATATTGGACATGTGACCTTGTGATCTCTTTTTAATCAAACATCTCAAAGGATGCTGTTATCAAAAACCAAAATTGCCCCTTTATTATAAAGAATTTCAACTTTTCTTAATATTAAGAAGGGATTCTAGAGATACATAGGTTGGAGAAAGTATTTTATTTTTGCCTTATTTATAGTTCTCTACTTTCTGACAAGAAACGGTGCATTTAGAACTTATTTGTACAAATAAATTTTCATGAATTGTTGGAACTAATTTTGTCAAGACAAATGGCTATTTCTTTCATGTAGACTATTATAAGATTATATGTGTTATTTTTGTTTAATGTATATTTAAAGATCATTTTGACCAATCAAATAACTCAGTTGGTTAGATGAAGGATAATATTTAAATATTTTTACTGAGTGAGGGAAGACAAATGGAGGTTGAAAAAGAGAATATATCCTTAGCTGAAGGGTCATGATGATTGTTTAACTTTAACTGTGCAAGGGGCTGTGTTTCCCCACCAAACACTGCATGGGTGCAGAATACGCTCTCTGCTTTTTTCACTGATGACCACATTCCTCTACTTAGAGTTAAGAAAGTGAATTTACCGTGTCTGAGAAACGGTAAAACTTCTCCAATGCAAAAGCTTCTGTCTGTGGGAAGGTAAAGTGGACCAAGAGGGATTGAGAAACCAGAAAATCAAGTCATATATGAGTAAATATAATTGCACAACTGTTTTTAATTGCATATATCATTTACACATACATATGTATCAAATTAATCAATTTTCACATATGCAAGGTATCCAACCCCCCAAGTATGAAATGAACTAAAAACAAAACACTAAATTTTCTTGCACTAAATCTCCACTACAATATTCACTCCCTGAATATTTCAACTGGTCATTAGAAAATAATAAGATATTACTCTTTTTGCATTTCTATATTTTCCTAGAGAGCCACTCATTAGAAAATTTAATCTTGTCTTTCTGTGAGCAAAAAGTTATGGGCTTCACTATATATCCTGATAATCATACTGGGAGTGAAACTCAAGAGCTACTTTGGTAGGATAATTTTTTTTTTTTTTTAAAGGAGAACCAAAACTGAGCATCTACAGTTACAGTCTATTCTGTTACCCATTGGACACTGTGGCTGTTGAATGTGTGGTGGGTGTGGAATGTGAACTCTCAGTCGCCCTTTGGACATTACATCCCTAATATTTTCCAGCACCTGGTTGATACATTCTACATTGTATAGGAAGGAGGAGAAAGGCAGAGAAATGGAAAAATAAAAGTGAAAAAGTAAACCAAAATGAGAAAGGGAAATAAGTATTACTTTACTTCAGATTAATGACATTAAAAGGAAAAATCATCTGTATCAGTCTTTTAAGGGAAAGGAAAACAGGAACTTCACTGTTGTGATACAGCATTTTTTTGTCCTGTGATAGTGTTTCATTCAGTGCCAAGTGTCATTAGAGGAAAGAGGAGCAAGTAGGCAGTAGGGAGGGAGAAAAAAGGGGAGGAAAGAGAGAGAAAAAGATGGAGAAAAGTATAAGGAAAACTGTAGATAGGGGTGTGGTGGGGAGAAAGAGATAGAGAAAAGTGAACCTCTCTATTAAAATATGTTTCAATATACCAATGATATGCTTTTATTTTCATACCAACTTGATCAAATAAAAGCTCAGACACTATTTTCATCCCACCCATGAGTTACTCAGAGGATCACAGTCCTTGATGTTCCTTCCATGATACTGAGATTTGGGTACTTATCATGATGAGTATGACTGAATTCATTATTACTTTAGAATATGTTTAATGCTCCGTACTGAGAGATCATGGGCTTAGGGCTTTAAAAAATTTTATGAACATGCAAATTGCAGTGAATAATTCAGAAACCACAAGAACACCTCAAAAAAAATTAAATCCTTTTGAAGTCCTTAAAAATGCATCTTATAGGAACCAGAGTATTATTTCTAAGGTTTGAGTATGTTTTGACTTAAATATTCCAATACATCAGATTCTGGCCATAATTTCTCCTACTGCATAAACTTTGATATTTCTCTATTGCATGTGCGTCCATTTGCTTTTAAATGTCAGTTGGCACATTCACATGAAAAGAAGTAAACTCATAGATATGCTGGTCAATAGAAACTCTCCCTTCCAGAGGAAGAAAGGGGGTTGATCGGGCTCATGTGCACATAAAGAAAACACTACAAGTCTTAATAGAGGGGAACAACTCCATTCTGTACATCCAAATTCAATTATGAGATTACTTCTGCAGCTTCCTGTGGTCTCCTAATGATATTCTCAATATAATTTCTTCTGGGTTTCATTTAACAGGTATGACAAGGCAATAATAACACCTACTTGTGTTTCAGTATAAATATCTTATATTCAATATAAATATCTTAATTCAGTATAAATATCTTTAGAGATTCAGTATAAATCAGTATAAATATCTAAAAACATTCAGTACAAATATCTTAAAAACATGAAAGTATGCATGAGCAAGAGACCACATGGTTCTACATGAATGTCATAGCATTAACAAATAGGTGGTATTTTATGGAAACGATGAAGGAATTTGTTTGATAAAAGGAACAACTTAATAGCTATAGCCAGTGACATGTCAAGTAAGACCATCAGGAACACTTTCACGTTGCAAGTAAGAAATGATATATTTTGATAATTGAAGCAAAAAATGGTGTTGTTCCAAGAAGTACATTAGAAAGAGTTTGATAAAGCTCTCATGCCAGTAGATATGCTGTGTAAAGGAGAACTGCATGTCACCATTTTATTCCTGAAGCTATTTTTGACAATTTCAGTTTCGATTGAACAAAACCAAAGAAATATTTGTATCTTTTGGTTCTCAGACTTCACTTCCTCTCTGCACCACTCTATTTCATATAACAAATTTACTTTTCAGTGAAAACTGGTATCCTGCCAAACCCGATGCTTTTAATTGCCTACCTTATTCTTTCTCTTTCGTCGAAATCTCAGAAGTTCTTTGTGTTGTCTTGATACAAAATTTACAGCTGCATATTCCAGAAGTGCTGAAAACACAAAAAGGAGGCATACTGCCATCCAAATGTCAATAGCTTTGACATAAGAAACCTGGCAAAGAGAGAAAGGGTGAGCAAATTGAGTTGTATTGTTGTGTCTTTCAGGAACAAAGCTGAATGTCTGAGCGTTCCATTTATATCAGCTGGAAAAAGAAAGCAATAAGATCAAGACTTTTTTTTTTTTAACTTAATAAGCTTTTTAAAATTTCTTAATAATTAAATTATTTTTGCAAGTTTGTATATTAGTCATATTTACAACCTGTGTATGTTTTGTTAAAAACTGTTGTTCATTGAGGCAGAAGACCAAACCTAAGATAAAGAAAAAATAAGTTGAAGTGTAATTTTACCTTCAGTGTAGTATAGGATAATGCTTGAAAAAGTATGAAGTAACATTGAAATATAGATAATGCCACTTACCTTTTCGTTCCATATTTGCTTCACTAATTTTTTTTAAATTTTGAAATAATTTAAACATTAACAAATGTGTTGCAAGAACAGTAGAAAAATAAAATAAATTAAAATAAAATAAAACCAAAAAAATGCTCCCAAGTTCCCCATTTATTAACATTTGTCCAAATGTTATATTTGTCTCTATCTTTATCATTTATATTTTCCCTTTGAACTATTTGAGTATAATTTGCAGACATGATGGCCTATTACCCTGAAATACCCATGTGTATTTTCTAAAAGAAAATAACAATCTCCTCCTACATAACTCTAGTTCATCCAACAAAATCAGATTGATGTTAAAAAAAATTACCATCTAATCCTAGAAACCCATTCTTATTTGAGCAATTGTCCCAAAAATGTCCTTTGTAGCAGAAAAACATTTTTCCAACCAGTCCAGGATTTAATCGAGAATTGGGTTGCATTTTGGCATCATATCTCCTTAGTCTTCAGTGTGGAATATTTTGGTCAGTCTTTTCTCACCTTTTGGGATCTTGATATTTTGGATCCATGTAGACCTGATATTTTCTGAATGTCTCCCACTTTTGGCTTATCTGATGTTTCCTCATTTTAAATTCAGATTATGGGATTCTAATAGGAACAGTGGTGCCCTGTTCTTCAGAGTGTACCATAACAGAAGGCACTGAACGTTGATCAGTTGGTTAAGGTATTGACTACCACCTTTCTCGACCATAAAGTAACAAATTTCCCTTATGTGGAGATATTTGAAACTACATATTATCTTTTTACTCTTTAAACTTTCATCCTTTAGACACTGATGGCTTTTCTAATTCTAATTTTCTAATTCCATCTACATGTATTAGTTTGCATTCTATAGTAAGGAAAGTTTCTATCTCCCACATTCATTTATTTATATCAGTAGAGATGAATAAATAATGATTTTGTTTGATGGGTTAAAATGCATCAACATCACTATTTTGGTACTCACACTAGAGAGATTGGGTCAGTAGGAGCCCCTAAGAAGTTAGGCCATGTCTTCCTTTGTTAAGTCTTCATCATGATTTGGGTATTTTCTTACTTTTCTGTAATTTTTAGTATCCTTTAGTATTGTATATGAGCATATTACACATGGTGTTACATCATGAAAGTAACACTGGTAAAATCATCACCTTTTGTATTATGAGCATGAGATAATTCATTTTGTTGGGTACCTTAGACACGTCAGTTAGATGTGGGGAGAAAATTCTCTCATTTGCCAGGAAGGAGATTAAGAACGAAAGGTATTTATGTGAAGTATTTTTTTTTTTTTTTTTTAGTTTTTCCTGGGAAATGGACAGTTACCTAGAACTTTCTCTCCCCGCTGATAGAAACAAACGTCCCTTCCCCAAGATGATGTGGATTGAGGAGAGCAGAACTCAAGGCTAGATGTAAGCAAAGATGCACTGGCTACTAACTATTTCTTTGGACTCAATGTATACCTTAAGGTTCAAAACCTTACACTGAAAATTTGACTATTTCTATGCTGTTTGTATGTTCTAATTTTTTTTCTCTAGTTCTTAATATTTAGTAGTGTTTTTGTCAATATCAACATGTGGAAATCTTGATCAGATTTGGGCTGTGGTTTAAAAGGGGGAACATGGCTCACTCTTCAGGGGAAATTCTATTGGGGGGAGAAATACAAAAGGTAAGGTTAAACCATTCTCCCCCCTTCTCATCCAGGCTTTTTGGTCTCAGGCTCAACTTTGCCCAAGTCTGGTTCAGAATCCCATGGCACTTGGGGGGTTACATGAACACAGTGCTTTGTCACTGCTGATGCCTTTTCTTTTTCTGTTTAGACTGTGAACTCTTTGAGGGCAGATGTCATCTCTGAGCTATTCACCAGCATAATAATGTTTGGCATGTGTGTACATATTTGCTAAATAAATGGACAGATAAATGAAGGTGTACAATGTTAAAATACAGGGGAGGAATGAATCACAGATGATGATTCATATGGAGATTCACTTTTGAAGTGATGCTGTGTTCATACTTTGGGTTGGATTAATTTTCATTTAGAAAGAGGCCATTTCTTGGGGCACCTGGGTGACTCAAGTCAGTTGAGCGGTTGCCTTTGTCTCCAGTCATGATAGCAGGGTCCTGGGATAGAGCCCTGCATTGGGCTCCCTGCTAGAAGAGAGCCTGTTTCTCCCTCTCCCTCTGTTTGCTGCTCTGTTTACTTGAGCTCTCTATCTCTCTGTCAAATAAATAATAAAATCTTTAACAAAAAGAGAAAGAAGGAGGCCATTTCTCAATACTTCCAGTGGTGTCAACTTACATATGAAATATGCCAACAATGGTGCCCTCTGCATCTCCTCTACTTATTTTAAGTGTGATTAAAATGATCAAAATGACCTCTACTGAGGAAACACAGGTTTGCCCTCTTTTTATTCCAGTGCTGTGCTAAGTGTCCAATTGTTTATAAAATATAGATTTAAACTTCATAAGTTCTGAAGTTATGCCAGTAATCTTTGGCTTCCCTCAAATACATACTGTCCTGAAAGATATAATGCAGATTTCAAAAGTGCTATCTCAAGCTACACCATTCCTGGAAGAAAATGACTCAGAAAGTATGCACTCATTCTTTAACAATTTGAATCTATAATGACATGAACCAGAGATAAATCAGAAATTCAATTTCCATATTAATCCAATGACTATCTCCAATGACAGCAGAGATATGCAAACATCATTTATGCCTGCCAGGGTTCAGCTAGTTGTGAACAACTCCCGAGTGTTGAGCCTAAAGGCACTCTTTCCTCCTCCTCTTCTCTGACTTCTTTCACCAATTTCAACTCTTTTCTCTTCCTCCACCCTCACTGTCCATCCAAATGCAGCAAGCTTGGGACTTGGGAGGTTTGGAACTCTAGGGCTAATAACTAAAATATGGACAACAGTTCTTACTTGAGCCCATGCCCAACATACTCATGACATACAACACACCCCAGTGTGATTCAGAATCACAGCCTTCTTTCCATCCCTACCAGTTGCTATTCTTTGGGGCATTCTCACTCCAATCTGGCTCATTCCTCTGGACCACCATGTCAACAGTCCCATCTTCCAGTGTCCTGTTGGAACCCTGATTCAATTTTAAGCAACAATCTTTCCTCAATATTACTCCTCAATTACAGAAGTATGAGAAAATAAAACCTAAACATTTATTAATTAGATGCACCAGTCAGGAGGACTTTTGTCCTACAGATGTGTTTAGAACCACCATGTTGAAGACGGCTTCTTTCTTGGAGCTCACTCTCACCATGGCTCCCATGACCCAGGTTCTTTAGGTTTCCCACCCTCAGGTCTACCACACTCTGCTTTGTGGGCCCTTCCTCCTTGTCCTGAGTTCTTCAGGGATACAGTCCAGACACTCTTCTATTCTAACTCTGAAGTTTCTCATGAGTCAATGTCATCTATTACCATGGATTCAATTCCTCCTTTGTGCTTATGGCCTCCAGATCTCTCTTTGCTGATTAGACACTTCTCTAGCTAGTTCTTACTTGACCACATTTGGATGATTCACACACCTCATATTTACTCATATTTATGAAAGTTAATGAATCTCTACAAGATTCCACCAGACAAGCAGCAAACGAACACAACTACATCCTCCTCCTCATTGAAATGTTACACTGTGTTGGCAGTTGTTCACCCCACACTAAGTCTTCTCATTCTCTCATATCAACGACCCAGCCCTGTTAATTATACTTTCTTACTAATTCTCAAATTTATTATTTTCCATTTTCCATCCTTCCTACTACCATTCCAGTGATCTCAACCACAATGATCCTCTTCTTCAGTCTCTCAAATCTATCCTTGACACAATAATAAATGATTATTTTAAAAGACAAATCCTGGGGCACCTGGGTGGCTCAGTAGGTTAAGCCTCTGGCTTTGGCTCAGGTCATGATCGCAGGGTCCTGGGATGGAGCCCTGCATTGGGCTCTCTGCTCAGCAGGGAGCCTGCTTCCTCCTCTCTCTCTCTCTCTCTGCCTACCTCTCTGCCTACTTGTAATCTCTGTCAAATAAATAAATAAAATCTTTAAAAAAGTACATAAAAATTAAAGGCAAATCCTTCTACTTAAAACTCTTCATTTTTTTTCAATTAATTGAAAGTCTCAAGTCTGTTTTCTGGTGTATAAAATCTTTCATGATTGGCCTCCAGCTTACTTCTCTTTAACCGGCATTGAATCCTTTTTCTTTTCATTCACTGAGCACCATTGACTTACCCAAGTTTGGTTCTTAGTGTTGTAGTTATGGAGATGAGTATGAAAAATAAGATCCATCTTAAATGGAACTCACATTCCATTTAAGGAAAACATACAATAAAAACACAAAGATAATTTTTTAAAAAGTACAGCAATGTGGTGAAAGGGAAGAGAAGGACAGGGTGAAGGGGGCTATGTTATATGGGGAGGGTCAGCGAAGGGCCCTGAGGATATGATAATTATCATTTATGCCACTTTTTCACTTCCTTATTATACTAACTATTCTTCCCTTCTTTTATTTTTTGGAACCTGAAAGCAACTGACAAACAATTGACAGCAGCTTTTATTCCCTGTTATTTTTGTCTGGAAAATACCTTCTTTTGGGTAACTGCCATTTGTCCTTCAGCTCTCAGCTTAGACAAGACATTATTAGGGAACCTTCTCCAAATGCCAGGACAGGCTTTCTCACCTTCCTACCATCCCTTTCCTCCACTTTTCCCAGGTCACTCATTACAGTTGTAATTATATTTATTTGTAAGCTTGTCTTACAAAATGACTGCTGGATAGCACCATTTGAATTAGTTAACTATTCTATTCCACAATCCCTAAGTGCTTTCTAGTTTTCAAAAACGTTGTTTGAGGGGATAAAAAAATGAGTATGTTCTTGAAGATTTCAAAGTGAAATGTCTATACTGACACTTTAACAAATTGCATCTAAGCAAACACCAAATAATTCATCTTATTATTGACTTTGCTCCACTGTTCTGACATGATCTGTTTATGTATCTTTCTCTTTTTAGGCTAATACAGCCCGTGAGCTAAAACAAAGGCCAAGTCTAATTCTTCTTGGTATTTCTAAGATCTAGACTGTTCGTCATGCTATGTGCTCTCAGGTCATGTTGAATTGACTGAGTCACATGGAATGACTTCAAATCACTGGTCATTTACTTTTAGAGAAATAATTATAATAATTAACATGTCAGGAAATGCTCTTGGTAGTGTCCATGGAACTACTGAGTCTTCTTAGTAGTTGTCTAAAAATAACACTTTTAATCCTCATAATCACTGAGGAAATTATCCCCATTTTAAAGATGAGATTTAGGCCCAATAAAATAACTTGCTAAGTGAAATAACTTGTCACATAGCTACTGTTATAGACTGAATATATTCTTCCAAAATTCAGATGTTGAAATCTAATCCCCAAGGGGATGATATTAGGAGGTGGGGCCCTTGAGAGATGATCAGGTTGCGAGGGTAGAGTTCTCATGAATGAAGTTTGTGCCCTTGGAAAAAGGGTCCCAGAGGACTCCTTTGCCCCTCTACTATGAGGGAACATGGCTTGAGGATCACCATCTGTGAGCCAGGAAGAAGGTTCTCATCAGACTGTGAATCTGCCAGTCTTGATCTTGGACTTCTCAAGTCCCAGAACTGTGGGAATAAACGTCTGTGGTTTTTAAGTCACCTGTTCTATGGTCTTCTGTTGTAGGCGCCTGAATCAATTAATACAGCTACCAAGTTGCAAAGCTAGAATTGAATACAAGTGATCTGACTCCAAAGCCCATAAACTTAACTATTACTTTTTGTTCTCTGCATTTTAATATTCCAGCCTCTTTAACTTTTATCTAATAGTTAAGACTAAAATCAGCATGCAGAATACGTATTGTAAGGTCTTTTTTATTTGCTGGTTCTGATCCTAAAATCTGGCAAACAACTTTCTAGAAGGCAGTGTAGAAAAGGAGACATGAGCATTGTATTTACCACATAAAAACAAACTAGTTGTTCTGAGGGAGCAAAACTAGATCAGGAAAACATTTTATCTTCTGAAATGCAATGGAAGTCCCCTCGACAACACTCTTACATTAATTATAATGAAGTGTTTTCTTCGTGAGCCGGGAAAACCACTGCATACTTGCCATGTCATAATCTAAGAAGACATCGCTTGAGTTATCATTTGAGTATGCAGAGCTAGCTTAATGCAAGGCCTTGTCTTTTTCATTCTAAAAATGTTTCATAATGTAGGGAAAGGAATATAAGCTTCATTATGTTCTATAGACTTCTTATGTCATTTTTTCCAGAAAAATTGTGCATTCATTCTACTTTAAGTGTCATCATTAGAAAATAGAGACAGTCAGGTTTTTGTGTCTCAATTATATACATATATATACAAATATATAAATATATATATACACAAATATATATATTTATATATACAGATATTCCAAATGTAGATACGTGTGTGTGTGTGTGTGTGTGCATGTATCTTAAGAGATGTAAGCTGGAGGCCAATCATGAAGGGCTTTATACACCAGAAAACAGACTTGAGACTTTCAATTAATTGAAAACAAATGAAGAGTTTTAAGTAGAAGGATTTGTCTTTTATTTTTATTTATTTATATATACACATGTGTGTATCTATATATGTGTGTATATATATGTGTATATATAAGTACACATATGTGTGTATATAGATATATTCCAAATATTGATATATGTATATATATTGTCCAAATATATGATAATGATGGATTTTATCATTATCAGTCATCCTGATTATAAAGACCAGAATCAAATTATCTCAACTCTAGGAAATAATCATGTTCTGAGAGCTCATCTAAGCCTGAATTTCTCTATGTCTACTTTTCCAATGATACAAGGAACTGGGCACAAGGAGGATTCAAGCTAATATAGGATACAGGAACCAATCGTCCTGAAATTTCACTGACTTGAAATAAAGAACAATAAAGGATACTGCATGTCCACTTTGAGTGGTAATTCTTGTCACTGTGTTTCTCACTGACCTCAGCTAACAGGGCGATCACTATCTGGAACATTAGCAGCAGCAACAGTCGAGGAAAACTGGGTCCTGATGGGACTCATGTTGGTTAACAAATTACTCCAGCCCAGAAGTGGAACTGACCACTGTGCTCAAAACCCATGAGCCAGCACTACTCCCAGACCATTGCTATCATGGACCAAAGAGGTACAACCCTACCCTGTTCCTGGGAGGAAGACAAAGCCAGCATGAGTAGCAGAGGGAGTAGGGGCGGGAAGGTTTCCACTATTTTTATTTTTGAACCAGGAACAACGATTCCTAGAGGCGTAGAATTGAGGACAGTGTGGATTATGATCTGATCACTATTTATGATATCTTCCCAGAGAACTACAGCAGCTTTATTAAACTCGCTGCTTTATAAGCAACAAACAAACAAAAATGGCTATTTAATTAAAATATAGCATAGAGCGCAAACCTGCCTTGATCTTCAGCCAAAAATGTCTTCAAACCCTAGTGACGGGTCAAATTTCGGTCCAATCAATTGTAACAGGGTGTAAAAAATAGAGTTCAGGTAGCATTCTGAAGCACACACTTAATCTAAGAGCGATAATAGGTTGACCAGCTGGTAGAGAGTAAAGACAGGCAGGCTGCAAACCAAAGATAGGCATGGGAATGAGTTTGCTTGCGCTGCATCATATGGAATGCACCCAGCAGATAACCATAATGCTCATCTCCATCCCTTAATATCCACACCACAACACTTTGTGGTGTAACTTATATGTGCCTATGCTCTCTGAAGCCATTTGATTTTTGTGTTCTCTAATTCAGAAGAATAGACGAGTTGCATTTATCTCAGACAATCCTTCATAAATACATTTACTTTTATGCTAACTTTTGGTCAGATTATCGAGTAGCAACAATTTCAGAATACATTCCTTTACAAGTACCTTGGGTGAATTGTATTACAAACATGGCACCAGTTGGTATAACCAAGAAGCCTAGCAAGATTCATGTCTTTACCTTACCCTGCATCAATGTGGTTAAATGGATTGTCTCCTGAGACCGGTAATACATCAGACTACAGCTCACAGATGACAATACATTAGTGGGTAAATATTTATTAGATTATAACCCAGACTATTTACTTATAGTAAATTATACTTATTAAATTATAAATTATAACCCAGACTACTGTGAGTCAAGAGCTTATAGAAAGAATTTTAAAATGCATTTACAAGGAGCACAACTTAAATTTAAGACTAAGTCATCGATTCAACCAGAAACAGGTGTTGGCCTCACAAAATCGCATATAAGCTT
The DNA here is from genome assembly GCF_009829155.1 of Mustela erminea. Lineage (NCBI taxonomy): Eukaryota > Metazoa > Chordata > Mammalia > Carnivora > Mustelidae > Mustela > Mustela erminea. Next base: position 11,375,649 of record NC_045615.1, read on the forward strand.
ATATGTTGGCTCTCCAGACCTGTAAAGGAAGGTACACTTCCCAGGAACTACTTCCAGGTAAATATTTTGTCAATTCTCTCCTCAATCTGAATTTGCTTTTTATTTTCAAAAGAGGCATAGCAAAACATCACAGATTATTGCTTTTTATTAGCTAAAATAGCCCTTCACCAGGATGATCTTTCTCCCTTTAATGACAATCAATCCTGATGGAGGCTCCCAGGTCCTTAGAATTGTCAAGGAAACTGTGAGGAGCAGTTCTGGCTGAGGGATGACCAGATGCTTCTCTTCTGAGATATGCTGGAAGATTTCCTGCTTGAGTGCTATTTTTTTCTGGGGATTTTATTTCACATCACAATGACGATTCCTTAATCTTGGTTTTGTAAAATCCAGAATGCAGTACGTTTAATCTCCCATTTCTCCCTAGTGTAAAGCCTGTATGAGAACTTTGTGTTCTGTCATTTTTCTAGGAAAAAATATTAGTTGCAAAATCATTTTGAGCTTGCTTCCAGACCTAAAGCGAGAGAGAGGCAAGGGACAGAATAAACAATGTTTTAGAAACAGGTGTTAAAGGAGAATGAAGTGGCTGTTGAAAAAGTGAGAGAAACTGTCTGGAGGACTGTCTTCTTGAAACATTAGGCAGTGAGTCACACGCACAAGGTTTTGTGAGTTTGGACATTTATGGTCCCAGAGGACTGTTCACAACAGCAGAGTCCTTCCAATGTCACGTTCATACTGATTACGATCTTCATAACCCTTCGTGAATGAATGATGCTTCGCAAGCAATATTTATTTTCCATATATAAAAGTTTTTATTTTAAAAGATGAAATTGTCAGAGAGAAGAGCAGCAGCTTTCCTAAATAATGGATTTGGCCAATCCCCCCAGTCACCAGATAGAAAAGTTCGGCCAAAAAAGCTATGGGATTTGGAAAGGTCATCTTATTATCTCTGACTTCTGCTTGAGTTCTGAGAGTTTTGCCATCCTCTCTTCTATAGGACAAGGCTCTGATGTTTACCATTTATATGAAACTGTGAAATCTAGATATCACTGCCAAGGCTTCTGAGGTGCATACTATCAGTTACTGAGATTTCTTAATATATTATCTTTTTTAACTGCTCCATTAAGGTTGAATTCTGTGACTTCTCTCTCCTCTGCATTTTTGTCCTGGAGGCTTTGTATTTCTGTAACATCAACTTTATTTTAACCATGTTCGCTTCATCTCTGAGGTCAAGACCTTCACTGACAACTTCACACGAATTACAAAGACAGAGAAAGCTTGTTAGTTGCTTAACAAAAATGATGTTGGGAGCGTGTTTGTTATTCCATTGGTGAAGGGGAGGTTTCCATCTGTTTCTGCCTAGAGGGTTCTTGGTATGAATCTAGGATATGCGTGAATGCAGTAAAGGGAGTTTCTGACATTATTTAAGTAAAATTGTCTCAAAGTGGCATATAGTTGTTTTGTTTTTAAATACAGTTTGATGCCAAAACCATTGTATTATATCATATTTTTAAAAATTAAAATTTGTGATTTGATTATATATTTTTTCCTAATGTGGCATCAGATTGAAGAATTTAGGCAGTGGCTCTGCGTCTGTGTCACCTACAAAGGACATGCTTGGTAACTGTTAATTTTCAGCTTAGTGAAATCTAGTATGCCTAATAAATGTAGGTTCCAACATTAAATGTAGGACCAGAGATATCTATCAATTTCTACCCTTCTTATTATAGGACCTACCTTATGTTTAGGAATTCTCTGTTTACAGATAATAGATAAAATGCTAATAAATTTGGATGACATTCACATGCATTATAGTCTGTGATTTTTAACAAAAAGGGAATGAATAAATAATTCTTTAATTTTCTATACTTTCTTCTTTTTCCCTCTTTTCCCTAAGTGAATTTAATATGAAACTAAATTATTAGTATATTCAATGCATTTTTAAAAAATTAAATCTATTGCTCACATCAAATATGGTATTATAAGTTACATATGATTATTAAAATTCTGTCACATTAAGACATTAAAAATGAACCAACTTGTACCATATTTGTACTGAACTTAACTGAAATAATTTTAGTTAACTATATTTAGAATAAATATTAGAATGTTGCACTTAAATGGTGAGGACCAAAACATTATTGACAGTAATAGTTATTGTTGTATTAATAAGATTATTATGTAGCCTCTCCCCCCTCATTTATATTACTGCCAACATTGACAGCTTACTCTCCTTTAAAAGTGCAGGGGTTCTTTGTTTGTTTGTTTTTGAGAATGAGTATTAACTAGATAAGAACATAGTAGTTAGTATAGGTCTTCCAGTTTTCTTCATATCCCTGTCTTTTCAGTGTAATCTCACATAGAGATCTTTGTGTGCCCACACAGTGATGGTATCTAAATAAAAATATAATAGTTCACTTGATATTTTCTAACATTTATAATCACTTCTACAATTGGTGTCTTTAGGAAGAGTAAAACAATATAAAATCTATTGTTGTTGTGTCTTATAAAACCAATGTTTTCATTATACTATAAGGTAAATACATACAACATTTAATTTTTTTCATTAATCTGGTGATTTTCAGGGGAAAAGTATGGTTCTACACAAAAGTAACTCAATTGAGTTTTTATATTCTTTTAGAAAGATATGAAAAAAATGACAGATGACTAAGTAAATGTTTAAAAGTTCTTGTCTTTAAATATATGCATGATATTTACTCAGTAGACACATACATGATATGATTTAGGTTCTGAGGATAGAAACATGTAAAAGACCTTTTGTTCTCTCAAAAATCTACTCCTGATGGGTTTCACAGACAAACTGAATGGGGAAAAAAGTTAAAAGAAATTGTTTGAGATAAATAGCTTTTGGTGCAGAATTTGAGATTTTCATAGGCTACAGGCTTCTGGGTGTCTGTGAAGTGTTTAACTGATTATCCACATTTGAAATTTCAAGTGTTTCTTATTTTCTAACATTTAGAAATGAGGTGGCCATGTTGGTGGGAGCAGAGTAGGAGAAATTCACGTAGAACTTTCCAGGAATCCTTCTCTCGTTCCTCTCTCCAACCCTTTTTCTCTCTTCTTGTTTTCTTGAGTATTTACTAATGTGGCAAAGTCTTATTTACCTGAAGGCCGCCATGGACTCCTGCCTTTCCCTTACTCCTCCAGGTCCAGTTCATGAGCAAATTCTGTTTCACTTACAAATATTTTCTTTAAAATACCCACCTCTTTCTAAATTTATCTCCTATTTTCCACCTCTACTGTTACCAATCTAGCCAGACCATCGTCTGCTCTAGACTCTGATAGCTTACTTGGCAGTTTCTCTGCTTCCATGTTCACCCTTCTATCTGATCTTCAAATAAAAGTCAGAATGATTACTTCTCTCTTTAAAATCTCCTGAAGTCCAATCAAAATAAACCTGATCTTTAGAAAACCCTCCATTGACATGGCTCCATGATCACCATTTTTTCTCACTCGTTCTGCTCTAAGCACAGTGTTAAGGGGAGTCCCTAGCTTTATACAACTATGAAAAATTGCTGGCAATAGAAGTATTGTCACCACCTCCTGGTCACCTAATGCAGGCACCACAGGAATGACAAAGAGCTCCATATTCCAAGAATTGAATCACAAGAATCTTCTTGGTTTGGGCCATAACATGTTTGATTTATTATGACACTGTAGAGGACAATGCAAGAGGAAATACCAGAGAGGAATCTGAGCTCTATAGTTCTCAAGGTCCCGGCTAAGGTATATCCTTTGAGATTTTCTACCCTGAGTTTTACTTAACTGATTTCCAAACTTCTTTGTATTCTGTAGGAGACGTATTGGCATACAGCCTGGACAAAATTCTAAGCAGTTCTAATAAACTAATGATTTATTGTTTCGTCCTCCTCTGTCTGATCATCTTCTATTAGTTTCCTGAATTTCATTTTGTTTTCCTACTTCCTAGATTTTGTCAGTAAGAGGATGATGGATATTTCAGTGGCAAGACTTTTAGGTATCTGAGGGTTCTTTTGTGAGGTTGAGAATAGAGCGAATCATAAGGTATATGATTTAGCCATCTGTTCCTAAAGGCAAGTGTGGCCCCTCACCTCTTGCCTTTCTAGCCCCGCCAAATCACAGAATCAGAATTGCATTTTTTAGATTTTTCTCTTTTGGAATTATCCTTTCCAATAGATTAATTCTTGTTTACCCTGGGTCTTCAGTGTCTTCCTGAATATTCCTGAATTCTAATGTACATAGCTGAATATGCTCAACCTCTCATTCCCTAACTATCACAAAACCTAAAATGAGGGCGCTTGCGTGGCTCGGGTGGCTCTGTTGGTTAGACATCTGCCTCTGGCTCAGGTCACGATCTCCAGGTCTTGGAATCAAGCCCCACATCGGTCTCCCAGCTCAATGCAGAGTCTGCTTCTCCCTCTCCCTTTGCCTCTCCTCCTGCTTATGCTCTCTCTCTTTCTCTTAAGCGAATAAATAAAAAATCTTAAAAAAAAAAAAAACACAAGAAACGTAAAATGATATGGTCACTCTCTCTTAAGATATCATTTTGTTAATGAATTATTTTTGTGTGTCAGACATAAATCTGTTATCACATTTCCAGTGGTCATTGTCTCTATGATCTGAGAAATATAAAGTCTTTGTGTACATTTAGGTATATAATTGAGCTCATAGTTGAAAATTTATTCCTTCCCTGAAATCAGAGTGAAACTAATGATTTTTAAAAATCTTTCCTCTGTCTTAAGAAAATGAAGCCATTCCAAGATTTTCTTTCCTTTAAAAAACAAAAACAAAAAACTTATGTCTTCATCCTGTTTTTTTTTTTTAATGTGTTGCTTTCTTTATTTCTGCCTCCTCCACTCTGATCTCCATGCTCTCCTAATTCTTCCTTAATGTTTGTATTCAAATGTCTTTATACTCTGCCTCATAGAAGCTGTACCTTTCTGAAAGGGAGCATTTTGTTCTCTTCTCTGGTTGACAACTTATTGAATGAATGAGCTTTCATTTCTGTTTAGCATTTGGGGGAAAATCAATGAGTAAACTAGCAATTTCCTTTACAAATTGACTATGGAATTTCAACTATTATTCAGAATCCTTGAGATATTCATATATATATATAAGTAAGCATTGGGACTTTTTAATCTTATAAATAGATTTGTAATTTTCACCTGAACAATATTTTATAAAGCACTAGTTGAAGTGGAAATTAAGTATTAAGTTGAAAATTCAATTAATTATTAATAAAAGTAGATTTTATTTTGCAAGACAACCATTAAATCTTATCTAGGCAGTGTGAACATTGTTAAATATCAAGTTCTTCCTATTTGAAGTAACTTTTAGTGATAAAATGTCCTGCCATCAACTTTTGTTTATTTAGGTACTTTATCCTCATAAATCGAATCATGCAATGCAATTCAATGTGGGAGTTAAGGAAACCATGACAATAGAGTTATAATTCACTTGGCATTACAAGTAGATAGTATCAAATGCAGAAGGAAAGTTAATATAATTTTACTATATCTACATCATTGTAATGAAAATAATAGTGAAGCTTATTGGAAGCTAGACAGGATTACTTAATTTAGATAGCAGAAATTTTTCTTAGAAGTCATCCCGTGAGGAAAATAATTCTATTGCTATTTGCTAAATGGATTAAAAGAGCTTCCTATGTTTTATTTCAGCATATGTTGTAAAACGGAGTACTGGGTTTTTTTACAAACCTCATAGAGAGAACAGTTTTTTTTTAATTCTGGCAGCTCCACATGGACTAAAATCATGATATTAGATAAGCTTTCCTTTTCGTTGACCTGTGGCAACTTAAAAACCAAAAGGGGGAAAAAAAACCATAAAAATAATAAGTGCTGGGGCACCTGGATGGCTCAGTGGGTTAAAGCCTCTGGCTTTCGCTCCGGTCATGATCCCAGGGTCCTGGGACTGAGCCCCACATCGGGCTCTCTGCTCAGTGGGAAGCCTGCTTCCTCCTCTCTCTCTGCCTGCCTCTCTGCCTATTTGTGATCTCTGATCTATTTGTGTTTGTCAAACAAACAAACAAAAAAAACTTTAAAAAAAAAGTGCTATACACAGCATTATGGACACCCTTATACAATACATGTGGGAGTGTAACTGCTGTAAATTTTTTTGGAGGGATATTTGGCAATACGTATTTATACGTACGGTCATCAGTGTAGTGATTCCAGTTGTAAGAATTTATACTAAGGAAAAAGTGCAAAATATATGTAAAGCTATACACACACACGTATATATTCATGAATAGAACATTGATCATATAAATATTTATTATTATATCAGTCCTAATAGTAAGCATATTACTATAACACATCCATGCAGTAAGACAAAGGTTGATGATTGCATATATGTGAATTTTCTATGTAAAAATATTAAATATCTATAAATATTTGTGCAAATATGAGTGTGTGTCCATTTAGTACACTTACCTTTGGTAAGGAAGCTCTCGATCCTGAGCTCTGGGTGGTCATGGTCAGCACAGTAGTTATTCCCAAGGCTACCCTGGCTGGCGCAGCATCCATATTGATCCAGAATGAAACCCAGGAGAGGATAACGATCAGGAGACTGGGAATGTACATCTGGATCAGGTAGTATCCCATTTGTCGTTCAAGATGGAATCGCACTTCTATACATGTAAATTTTCCTAATTGGTTGTAAAATAAATGCAGTAGTTGGTAAAAATAGGTCTTCATGATGACATCAAAGGTCACATTTTCCCCCCACATTGTGTCCTAAAATTTTCCACTACAATGTAAAGGGGTCTTAAATCACACATGCAAATTGGTTTCTGAAAAAATATTTTTCTTATTTTTCTGCTAGCATATGGAAGCAACATGAGAGTACACTTTCCAGAAAATAGTGTGTCATTTTATGACCACATTTGGTTAGCATTTCAAACTTTGAAAATACTTAATGCTATATCATTTTACTTGATTCCAGCAATCATTTCTGAGATAGAAGAAATGTGTATCTAATATCTAAAAACTGTCCTTACTCATTCATTCTGTCTGGTACTTCTTAGTACTTATTGGGAGCCAGGTGCTATTTGTTCCAGAGGCCTTTACATTTACTTTAGAGTATGTGCTAAAGGATAAATTCAATTAAAGATGAATAATTCCTTAAATGCTAGTCATGTAAGTTAATTTATGCATTAATAATTTGGAAACTATTAATGCAAAAAAGGGCAAAACATATTGTTCTCCATCAATAAATCTGAATATAATTTAAAAACACACCTACTAAAAAACCCTGAGATATACATGTTCTATATATTCATGCCCTATGACTCTATTATGGTAAGTATTTAATAGAGGAATAAATCATGTCTTAATTAATCATTTTGTTGATATCCCTGTTTATCCTCTGGTTATACTCCCTACTACCATGACAATGTTATCTCTCCTTAAAATAATTGTTTATCTGAATAACCCAAATCTTGGTTTTTATTCTCTCCTTATTCTAACTATGTTAAGAGGGATAAGGTCAGTAAATTAACATGCTGATCATTTTAGGTGACATCCTCTGATCCAGTTGTGAAAGAGAATCAAAGAGCACATCCAAGAAGCTTGCTGGGTATTTTTAGATCGGTTTCAGTGCACAACTTCCAAGAGTATGGCTTGAACCACGTGCTGCTGTGATTCAGAGGCACAAACAATGCATCAAGGGATGGATGAGAGTCCAGGGCTTAAAATTCCTTATAAAGTTTCAGAAACTGGGAAAGTTGGATTCCACTCTTAGGTGTTTAGGGATCAGAAGGATACAAGTAAGCTATCTATGATCCTTTTATCAATTTATCAACTACATACAGAATGCCTAAAAATTCTTGAAATATATGAATTACTTTAGGTTTTTAAGATTCTATTGAAATACAAAAATTTTTAAATAATGAAATAGGGCAAGAATAACAACTATTTTCATGATATCATCATTAGATTATCCAAGTAACCTCAGGGTGCCTGTGTTGGGGTTAATGTAGAGCATGAAAGCATGAAATAATAGCTGGCTTGCTAAAAGGTAACATGAAGGTGAATATAAAAAGGCCACCGAGGGTGAGGGAAGGTTTGGGAGAAGGGCGTGGGCCTTTGGCATGTGGACACCTGCGTGACCACTCTGCCCTGAGAATGCTGCGAGAGTTGCCTTCCCAAAGCTTCCTTAGCCCAAACAGACACCCTGTGATCTATGATGCATGCATTGCTCCTTAGTCTATGTTTAGCAGAATTCCTTGAACATGCAGATTAGCATATTGTATCTTTCCAGCAAACAGATCCTCCTTGTTACAGTAAAACTGCTTGTCACACATTACTTGTTTGAGAAACAGTGATATTTACGATTACCCCGAAGGACCAATAAAGATGGGAACAAAGAAGAGCAAAGGGTCTTTGTCTCTGAGCATTGACCCCCTCCGCAACGCCCTCCCCCACCCCCCCCCGTCATCTCCCTTTTTTCACAACAAAGTGTAGAGTAATGTTTCATCTTCTGGTACAGGGATTGCTGGCCATTCCCGGCATGCCTGGGTGGCACAGTCGTTTTAGTGTCCAAGTCCTGGTTTCGGCTTAGGTCATGCTCTCAGGGTCATGGGATCAAGCCCCCTATCAGGCTCTGCACTCAGTGTGGAATCTGCTTAAGATTCTCACTGCCTCTCCTCCTGCTCCTTAACCCGTTCCAACCTTCCACTCTAGCCGGTGCATGGGCATGTGTGTGTGCTCTCTCTCTCAAATAAATAAATACGTAAATCTTTTAAAAAAGAGAGAAAAATAAATTATCCAAGTAATACCATGATGAGATTAGTAATAACTACTGACGGTTTGGGTACTTTGAATACATTCTGTAAGGTTCATGTAATCCTCAAAAAAAAAAAAAAAAATATATATATATATATATATATATTCTCATCATACCTTATAAAGAGTGTTTTCATAGCTATCACTGGGAGGAAAAATAATGGTATAGGGTATATATACAAATAAATATATACCATGTGTGTATTTGTGGCTCTAGAGAGAAAAATGAATAAGCGACAAAAGTTCTGACATGCTAACACTGGCATAACAGGACTGGAGCTTCTTCAAGCACATTTATATTTTTACTGTGATTTTACTATATTTTAATTTATTTAATTATTTATTATACTTTTCAGCCTTAAAGTTTATTTCCTTCAGGTGATTCAAAATTTATTTTGATTAATTGATTCATTTTCTAGTCAAAAATAAAAAAAATACAACAAAACCCCCCTGCATTCTAGTCTCAATGCTCCTTCCAAAAACAAACAACAACAACAACAACAAAAAAACCTAGAGACAATAAAAAGAATATTACAGTTCATCGATAAAAGGACACATAATCCAATATAAAAGTGGGCACAAAATTAACAATTTTATATTATTTGAGATATTTATATTTGGTTGTCTGCGATTTATAATTAAAAGTATACTGGCTATGGGACGCCTGGGTGGCTTAGCTGGTCAAGCTTTGGACTCTAGATTTTGGCTCAGGTCATGATCTCATCATCATGAGATCCAGCCCCAAGTCCAGTCCTGGCTTAGCACCGAGTCTGCTTGAGATTCTCTCCTTCTCTTTCTCTCTGCCACGTCCCCCACCCACACAGCAATACTGCCTGGCTTGTGTGCTCTCTTTTTCTGTCTTTCTCTCTCTCTCTTTGTCTCTTTCTAAGATAAATAAATAAATAAATAAATAATTTAAGAAAGAAGTATCTTGGCTCCGAAGGATGAAACAAAAAAGGAGAATCAAATTATTAAAATAAGGTATAAAAGAGGGGACATTACTACTCAGAGAAATTAAAGGATAATAAGGAAGTATTATGAATACATTCCAAAAAGTGGAATGTCTTAGATGAAATGGACAAATATATAGAATGACATATATTACTTAATCTTATTCAAGAAGAAATAGAAAATCTGAACAGACCTACAAAAAGTAAAGAGGTTAACTTAGTAGTTTTAAAACTTTACAAGGGAAAACTCAAGACCACAAAACTTCTGTTAAATATCTAAAGAAGATGGATACCTGGGTGGCTCAGTTGGTTAGGCATCTGCCTTTGGCTTAGGCCATGATCCCAGGGTTCTGGAATCGAGTCCTGCATTGGGCTCCTTGCTCAGTAGGAAACCTGCTTCTCCCTCTCCCCCTGCCTGCCACTCCCTGCTTGTGCTCTCTCAATCTCTGACAGATAAATAAAATCTTTAAGACATAAAAATCTAAAGAAGAATTAATAATAATCATTTATAAAATCATCCAGGAACTAGACAGCATGGAATAATTCCTAACTCATTCAGTGAGCTCAGTATTACCCTGATAGTAAAACCAGACAAAGATATCACAGGAAAAAAAGGTATATAGACAATCTCTTGTGAATATAAATATACAAACCCCAGAGAAATATTAACAAACTGAATCCAGCAACATATGGGAAGAGCTATACATCATAACCAGTCAGAACTTACGGAATGTAAGCAAGTTTGGCTTAATGTAATACAAGTCAGTGTAATAATACTATATAAAAAGAACAAAAACAAAAACATATGATCATCTCAATAGAATTAAAATTGTCAAAAATCCAATAGTCTTCCATAACAAACACACTCAACAAACTAGAAACAGAGGATAATTTCCTCAGTCTGAGGAAATTAAGTATGGTGAAATAGTTAATGGTGAAAAGCTTGCTTAACACTTAATGGTGAAAAGCTGAATGCTTTTCTACTAAATTCTGGAACAAGGCAAGAATGTCTTCTCTTCCCACATCTATTAAACATTGTATTGAGAGGTTCCAGCCAGGATAATTGGGCAACAATTAAGGAAAAGTTATTTAAATTGAGAAGGAAGTAGTAAAACTATCTCTATAAGCAGAAGATATTACGTTGTACAAAGGAAATCCTGGAGAATTCACTAAAAATCTAGTTGAACTGCTGGGTTCAGCAAGGCTATAGGATACACTATCAGTATACAAAAAATAATCATGTTTCTATACACTAGCAATAAACAATCAAAAAATTAAATTGAGCAAACAATTCCATTTACAATAAAACCAATAAAATAAAAGACTTATAAAAAATTTAACAAAAGAAGTTCAGGGCTTCTATACTAAGAAACACAAAACACAGCTGAACAAAATTAAAAAATTGGAACAAATAGAAAATCATTCTGTAGTCATTAATTAGAAGACGAAATATGGCTAGATCAGAATACTTCCAATATTGCTCTATAAATTCATTGCAATCTCTACCAAAATTTCAACTGGCTTTTATGCAGAAATGTATGAGCTGATCCTAAAATTATTATGGCAATGCAAGAGACCTAGAATAAAAAATATAGCCCTTAGGGTAAAAAGAACAAATTTGTTGGACTCAGATTTCCCCATTTCAAGACCTGCTACAAAGCTATAACAACCAAATAGGATAATGTCATAAGCATAAATATGCAGATCAATGGAATAGAATCGGAAGTCCGGAAATAGTCATTCATGGTCAACTGATTTTTAACAAAGAACTAAAGCTATTCTATAGGGAAATTATGGTCTCCTCAGCAGATGGTACAGGGAGAACTTTGTATTCACATGCAAAAGAATGAACTTCCACTCTATCCCATACTATTCAAAATGGATCATAGACCTATACATAAATTCTAAGCTACAAAATTCTTAGAAGGCATAGGAGTTAATCTTTATGATCTTAGGTTAGGCAACAATTTTTTTTTTTAATATGATACCAAAATCACAAGTAACAAAAGAAAAAAAAAAGTGATAAATTTGGCTACCTCAAAATTAAAAGTTTTTGGCCTCAAATGACATCATTAAGAAAGAGAAAAGACAGGGTGCCTGGGTGGCTCAGTGGGTTAAAGCCTCTGCCTTCGGCTTAGGTCATGATCCCAGGGTCCTGGGATCAAGGCCTGCATCAGGCTCTAGCTCAGTGGGGACACTGCTTCCTCCTCTCCCTACCCGCCTCTTTGCCTACTTGTGATCTCTGTCTGTTGAATAAATAAAATCTTAAAAAAAAAAAAAAAAAGAAGGAAAGCGAAAAGACAACATACCAGCTGGGGAAAAGTATCTGTAAATCAATAATAAAAAGAGAAATAACTGACTTAGAAAATGGGCAAGGGAATCTAGTAAACAACTTTTTCCAAAGAAGATATGCAAATACCAATAAGCAAACGAAAAGATGCTCATCCTTACTCATTAGGAAAAATGCAAATCAAAACCACAATGAGATGGTACTTTACTCACTAAAATGGCTGTAATAAAGAAGATAGACAATGACAAGAGTTGGTTAAGATGTGGAGAACTGGAATACTCATTCATTGGTGAAAGGATTGCAAAAGGGTGTGAATACTTTGAAAAAGTTTGGTGGCATATATTTACCATATGATCCAGCTTTCCACTCCTAATTCCAAATGCAAGAGATATGACATACATCCACCCCAAAACTTGTATGTGAGTGTTTGTAAATAGTCCAAAGTTAGAAATACCCCAAATGTCTAGCAACTGGTGAATGAATAAACAAAATGAGGTATATCTATACAATAGAGTACTATTTGGCAATAAAAGGAATGAAGTATTAAAATATGCCACCAGGGGGATGAATCTCAAAACATTCTTCTAATTTAAAGAAGACTATTGCAAAGACCACATATGATGCCATTATATAAAACATCCCCAAATTATAAAGCTATAGAGACAGAAAGTTAATTAGTGATTGCCTGGAGCTGCTGGATGGGGAGGACTGCTAATTGATATAAAGTTTATTTTTTTTTCAGGTGATAAAATATTCTAAGATTAGGTTGGTGATTGCACACTTCTGTAAATATATTAGAAATCATTGAGCTGTATTCCTTAAACAGTGAATTTAAAGGACCTAAATTAAATCTCAATAGAGTTGTTTTAAAAAAATTCTTTAGGTACAAGATGAACAAAGTCTGAGGGTCTATTATAACATGGTCGCTATAGCTGATGACACTGTCCTGTATAACTGAGATTTGCTAAGAGAGTAGAACATAATTATTCTCTCACACACAGAAGGGTAAATGGGCGAGGTGATGGATGTGTTAACTAACCTGAAGGGGGGAATCATTTCACAGGGTATACATGTGCTAAACCATCCCATTGTACACTCATTATCCTATTATGTCAATTATACACCTCAGTAAAACTGGTGGACAAAAAGCCTTCTTGCCCATACAGATCTAAAAGATCCTGTTTCCTGTTTAGGGTAAATCTGCTCCCAGGGGCAGGTTGTAAGTACAGACACATTTTCCAGGTTCAAATCTACTTTTTCTTTATTTTTTTACTCAACAAATAGGTATTGGGTGTCTCTGTACTTAAGCAGAGCCCAGAAAACATGGAGTTAGAAAGAATAGCAATAATTATTGGCTTTTTTTTTTTTTTTAGATTTTTTTATTTATTTGACAGAGAGAGAGAAATCACAAGTAGGCAGAGAGGCAGGCAGAGAAAGGAGGAAGAAGGCTCCCCACGGAGCAGAGAGCCCAACATGGGGCTCGATCCCAGGACCCTGGGATCATGCCCTGAGATGAAGGCAGAGGCTTTAACCCACTGAGCCACCCAGGTGCTCCGATAATCAATGGCTTTAAAAAACATTTGGTCATAAGGGAAACCACCATAGATAAGTAAACATATAAATTAAGGATAAAATTTTAGACAGTGAAAGCAGTAAGTTGAAGGTGGGATGTGGGTGTTTAACATATACTTGTCAGGGAGATGTATATTTGAGCAGTCCTGAAGAATGTGAGAATATTTGGTTTGGGATAATTTTGGAAAATTGTATGTATGTATAGAAATATGTATGTGGGGTGGGGTGTGGGGTAGCCAGTTGATGGGTATCAAGGAGGGCACATATTGAGATGAGTACTGGGTGTTAGATGTAACTAATGAATCACTGAATACTACCTCAAAAATCAGTGATTTACTGTATGGTGGCTAACTGAACATAATAAAAAAATAGTAAAATAAAATTCAAATAGCAAAAGAAGAAACCTTTGATCTTGTTGGAAGTCCCAAAAGTTCATTTTTGCTTTTGTTTCCTTTGCCTTTGGGGACATGTCTTGAAAGAAGTTGCTGTGACCAATGTCAAAGAGATTTTGCCTATGTTCTCCTCTAGTATTTTGGTAGATTCTTGCCTCATACTGAGGTCTTTTATCCATTTTGAGTTTATTTTTGTGTATGGTATAAGAGAATGGTCAAGTTTCATTCTTCTATAATAGCTGCCCAATTTTCCCAGCATCATTTATTGAAGAGACTGTCTTTTTCCCACTGTATATTTTTTCCTGCTTTGTCAAAGATTATTTGACCATAGAGTTGAGGGTCCATATCTGGACTCTCTACTCTGTTCTGCTGGTCTGTGTGTCTGTTTTGTGCCAGTACCATGCTGTCTTGGTGATCACAGCTTTGTTGTAAAGTTGAAATCAGGCAACGTGATGCCTCCAGTTTTGTTTTTCTTTTTCAACATTTTCTTAGCAATTCCATGTCTCTTCTGGTCCCATACAAATATTAGGATTGTTTGTTCTACCTCTTTAAAAAATGTCAGTGGAATTTTTATCAGGATGGCATTGAACGTATAGATTGCTCTGGGCAGTATAGACATTTTAACAGTGTTTATTCTTCTGATCCATGAGTATGGAATGCTCTTCCATCTTTTTGTGTCTTCTTCAATTTCCCTTTTTAAATTTTTTTTTATTTTTATTAACATATAATGTATTATTAGCTCCAGGGGTACAGGTCTGTGAATCACCAGGTTTACACACTTCACAGAACTCACCATAGCACACACCTTCCCTAATGTCCATAACCCAACCACACTCTCCCAACCCTCCTTCCCCAGGCAATCCTCAGTTTGTTTGTCTTCTTCAATTTCTTTCATGAGTGTTCTGTAGTTCCTCGAGTACAGATCCATTAGCCCTTTGGTTAGGTTTATTCCCAGGTCTCTTATGGGTCTTGGTGTTATAATAAATGGAATCAATACTCTAGTTTCCCTTTCTATATTTTCATTGTTAGTGTAGAAGAAAACAACTGATTTCTATACAATGATTTTGTAATCTATCACAGTACTGAATTGCTGTATGAGTTCTAGTAGTTTGGGGGTGGAGTCTTTTGGGTTTTCTGTATAAAGTATTATGTCTGTGAAGGGAGAGAGTTTGACTTCTTCTTTGCCAATTTGAATACATTTTATTTCTTTTTGTAGTCTGATTGCTGTTGCTAGGACTTCCAGTAATATGTTGGACAACAGTGGTGAGAGTGGACATCCTTGTCATGTCCCTGATCTCAAAGGGAAAGGGAGACGACATTTGCAAATGACACTACAGATGAAGGGCTGATATCCAAGATCTATAAAGAACTCTTCAACACACACAAAACAGAACCACATCAAAAAAATGGGCAGAAGACATGAACAGACACTTCTCCAAAGAAGACATACAAATGGTTAACAGACATGAAAAAATGTTCATCATCATTAGCTGTTAGGAAGATTCAAATCAAAACCACACTGAGATGCCACCTTACACCAGTCAGAATGGCCAAAATTAACAAGAAAATAAACAACATGTGTTGGAGAGGATGTGGAGAGAGGGGAACCCTCTTACACTGTTGGTAGGAATGCAAGTTGGTGCAGCCACTTCTTTGGAAAACAGCATGGAGATTCCTTAAGAAATTAAAAATAGAGCTACTGTATGACCCTGCAATTGCACTACTGGGTATTTACCTCAAAGATACAGATGTAGTGAATTAAAGGGCCATATGTACCCCAATGTTCATAGCAGCAGTGGCCACGGTTGCCAAACTGTGGAAAAAGCCAAGATGTCCTTCAACAGACGAATGGAAAAAGAAGATATGGTCCATATATACAATGGAATATTATGCCTCCATCGGAAAGGATGAATACCCAACTTTTGTATCAACATGGACGGGACTGGAGGAGTGAAATAAGTCAAGCAGAGAGAGTCAATTATCATATGGTTTCACTTGTGGAGAATAAGGAATAACAAGGAGAACATCAGGAGAAAGAAAGGAAAAGTGAAGTGGGGGAAATTGCAGGGGAAGACAAAGCATGAGAGACTGTGGACTAAGAAACAAACTGAGGGGTTTTGGGAGGTGTTGGGAGGGGTGAGCCTGGTGGTGGGTATTAAGGAGGGCACGTATTGCTTGAAGCACTGGGTGTGGTGCGTAATCAATGAATTTTGGAATACTGAAAAAAAATTAAATTAAATTAAAAAATAAATAAGTAGCAAAAGAAGAAGACAAAGAGCAATTACTAAGCCCTGGAGCAGGAATCAGTGTGACATATGTAAGAAAACAAGACCCTGTGGCCAAATTACAGAGTAAGGGGAAAACAGAGAAGAGATTTTCGGGGAGATAGGTAAGGGATACCACCACGTTTGTCATTCTGTGTTACAGCAGCCCTAGGAAACCAATCCACCAACTTAAACTACCTCCAGAGGCCTCTTAGCATCTCTCTAAAATTTGCTTGTCATTGTAATTGCCCCTATAGAGTTGAACAAGGACACTGGTATGGACCCACTTGCCTTTGTCTTTGTGTTGAGATGAACCTTGAACTCTCCACTAAATTAAATATCACTCTCACTGCTGGGTTAAGAAAATGGCAGTGACTTTTTCACCAGATAATGTGACTTGATTAAAGAGATTAAAGAGATTAAAGACCTTGTAAAGTGAAAGGTCAAGTCACAGTCCTGGAAAAGGATGAGCTAAAGAGGAATCATATTTGCCGTAAGGAAATAATAAGAGCAGCAGCTGACGCTAATGAGATGTTCTGGACTAACTGCACTGAAGTGATTACTCATTTGTGGGTGGTTTAACAGGTTTTGTAGGAATAGGTTAGGCAGTGAGAATAGATATTGTGAGAATAGCCAGCGCTGGTTAAGAGAAGTAAACAGACCTAATGAATGTGCAAATATCCCATTAAGTCTATAAGTCCTTGACAGCAATATCTTTTCTCTGTCCTCAAAGGTAAAATGCTACTGTGTCAGTGTGAGTAGTAGGTACTTAAGGAACAATAGCTTGAAATGCATGAAACTGTAGCCAAGAAGGTTTAAGCAAATGCAGCCTTGAAAGAAAACAAAAACAAAAACAAAACAATTTCTTTTATTTTGTTACCAAACACAGTGTATAATGCCCAAGAAGAGCTAAAAAGTACATTTTATTGTTCACATAGAAATTAAAGGAACTTTTTGGGAAACATCATTAGTATGTAAGTATGAGCTTTTGGCAAAAAGAAAAATAAATATAATTGAATACCAAGTACTTCTTTGGTAATATACAAATCAACTATATAACAATATGCACTGAGTCCAAACATCTGTAAATTCCATATGCATTCATTTTCTGCTCTATGACTATGAAACACACTGAGCTATAAATACTTAAAATAATTAACCAACCGCTATAATTAAGAAACACTGAATATCATAAAACCAGAAGTCATAAGTGTAATAAAGAAACCTCGACCCCTACCTGTGTTGTAATGTTTAGTGCAGTATCGTAAATCTTTCTCTTCTTTCAGCAGAAACTGGGGCAAAGTGAGTCCTTCAGCCACTTGCACAGGTGCCTCATCTTGCCATTCAAAAATGAGATCATTCATTGTGTACCCAACTAGGCAAAACATAATAAAAATATTTATAACGTAAAAAGGCATTCAAAGAAATCCTTTTTTTTTTTAAAATCTGGTACATTTCACATAGGGCAGGGTGACCAGCATCATCTTAACTCAAAAGATTGAGTTATGCATTGCACAATCCCATCTCACCAAAGTCTACTGAAGTCTATTCACATGGAATACTCATCAAATAATGTAAGAAAATGTAGTAGGTTAATAAAAAGCATAACATGGCATACAGAAACTTCAAAGGACAGGCATATAAATTCTTTCCTCGGAATGGGCAGCTCCTGAATTAGTTCAACAATTCATTTTGGTTCCACTCCATCAGATATTCCCTTACCTCCTCTCAAATCATTCAGGGCTCTTTCTTTTTTTTTTTTTTTTTTTTTTAATTTTATTTATTTATCAGAGAGAGAGAGGGAGAGAGAGCGAGCACAGGCAGACAGAATGGCAGGCAGAGGGAGAAGCAGGCTCCCTGCCGAGCAAGGAGCCCGATGTGGGACTCTATCCCAGGACGCTGGGATCATGACCTGAGCCGAAGGCAGCTGCTTAACCAACTGAGCCACCCAGGCGTCCCTCATTCAGGGCTCTTTCAACAAAAAGTGAAATTGTCACTGGTCAGGAAAAGACCTAAACTACAATATCTGTGGGGGAAAGTACCAAGGCTTTTATCTTTCTTTCATCATTAACTATTTTAGTTTATGGCATCTGCTTCAATGTTCCAAGTCCTAAAATTAACAATGATATTTTAAATAGAAATGTCAGCTATTCGGAGGAAATCAGAGTACAAAGAAAAATCCATGTGGAGTCATTTGTGGAGGAGGAAACTCTTGCACATACTATTAGTGAATTCAGGATAGAACTAGCTAACACATTTTGTAATAAAGAATCAGTATCTTTTGGTAAATGGAAAATTCATATTTATACAGGAGAGGTACCTAAGAAAAGCAGGATTTCGTCTTTTTTTTTTTTTTCCTCTGAATGAGAAGCTATTGAAATGTACACCCAAAGGCTGCCAGAGGGGGAGACAAAAGTGAATGGTACTTGAGGGGGAGATCATTGTTACAATGTACATCTACCCTGGAGGTAGAGAGAGGACACAGGACTGGCTTTTGACCTAAATCAAATGGACCGATTAAGGAAGCAGAAGCTCTAGACTCATGAAGAAACAAACAAGGGAAATTGTCCCAAACATGTTATCCTGGAGGCAATTTGGTATAGTAGGAAAGCGGCTGTTTAGTGTCTAAAACAGCTGGCATAGAGCAGATTGGGCTGGACAGAGCTATGTGTAGGGAAGGCATGATATGTGAATTTTCATCCCAATTTAGACAGACCAATAGAGAAACTTCATTTTGTTTTTATATTCTAAGGTTTTCTTAGTGTCTTCTGTGAAATGAAATGAGCTCTCTGAGATTCCCTCAAAGACAAGCTCTAGTCTCTAATGCTAGTTATAGGCGGTATATTTAGGTCCTTGCACTAAATAATCAACCACAGTAAATGATTTAGGTATGGGAAAGTCTTAATCACACTAGGCTATTTCCTTATGGTCCCTAAAATAGTTGTTTGAAACCAGAAAGAAGATACTGAGTTGGTAGGGGGTCATTCTTTTGTTCTGAATCATTTACATGGATGGTCAACAAAAATAACTAAATGGTAATTTTGTCTCAGTCATCCTTCAAAAGTAACTTAAAAAAATCAATAGTCTTACACAGTTCAAAGTGTTTTAACATCTTAATGCTTTCTGTTGGCAGATCTTCATACAAGTCTGAGGATGTGAAGGAGAACAGATTGACTAATGAGATCAAGGTGGTGAGTTGAACCGTCTTGTGAGTTGAACTGTCTTGTACCATAATCAATTTCACAACAAGAAATACTTTATTCAGGGAACAAAGAATCAATCCTAATTTCAGCCAACAATCTCATATGGTAACTGCAGGGAAACATGTAAACAAATGACTCAATGCAACCAAACATTTGTTTCTTCAAGGATTTATTTGGTACCAACTGTATGCAAGTCATCCTGCTAGGCACATGGCCCAAAGAGATGTTATTACAGGACAGAAAATTAGTAACGTGGGAAGGGTCCAAAGTACTATGCACATTCAGAAGAAGGACATATGATATCCACTTAGGCCTTGTTTGAACTAGACCTTATAGCAAGACAGTGGCTTCAAATAAAGAATGTAAGAAAAGATAGGTACTCAGGCAAAGAGAAGAGTGTAATTAGTTGAAAGAAACTGCAAACTCCCCTGGTTTATAATAAGAATAGAAATAGCTTCATTTGTCTGGAGCCAGTGTGCCTGAAGGAACAGAGGGAATGAAAAGACACATTAAGGTAAGATTGTGTGAATTTCAAATTCAGGTTGAAAACCTTGATTTTTCAAAATTCCCTGTGGGCAATGATGAATAATTGGAATCTTTCAAGCAGGGGAGTGACATGACAAAGATTCTGCTTTAGAGACAGTAGCATCAAGATCCATTCATGAGATTTGCAAGGTGCAAACAACTTTCATAATCCTAATAAGACATTTGCCTTTTTCTTCGTGTTGGCATTCGCCCTGATAGTGAAAAAACAATGGGAGGGTAAAACTTCAAACGTTTTAGCAAAATTACAGACAGTGACCACAAACTGTGTTGAGGGTTATTGTATTTGTTACCACCATATCTTGTAGTACAAGAATAAAAAAGCCAATTTTAAAGAATGTCCATGATCCTTGGGGCACCTGGGTGGCTCAGTGGGTTAAAGCCTCTGCCTTCGGGTTCAGTCATGATCTCAGGGTCCTGGGATCGAGCCCTGCGTCAGGCTCTCTGCTCAGCAGGGAGCCTGCTTCTCCCTCTCTCTGCTGCTTGCCTCTCTGCCTACTTGTGATCTCTCTCTCTCTGTCAATAAGTAAATAAAATCTTAAAAAAAAAAAAGAATGCCAATGATCCTTGATGAAACAGTAATAAGTTATTATAATATATTGTTACACCTGTTTTGGCCAATTCCCACTCTTATTCTTTTTTTTTTTTTTTCCACATCCTGATTTTAATTCTTCTGGAAAAATAACTAGAAGTAGGATTACTGGATCATTTGATAGCCCTCTTTTTAAATTTTGCTGCAACATGAATAAACCTTGAGGACATTATGTTACGTGAGATAAGCTTGTCACCGCATAACAAATATTGCATGAGTCCACTTATTTAAGGTATATAAAATAATCAAATCAATAGACTCAAAGGGAAGAATAGCAGTTCTCAGGACCCGGGGAGAAGGGAAAATGAGAATTACTAATCCGCAGGCATAAAGTTTTAGTCAAACAAGATGACTAAATTCTAGAGATCTGCTGTACAGCATTGTACCTACATCAACAATAATGTGTTATATACTTAAAATTTAAGAAGGCAAGGGCACCTGGGTGGCTCAGTTCGTTAAGTGTCTGACTCTTGGTTTCTGTTCAGGTCGTGGTCTCGGGGTGGTTAAGACTGAGTCCCAAGTAGGCTCAATAGGGAGGCTGCTTTAGGTTTTTTTTCCCCTCTGTCCCTCTCTAAGCTCCCCCCATACTCATTCTCTAAAATAAATAAATAAATAAATAAACAAACAAATAAATAAATAAATAAATAAATCTTTAGAAAAATTTAAGATGGCAGCTGTTATGCTAAGTGTTCTTATCACAATACAGTACATTTAGATTTTTTTAAAAGGTCACTTGCATTCTTGAGATGGCAAAGAAAAAAAGCTCTCATTCTTTCCCAATGGTCCATGAGGAATGTAAGTCAGAGGCAATATTTCATTATCTCTTTTTGTCAAAATTAAGGATTAATTAAATATGTATTTAAGGAAAAAATAAGAAGTTGAAGCAACATCATAGTTTCAAGTCTAAGTCACTGATAAGTAGCTGTGCCGCAGTCTTTAACTTACATCTCATGTCATTAGAGAAGACTTCTCTGACTGTCTTATAAAAAGATTTTTGTCCAATCAGTCAGCATTAGTTTTTTTAATTCACTTTTCCCATAAAATTTATCTTTATTTGAAATTGTATATTTTCATCAGTTTGGGGGGCATTTTTCTACCTAGCTTCCTAGGACTGAAACTTCATAAAAGCTGAGATGATTCCATTTTAGTCACTGACATATTTTTCAGTACCTAAAATATTACATGGCATATAGCAGGTTGTTTGAATATTTGAATTAGAAATGGAGAAGGAGGCAGGGGAGGTGTGTGTGTGCATCTGTGTGTGTATGTGTGTGTGTGTGTGCTCTCACATATGATGATCTTATTTGGGACTACCTTGAGCTAAAGATACCAGCCAGAGATGCAGGCGTTGTCATAATCTGACACTGACTTGTGTGTCAAAAAATACTTGAAATCACACCTATATATTGAAAGTGAGGTCAAGATTGAACATTAAGCCGCTGCCTTCGGCTCGGGTCATGATCTCAGGGTCCTGGGATCGAGGCCCGCATCAGGCTCTCTGCTCAGCAGGGAGCCTGCTTCCCTCTCTCTCTCTCTGCCTGCCTCTCCATCTACTTGTGATTTCTCTCTGTCAAATAAATAAATAAAATCTTTAAAAAAAAAAAAAAAAAAGATTGAACATAAAGTTTTGAGAGTCACCTATATATAGATGACATTAAAATTACATACTTTGGTTTGCCAAGACAACCCCACATTACTTTTTTTCCCTCAGATCCTCTCTTAGCATGTGTTCTAGTTTTTTTCTTTTTTAAAAGATTTTATTTACTTATTGGAGAGAGAGACAGAGACCTAGATAGTGAGAGAGGGCTATCACCTAGATAGTTCTCTATCACCTAGATAGTGAACAAGGATGAGAGGGAGAAGCAAGGCTCCCCACTAAGCCAGCAGCCTGATAGGGGACTGGAACCCAGGACTCCGGGATCATGACCTGAGCCGAAGACAGACACTTAACCTACTGAACCACCCCTAGATTTCTCATTTTTAGATTAGGTATTATTATCATTGTTGGTTCAATAGATCCTTCAATTTTACTTCTAGACTCTCCCATGGTGTAAGAGTATGAGACTATTTTACTATCTTAAATTAATATTATGTTAAATCTGTACAACAGCAAATATCAGGAATGGTCCATCTTTACCAGACCCTTTCAGTAGCAAAAAACTAGCGTGTCCTTTTCAGAGGCAGCTGACTCCTGATCTGAGTAGTGGCAGAATTGTTCAACTTTTCCCCCCTGCTGCCCACGTGGTGTACAAACCTGTGACATCTGTGAAGTGTCAGTGAAAGTATCCAAGTGTCATGGAAAATTACAAGTTCCTTGTCATTGAAAGCAGAGTAGTGCTGCTATGGGCCATACAGAAAGCAATCTGAACGCTCTGAAACCTACACTTATTTTATTATTTGGCAACACTCTTAAATCTTGCAATAAATCCTTCTGGCAACAATGGGCTAAAAGAAGAGAAAGTTCAATATTTATTGAAAAATTAAGCACCGAATTCCATTTTACAACAAGGTTGATGATGAATGTGCAACTTAAACAAGACATTGTTTATAGTTAACATTCACAAAAGCTCCATCTACATAAAAAAACATGAGACACACAGAGCTAAAAACACATCAACATCGATTTCAAATGTTATAGTCCTTTTAAGGATGCTGCCCAAAGACAGTTATCTGACACGTGCGTTTGTAGGGGCAGGATTTATACATTACTCTATAAAAAAATCAGTTTTTATGTAGATAAAATCATTGTTTTTCTGAATTAATTTCATTCTTTTTTAAATTCATTTTTTTCTTGGAAAATGGTGTGACAGGAAATTTGCAAGCAATTAAATGACGTTAGGCTTGTTTCAGTATCATTTCCTGCTTTAAAGAGAAAATTGGCTAAATTAATTTTAAATTAGTTTTTAAATCTAATTCTATAATCAAAGTAAATCTTTTGGAATCACACTGGTTGACGATGAACTATGTAATGTCATCATAAATTCTATTGTGAAGTCTCTCTTACATTTACTTAAAAAGTTCAACACTGAGAATAAATGTAATTTGCTTGTGATAGATCTGAATAAAATATTTGTTGGAATTCATCATTGTTGTAAAAGAGCCCAGTAAGGCACAGAGACAAAAGTACAGCATAGAGAATAGAGTCAATGGTATTGTAAAGTGTTGTATGATGACAGATGGTAGTTACACTTGTGGTGAACATAGCACAACTTAAAAAAAGGGGGGGGGGAATCTGTGGAGCTGAAGTGTTCTTGGAATTATTTACAATGCATTTATAATTTATTTCATTTTATTTTCATTTTATTTTTTTTATTTTGATCTCAAGATCCTGAGATCATGACCTGAGCTGAAATGAAGAGTTGAACACTTAAGTCACTGAGCCACCCAGGCATCCCACATATGATTTATTTTACACACATAAACTGTGACATTCTATCAGTGAAAGAGAAGCTATAGTTGTTAACATTTATAACTTTTTTATTGGAACAGAGTACCTGAAATATAATTTTTTTGTGTGGGACAAAGCTGATGTCAAATTAAAAATTATATTTCATTATGGCACAACATGCTTTTTCTATTTATTGCTTGTTATCAGCTATTTTTTTTTAATTTAAACATTTGAAGAACTATTTCATGAATCAAATTATATGTCCTACAAAGATATTGAACTTTTGGTAAATAGCTTCTCTAAATTTGGTTGCATGTATTCAAAGTCAGTTGGAAATATTTAATGAATTTATTTTATGAATGGAACACTAAAATTTTGGATTCTGAAGATTTTAGTAAATAGCAATTATAAAAATGAAGCTTCTAAACAGAGATCCCTACAATATAAAGGAAGAAAGGTCTCAAATGATACAATATTTATTGTAATTTGATAACTGTGGAAATGGAAAGATTGTATTGACTGCTTGTTTTTAATTGAAATATTGAAATGGAAATGGAATTAAGAAGACATCCCAGCATCTTAATTAGGTAAAGAATTAAAAATGTTTCTTAAGTAGAAACAACTACTATGGCTGAGTTTTGTCCTAAGAGCCTATTTTTGATAAAAGGTACTCTTATTCAAGACAAAGACAATATCTGTAAAATTACATGGGCCGAAATGGTTACCTACATCAGTATAAAATACATAAAATCAAGTTATGAAATTATCAAGTATAGACAATTGAGTTGAGCTACCTCAACTACAGAGAACAATTTCTTACTAAGAAAATTATAATCTAGGGTCTATAAGGTCAAGTGATTTTTAACAATTTCAAATTTAGTATCAAAATTACAATGTTTAACATGATTCCAATTATTTTGATTTGCTTTAATAGACAAGCATATATTTCTTTATAAAGGATATATTTTGTTTACTTGTGTGTTTGCTTATTTATTTATTTGTTTTTTTATTAATTTTAAGAGACAAGAGAGAGACAGATGGAGAGAGAGCATACTGCCCTCCTGGTGCTTGATCATGTTCCATGTTTGGGATAAGGAGAGGGGGTCTGCAAGGTAGAAAGGATATTTTGAAAAGAAACAGTTCAGAACTATTTAATTCACCTGCTAATTTAAAAGAAAACAAACAAACAACAACAACAACAACAAAAACCACTATCAGGAGCACCTGGGTGGTGCAGTCGGCGAAGTGCCTGACTCTTGGTTTCAGCTCAGGTTGTAATCTTGAGGCTGTGGGATCGAGCCCCGTGTCAGACTCTGTGCTCAGTGCAGAGTTTGCTTCATATTCCCTCTCCTTCTCTCTCTCTCTCACTCACTCTCTCTCAAATAAATAAACAAATAAATAAATAAAATCTTTAGAGTCTAAAAGAAAGGCACCACAGATACTAAAATTACTATATCTTATAAGTGATAGAGTTTTTATTTTTTTTTAATATTTTAAGTGTCCCCATTTTAATGATAAGTTACATGGTTACTCTAATGGTAAGGAGGAGCTTCAGTGCCCTCATGACAATGAGGAGAAATGAGTGCAAGGTCACTTTAAGCTGTGTTATTTCACTGGTGCTTTCTGCCCTCCATTTCAAGATGTTTCATCATGGGTCTGGGGCTGGACCCTCACATCCAACAAGATTTGAGGATGGTAAAATATATGGTCTGTTCTCTTGGCATCATTGTACTTTGATAGTTCCCTTTGTTGCCAGGATACAGAATTTCAGCCATACCTTCCAACCACATCTTATCTTCATTTACGTAGACTTCAGGCTTTGTTTCTTTTATTTATTTTCTATTTTTTATTCCCTGAAATAATAGGATATGGAAACTACTTTATTGTGAGCCCTATGGTAGATCACTTAGAAGTTGAGCTTCCCAACTACGTTATATGTTTGTGGAATTTGGGGGATTTCTAGATCTCTTCCAAGTAATTAAACAGCTATAAAAAACAGAGGATCTACTAGTTTAGCTTACCACTGAGCTACCTACGAATCTTCTATCATTTATCTCCTTATGTTTTTACATATGTTGCACTGATATATTTTTGGTTGTTAGGATGGCCTATGTGGCTGTGGCCACCCTACAAGGTGGTCCCCTCTCAAAAGGACACAGGACATCTCCCTTTTTCAAATATCTCTAACCCCTCAGAAGTGTTTATCATTTAACTGCTCTGTCCTCCCACTTGACTGAATCCCAGATGGGTTGGGGAAAGTGTCCTCAAGGCACCTAGAGAGACTCTGTCACCTCTTTCTCCTGTGAACATGGTTCATTCATGTGGGAAGAACTTCCATTTCCCAATATTGTCACTGGGAATTCCCCCTTTAATTCTCTTTGCTGTCTTCCTCACCCTATGATTTTATCTGCTCTAGAAGTTCAGCTGCTCACCTCTGGGTAACTAAGATCCAAGTCTTTTCTTCATAAAATTAGAATATGGATTTAAATGCTATTGTATCATTTAAGATGAATATGAACAAAATTTTTATTCTCAGTTTCAGCAAAAATATATAATGTGTATAGCAATGAGTTAACAAAGAAATGTGAGAATCAAATAATTAAATTTCTTTGAAAGATGGAGAAGAAGATGGAAATAAAGACAGAAACATGTGGTCTTGTGACACATTATTGTGACCATAATTAATAATTATTCTATAATATCAATTCCACGTAAATAAAAATCCTAATGTAATTATCAACTAACCTGAAGTACAAATGTATATACATAGCAAAGGCAGTTTTGAAAAGTAAAAGTAAAGAAGCAGATCTGTTTGACAGAGGACAAAATGTACAAATAAAGCTATAGTATTCAAATGGTTTCAGAGGCTTTGTACCAATTAGATGGAATGGTGTAGAACAGAGGCCAGAACCAGACCTATGTATAGAAATTTAAGGGAGGGGTTCCTGGGTGGCTCAGTGGGTTAAAGCCTCTGCCTTCGGCTCGGGTCATGATCCCAGGGTCATGGGATCGAGCCCCACATCGGGCTTTCTGCTCCACGGGGAGCCTGCTTCCTCCTCTCTCTCTCTGCCTGCCTCCCTGCCTACTTGTGATCTCTGTCAAATAAATGAATAAAATCTTTAAAAAAAAAAAAAAGAAATTTAAGGGGAAATTTTCATTTTGCATCTACCCTAGAAAAAAATTTTGATAAATAATAATGGGAGAATTTTCTATACCTTTCGAAAAAGGGTTATACAGAAATAAAATCCACTCATATTGAAAATGTAAACACAAGGTACACTACACAATTTCTGAGTTAAAATGCCTAACACTGGGGGGTCTGGGTGGCTCAGTTGGTTAAGCATATGCTTTCATCACAGTTCATGATCTCAGGGTCCTGGAATCGAGCCCCACATTGAACTTCTTGCTCAGCGGGGAGCCTGCTTCTCCCCTGTCTGCCATTCCTTCTGCTTCTGCTCACTCTCTGTCTCTCTCTGACAAATAAATAAATAAAATATTTTTTAAAAAAGGATATTATAAAGATGCATAATGTTTTTGTATTTTGGCGTATAGAAGGTATACTTTATTAAGAAAAGGGGAGATTTAATTATGTGTATGTATTTATAACCCTCTGAACTATGAAATATAAAGTTAGACTGTCATTAACATCTATAAAATAACACATAAATAAATACAAAGGGAGAATTCCATAGAAACATCAGGAAAAGCTTAAACAGGCCGCAGACAGAAGAAAGAGTCATGATTGGAAAAGAGGATGTTCCATGTAAGGGAGATGAAGATATAATAAGATATAGTTCTATACCAATCACATTAGAAAAATTACTTAAATCTGAAATAAAATTACAATGTTAATATGCAAAACACTTTTTAATTTTCTGCAGTTTAATGTTGAAATGCCTTTTATATTTGTGTCTTTTATACTTTTTATATCTGTGACCATAGACAGAGCACGTGAGACAAACAAAATTGGTTAACATTAGTACAGAAGATCGGGAGCCAAGGCTAAAGCATGTAAGCATGTCTTTGTTTTATCGTCTTTATGGTACAAATTTCCCTGTATAAACATGATCATTTTTTAAATTATTTTTTAAAAGATTTTATTCATTTATTTACTTGAGAGAGAGAGTGTAAGCCGGGGAGTAGGGATGTAGGAGCAGAAGGAGAGGGAGAAAGAAAAATCTCAAACAGACTCCACACATAATATGAGCACATAACCTAAAGTGAGGCTCGATCTCATAACCCTGAGATCATGACCTGAGCCAAAATTAAGAGTCAGTAGTTTAACTGATTGAGCCACCTCGGTGTCCCTAAACATGTTTATTTTGAAGACATCATTCAAATGTATTATATTGTCACTAAAAGAAATCAAATGCCCTTTGGTCATTTAAAAAACAGCTTAAAAGTCCACAGGAAGGAAAAAAAAGGTTATTTAATACTTTCCACCATGAGTAGTATGTAAAAGAAATACTTATTCAAAGGGAGAATATGACTGAGAATATATTTAAGTTGAAAACAGTTTGAGAATTATAAAACAACTATAGTTTAACATTTAGTTTTAAGTGACCTAGAAGCCTGTTTGGCCCAGCTTTCTCAATCAATAGAAAAAAAAGAAAAAGGCTGAGATTTCTGGGTTTGACACAGCTTGCAAATGCTGATGTACTTAACTAGCAGCTGGAATTTAAAAAGAAAAAAGAAAAAGAAAAAAAAAACCCGAAAGGAAGAAAATGCTTACACTTGGCACATGCTTGCTGATTATTGCCAGGAGGAATATTACTCAAGTAAATTTTATTGACCTGACAAGGAACAACTGCTATGTCAAAATCTATTTAACTGAAACATTTTTATGTACAATTTGTGCGTTTAGTTTGAATAATCCTACCATCAACCAGGTTGTTCGATGTGGTTTCCTTTAAGTTATAGGCCTGCTCAATTATCTTCTTAGTAATTACACTTTCTCTAGAACTCTCTGGTATAACTAACCTATAAACCATTAATCCAGACTCGTGGTTCTCATTTTGGTTACTAGAGATAGATTTTGAAAGGACTGATGCTTATTTTAAGTTTGTGAGCTATTAATTCACAGAAGTTTGCTTGGTCCACATCTTCATTGTGTGACTTTGGGAAAGTCACTCAACCTTTCTCAACCTTAATTTGCTGATATTTACAATGGAAATAAAGCCCATCTCATCAAGTTGTGCTTAGGACTAAATCAGGTAATAGGTGTAAAAGATCATAAAAGTACTGTGGCATCACCTTTTTGTAAGACTTGTAACTACACTGTTTTTATGATAACACCTTAGGATATCTGACAACCAGCAAAAGTGAATTTACCAAGATGAGGACACACCGGAAGAGAATAGTTGCAGGGTTAAGCAGGCTGAAATGTTTAAGTGGGGAGTAATCTTAGAAGTAGCTTGTTCATTAGTGAATATTTGTGTCTTGGGAAAACTTGCTTTCTAACTAACATTGCAACCACAGAGGTTTTAGTAATACTTAGCAAAATAAGAATCGTTCATATCTCTGACTCGCAGGGCAAAAGGCATAGTACTATTTTGAATAATACTTTGCTAAATTATGAAAGAGCTTGAAAACAGTAGAGATTATTAGGAAATAATAGTCAAAAATCTTCACCAAATTCCTTAAATAGTCTTGGCATAAATTCCAGAGAAACTGGTTTGAGATGTGGTTTTGAAATGAATCTGAAAATTAAATAGCAAATACCTCCCATCTATCTTTAGATATTTCTATCCAAAAACCCCATTGAAGTATGTTTTGGAAGCTTCTTACAATTTTTGTCAGTATTTTTTTTAAGTTGACCTTAAAAAGTTCTCTTCCTATAATTTAGGCTGCTCTTTGTGGAAAAGATTCCTCTCTTTCCTGAGTTACTTTCCTTGCATTTTCTTTTCTAACCTGAATAATTAAAATTTCTTTAACTTTCTCACATTAGTGAGTTTTTCCTGTGCGTTACCTACATTCCTCTTTAGATATGAAATAAGGAATTACAGTGATAGTTCATATACCCCATGTCATCTTTGTCTTTTTATGAATAACAATAGTTTATGATGATGTTAGGAAATTATTATTCAATGTTCTTCCAAGATTAAAAAAAATCTGCATGTCTTTTTTCACTTGGGGAAAATTTGTCAATTTAGAAATTTTTGTTATGGTATAAATTAAAGGCTAAACATTAAAATCTTTAGTTTTTTCCCTCACCCTATTCCTGCATATCAGTTTGCACTGTCAGTCCCTTAGGGGCATAGTCTAAGTCATAACATAGCTGTTTCCTTCCCTCAGAGACTAGTAACTTGTGAAGCAAAGAAAATACATTTATAAACAAAACTGTGATATCAATGAAAATTTGTTCTTTGAAAAGATAGCTTTATGTTTTACTTCATACAGCCAATTTTTTTTAAAAGGTCATATAAGAGATTCTGAACTTTAGTAGTAATATAATCTAATTCTGAGAAGGAACACTAGTGGTCACTTTAATATTTAGTTTATCTTTAGTAGAAATGTCACTCAATCTTACACATTACCAGCAATAACACACAGAAATTGGGGCACAAATCACACACTATTTTTTAAATTAAATAAAACATGTAATGAAAAGTAAGGCTTTATTGCAGAATTCTCTCTGTAGCATATATGGCTTAATATTTTTTATTGATATTTAATAAATTTCTACTGCTGTGAATCTTGGAGATGAAAATTGTCATGGTAAATCGCTGATACTTTCTAACTGAACTTGACACTAAAAAAAAAAAAAGGATTAGAAAGATAAATGAAACTGATACAATTTCTTTACACCCAACAGCAAGCATTCACAGTATTTCTTCTAGAATTCTCTCGTGAGGGTGAATGAGGATGTTATAGACTGGAGGCATAATAGTATATTAAACTTCTGGCTTTTATAAAAGCAACTGGGTAAAAATCTGTTGAGATTTGACAAATAAACACTCCATGGGGCAGGCCTTTAGATTTGATAAAGGAAATGTTTGAACTTCAAACCTACAGACATCCCTAGAGATACCTTGCAGGTTTAGGTCTAGATCAGTGCAATAAAGTGAATATTGCAATAAAAGGAGTCAAATAATTTTTTGGCTTCCCAGTGCATGTAAAAGTTATGTTTATACTCTAGTCTAGTAAGTGGGCAATAGCATTAAGTCCAGAGGAAAAAAAAATGTACATAACTTAATTTAAAAAGATTTTATTGCTAAAAAATGCTAACCATCATCTGAGCTCTCAGTGAGTCACAGCTTTTTTTGCTGGTGGAGGGTTTTGCCTTGATGTGGTGGCTGCTAACAGTTGAGGTGGCAGTGGCAATTTCTTAAAACAAGACAATAATGAAGTCTGCCACATCAGCTGACTCTTCATTTCACCTATGATTTCTCTGCAGCACATGATGCTGTTGGATAGCATTTTCCCCACAGAAGAACTTGAGTCCAGGGGCGCCTGGGTGGCTCAGTGGGTTAAAGCCTCTGCCTTCGGCTCAGGTCATGATCCCAGGGTCCTGGGATTGAGCCCCGCATTGGGCTCTCTGCTCAGCGGGGAGCCTGTTTCCCCCTCTCTCTCTGCCTGCCTCTCTGCCTACTTGTGATCTCTGTCTGTCAAATAAGTAAATAAAATCTTTAAAAAAAAAAAAAAAAAAAACTAGAGTCCACTTCCACAAACACTTGGTGCTGCTCTATTGACTAAATTTATGTAACGTTCTAAATCCTTTGTTGCCATTTCAACAATGACAACAACATTTCAATCTTCATAGCATCTTCACCAGGAGCAGATTCCATCTCCAAAAAACACTCCATAAGAAAGAGTTCATCCATTCCAGTTCTATCATGAGATTGAAGCAATTCAGTCCCATTTTGAGGCTCCACTTCTAATTCTAGTTCTCTCGCTATTTCCACCACATCTCTAGTTACTGCCTCCAGTGAAGTCTACAAGTATTCCATGAAGGAATGGAATCAACTTCTTCCAAATTCTTCTGCACGTTGATATTTTGATCTCTTCCCATGAATCATTAGTGTTCTTAATGGCACCTAGAATGGTGAGTCCTTTCTAGAAGGTTTTCAATCTCTATTGCCCAGATCCAGCAAAGGAATCACTATGTATAGCAGCTAGAGTCTTACAAAATGTATTTCTCAGATAATAAGACTTGAAAGTCAGAATTACTCCTTCAGAATGGATATTGTGTTTGCAGGCTTGAAACCAACATTAATGTCATTGTCCATCTCCATCAGGGTTCTTGGGTGACCAAGTACATGGTCAAGGAGCAGTCATATTTTGAAAGGGATCTTTTTTTTCTGAGCAGTAAGTCTCATGATGCTCTTAAAATATTCAGTAAACTATGTTGTAGACAGATGTGTTGGCATCCAGGCTTTGTTTTTCAAATTAGAGCACAGGCAGAATAAATTTAGCATTAGTTCTTAAGGGTTCTAGGATTTTTGGCATTGGCTTCAACTTAAAGTCACCAGTTGTTTTAGCCCCTAACAAGACAGTCAGCCTGTTCTTTAAGCTTCGAAGCCAGGCATTGACTTCTCCTTTCTAGTTATAAAAATCCTAGATGGCATCTTCTTCCAATGACATGTTGCTACATCCACATTGAAAATCTGTTATTTAGTGTAGTCACCTTCATTAACGAACTGAGCTGGATCTTCTGGAAAACTTTCTGCAGCTTCTACATCAGCACTTACCACTTAACTTTACATTTTTATGTTATGGAGACCAGGTCTTTCCTTAAACCTTATGAACCAACCTCTGCTAGCTTCCAACTTTTCTGTTTTAGCTTCCTCACCTTTCCCGGGCTTCACAGAATTGAAGACCATTACGGCCTTGATGTGCATCAGGCTTTGGCTGAAGGGAATGTGATGGCTGGTTTGATCTTCTGTCCAGACCACTCAAACTTTCTCCATATCAGCAATAAGGCTGTTTTGCCTTCTTATCATTTGTATTCTCTGGAGTAGCACTTTTAAGTTCCTTCAAAATTTTTTCCTTGGTATTCACAACTTAATTGACCAACATAAGAGACCCAAGCTTTCGCTTATCTCAGCTTTCAACATGGATTCCTCACTAAGCTGAATCGTTTCTGGCTTTGATTTAAAGTGAGAGGTGTGTGAGTCTTCTTTTCACTTGAACATTTAGAGGCCACTGTAGGGTTACTAATTGGCCTAATTTCAATATTATGTCTCAGAGACTAGGGAGGCCCAAGGAGAGGGAAAGAGATGAGGCAATGGCTGGTCAGTGGTGCAGTCAGAACACCTACAATTATCCATTGAGTTCGCCATCTTATATGGGTGCAATCATGGAGCCCTCAAACAATGACAGCAGTAACATCAAAGATCAGTAATCACAGATCACTGTAACAAATATCATGATAATGAAAAAGTTTGAAATATTATGAGACTTATCAAAATGAAACATAGAGACACAAAGTGAGAAAATGCTGTTGCAAAATGGTGCCTACAGACTAGCTTGATGTAGAGTTAACACCAACTGTCAATCTGTAAAAGACCCCATGATATCTGTGAGCACAAAAAAGCAAAATGCAGTAAAATGAGGTGTGTCTGTATATATGGGGACTCATTCTCTTCTTCAGCTGCAAAGGCATTCTTGGTGATGAGATTTAGCTTTTTTAGGTTAATCTAAGGGTAAAGTTTCAGTCTTACGGTGGCTATTTCATTTTGATTTTAAATGGCAGCTACTGAATCACTATGATAAACATATTTGAATTATAGCTAATACGTTTCTATTTATAATTATATAATTTTATATTATATATATATTAATTTATAATTTATAATTTATAATTAATTATTTAAAAAAGTAACCTTGGTTTCCCGATTTTTTTCCAAGTTCAGTGAAAGTGCTATATGAATGCTATACTCCCCAAGTAAAGTAGGTTAATAATATTTGAAAAACAGTCTCCATGAAACATATGTTAAAATGCCACAAAGAACTTTTCATTGTCTTTCTCTGTTTTATTCTTCCCATTTGTCCCTCAATTTTCCTTAAAATGATTTCATCTTCTTTGTCCTCTCTTCTGTTCTTTATTTTTGAGACTATCTTCAGAAATCTTTTAACTTCATGCCTCTAAGCAACCCTGCTAACCTTATTTCTCTATATATCCACAACCATTCCTTATTCTAGCTGTATTGTAAAACCCCAGTAATCTAAAAGAAATTTCTAGTGAAATCCAGTTTTACAAGAAACATAGCATATTTAAACAGAAGTCAGCTTCTGCATGACTTTCTCCATTAATCACCTACATTTTTCTAATTCATGTAACTGAAGCAACATTTAATCATTGGTATTAAGAGAAAAATTTAGAGAATCATCTTTATGCTTAATTCTTAGGCAAGTCATTGAAAAAGTCTTCAAAATGTTCTCTGTTTTCCCCATTACTGTCTCAGCTCTTTGAATTTCTCATTAATTTATGATGAAATTAGCTATCGGCAGTGTGGATTTCTCTTTATTCTCTTTTTCAAATAAAGCTTTTGCCTGAGGTTCTTTTCTAATGTCAGGTCAGTAGATAGAACTGGAAAAGATGGAGTGCTCAGGATTTTCCTTTATTGTTTTCAGTTTAGTATATTTACCATCATTTCCTTCCCTTCACTTCCTCCTCTTCACTCTGTAACTCTTATATGCAACATAATTTCTTTCTTCCTTAACGAGTTTCTTCAGAGGTGTCTCTAGGTTTTTGGACTTCCCAAAGTACCAATTTGGAGTTTTTATGTGATTCTTTAAATACTCTGTTTTTCCTTGTTGGTCTTCGTGAATCAAAGGCCTATCTCAGTAGTCTTTTTTTTTTTCCTCAAGATTTTATTTATTTATTTGATAAAGAGAGAGAGAGAGATCACAAATAGGCAGAGAGCCAGGCACAGAGAGAGGGGGAAGCAGGCTCCCTGCTGAGCAAAGGGCCCGATGTGGGACTCAATCCCAGGACCCCGAGATCATGACCTGAGCTGAAGGCAGAGGTTTAACCCACTGAGACACCCAGGTGTCTCTCAGTAGTTTTTAGTACAGAACACTGCTTTCTCTGGGTTTCAAGATTTTGAGAGTTAATGCCTTCAATGTCATTTAGTAAGCAGTTTTCCTTTATTTCTTCTTTAAACAAGAAGTCACTTATTATATGCTGTTGGTTTCCTGATCTATCTTTGTCTAGGAGTATGTTATAATTTATGTTAACACATAGTAATTTATAGTAATTTTGTGTTTTTATTAGTCATATTTCATTTTAGTGAGAGATCTCATCCCATCAGATGTTGATTTTTAGGAATTTATTAAAGCTTCCTTCGTGGCTTACTACATACTTTTTGTAATTGTTCTTGTATCCTGAAAACAAATCATGAGTTTTTTCTTTATCCATAAATTACTTTTGTTCTAGTATCTGTACCTGTACTATCAAGTAAATTAATGATTTATCTATTTTTTTAAATTGTAATTCTGCCTGATTTTTTGCTTTTATATACTTGGAAGTTATATAGAAGATATTTTTATAATTGTTATAGCTTATTTATATATTGTTTCTTTGTCAGCATTTTACTCAAACATTTGTGTCTCATAATTTTTTCTGTAATTTTTTTCCTCATATGAAATTATCATCCTTGATTTTTTAGACACATTTCTCTAATATGCATTTTTATGTCTTTTTCTCCCAAATATTTTTGCAAATTTTTTTTCTTTTTTCTTTTTTTTTAATTTATATATTTGAGAGAGAGAGAGAAAGAGTGAGAGGGGGAACACAGGCAGGAGGAGTGGGAGAGAGAGAAAGCAGGCTTCCTGCCAAGCTGGGTGCCTGATGTGGCACCCGATCCCTAGATCCTGGGATCATGATCTGAGCCAAAGGCAGAAACCTAATCAACTGAACACCCAGATGCCCCTACAAAATTTTTTTAAAAAGTGTTTAGCTAACAACATATTGTTGAGTCTTAATATTTGTTAACATCTAGTTGGAAATCTCCTTATTTTGCAATGTGAATTTAACCTTTGCTTTTATTTTGTTTTTGTTTTTGTTTTTAAGTTGTTTGTTTTGTTTTGTTTTAACATAGGGCTTGAACTCATGATCATAAGATTAAGCTCTAAGCTGAGATCAGCAGTTGACATTTAGCCGACTGAACCAGCCACGCACCCCACATTTATTGTAATTATGGTACTACTGAAAGCTGTTTTTGCTCTTTCTGTGCTTCCTATATACTATATTTTCATTTCTTTTATTTTTCTTTCCCATGTTCTACTTGATGAATCAATATTTTTTAATTCTGGTTTGAAAGTTAGTTACTCCATTTTTGTTCCTTTATGCTATCCTTAGCTCATACATGGTTTTGTTTTTGCATCCATTTCCATCACGACTTCTCTTCCCCTGGACTTTCCCTGCCCACCTTTTCCAAGTGACTTACTTCTTCCTACACTAGGAATTGTGTATCACCCAGGGTTTTAAGTCCAAGTTATGGATAGACACTTAGAGGTATGGGGTCATGGCTAGTTTAGACAAAATATACTTTTCTAAGTAATTTATTCACTCTTGGCATTGTTCTTGCCTTAATCATTCTTCTCTTTGTACCAACAATATCCATTAACATCTACTTATCACTTTTAATGCAAATCTCATGACGAACTCCTCAACTGGTCCTCCAACTTCTTCTTCTTCTTTTTTTTTTAAGATTTTATTTATTTATTTGACAGAGAGAGAGAGAGAGAGAAAGAGGAAGAGAGAGCAAAAGCAAGGAGAGTGGCAGGCACAGGGAGAGGGAGAAACAGGCTCCGCATTGAGCAGAGAGCCCTACCTAGAACTGGATTCTAGGACCCTGGTATCATGACCTGAGCCAAAGGTAGAGGCTTAACCAACAGAGCCACCCAGGTGCCCCTCAAGTCCTTAAAACCAGGGACTTTTGTGCTTTAAGTATTGTGTGTCACCCAAGATATCAAGTGAAGTATATTAGATACTTGAGAGATATTTTTCAGTTGATTCTTAGATGAATAAAGATCCATCAGGTCACTTGAATAGTCCTGACCATTGACAGACATCATGGAACATTCATTGAACTTAAGAAAGTTAGATCTTGGGCACCTGGGTGGCTCAGCCTCTGCCTTCAGCTCAGGTCATGATCTCAGGATCCTGGAACCGAGTCCTGCATCCGGCTCTCTGCTCGGCGGGGAGCCTGCTTCCTCCTCTCTCTGCCTGCCTCTCTGCCTACTTGTGAACTCTGTCTGTCAAATAAATAAATAAATTCTTAAAAAAAAAAAAAGAAAAGAAAGTTGGGTACTGACAGGCCTTTGCCTTTAAATTATGTGCCTTTATTGCTTGTTTTCTGCACCTCTCAAACCAATTTGTTTCCTTTTTTCCTTTTGCAGTCAGCTCTCAATCAAGGCACAAGGTTCCTTACAGCTCTTGCTTTCTAGCAAGTTAACTTGTTTTCCAGCAGGTTAACTTTCATTTTAAGCCATTATAGAAAGAAAGAAAGACAGAAAGAAAGAAAGAGAGGGAGGGAGGGAAGGAAAGAAAGAAGCACGAGAGAGAGGAAGGAAGGAAGGGAGAGAGAGAGAAAGGTGATCTAAAAGAGTTTACAAAAAAATACCTGGAAAAATTTGACTTCAGCAGCTTCTACAGCAACAAGATTTTCTTAGCATCTGCTGAAGATGTTTGATAAACAGTATCTCTATTGTGAGCTCAATTAATTTTTAATAAGAGAGCAGAAAGTGTATAATGACGGAAATATATGAAAGGGATGGGTGAGGCAATCTAGTCACTCCTTACATAAGAAAATAAGAAAGAAGACTGAGGAGGCAAGAGGCCCTGCTTTTCCATGTTGAGTTTTTGATTAATTTGGAAATGTTCTGGGAAAGGCAGAAACAGCGAAAGGTCTTGTTATGTCAGCCTTTCGTTCTGTAAAATAACGCAGTATGTTTTCCTTATTCTAGAAAGGAAGCCCAGTGACCCAGTTATCCCGCAGGCACTCTCCTCTTTCGCATCCTTCTTTAGTAACTAACATTCGTGGAGTAATAGATTTTACTCACACTCCCACTTCCTCATCATGCACTTAAAATTTTTTTTGGAGGACTTCAGATTTGACCCTCATTGTTCTAATCACATTTGTCTTTGCTATCAATAACAATGGCTCTTTATTCAATTACCTTTAAATTTTTTTTTTTTTTTTTTGGTAGCATTTGATACTGTTAAACAGACCACAGCACTTTCTTTTGAGGTTGAGTGATACTGATTTTAATTTGCTATCTATGACCATCCCTTGACTGGAAATCCTTCCAACAATCCCTAAATGAAGGCATTTCTAAAGGGTCTGTTCTTTGTTTCCCTCTATATTCTCTCCTTCAGAAATGTTATCTTATTATTTGAACCCCTTTCTTTATGGCTTTTAAGAGTGTATCCCCAGGTCTAAACCTTCCTTTTGTTTTTTACCTAAATTCCCCAAAATGTGAATATATTAAGATAAGATTTATCAATATTCCCTTCCACGTTTACTTCTCATCCTATGTTTTCTTCCTCTGTTAATGTTTCCAGTATGATTCAATTTACCTAAGCTCTGAACTCATCAGCTCCCAGAGACTTCACATCCATTTTGTATTTAGCAAATAAAGTACGGTAGACTTTGCCACCTTAAAGTATGTCCCTTTAGCATAAGGATTATTTTGAACTAAAGGTACTTGAAAAAACAGTAGATATTAGAAGGGCATTTTAACCTCCCTTTTTTTTCTTCCTGAAAACAGGAGTGTTCCCTGTACTAGGAAAAGAGAAACATCTTCAATGGGGAATTGAAGCCAAAGAATTTGGTACAGACCACATTAAGATAATTCTTGATCTGCCTTTAGCTTCTCTGCCTAGTTTAGCTACCTTTTCGTAATTGCCTCTCTTTGTTCAACCTGGTATAAGAACATTTAGGTTTTGCCAATTCTCAGAATCTTCATTTCATTATGAGGGATCCCATGTTACATAAATCTTCCATTAAATACATTTGTATCCTTTTCTCCTGTTAATCTGTTTTATGCCTGTTTAATTCCCAAGCCCCACTGAAAAAGGGTAAGAGGGTGAAGATAAAATTTTGCCTCCCCTATGGTATCAACCTCTACTGTTTCTACCCTCTACATCATTCCTCTTTGTCCCTAATCCTATTCTTTGTTTTGGAATATTATGAAACCTTCTTAAATAATCTTTGTTCATTTGACTGAAAGAATCTTTAAAGATTCATTTTCTTGCTCCTAAATCTTGAACAACTCCTTCCTGCCTATTAGATAATATCCACCATGCCTGGTTTAGTAATGAGGGCAACAGTTTGTCTTCAACTATTTTGTACATGATTTTCTTTCTTGACACCCTTCTATGTTATGTACCCAATTTTGCAACCAAGATACAGAACCAGCCCATCCTCAAAATGCTTTCATGGTAGGGCTCCAAAAAAAAAAACAAACAAAAAACAAAAAACAAAACAACAACAAAACAAAACAAAAAATCTCCGCAGCTGGGAATCTTCTTTTTGCTCCTCTCCACTTATATTTCTAAATAGTTCCCCTAACTAAAACGACATTATTTTATTTTCCTTTCATTTGCTCAGTACTTTATTCATGTGTTTGCTTCACACTTAAGAACTACTCGTAAAAGTCATGCAGTTAAATTTAACAAGAAGGAGTTACTATCAGAGTAAGAGAATTTCCACTTCTTACTTGAAGAGAAACCAAATGGAGAGGCGTGCCGCATTCCCCCATGAAGTAGGCTCGCCATCTAGCGACAGCTCCTCCACACTACAAACCTTGCCTGGAGACCTGAGACTCTGAAGACTTCACCTTCCAGTTTTCCTCAAGGAATATGATAAACAGACGCTTTTTCCTCCGATATAGCACAGAACCACAAGAAAAAGACTGCATAATGCTTACATTTTTATGTTGTTAAACGCTGAAAACCAATTAAGTTTGGGTCGATTCTACAGATAAGTTCAAAGAAACAGAAAGACGTGAAATGTTTGTGTTAACCTTAATCAGTGATGCGGATAGATCCACTCTGAAAGACGAGGAGTTTAAAGGAATGCTTGTAAGCTTGGATAAATCTCTGATAAAGTGTAAGAAATTTCTCTTCTCCTGAGATAACGCGTATAACATACCCAGCAGAGTACGCTCTGAATAAACTTTAGCAAAATGGCTCAAAGGAGGCATAAGCTTCGGAACCAGAGGATTTGTTGTCCCCACCTCCATAAATTGGAGCACAACACTCAAGCACTCAAAATGACCATTTTGACATGTGGAAACATGGGGACAGCCATATCTTTTCTGTGAATATTAAACATAGCATATACAAAATGCTTAGTCTCTAACAGGTACCCTATTTTAAAAATGGCGGTTTGTTTTTAATGATTATTTTCTTTTTTATCTCTGACAATTTGTATAGAGATATAAAGCTGTCTGTCAAGCCTAAAAACTGTTATTCCTAGGCCCTCAGTTTATTTATCATAGTATTGACAGCATGTACTGAAAGAGATTACTTTCATTATGTGGTGACAGAGAACATGCCTGCTTAGTAAATATCTGACAAAAACAGTTACAAAATTCTAAATTATCTACATAATCCATTAAAATTTGTATTGACTACTTTTTTCAAAGTATTCAGAAAAAGCAAGTTGTCTGTACTTACAACTTTCCAGTTGCATTATACATGTTTGTACATCCATTGGAAAATTCTTGAGATCCATTGGACAAGAAAGCGTTAATGTCAGCCTGAAAAAGTTCAAAGTAATTATTTTTAAAAGTAATTTATGATGTCATATTAATAATCTGTTGTTCAGGGTACAACTGGGAAACAAGCTTTGGTTAGTGACTAAGAACTTTTCAAATAAAATTTGCTCCAGCTCGGGTATGTTATTTACTATGAAAAAGCTGTACCTTTATATATAAATCTGTTTTTCAGGGAGGAGAAAGGCTGTATATTTAAGCATCCCATCATATTTAATTGTTTTGCTCAATCATTCACTCCTTTATAGAGGACTGTAAGTGTCTACAAAAGGTCTGTATTTCCAGAAAAGACCCTCACACAGAAATCTGAGAGTGGGTTCCATAAAATTAATACCAAATGCCAAAGGGCAGAGTTCCCCAAGATCACATGTACAGCACATTGGAGGAGGCAAGTATATCCAGGGGATTGAAAAAGTGGGGTACAAGAAACAATCCTATGTGACAACTTTCAGTCATTTTTGAAACAGTGACGAAGTTGTCAGTGAATAACCAGCAGTAATAGCAGAGGAAAAAAAAAAAAAACTTAAGTCTCGAGGACTTGAAAATTCTAGCTGTTAGACTGGGATCCTCTGCTCCAGGACTAGAACATTTCACCAGATTTTACCAGGGTCGAGCCCTCTAGAATCTGTGTGACATAATCCTGAGCTCACCAAACAAACTCTAATTTGGCTCCCACAAAGTGGGATGACCTAGATGGTGTAGTATTATGTGTTGACATTCCAGATAATTCATAACTCGTGAAAGTACACATTTTTTATTGGGAAAGATGATCTTGAAAGATTAGCAAGAATTTTTAGTTTTTGGACCTGAGAAAAAGAGGCCCAGTTCCAAACAAACCCAAGTTTATTCAAATAACATTCTTATGGGAGAACTCTCTAGCCATCCCCTCTGTTTAAAGTATTCCCACTGGGGGCGCCTGGGTGGCTCAGTGAGTTAAAACCTCTGCCTTCAGCTCGGGTGGTGATTCCAGGGTCATGGGATTGAGCCCTGCGGCGGGCTCTCCAGGGCTCTCTGCTCGGTGGGGAGCCTGCTTCTTCCCCTCTCTCTGCCCGCCTCTCTGCCTACTTGTAATCTCTGTCAAATAAATAAGTAAAATCTTGAAAAAAAAAAAAAGTTTAAAGTATTCCCATTGAAATTCAGCATATCAGTGGGCACCTGAGGTGGTTTTTTTCTAACCTAAACTAAAATGTGACCATAGATAAATTACTTCACTTCACTATATTTCAGGGTTCTCATCTCCAAAATGAAAGTAATTGTAGTACTTGCTCTGAAGAAACATTGTGAACAGTACATGAGTTAATACACATAAAATGTTTAGGCAAGTATCTGACACATAGTAAACACTCAATAAATATTAGCCATTAAGGATTACTAGTATTCTGCCACTTCCAGACTCCTCCATCTTCCCCATCCCTAAATTACATAGGAAGAGCACAAAGATGACTCAATTAAGTCACATATAAAGTCGGGGCGCCCGGGGGCTCAATTGGTTAAGCACTGGACTCTTGGCGTTTGTTCATGTCATGGTCTCATGGATAGTGGGATCCAGCCCGCTGGATCTCCCTTGCACCTGCCCCCACCCATGCTCTCTCTCTCCCTCTCTCTCTAAAATGAATAAATAAATGTTTATTTTTTTTAATCACATATAAAACCTCTTTAAGCTTTAACAAAAAATAATCATCAGCACTATCAAATGTAACCACATTTTCCAAAATGGCATTTTTCATGTAGACCATAGACAAAGTTATAATAATGCATGTTCTATGGTGAATGCTCTTGGTGAGGCCTCATTCACATGATTTGAGATATATAAACAGACAGACATGTGAAGCCGCTGAATTTTTTAGAGTCCCAGGAGGATCATTTGACAATTCCTTCAAGTCAGAGTCCATAACACACTAAAATAATTCATATGGTTCATTCTTAAAGAGCAATTTCTTGTGATTCAGCTAGGTTAAGTGATCCTGTGAGTACAATCCTGTAGATTTACAAAGTTCTCCTCTGGAAAAAGGCAACTGTAAAATGAGGTGGACACAATGTTCTCTGTCTTGTGAAAGGGTTCATTAGAAGTGTATGCACAAGTATATTTTGAACATAGGCACATTAATTTTCCAAACATCCAAGGCTCTCAGGACAGCCAGTTTCAAATGTTGGCTTGGAGAATTAACTCTGTGACCTTTTGTATGGAAGCGAATAGCGTTCTCAGAATCTTTTCCAAGCTCTCACCATGCATGTGATGTCAAATTCATATCCTGACTATTTTTTTGGCACAAAATGAGAGACATTACATAATTCTTTAAAAGAGAAAGGCTTGAAAGGAATTATTTGGCAAAGAAAATCACTGTTTGTAGAACTTCTGTCATAAATCATATCCTAAAAAACATCTGTTTATTGACATTCTATCGTTTAAAGTGTTGTACAATTACCTCTTCAACAACATATGGGTGAAAAAATACTTGTCAACCTGATGGGTGTGAACTAAATTTCTTCATCAAAACATTATATATAAATTAAAGATATGCTCTGACCACATCAAAAGAAAACTAAATCAAAAGGCAATTAATCACATTCTACTGTTTTGGAAATGAGTATCTTCTTGTGTAAGCAAGGACACTAAGTTCTCTTTCTGAGACAAGACACATAAACAGGATATGGTGTTCTTTATTTTCTCTTAAAAAGTCTTGGCTTGGCTTAGTGAAGTAGTAATGTTAAAATAGATGACTATAATCTATGACAAACAGTTGACCTGATTAAAATGGAGGTATTGTCCATTTTTTAAAAGATTTTGTTTATTTATTTGAGAGAGAGAGAGCACTAGCAGGGGGAGAAGGAGGCAGAGGAAGAAAGAGAAGCTGGGGATATAGAGATATGGTGCTGGATCCCAGGACCCTGGGATCGTGAACTGAGTGGAAGGCAGACGCTTAAATGAGTGAGCCACGCAGGTTCCCCAGTATTGCCCATTTTTGAACAAGCAACGCCTAGAGTATGGTGTCTATCTCAATCATTAAGTATATATATTTAAATAAAAAAAACTTTCTGACTCTATTTTTGCCTCTTTATGAAACTGAAAAATATCTTTATTAGTTCCTAATATTTCTAAGTTTAATGCAATAAGAAAAATTACCTCTCTCCTCTTTTTTTAAAGATTCATTTATTTATCTGAGAGAGAGAGAGAAAAAGCATGAGTGAGAGGGGCAGAGAGAATCTCCAGCAGACCCTGTGCTCACTGCAGAGCCCAACATAGGGCTCTATCCCATGGCCCTGAGATCATGACCTGGGTCAAAACCAGAATTGTTCAGTCAACCAACTCTGCCACCCAGGACCCTGAACAATAACCTCTTGATTAATTTTCAGCTTTGCAATATTATCTGTAATATCATAATAGGGGTAATACA
Source organism: Mustela erminea (assembly GCF_009829155.1). Taxonomy (NCBI): domain Eukaryota; kingdom Metazoa; phylum Chordata; class Mammalia; order Carnivora; family Mustelidae; genus Mustela; species Mustela erminea. The sequence continues at coordinate 11,419,767 of NC_045615.1, forward strand.
TCTACTGAATTTACTATGTAGTAGACACTATTTAAATACTTTACAATTTCTCAACTTACTTCCCTACAACAAATTTACAAGACAAGTAAACAGTATTACCTTATTTTCTAAATGAGGAAACTAAAAGGTCAACTTCAGTGGCATTACAAAAAAGAGATTAATAGGGTTGAATTTGCAAATCTGGGAGCCCAACTCTAAATTCTACACCCTTAACCATTAAGTATACTGTCTTTCAAAGGCATTGAAAGATTTTTCATGAGAATGGGCTTTTTAATGAAATGATTCTTCCAATTTTATATTTATATAACACAAGAAATGACATATTTCATTGAGTAGTATTACATTTAAACCAAAAGGTGCATAAATGATTCTTCCTCCAAAATCAGTGAAATGGAGTTAAACTTTAGAAAATATAAGGAGATTCCCCATGGATTTTATATATTTACTTGAGTGATTTGGTATTTCATTATGATTCTATAAAGATCAAAAAACTCTCAGGAGAGATTAGATTGCTGGAGCACTAGAAGGGAGATTGTAACTAAAGTTCTAATCTGGAATTTTGTTGAAATCTGATTTTAGAGATGATTTTAAAGCTTGTCAACCCATCACCACTGGAAACTTTGTGTTGTTGATGGATGGTTCCTTCAGGAAGCTTCTGTAAGCTAAGGACCTCTTCAGAAAATATGCATAATCACAGACATGCAAAATTCTCCTCACAACATCTATTTTGTGGTATTATAAATTGATTGCCCTTGAATAAACAACACCTTAAAAAGCATCTGTTGATAAGTTTGCTTTATCTATTAAAAATTTATGTTCCAAAAATAAATACACATTATATAAGTAAGTCTAAATTTTTTTCACAACTGAATTTCAAAGAAAGAGTGATTATATTTACTTTAAATAAAAGTTGAAATTGTGTTATGATCTTTGACAAGTTGCTGTGCATAGCATTTTTGATCTAAAATTTCTTCCTGTTATTTGATTTTTAATATGATAATCCTACCATAATATAAGCAGTAAAGTTGGATGTGTGTTAGTATGTATTAGTAGTATTAGAAAGTAAGAAGTAGATAATACTTTTTAAAATATTTTATTTATGTATTTGACAGACAGAGATCACAAGTAGGCAGAGAGGCAGGCAGAGAGAGAGGAGGAAGCAGGCTCCCTGCAGAGCAGAAAGCCTGATGCGATGCAGGGCTCAATCCCAGGACCCTGATATCATGACCTGAGCCGAAGGCAGAGGCCTAACCTACTGAGTCACCCAGGAGCACCAATAGTAGATAATATTTAACTGCTTCCATTATCTCATGATGAGGATTTTGCCATCTCCCTTTTATAAGTGACAAAACAGAAACTTACATTAATAACTTACAAGTGTCCATATAGTGCTACTTTATAGATTCTGGAAAATACCAGCACTTATACTTTTTTGGGTTTTTTTGTTTTGCTTTGCTTTATTTTGTTTTAAGGGAAGACACAAATAACAACTTTACTCTCTGTTGTATGCCTGGCACTATGCTACATGCTTTACATACATTATTTCAGGCTCAAGGTCATTATTACCATGCATATAAGAAAAATGAGCCTTTCCCCCACAAACGTGCCCCAAATCACAGCTGGTAAGTCATAGAGCCTGGATATGGTTTGGGAGAGACAGTCATTTATGGGTCTCTGTGCGTTTTGGTACTCCTACCTCTTGCTGGGTGTACCAAGACTGTAAGGCCCAGACTATTCTTTTACCTGAGCCATTTTTCCAGGTTGTTTATACAGCTGCTAATTTTGAGAGGTGAGATAATGTTGTCCTTCTGGACAAAGAGGAGGCTTTCTTACTGCTTATAATAAAGGCAGTGGATTCCCCAAACTCAGTGTTCCACAGTTGGGACACAGACACACAGTGTGTGTTACCCTGATCCAGTGCTCCAGTGAAACTTGAGGGCAAAAGAGAAATTAGGTCAATTCACTGATGCTCATGTTGCTTGTGGTAAATAATATATTCCTTTATCTCTGACACAGAGTCTTGTGTCTTCTTATGAGAAGCTCATAAACAATTAGCTTGTTTAAAAGTAACAAGCTAATTTTATAAGTAAGGTAAAACCAAATCCCAACTCGGAACATCTAGAAGGTATGTGTCTGGCTCCAGAGCCCTCCCTCGAAAAGGACTTTATTTAAAAATTTATCAGTACAATTCATGGATATCATTTAGAAGTTCAAACACACACACACACACACAAAAAGTTCAAACACAAAAAAAACTGAGAATAAACTCTGGAAGCAAACAAAACAAAACAAAACAAAAACTGAGGCTAGAAGTTAAAACACTATAGAAAGCATTAAAAAACAAACAAACAAACAAAAAACCACAGTGTATTTTTGCCCTCTCCATCCTGCCCTCAGTTAAATTCTAGCTCCCTGGTGGCAGCCTCTCTTTAGACACTTGTCAATGATTTATAGTCCTACATCTCAATTGCTATTCTATTATGCTTGATTTTTTAAGTTTGTGAAATTGTCTATTATTTCTAACAAGGAAAAAATGTCTTTTATACCACACTTTGTGTACTTAATTCTCCCATAATACTCAAAATTTAGTTACACAAATATTTATGGTTAAATTAATAGTCAGTGTTTACATGTTATGAATAATTAATTACTATTCACTGTTAAGCATAGTTGTTTGCTATAATTATAACTCTCATGTAACATTTTGTTTTCCCTAGTACTAATAATTGTCTCATTTCAATAATCAACAAATTCCCTATCAGAGCTACAAATTCAACAAACCCTCTATCAGAGCTACAGTGTCGCTTTCAATAGCCATTGCAGCAAGCAAACTATCAATTCCTTGTTTTTCATGGAAATCTCTGTTTTTCCTCTTTTTTCTTTCTAATCAGATATTAAACCTCTGTGTTGATGTGCTGATTTTCACATTCTTTCTCCTTGTAGTGAGTACGAACCTTTAATAAATAAAGTGTAATAAATAAATGAATAAATAAATAAATAATATGTAGTGAGTGCAAACCCCTACTAAATGAAAAACAGGAACAAAATGTAAACTAACCACATAGCAAGTAAGCCTAGACCATATGCGTGTAGTGATAAGATTAGCGCGGAGTAACAAGTTGTAAATATTTTTTTGTGCGAAATATCGTAGACCAAAACATGTTTACGATGTGTGTATGTTTTTGGTGTGTAAGCATAAGAAAAATAAGTGATGTGATATGTTTACGAAGGAGACTTAGCACAGTATATAAAGAGGCATCAGGTGGGACTGAAGTGAAGCGAGTTCCCTGTCGGGAGGACATCATCGCCGGTGCTACCAATGCCCCGACAGTTTCGTTGCCCACCACTCGCTGGTTCTCAGTCTCAACTTCTGCGGTGACCTCTCTGTCTAGATTGTGAGGCGAGGTCTCCTTCTCCGTGACGTCAGCGGACCGTGACCAGACCACGATGGTGGTGCCGACCTCCTCCCAATAAAGATCAAGTGAGTTACATCATATCCATCTCTCTATCTCTTCTTTACACGTTGCGACCTCCTGGCGGGACGCAGGGGTTTTGCTCGCGACACTCCTCTATTTCTTTGTATCTTGATTCTACTTTTTGGGAGATATCTTCACTTCATCTGATTCTTTTTCTCACTTTGCTTTATTCTTTGCTCCTGTTATGCTCTGAATGATTCCTTTTATTCCTTTCTTATTTCATGCGTGTAGTTATCTCATCTTTCCAGGGATTTTTTTTTTTTTAATGGTCTCTTCTGCTCTCTGTATTTTCTCGAGTCAATCCTTTTCTATTTCTTTAATTTTCTCCTCTTTTCTCTTTATTTCCTCTTTGTGTTTCTTTTGGCCTCTGCTTTTTTCTTTCTTTTTTAAGATTTTATGTACTCACTTGAGAAAGAAAGAGTGACAGAGAGGGGGTAAGCAGGGGGAGAGGCAGAGGGAGAGAGAGAAGCGGACTCCCTGTTGAGCTGGGAACCTAACATAAGGCTCAATCTCAAGACCCTGGGATCATGATCTGAGCAGAAGGCAGATGCTTAGCTATCTGAGCCACCCAAGCATTCCATGGTCTCTGCTTCTTTTTTGATCATTACTATTATAGAATGTTCTCAAATGTCTGTTTTTATTTAAAAATAAGGTAAGAAAAACCATTTGGAACTCAGTTAGTAGCAGATGGTTCACTGAGTAATGGGCTTAACAGTAGAATAATAACATGACCGTGCAGATTTTTTCTTGGTGGTTCCCCAATTGTCATATCTGTAGATATTTTCCCAGAGGTACATTCTTCTGACTACTACTGCTCAATAGAAGAGGTTTAGGACTGGCTTTCAGCATTTTACGGAGAACAAACATTTCACCAGACAGTGTGCAAACATCATGTAATCTCCATTTTCTTAGTATAATGCCCCATGACAGATGTCAGCTGTACCTGGAGTCTACTCTTGAAGCTCATGGTAGAACCTCCCCCAGGTTTTCCATCCTCTTTCTGCTCATTCCAGATGGAAAAAAAAAAAAAAAAAAAAAGTAGTTCCTAGTCTGAAGGACATGGATAAAAAACTCAGGAATAGAAAGCTCAGTCTTCTTTCTGCAGATTTTAAATCAATTCTTGTCCTTTTCTTTCTTATCTAGCTTCCACTTTCTGAAGTCTTAGATACCTTAAATTTCTAAAAGTTTGAGGATATTATTTTCTTCCTTTTGGGGTCCCTCTCTGTAGCTCAGATTTCAGTTGTGCCTATTAAGTCAGTTTTCACAATGCATTCATTTTCCAGTGTTCTAAAATATGTCATAATCGCTCATCTGTCACTGTCGTTTTTCCCATTACTTTCATCCTCCTGTGTGTTAATGCCTTTTTTACTCCTTACTCAGTTTATTTCTTTGTTTTAGGAGGTGTAAGAAGGAAATAGGAATAAATGGATAAGTTCGATCGATCAGGATTTCCAGGACAGTCTTTAAACAAGCAAGAAAGCCAGGTCTCTCATGAAACATCACAGATGTTCCATTTGTAAATTGAGTGAGATTTTTTTTTTCTAGCACAATTTTTGTTAACAAAGAAACTGCCATTTGAAGATTTTAAAGTCCTATGAGATTTCTAAAAACAACTCACAAAAATGAATTTATTCTGATTAAGTGAGCATGGTTGTAACAAACAAAAACAAGGAGCTAAGAGACATCTGTTTTATCTGAACTCATACTGAAAGACAAAAGAGGCAATTCAGAATCATTTCATAACTTTTCTCAAAAACGTTGCCAAGATATGTAAGCAATTCTTAATGCATGGCCCATTTTCCAATCCAATAGGACTTGATATAAACAATGAAATATATATAACCTACCTATAAACTAAATAAAAAAAATAAATTATGGAAGTTTTAAGATAATTTTATTTTAGAATATTTCTCAGGTGTGACACAAATCATCAAATACATCCTTTCAACTATTGTTTATTGATTTTACACCCATTTAATATTTAATAAACAGACAAGGTTGAATAAGCTCTCAAGTTCAACAGTCAAGAAATTTTAATATCAGTGTTTATATATTGGTATGAATTAATTATGTTTTTGTATTATTAAAAGCTATATAGTCTTAACTGAAATGTAAATAAGATCTTTACTAAAGAATGACCAGAGAACCCCAAGGAGATCAAAAAAATATAAATATCTCAAAAATAATTTATGGAAAATGAATTCCAGACAAGTAAATCCAAATATTTCTTCACCAACAAATATTTTAAAGAAGTATGCATCTGTAAAAATATAATCACAGTGTATGAATCAGCTATCATTCAATTTGCCTTTAAACTGTCCACCAATTTTGCTGATATTAAGAGGCTGAGCCATTTATTTTCTAAAAAATGGATTTTGGGGCACCTGGGTGGCTCAGTCAGTAAGCCTCTGACTTTGGCTCTAGTCATGATCCCAGGGTCCTGGGATCAAGCACCACATCAGGCTCCTTGATCACTGGGAAGCCTGCTTCTCCCTCTCCCATTCCCCCTGCTTGTGTTCTCTCTCTTGCTGTGTCTCTCTCTCTGTCAAAAAAATAAATAAAATCTTTAAAAAATAAAAAATAAAAAAATTTTAAAAGTGGATTTTCAAGAATTACTCATACAGTTTCTAGATCTGGAACTTGGGTCTATTATTGGTGATTAGACATATTTGGGAAATGGTATATTAGAGGAACGCAAGAAGAACAATGATAGCACTCACTCAAAAATCTCAAAACATTCATTAAAAAAAAAAAACACAGTATTTCACTGGAATCAGGGATTTGTCTATGACTCACCTTATTGAGTAAAGAACATTTCCATTCTTGAAAATTCGTAATAATTTATTGTCTGTAGTAACTTCATGAAAGTTGGCACCCTTTTCATTGGCAAAGAACAAGTCAGGTTTCCAAATGGAGTCCAGCATAGAAGGGTCTAGGTCTAAAGAGTCATCAGGATATTCACTATACGCAAGGCGGGGATCATTCCATTTCTGACGAAGAAAGATATTCACTCTGTAATCCTACGATAAAAGAAAGAAAGAAAAAAAAAACTGCTTTAAAAGTTCAGAATCTTATGTGCTATTCTTTGGGCACCTCTGAATTTTAGCAAAAGCCACTGACATCCTTGTGAACTTTCCATACCCCACAATCCTCACTACTAACAAGAGTCATTTTAGTTACAAAGCTTTGCCCATGTTTTCAGTGATCTAAATGTCTCCAAAGAAGAGTCACAGAAGAGTACAATTTTATTATGCTTATATTTTGCCATTCCATTCAAATTTTGCTTTCCTAGTTTGTCAGAATAAAATGTTGGATTGCTATGAGACATTTGAAGTAAAATATTTTCATCTTTGCATTTATTTTCTAGAACCATTTTTTCAGTAGATACCCAATAGCATCCAGAATGCATTTAGTGAAATTTTCTTGAAAGCTGTTTTATAAAAGTGATTATATATTCTTCTTTACAATGTAGATACATTTCCTCATGTTTAATATAGTAAGTTCCATGAAACAGGTGATTTGGAAAAAATAAAAGGTGATTTTGAAATAATGAAATAATAATAAAGGGACATTATTGCCAGTAATCCTTTAAGAAGATTTGACTAAAGAGTTTTCCTGATTAGACTACTCATAGTTGACTTAAAAAGGGGAAGAGTCAAAGATTTCAGTCAAATTCTTGCTCACAATTTCTGGGCTAATGTATAGAATGACATAGATTCATAGCCAGGTGTGTGCGTGGGTTTTGTATGTATATGAACATAAGCACTAACTTTGAATTTATAAATACAATTTTCCCATTATATTTTTGAAATGATTGAAAAAATTAAACATTCAGACTTTGTTATAAGTGTGAATGAAGTGAACATTTGAGGAAGATTTCATTTCCATGGAAAATAGCCAAGGCTGGAGATATTCAGAGAAACTGAACACCAGTTTTCATCTTTTTTTATCCCTTGAAAAGCAAATTGCCAGTTAACAGAATATAATAACCAAGCAATCACAAAGAATGTTTCCATAATATCAGACCTGGTAGACTGCTTCTCTTGTAGGGAGGTCAAATTTCAGTAGTAAATGTTACAAATCTGTATGTTCTCTTGATTATGATTTGTGCACAAAGACCCTTATCTTCTAACTGCAACTGAGTTTACATACCAGATAATGGTTTTTTTTTTTTTTTTTCTGCTTGCTAGGTGCCCCATGTATCTTCCAAAGTGACAATGAACAGAGTTCACTTCAGCTTTTTACCACAAAGTTCGTGATAATATGGAAATCCCACCAACCACGAGGATCTGCAGAAGCTGTAAATGGGGATATATGAACAAGTTTCTACCAGCCAAAGACAGGTCACCCTCCCTTAGTCTAGAGTTCAGTTGACCAAGAAGCATAGCGCTCTGGTTGGTGACCAGTTCTTGCATTGCTTACTGCTCTGTAGTCTGTGTCTCATTTCTAATTTACTGCCAAAGGAATAGGTGATTGGACTAAAGTAGGTTTCTCTCTGCCTTAACCATAGGAGAAGATGAAAGCAACTCCAGTTATAATGATGCCTGCTAGGAGCAATAACTGACAAGTAAGGAATTTCCTTACAGTCTGCAACTGTTCCCCACTGTGAGGCTAAAATAAAATTACTTTTAAGCTACAGTATATATAATAAAATTTAGTTGAATCTCCTTATCCTATACTATTAGTTTAGTGATAAATTTTATAGACAGAATCTCAGATCTTCCAGGAACTTTTGCTACAAGAATGCGTTAAAAGACAAAGCAAAACAGAAACACAACAACAACAAAAACACAAAAACAAAAACCACCCAGGGATCCTTCAGTTTCTGTTTCTAAATCACACAAGGCAGAAATCAACTGTCACCTGTCATCAAGGCCAAATGTTATCCCATATCCACTGTGCTCTTTCTGTGAATAACCAGAAATATCTTTGTTTACTAACATACTTAGGCCTTTGGTTTAGGACCAGGGTCCAAAACAAAACTGACAAAACAAAAATGACCATCTCCTGAAAACCTAGAAACTAAGGTTTTAACTGTTCTTGAAGATTGGGTTTTCAATAGTCTGCAAATGACCATTGTTCTGGGAAACTACCCTATTAAACAACCAAATTCAGCACTTTGAAAATAAATTTTTCAAACTTAATCCTCATAGCTGGTATATCCCATTTATACTGGGCAACCAACATAATTTGTGAGTCCTGATCATTTGTGTAAATAGAGTAAATTAAATGGTAGTCAAATAATGCCACCTAAAAGAAATCCTTGTAACTTGATTTGAAATAACTTGCCTATACTAAAAGACCAGGAACTAAAGCAGGAAACAATTTTGCAAAATAGAGATAATGGATGTATATGCAGTACATGCAAAACATTCTAAAACAGACTTACTAAAGTTGGTTTAAAATGTAATTATTCTTAAAATGCAAAACATACATAAAGTCTAATCATTTCATTGATGGGATTTTCCCTGTTCACCTGAGCTATGCCCTATAAGGGTGAAAATATAGAAAGGTTATAAGTGAGTAAAAAAAAGACAATAATAAATATGATATAACATATATGAAAATGAAATAAATATTTATATTTCCATTTCTGAAATTTAGACAGGTATTGAACTCATTCATAAGTCTTATAAGGCAACTGAATTGAATTTTATATGGAACCATAAAACTTTAGGACAGAGACATTTAATGATTCTTTTCTCTACAAACTCCTTTTGCAGTAAGACCTTCAGAAGTTAATCTTACTTTTTCATCATTTTTTTCATATTTCATAATAAATAATATTTGTTATATGTTATACTGTATTAATACCATTCCTATCCACTGCCAAAGAAATAGGTGGTTGGACTGAAGTCAGTTTCTCTCTGCCTTAATTATGGGAGAATATGCTTTAATCAAATCCAGTTATAATGATGCCTTCTAAGAAAAGTAACTGGTAAGTTACATGTTAACTATATGTTATATACTTAATGTATATGTTATATTAGTATATTATTAATATAGTAAAGTAACAATGATGAAATATAGTTATTATTTCATACTATAGAAAGACTAATTTTGACATTTCAGAAGTCTAAAATTATTATTATAATAGAATGATATGCCTTATTTTAATTAGTTTAAATTAATGTTTTAAGAAAATATTTTATTGACAATGTAAAGTTATATATCATGTTTGGTTTTGAAAGTAAGTATCAATTAAAATATAGTTCAAATTCCATCTATACATGACATAGTAAGTAAGACCTTATATTTGAAATTTTACATTGTGAGGTACAAAAAATAATAATTCAATTAGGCAAATTTTATAATGGTTCATATACTAGACTCAGTCTTTTGGGGATCAAATCTCAGCACTTGCAGTGAGATAGCTTTCTAATCTCGCTGTATCTTGTTTTTTCTTCCTTAAAATAGGGATAGTTATAATAGTGCTTCCTTTCGTGGGGTGCCTGCAAGCATTGGATTGATCTACATGAGGTACTTAGAACCACACTCATTAAATATTAGCTTTTAGATCCTCAAAATCAAAATTCATATTAAATACAAATTTGGTTGTATTTTCCTTTTATAAATTAGTTTTTTAAATAATAGGGGCATTTTGATATGCCACATAAGAATTTGGGTTAGATAATTGTAATGTTGAACCTGGTGAATAATATGGAAAATTTTCAAACCCGTATGATAAGCTTATCATTAACTTTTTGTATTAAATTTTGCATTTCAAAATTTATGTATTTCTGTATTTCCTGTTTTTATTCAATGCCCGTCCCCCACATCTCTCTATGTAGTAGGTTTGTGTTCCAGGGCCCTCTTCTATAATGGTACATATTGTTGCTTACCTATCACTTTGTGCCGCATGTTATACTAGTTGCTTTGTGGATTCCTCCTGCCATCCTCATAGCAAATCTATGAAGTAGGTGTTATTATTTGCGCAGTTTTACAGATGTGGACTGTGGGACCAAGATAAGCCAAGTAACTTCAACATGATTACAAAGCTAATAGGAGGCATAGTTGGAATCCAGACCCATAAATTCTGGTTTCAGAGCTTTAAAGGATACATTGCCAGCATTATATACTGCCAGTTATGATTGTCTTGCATGCAAAACAACTGTTTTGTAAACTAATGCAAAGATTCTGGGTTTATGTGGTCCATGTTTGTGGGTTTTTTTGGTTGGTGTTATTTTTGATGTTGTTGTTTATTTGGGTTTTTTTTTTAAGGTGTTTGGGGTTACTGATTAACATCCATACTGATGGGAAATTACACACACCTTATACCTAAATGTTATCCAATTAAATCTAGTAGATACCAAGTTGTCATTTCTCCATAATGAGTACCCTGGGGAAAGACCAAAGTTAGTAAAAATCACAGCTAGATGTAGCACCTAAAATAACATAGAATACAATATTCATCTTTGGCTCTCTAGGGGAGTATAGGATTGCTAGAAACTAACTAAAATGACCAATTAGGGAAAAAGTAGGGAAAATCATCATTAAATGTTAATAAAATTTGTTAAGTGCTTCTCTTCCCTCTGGTCTCTAACTGTGAAGTTCCCTAGTGTTTTCAGGTAATTTCCAGTCCGCAGACTCCTCCCACTTCTCCTTCCTTTTCTCCCTGCCTTTTTACTTACTTCTGCCCTGTCCTTTCCTTGTTTTTTGTTTTTTTCTGTCTCTGTGCAGGTTCCCCTTCTCTCCTCCTCCACCACTTCCTCATACATGAACACGCACACACTGCCTCTGTAGAACTAGTGGCCACATTTCTGTACTGGTGATGTATGCAAGTGGTTTTCAACTGTGTCCTCACAGAGTAAAGGAAACAGGTCTCTACAGTACAATCATTATTGATACCTTGATGTCTTTTTTGTTGTTGTTGTTTTCTTTATCCTACACTTTTTCATGTAGTTGAAATTATATTGGGCATGTGTTTTTTCATCTTGCATCTTCACTGAATGAATTTCATGCCTTTTCTAGTATTCTTCTTAATCTTCATTCCAATAGCGGTATGAGGCATTTTTCTTTTCTTTTTTTTTTAGGTTTTTATTTAAATTCCAGTCTAGTTAACAAAGAGTGTAATACTAATTTCAGGTGTGTAATACAGGGATTCAATACATCCATACAACATCTGATGCTCATTACAAGTGCCATCGTTAATTCCCATCACCTATGTCACCCATTCCCCCTTCCATCTCTCCCATGTTTATTCTCTACAGTTAAGAGTCTGTTTCTTTTTTTTTTTTTTTAAGATTTTATTTATTTATTTATTTGACAGAGAGAGAGTGAGATTGAGAGCACAAGTGGGCAGAGAGCAGTAGGCAAAAGGAGAGGAAGAGCAGGCTGTCCACGAGCAGGGAGCCAGACCTGGGATCATGACCTGAGCTGAAGGCAGCCCCTTAACAGAATGAGCCACATAGGTGCCCCAAGAGTCTATTTCTTGGTTTGTCCCTCTCTCTCTTTTTTCTTCCCTTTGCTCCTTTGTTTTGATGATGCATTTTTCTTACAGAAATAATTTTTCATGTGATCAGTTAGAGTCTAGAACCTACGGAATCATGCAAGTGGCAAAAAACTTAAATGTGTTGATTTATTTAGTATAATTAAACTTTTTTTTCATTATGTCTCAATAGATTTGAGCAAAAATTAGCAGTATAAAGTATCCTTAAGAATGAATATGCTAGGAATATTTTCAGAAGATAATATTTAAAAAAAATTTTATTATTAAAATATCATAAGATAGAACAAAAATAAATAATATCACTAACTAGAATATTTTTTCTAAACATCTTGAAGGCTTTCCAATGACTGTAAACATTTTAATCTAAAATGATGAGTATAGTGGAAACTATCACTGCCTTTCTTATTTATAATATTATTTAGTAAAATGGTTTTACAAATTCAACAATTAGGATACTAATTAATCTTTTGAAAAGATACATTCAGATACATTCAGGTTAAAAAATTCAGTTTCTTTTACTGTTTTTAAAATTGTTGATGCTATTGATGCTGTTATTAGAGAATGTTTTTTAGCCTTATTAAATTATTAGAAATTTATTTGAAAATTATGCAATTCTTAACTTGACACATATTTTGTCATGCTACATTATTATTCAATTATTTTCTGTGAAAGTGAAGTGTGTATGCTCAATGACACGTGCATATATTTGAGCATGAGATAGATCATTTATTTTCACTATAAGTTCAATAGAATTTATTCACATTAAAAATATAAAAAGACCAATGTTAGTCTCAAATTTATTTGGATTCATTCAACAACTGTTTATCACATATTGCCAATCTGGAATTTAGTTCAGTGCTGATGATACAATATTGAAAAATGGTCTCTGCTGTGAAATTGTTCATTATGTTGTAGAAGATAGATCATAAACAGACAATTATCTTTCCACATTATAAGTGCTATATTGGAGGCACACACAGCATGCTATGGAAACATAAGGAAATAATAGCTAATAGGGACTAAGGTGGAAGGATCAGGGAAGATTTCCTGAGGAAAATCTAATTGAGCTTGGTTTTTAAAATGAAAAAAAAAAAAAAAAAAGTTAACTAGGCAAACATTGGGAACATAATAAAACGGGTCTTGTATTTTGACACAAAATCGAGTAATCACTGTATTTTTGTATGATTAATACAGGAATTAGGTCGACTTTAAGCATTATAATTTACTTTTTTATTTGATATCTATTGAACACCTTCTGTGTGACAGGCGATGTGCTGAGGGTTATAAAGTTGAATTATGCATAGTGCCTGTCACCTCCAGGCAAACAATCTGCAGGAAGGGGAATGAAACACAACAAGAATGAAAACAGGGGATATGGAAGGAGTATATTATGAAAATAAGAACTTTACTGATTTATACTTGGTGTTAGTCTTCTTTCAAAAAATAGAATAAAGAGTGTGAGAAAAAAAGGACTTGATGTGCAGGAAATACAGACATAGATGCAGATATAGAAGAAAAATGTATTTATAAAGGACGTATGCTTCCAACATAATGGTAGACAGGCACATAGATGGGCCTTTCTCCTAGACATTATTTTATGGATAATGGAAAAAATATGCACTTTAAAAAAGTTTGCTGTCTTACAAGAATATAAAGGGATTCTTCAAAGACAAAAATAGTAACAAAAGTATGAGTGAGCTAATGCCAAAGTAAAAGCAGTGGTGGTAAGCAAATACAATTCTAGACTGGGAAACCGAGTCTTGCACCACCACAAGATGGAAAAACTGAACCTGTGACTAAGGATTCATTAATTAGTCCCTCAAGAATATCATGATAAAGTTCAACCAAATATATGTTTATAACCAATAATAATTTACTACAGACAAAAGAAAGTAGACATGAGGAGATGCAGACTTGGAAACTCCACATCAAAAATATGAGATAAGCAGGTAAAATGTATTTAAAGAAATAAAAGATAAATCCTGCAATAGAAGCCAATAATGACAAGAATATTTGAAAAATAATAAAATAATAATAAAATGAAAATACAAATGTTGAAATTAAAGACTTAATGGATATGTTAAAGCATATAAGAAACTTTTGAACAAAGAACTTGAGGAGACTGTAGAGCTGGGAAAATGTCCCAGATGCAAAGTGGGAGAAAAGGAGAGAGAAAATGACTTTCAAGATAGAAGGGGGAATTAAAGCATATTTTCCTGGGGTTGTTGTCACCCTTTTAGTATTTTACTTGCTCCTTCATATACTCTTAACTGGACAAAATGACAAGACGGAAAAATTCACCACAAAAAAAAGAACAAGAGGCAGTACCGAAGGCTAGGGACCTAATCAATACAGACATTGGTAATATGTCAGATCTAGAGTTCAGAATGACAATTCTCAAGGTTCTAGCCGGGCTCGAAAAAGGCATGGAAGATATTAGAGAAACCCTCTCGGGAGATATAAAAGCCCTTTCTGGAGAAATAAAAGAACTAAAATCTAACCAAGTTGAAATCAAAAAAGCTATTAATGAGGTGCAATCAAAAATGGAGGCTCTCACTGCTAGGATAAATGAGGCAGAAGAAAGAATTAATGATATAGGAGACCAAATGACAGAGAATAAAGAAGCTGAGCAAAAGAGGGACAAACAGCTACTGGACCACGAGGGGAGAATTCGAGAGATAAGTGACACCATAGACGAAACAACATTAGAATAATTGGGATTCCAGAAGAAGAAGAAAGAGAGAGGGGAGCAGAAGGTATACTGGAGAGAATTATTGGGGAGAATTTCCCCAATATGGCAAAGGGAACGAGCATCAAAATTCAGGAGGTTCAGAGAATGCCCCTCAAAATCAATAAGAATAGGCCCACACCCCGTCACCTAATAGTAAAATTTACAAGTCTCAGTGACAAAGAGAAAATCCTGAAAGCAGCCCGGGAAAAGAAGTCTGTAACATACAAGGGTAAAAATATTAGATTGGCAGCTGACCAATCCACAGAGACCTGGCAGGCCAGAAAGAGCTGGCATGATATTTTCAGAGCACTAAACGAGAAAAACATGCAGGCAAGAATACTATATCCAGCTAGGCTATCATTGAAAATAGAAGGAGATTTTAAAAGCTTCCAGGACAAACAAAAACTGAAAGGATTTGCAAACACCAAACCAGCTCTACAGGAAATATTGAAAGGGGTCCTCTAAGCAAAGAGAGAGCCTACAAGTGGTAGATTAGAAAGGAACAGAGACCATATACAGTAACAGTCACCTTACAGGCAATACAATGGCACTAAATTCATATCTCTCAATAGTTACCCTGAATGTTAATGGGCTAAATGCCCCTGTCAAAAGACACAGGGTATCAGAATGGATAAAAAAACAAAACCCATCTATATGTTGCCTCCAAGAAACTCATTTTAAGCCCGAAGACACCTCCAGATTTAAAGTGAGGGGGTGGAAAAGAATTTACCATGCTAATGGACATCAGAAGAAAGCAGGAGTGGCAATCCTTATATCAGATCAATTAGATTTTAAGCCAAAGAGATGAGGAAGGACACTATATCATACTCAAAGGGTCTGTCCAACAAGAAGATTTAACAATTTTAAATATCTATGCCCCCAACGTGGGAGCAGCCAACTATATAAACCAATTAATAACAAAATCAAAGAAACACATCAACAATAATACAATAATAGTAGGGGACTTTAACACTCCCCTCACTGAAATGGACAGATCATCCAAGCAAAAGATCAGCAAGGAAATAAAGGCCTTAAACGACACACTGGACCAGATGGACATCACAGATATATTCAGAATATTTCATCCCAAAGCAACAGAATACACATTGTTCTCTAGTGCACATGGAACATTCTCCAGAATAGATCACATCCTCGGTCCTAAATCAGGACTCAACCGGTATCAAAAGATTGGGATCATTCCCTGCATATTTTCAGACCACAATGCTCTAAAGCTAGAACTCAACCACAAAAGGAAGTTTGGAAAGAACGCAAATACATGGAGACTAAACAGCATCCTTCTAAAGAATGAATGGGTCAACCGGGATATTAAAGAAGAATTGAAAAAAATCATGGAAACAAATGACAATGAAAATACAACGGTTCAAAATCTGTGGGACACAACAAAGGCAGTCCTGAGAGGAAAATATATAGCAGTACAAGCCTTTCTCAAGAAACAAGAAAGGTCTCAGGTACACAACCTAACCCTACACCTAAAGGAGCTGGAGAAAGAACAAGAAAGAAACCCTAAGCCCAGCAGGAGAAGAGAAATCATAAAGATCAGAGCAGAAATCAATGAAATAGAAACCAAAAAAACAATAGAGCAAATCAACGAAACTAGGAGCTGGTTCTTTGAAAGAATTAATAAAATTGATAAACCCCTGGCCCGACTAATCAAAAAGAAAAGAGAAAGGACCCAAATAAATAAAACCATGAATGAAAGAGGTGAGATCACAACTAACACCAAAGAAATACAAACTATTATAAGAACATACTATGAGCAACTCTAGGCCAACAAATTTGACAATCTGGAAGAAATGGATGCATTCCTAGAAACATAAACTACCACAACTGAATCAGGAAGAAATAGAAAGCCTGAACAGACCCATAACCAGTAAGGAGATTGAAACAGTCATTAAAAATCTCCAAACAAACAAAAGCCCAGGGCCAGACGGCTTCCCGGGGGAATTCTACCAAACATTTAAAGAAAAACTAATTCCTATTCTCCTGAAACTGTTCCAAAAAATAGAAATGGAAGGAAAACTTCCAATTTCATTTTATGAGGCCAGCATCACCTTGATCCCCAAACCAGACAAGGATCCCATCAAAAAAGAGAGCTATAGACCAATATCCTTGATGAACACAGATGCGAAAATTCTCACCAAAATACTAGCCAATAGGATTCACAGTACATTAAAAGGATTATTCACCACGACCAATTGGGAATTATTCCAGGGCTGCAAGGTTGGTTCAACATCCGCAAATCAGTCAATGTGATACAACACATCAATAAAAGAAAGAACAAGAACCATATGATACTCTCAATAGATGCTGAAAAAGCATTTGACAAAGTACAGCATCCCTTCCTGATCAAAACTCTTCAAAGTGTAGGGATAGAGGGCACATACCTCAATATCATCAAAGCCATCTATGAAAAACCCACTGCAAATATCATTCTCAATGGGAAAAACTGAAAGCTTTTCCGCTAAGGTCAGGAAAACGGCAGGGATGTCCATTATCACCACTGCTATTCAACATAGTACTAGAGGTCCTAGCCTCAGCAATCAGACAACAAAAGGAAATTAAAGGCATCCAAATCGGCAAAGAAGAAGTCAAATTATCACTCTTCGCAGATGATATGATACTATATGTAGAAAACCCAAAAGACTCCACTCCAAAACGGCTAGAACTTGTACAGGAATTCAGTAAAGTGTCAGAATATAAAATCAATGCACAGAAATCAGTTGCATTTCTCTACACCAACAAGACAGAAGAAAGAGAAATTAAGGAGTCAATCCCATTTACAATTGCACCCAAAACCATAAGATACCTAGGAATAAACCTAACCAAAGAGGCACAGAATCTATACTCAGAAAACTATAAAGTACTCATGAAAGAAATTGAGGAAGACACAAAGAAATGGAAAAATGTTCCATGATCCTGGATTGGAAGAATAAATATTGTGAAAATGTCTATGCTACCTAAAGCAATCTACACATTTAATGCAATTCCTATCAAAGTACCATCCATCTTTTTCAAAGAAATGGAACAAATAATTCTAACATTTATATGGAACCAGAAAAGACCTAGAATAGCCAAAGGGATATTGAAAAAGAAAGGCAAAGTTGGTGGCATCACAATTCAGGACTTCAAGCTCTATTACAAAGCTGTCATCATCAAGATGGCATGGTACTGGCACAAAAACAGACACATAGATCAATGGAACAGAATAGAGAGCCCAGAAATAGACCCTCAACTCTACGGTCAACTAATCTTCGACAAAGCAGGAAAGAATGTCCAATGGAAAAAACACAGCCTCTTCAATAAATGATGCTGGGAAAATTGGACAGCCACATGCAGAAAAATGAAATTGGACCATTTCCTTATACCACACACCAAAATAGACTCAAAATGGATGAAGGACCTCAATGTGCAAAAGGAATCTATCAAAATCCTTGAGGAGAACACAGGCAGCAACCTCTTCGACCTCAGCCGCAGCAACATCTTCCTAAGAACATCGCCAAAGGCAAGGGAAGCAAGGGCAAAAATGAACTATTGGGATTTTCATGATCAAAAGCTTTTGCACAGCAAAGGAAACAGTTAACAAAATCAAAAGACAACTGACAGAATGGGAGAAGATATTTGCAAATGACATATCAGATAAAGGACTAGTGTCCAAAATCTATAAAGAACTTAGCAAATTCAACACCCAAAGAACAAATAATCCAATCAAGAAATGGGCAGAGGACATGAACAGACATTTCTGCAAAGAAGACATCCAGATGGCCAACAGACACATGAAAAAGTGCTCCACATCACTCGGCATCAGGGAAATACAAATCAAAACCACAATGAGCTATCACCCCACACCAGTCAGAATGGCTAAAATCAACAAGTCAGGAAATGACAGATGCTGACGAGGATGCGGAGAAAGGGGAACCCTCCTACACTGTTGGTGGGAATGCAAGCTGGTGCAGCCACTCTGGAAAACAGCATGGAGGTTCCTCAAAATGTTGAAAATAGAACTGCCCTATGACCCAGCAATTGCACTATTGGGTATTTACCCTAAAGATACAAACGTAGTGATCCAAAGGGGCATGTGCACCCGAATGTTTATAGCAGCAATGTCCACAATAGCCAAACTATGGAAAGAACCTAGATGTCCATCAACAGATGAATGGATCAAGAAGATGTGGTATATATACACAATGGAATACTATGCAGCCATCAAAAGAAATGAAATCTTGCCATTTGCGACAACATGGATGGAACTAGAGCATAACATGCTTAGCGAAATAAGTCAAGCAGAGAAAGACAACTATCATATGATCTCCCTGATATGAGGAAGTGGTGATGCAACATGGGGGCTTAAGCGGGTAGGAGAAGAATCAATGAAACAAGATGGAATTGGGAGGGAGACAAACTATAAGTGACTCTTAATCTCACAAAACAAACTGAGGGTTGCTGGGGGGAGGGTGGTTGGGAGAAGGGGGTGGGATTGTGGACATTGGGGAGGGTGTGTGCTTTGGTGAGTGCTGTGAAGTGTGTAGACCTGGTGATTCACAGACCTGTACCCCTGGGGATAAAAATATATGTTTATAAAAAATAAAAAATTTAAAAAAAAAAGATAGAAGGGGGAAGTCTAAAGTAATCTACATCTAATTAAGATCCCAGAGGGATGAAAAAGAATAGCAAAAGCCAACAGAGAAAACAACAAGAATTTTGCAGAATAAACCAAAGAAACTAATGCAAAAATATAGGAAACTCAAACATACAAGTAAAGGTAAATAAAAATAAGTCCATATGAAGACATTATACTAAAACTGTAGAATATCAAAGGCAAAGAAAATATGTTTGAAAGAATCACCCTTCTATTGCCAAACAATATCCCATCATATGGAACACCACATTCTATTTATCCACTCATCAAAATAGAGTATTGATACAAGCTGCACCATGGATGAATCTTATAAATACCATGCTAAAAAAGCCAGTCACAGGGTGCCTGGGTGGCTCAGTTGTTAAGCACCTGCCTTAGGCTCAGGTCGTGATCCCATGTTCCTGGGATCGAGCCCTGTATCGGGTTCCCTGCTCGGCAAGAAGCCTGCTTCTCCCTCGTCTTCTCCTGCTTCCCTGCTTGTGTTCCCTCTCTCACTAGGTCTCTTTTTGTCAAATAAATAAATTAAATATATATATATATATATATTTAAAAAATCACAAAAGAGTCTGTATTGTATGATTCCACGTATATAAAATGTCCACAGCAGACAAACCTATGGTGACAGAAAGCAGATTAGTAGTTGGGGAGAGGTGAGGAAGGACTGCTAAAGGGTACATGGTTTCCTTGTGAACAATAAATAAATGTTCAAAAATGGTTATAGTGATGGTTGCACAAATGTGTGAGTTCAGTAAAGGTCATTTAATTATAAACTTAAAAGGATGAATTGTATGACATGTGTATGGTATGTGTATAATTACCTTTGTTTATTTACTTAAGAGAGAGAGAGAGGGAGAGAAAGCAGAGAGAGGAGCAAAGGAAGAGAGAGACTCCCCAAACAGATTCTCCACTGAGTGTAGAGCCTGACCAGGGCTCAATTCCAGGAGCCATCATCACCTGAGCCAAAACCAAGAGTTAGTTGTTTAACCGACTGAGCCACCCAGGTGACCTATAATTACCTTTATTGGAAAATACCGAGATTGGTGGTAGACTTTGTATCAATAATGAAACCCAGGATATAGTGGGTTAACATCATCAAAATATTAAGACAATATTAGAGTTAATTTGATTAGTGTACTCACTAATTCTTCCAAATTGAAAGAAAGACATTAAAGAAAAAGTTTTTTCTTGAACATTTATAAAATGGACTTTTAATTAATGCATTTCAGAAGGGAAGAATTAAAAAAAAAAACACAGAATGCTATTCTGCAGTGCAAACAGAAATGATGAGCAAGAAACCGGTGAACTGTGATACAAATTTGATTAGACTTCTCTATAAAAAATTGCTATGAATGCATAATTTATGGGGTTGAAATGAACTGAAATATTGAAAAAACAGTATCACATGCTATGACTGATCACATAAGATATGTAGAAATAAATCTTTAAAACTGTGAGATTTTATCTAGAACATTTCCTAATTTCTTGAAAACTTAAGTAGATCAATACATAGGAGGAGATGCCATGATTATGCAAAGAAAGAGGAAATGTTGTAAAGGTAACAATTGTGTAAAAACTAGTAGCCAGAGTCAATGTCATTTTTGTCAGAACAAAACAATTTTTGAGAAAATTAATGAGCTAATTTTATAGTTTATATAGAATACCACTGAAGGTCTTGGATAGCCAAGTACTCTTACAGAAGGAGAAAGAAGTAGAGGGACTTCCTGTAGTAGGTAATTGAAATGATTATAAAGCTGTAAAACATTATGGTTGGTGCAGACAAACTGGCCAATGGGACAAAATGAGTAGTCTAAACAACCTTTATTTGATATATAAAGGAAGTAGAGTTGGATTAGTGGTGCACACATGGATTACTTAATAAATTGTTTTGCTTATGACAAAAATGTTCAGTTCTATCCCAATAACAGTCAAAAAAAAAAAAAGGTTTGGATGAGTTGAAAGCTCAAATAAGATGGGTTTAAAAAAAACAAAGAAAACATAACAGAGTATTATAGCTTTGAGGTAATTCTTTAAAAAGCACAATAGTAATGATCATAAAATAAAGATTAATAAATTCTACGAGATCAAATGTTAGGAAATTCTATTCATTAGAAGGTCCCTTAAGGAGAATGAAAAGCCAAACCATACTGGAAGATGATATTCGCCACACAGGTATAACTGACAGCTGGCTGGTGCCAAGCTATAAAAGATCTCATGTTAATCGTTGAGAAAAAGACAAAAAAAAGACAAAAAAAAAGTAGTCAAAAGAAGACATTTCACTGGGCAAAGATCACAAATATCCAAGAATTATGTGAAAAAAAAGTTGAAGCCCACTGATAGCAAAGAAGAGCAAAGTTTAGACATTAATAAGATACCGTATTTGTACCAAAAGTCTTGTTAAGAATAAAAAGTTTGATGTCAGAGGTTGGCATGAATAGAGAGGAAAATGATACCACATACATTATTGTTGAAAGCAGAAAAAGGTGAGAAAGATTAACATTGTACTATAAATTAGATATATACAAGTACTCAAGAGACCAATATTTCAGTTCTAAGTATAAATCTTAAAGAAACTCTTGTACATGTGTGCCAGAAGACATAACACAAAAATATTTATAGTAGCACTGTTAGCTGTAATAAAAACAAAAAACATTTCAAACATTCATTGACAGGAAAATGGGTAATAAATTATGATTTATCAACAAAATTAGATGTTACATAGCAGTGAAATGGATTGATACTGCTATTTAATATAATGAGGAAAGGGGTCCCTGGGTGGCTCAGTGGGTTAAAGCCTCTGCCTTTGGCTCAGGTCATGTTCCCAGGGTCCTGGGATCAAGCCCCACATCAGGCTTTCTGTAGAGGGAGCCTGCTTTTCCCCCTCTTTCTCTCTGCCTGCCTCTCTGCCTACTTGTGATCTCTATCTGTCAAATAAATAAAATCTTTTAAAAAATAAAAAAATGAGGATAAATCTTAGTTAAATGTACTGAAAACAAAGTGTCAAAAATATGCTATGGCACTATTTTTTAAAAGCTCAAAACCAGGCAATCTTTCCTCTTTCTCTATTATCTATCTATCTATCAATCATCTACCTATTATCTACCTATCATCTATGATCTATCTATTATCTATCTATCTACCTATTAAGTATCTATCATCTATTTATCTATCAAAATTTTAAGGGCAAATAAGCGAATTAGAAACACAAAATTCAGAGTCCATAGTCTCTCATGGTTCGCCTTCCCTTCCAATTTCCCCCCACTCCCTTCTCCTATCTCCCCATGTCCTCCATGCTATTTGTTATGCTCCACAAATAAGTGAAACCATATGATAATTGACTCTCTCTGCTTGACTTATTTCACTCAGCATAATCTTTTCCAGTCCCGTCCATGTTGAGGGTTTTGAAGGGGTGGGGGGTGGGAGGTCGGGGTACCAGGTGGTGGGTATTACAGAGGGCAAGGATTGCATGGAGCACTGGGTGTGGTGCAAAAATAATGAATACTGTTATGCTGAAAATAAAAAATAAATTAAAAATAAATAAATAAATAAATAAAATGAGGAAAAAAGGAAATAAATAAAGACAAGAAAAAAAAGAAACACAAAATTCTTTTTTTTTTTTAAGATTTTATCTATTTATTTGACAGAGATCACAAGTAGGCAGAGAGGCAGGCAGAGAAGCAGGCTGGCTCTCTGCTGATCAGAGAGGGCTCGAACCCAGGACCCTGGGATCATGACCTGAGCTGAAGGCAGAGGCTTTAACCCACTGAGCCACCCAGGCACCCTGAAACACAAAATTCTTGATTATGGTTACTTAGGGAGATACTAGGGAAATAGGGTTGGGGTGGATTATACACGTATCTTTAATATTGGTAATGCTCTTATTCTGAGGTTAGGTGGTGGTGTCAATAGTTTCTGTTTTATTAAATTATACCTTGTCACTTACATATATTATTTATGTAATTATATACAAAAGTATTGATATCAGAATATGAAATGAATAATTGGAAATACTCATCGGAACTGTCTATTCATTTATGGGAAATATGCTACACATTGCAGTGTTTTGTCATTGATACACTTTTTGTAACATATAACTCTTACCACTTATTATTAGCATCTTTTTATTGCACATCTTATATGTTATGGTGGGTGGAGTGATGGGCCAAGCATAGGTACATCATAATCCCCAGAACCCATGAGTGTGCATACTAATTTAGCAAAAGAGATTTTGTAGATGTGATTATGAATCTAGAAATTGGGTTATCCAGGTGGGCCCAATGTAGTTATAATTATCCTTATAAATGAAAGCAGAGTCACCATCAGAGTAATGTGATGTGGGATTGACTTGGGTTTTGATAAAGGAAAGGGGCCATGAACCAAAGAATAAGGGCACCTTCTAGAAGCTGTATAAAGCAAAGCAATGGATTCACTCCTTGAGCTCCCCCAAAGAACATAGCTCTGCAGGCAACTTGGTTCTTGCTTTGTAAAACCAATTTTGGACTTCTAACCGCCAGAATTGTAAAAGAATGCATTGGTGTTGCTAATCCACTAATTTGGTAAAACTTTCTTAAGATAGCAATACAAAAAAACTGATATATATATATATATATACACACACACACACACATAATGTATATAATAATATATCAATATATAATGTTATGTATTAATGTATAATATATATTATACATTATATATTATATAATAAATATCTATATTTCAGAAAAATAAAATTAAATAATAAAATATGAGAATGATAATGTATACAAATCAATCCAAATATATATTATATAGTACTTACAAATATATAAATATATATGTATATATTATATACAAATCAATCCAAATTATATATATTATATATTTGGATTGATTTGATTTCTTCTGGTTTAGGCAAATCAATCCAAATATATATTATATATATATATATAATGTATATATTATATATTTGGATTGATTTGTATACATTATCATTCTCATATTCTCATATCATTCTCATATTTTATTTTATTTTTTAGATATCTTATTTATTTATTTGCCAGAGAGAAAGGGAGAGGAGAGCACAAACAGGGGGACCAACAAGCAGAGGGAGAAGCAGGCTCCCCACTGTGCCAAGAACCCGATTTGAGACTCTATCCTAGGACCCTGGGATCATGACCTGAGCCAAAGGCAGCTGCTTAACCAACTGATCTAGCCTGGCATCCCTATCATATTTTAAAGAAGTTTCTAGAACAGTAGAATTTTTTGCCAGCCACTCGAGAAAAGAGAACATTTACAGCAAAAATCACTGAATTCATAGCCAAATGGAAAAATAACTCAGAATTCTTCCTCTTTTTAGGAGTTCTAATAAAAGATCCTGGATCATTTCAAAATGATTGAAAAATAATTTTCCTTTCTCAAAAAATGAGGGCAAAGTGCAAACTCTCTAACAAATGTCTTGCCGGTTTCGTTTTATAAGATTTTCTAATTCTGAGGTACTGCACATAGAGGTTTCCATGCATGACAAAACGTAGAATACTAATACTCAGTGGTGGAATAATTGCTGCTAATGTCATCTCCATAATGTTTCCCACGTTGCCTGCACCATCTGCTCCATAGACCCCATCACAGGGAGGGTAGTCATCTGGGGCCACTGATTCTGAAAATAACGGCCCATTGGGAAGTGCCTTTCCATTGTCAGTAAACCAACAGGGGAAAAAAGCCACTTCGTAAGAACTATTTGACTCTTAGGAAGGTTATTTAAAATCTCCCCTTGACTTCTTCATTATCCATATGTGTAATTATCCTCTAGAAAAGGGTAGAATTGTTGTAGAATTATGAAAACATGTTTTAAGTAAGCCTAATTATGTATCGATTCAGGAAACATAAAAGTTAAGCATTCCCAAGAATTAAAGAATTAAAGTAGACTCAAAAATATGTAGATGATAAAATAGAAACAAAACCAATCTCTATTTTTTCAGAATTTATGAGGTTTTTCCTTATAATGATAGTATTTAAAGGAAATATTAGTTATTTTAATTTAACAGAATTGGTCAGAACATAAGTGTGTTGAATCCATGAAATAACACTGTCTAGTACCGTGAACTCCAATTTGTCTTAGTCTATTCAAACTGCTTAAACAAAATACCATCGACTGGGTGGCTTACAAACAGCAAACATTTATCTTTTATGGTTTGGGGGCTGGGAGTGTGGGATCAGAATGTCAGCATGAGGATAAGGCCCTCTTCCAGGTGGTGGACTTTTCATTGTATCTTCACATGGTGGGGCTGCTGAGCTCTGTAGCATCTCTGTATAAGACCGCTCATCCCATTCAAGAAGGTTCCCTCATGATTTATGCACCTCTCCGAGACCCACCTACTACCTTTGACAGGGTTAGGATTTCAATATATGAATTTTGGGAAGACACAAACGTTCAAACAGCAAGACTGAAAACTAAACCACCAGCGAAACCAAGAAAGAGCTGTATTCCACGGCTCAGTGTTTACACTCCAAGATTAAGAAACATTGGGGAGGTAAATTTAGTCCATGAGAACATACCTGGAGAAGGTGATAGACATTTACTCCAATTAATATGGTTCATTCAGTTTGGACATGACTAGTTTTAGAGTAAAGATGTGGACATAATCAATACTTCCAGTGGCAGCTTCCTTTCAGTGAGAACTAATAATTTATGTTCCTCTCTGGTTGTAACAAGTTGTTCTCCGTCTTAATGTGCACACACAAGTATCATTTCACTAGTGACACCCTTCTGCTTCCAGTGCTCACTTACATTCCTATTCAATTCCCCTTTGTCTGCAAACTGTCTGCCCGGTGGTTCTCAGACTTCTCATAGCCAGGTAGAATGCATTTTCTCCTACATAGTAGTCTATGCCAACAAATCTTAAAAAAACCAAAAACCAAAACAAACGAAGCCAAAAAACTCAAACTGGCACAAACTTCCTGACTCCTATTTCTGCCTAAATCAGTGTCTAAACCTCTGTTGACCCCATTTGGTATTATACCAAGTAGGAAGGAGTTTATATGTTTCTCCTGGTTTAGGCAACAAAGGCATGGAAATTCTTTGACTACTACTTCCATTCATGACCAAGAATTTATACCAAAATTTACATACAAAATAGAATGTGCCCCTTGGTTTTAGTTCTACTTAATGTTATTCCCATAATTTGTATGTTCAAACGAACATAACCATTTACACATAGCATTTACTAATTTGGAATTTGTATATTTAATGACATGTAGGCAGTGATCTGCTTATGATTATTTGTTTTTGGAACTTTTGTTAAATATTTGTTGTTCCAGGGGGCTCTTCGTGGCTCAATTAGTTAAGCATCTGACTCTTGGTTTTGGGTCAGGTCAGGGTTGTGGGATTGAGTCTCTCATCAGTTGGCTTGGGATTCTCCTCCCTTTGCCTCTAACCCTGCTCCCACTTGCTCTCAAACAAATAAATAAATAAATAATATCTAATATTTATAAATAAATAAATAAACAATTGTTCCACTACGGTACTACATGAATTGGATCATAAAAAGAGAAAAATCTTTTGGAAAATAAACTTATTTGGTCTTCAGAATATCCTATTGTCAGTCAACAATACAAAAGCTCTTAAAATCAAGCAACAAATTCTAAGAACTCACTAACAGGAAGAAGACTTTACTGAGGAGAGCTGAGAGATACTCCACACTAAAAGGTGGATAGTAGTGCCCTAAAATAATACCTTTTTGAAGATCCTTTAACTAAAGTGTTTCCGTGAATGTCTGACGTAAACTCTGTTTACAAAACTATATGCTTTTTTTTTCTTTAGATTGTTGTCAAATGCAAACATATAACATTTACCATTAGTGACATTTAGTACATTCACAATATTATATAACCATCTCTACTTTCTACTTTCCAGATGATTTTCATCACTTTAAATGAAAACTTTGTATCCATTAAGCAGTCACTTGTTTCCAGTTTAAATATATTTAGATTTTTAGTTATACACCTACATAGTTCTAAAATTTAATCTATTATTTTGGGATCATGCTCACACTCCCCTTCATAATTATAATGAATTATTAATACTTAGCAATATGACTTTTGGGAAGAGACATGATTTAGTGAAAGAAAAACAAAAATAGGTATTGTCAAAATATTTTTGTTTGTTTGTTTGTTTGTTTTTACGTTTGTCCTGTCATAAAACTGGTCATATAAATCAATTATCTCAAAAAATATTTTCAATATTTCCAAATTGTTCTCAACATTGAGGCTTGTTATCACAATTTTACACTTCAATTGATATTTAAAAATTCAATGTTTTTCCTGAAAAATTTCTGAGTCTTCTGGGAATCTTTCAGTTCATGAGGGAGGACTTATATTGCATATAAGTTTTTATGAAACAAGAGGATAAATATTAACAGAAGTTAACTTTAGGAAAGATTTAGT